>NC_092339.1:157973333-158626666 GCF_046630445.1 Rutidosis leptorrhynchoides
TCTATCAGTCTAATAACCTGTAGAAAAATATTTAAAAAAATATTTTTTATTATTTTATATTTATTCTTAATTTACCTTCGAATTACATAATAATAGAGTTTAATTATATAATAAATACCAATTCGACCCAAGTAATTATTTTTATAATTTTTTCAGATCTATATAAGTTTTAAAAACTCAGAAAAAAATTATATATATTTTATTTTTGGTTAAAAGTATTTATTATGATTTTACATTATTTTTACGTTTAAACACTACATAATTCGTATTTAATTATAAATAATATTTCATAAATTATCAAAATTATTTTTACGCATCATAACACTTATAATACTAATTATAACATATAAACATAATTAATTTTGAATTTTACAAAGAATATACAATAAATATAAATATAAATATAAATGACAATATTGAAAAAAATTAATAAACATAGAAAGTACCTCAAATTTTCTTCAAGGTTTTGAGAGAATAACTTAAGTTTTTGTGTTTGGCAAGAAAAAAATGAATGAGGAGCCATGTATTTATAGGTAAAAAATAGTTGGTGAAAAGGAAAAAAATAATAAAATAAAGGTGCCAATTTTGACAAAATAATAAAAACATGTTAAAAATGTTTTTAATAAGTTTTTGTTTTTGAAAATATTTAGTCAAAATTCATGGGCTCATTATTTAATTTATAAAAAAAATCTTATTTCTTTTTATTTTTATTTTTTTTATAAGCTAAAAATATATATAATGATTAAAATAACTTATCATTTAATTAATAATTATGTTACATATAGTTTTAAATATAATACGCATTAATATTAATATTAACTAAAGTTATTTTATATAATTAGTGTAAACTTTAGTTAACAAAAAGTGTCGACTAAAAATAAATATTTGATCAACGTCGAATTTAATTATATATTACGTATGGATAACAACCCTATAGGAAAATTAGTCAATTCAAGTATGGAAATATGAGGGTTGTTATAACTACGAGTCTACGAGACTCGAATTTATAGCCTGAAAGTTGAAAAGTTACCTCGATACCGCTAAGTAAAGGGGATGCCCATTGAGTTTCTTATTACTCTATAGCTAACCGATGATAGAGGGAGTAACCCCACTTTCAGTATAAGGGATATGATCTACTCATCATTAGGCAAAAATATCACATTATTATCAAACTTTTCGTCAAATATTGACAGAAAGTTTATTGACGCCATGGCGTCGACGATACTAATATAATTTATTTTTCAATTATTTAATTTGGCGCTAAAAAGGAAAAAAATTCCCGCTAAATATCTCCGACGACATGTCTTCGGAGAAGTTATTTTGTATTCTTTTATGTTTATTTATTTATTTAAATATATATGATCTTTATATTATTTTTATTTTTATTTTTGGATTTTCTAATGAAATATCGTTGGTAAAGTTAGATTAAATTTTTAACTTTAGTTTTGGTTTTTAGTTATTAATGAATTAACAACTATTTGATTATTTTTATTTTTTATATAATCAAGCTGCAATAAATAAATTTTCCACTTCTATAAATAAAAAGTAATAATATGATAAATATTCTTTGTCCCTACTTTATTCATGTAGACAAAAAGATAGATAAAAAATAAATGTTAAAACTGAAAAGTTAATAAAAAGTACATGTGACATTGACTTTTTCTTAAATTGTGTTTTTTGTTGGACAATAGGTTTGGGACAGAGGGAATATATATTTTATTTTTGAATATTATATAATAAATTGAATTCTTTTTGCAACGGAACTTCCAACTTGACTAGATCGAGGCGCATCAAGAGATAGACTTTCGGTACAGGGGACCACTCATCGTTCCAGTTATGTTGCGTCACTACGTCAATATGACGCAAATGTCCACCATAAAAGCATATTGAATATTTAGTACTCTAAAATCAATTCGTAATATAAGTAGCCCATGAGCTTATTTATTTGTTTTTAATTTTCAATGTGAGACTTTATTTTGCACCTAATAGTTGAATCCTAAAGGCTCTCAATATCCATGCCCAAAATCAAAAACCACATTCGTCATGCATGGTAGATTGTTATGAGGGCCTTGTTGTATATATAGAAACCCGACAATCATATATTTCAAACATTTCCATCGTGTTGCTTGATTTAGCTAATGTTAGATGAGTAATTCGATGGCTTATTGTCTTTCCACGAGCACCAGGTTATTGAACACGATTAGCTTACAATATATACAAAAAAACTTCACAAATGAAGATCTATTCTATGATCCATCTTCTCTACAAATAGGAGTACCGTACATACTAAAATATATAAACAGTCATTCTTTTAAGTCTTCAGATTGATAAAACTGCCAATGGTCCAAATTAAAAATTCAAACAATCTTTAGTACACTTTTACATAGGTAAAAAGTAAAGCCATAAAGTAATTCATTATTTTTATATGGATACTATTCTAGATTAGTTCTATATAGGCGTAAGAAAGCGAATCTTTTGACCTTGAAAACCGACCTTGTACCATATATACTTACATATTTTGCACATGCCTAAGTAATTTCTAATTCACATTAACTTTATAGTGCAAATCATTTCCTTAGGCTCCTAGTGTCCTTTTAGTACCACTTTCACTAGTGATTTTGGACATTAAAGTTGGCCACCATTCCCTATTAAAAATGTTTGGGTGATGTACCAAAGAGATAATTGTCATAAGCATGTACCAAGATATGATTGTCATAAGTATATTGTAAATATTAAACTACCGAGTAAGTGTTATGATTGTCATAAGCATATTGTAAATATTTAACTAAGTGTTCAATGGAGTACTTCTATTCCACTTTGTCTCTTTTGATTAATAAAAAGCCTTTCAGGATTTTAGTATCCCTAAAGATTTTGATCTCATCATTCTTAATCATACCGAATGTATAAAATATAGATTCATACATAACTTATTGTTTCGACCATCTCAAGGTAGTCCGACGACAGTCACAAGATAATCAGATTAGACTGCGTACATCTAATGTTGAAGGTATGAAGAAGATTTAACAAAGCACAAATGTGTGTACAAGTAGGTGGGCCGCGTTTGGTGACATTGGATCTTCATACACGATCATGTATGTCAAGACGAGAGAAAGTGGTTCGAAACGTTTGGAGCTATTTCATTTGTTGAGGTTGCCGTTTCGCGAATGGACCCTCGCCAAACGTGAGGTCCGACGTATCCAGCAAGTCAGGGATGCTTGTTGCCTTATGTTGATCCCGTATTAACAACAAGAAGTATGGTAGAGGGGTGAATACAATTTTTTTGTTTAAATATGCAATTAAGTGAGTTAAGATAGTAAACATAAATATAAAGAGAGTATAGTAATTTTCAACGTATTCTTTTATGATTTATAATCTAAAGAATTACGGTCATAAAAATGCGGAATAGATGACCGGTTGATACATATGACACCTTGATTGCTTAGAACACAATAAAGCGAATACAAGTAAAGACTCTATGTAATTTAAGCTCCCACACCACTTACTAAAAACTTATGGAGCGTATCTATTTATAGAAAATCTAATAGCTGTGTAAACACTATGTTGACCATTGGTCCGAACTATGTTTGTACTTTGGCCGACAGGTTGGTAAAAAGCGTGCAGCTTCTTTCCTTGTTCTGTGCAAATGCATGAACACCCTAAAAAGGTTGGACATATTAATTAAATAAAAAATTAAAATGTTGTGCTCCCAAGGCAATGACAAAATATATCCTTGATCTGCATATGAGATATATTTCTTCATTCCATGTTGTCTTGTAATGATACTTGTCACTACCGACATGTAGCCTCATATCTTCAACTTCGTCTTCAATGTCAGCTGAATAGCATGTTTGATTAGACAACACATGAAACACACTATGTCTTTAGAGAATAGACATAATATGTCTAAGTGTTTTGTGATGGTTCTTCTAATGGTTCTTCTGCATATCTTTTTCTGGTTCAATAACAATCATTTGATGTCTTTACGAAGAAACCTAAGAATAGACTGTCTTGTGCTGATATAACACACATCACAACTAAACACTGAGATACATCACATGCTGATGTTTTTACACTTAGAAAGATTTAAAAAACTTAAGATGACCGCACATAAATACAATTTGTGTTAATTACTATTTTTGTCATAATTAAATCATTAGTAGGGTTATTAACTCCACACCTTGTTTTTTTCGCACTATAACCCTAATGCAACATGTATCATTAAACACAAAAATATAATAAAAACTCTCTAGTTGGCCGTGGGCTAAAACATTCTCAACAATTTGATATAACCACGTTAATTAGCTTGTGTTGATTTACTTTCCGTGCTTATTCTTTCGTTTATTGCATTGTAGGTGAGTGATTTTTCGAAATCACTTGCTTTGTTTAGTACCTAAAAACTAATATTAGAGCTTAAGGCTACGAGTTTGGGTTCAATAGTGGAAGACGAAAAGCATATAATTGATCGGTTTGATAAAAAAAGACTTCGGATTTTGGAAGATGAAAATTAAAGGCCAATTGTATCAGAAAAATCTACATCAACCCTTGTTGGAGGTGAAACCTGAAGGGATGGTTGGATCGCCAAGCTTTGAGTGTTATTCATCTTTCACTCGTAAAGAACATTGCCTACAATGTTGTGAATGAGAAAACAATGCTTAGTTGATTGAGAGCACTCTCTAACATGTAAGAAAAACCTAACACATCAAATAAAGTTTTTATGATGCGTAAAATGTTCAACACTAAGATAAAGGAAGACATAAGTTTGACGGACCATATCAACGAGTATTATATCGAGACTTGCTTCGGTGGATATTGTGTTTAATGAAGAGCTAAAGAAATTAATATTGCTTTCTTCGTTACTGGAAAGTTGGTAGCGTACGGCAACTGTGGTTAGTAGTTCCACTTGAACTACAAAGCTTAAGTTTAAAGGAATTAGAGATTCGATTCTCAGCGAAGACACTCGTAGGAGAAACTTTAAGGAATCGACGTCTGATTCTTTGTTAAGTACAGACAACCAAGGTAGAAAAATTAAGCACGGGGAAAAGATGGGTAAAAGGAAGTCTAAGAAGAGGTATCCATAGAAGGACCCTAGTGAAGTGATTTGTTTGGGTTGCAATCAAAAGGGGAATTATTAATGTCATTGTAAGAATCCCCCGGCTAAAGATGTCAACTTGACCACGGAAGACATGAATGATGCGCTTTTGTGTAGCGTAGAAAATTCGACGCAGTCTTGGATTATAGATTCGAGAGCTTCCTTTCATGCTAATCCATCTATGTGCATGATGGAGAATTTTAGGTCATATCGTTGTAAGGTAAGATTGACCGGC
This sequence comes from Rutidosis leptorrhynchoides, assembly GCF_046630445.1. NCBI lineage: Eukaryota > Viridiplantae > Streptophyta > Magnoliopsida > Asterales > Asteraceae > Rutidosis > Rutidosis leptorrhynchoides. The sequence goes on from NC_092339.1 coordinate 157,978,658, forward strand.
AACAAAAAGATTGATGTTGAAGGCAATGGAGATGTTGTTTTGAGTACTATTCTCAGATCTAATTGGACTTTGAAGAGCGTGAGATAATTTTGAAACATAAGAGGAATCTTATCTTGGTCGATCAATTGGATGAAGAAGGTAGTGTGGTTACTCTTATCGACCGCCAATGGATGTTGGTTATGAGTGGTTGTGTTTTGGACCATGGACATGAAAATGGAACACATTATATGTTTGAAGTGATGGATAAAGACACGGTGGTTGCTACGGTGGAAGTTGGGGCCGAATCTACTCTATGGAACAGAAAACTCGGTCATATGAGTGAGAAAGGTATGAAGATGCTTGTTTCGAGTGGAAGATTTTCGGATTTGAAGAAATTGTAGCTTGGCTTTTGCAAACCATGTTTCTATGGGAAGCAAAAGAAGGTGACTTTTAGGAAGTCGGGGAATGCGTCCACGTTCGAAAAATTGGAGCTTGTTCATAAGGATGATTTTGGGCCAACGAATGTAGAATCACACATATGTTCTCGCTATTATTTCACCTTCATTAGGACTTCACTCGAAAGGCACGGGTTTACTTTGTAAAGTTTAAATATGATGTGTTTGACACTTTTGTGAAGTCGATTGCTGTTGTAGAGAATGAGACTAACCTAAAGGTTAAGTTCTTGAATTCGGACAATAGACGGGCATACACTAGTCGTGAAATTAAAGACTATTGTGCAAATCTCGAGATTAAAATGTTGAAAACAGTCTCGCGGATGAAATGTCCCGTTCTTATTGATTAAAAACGTTCCATATTAATTGATTTCGTTGCGAGGTTTTGACCTCTATATGAGACGTTTTTCAAAGACTGCATTCATTTTAAAACAAACCATAACCTTTATTTCATCAATAAAGGTTTAAAAAGCTTTACGTAGATTATCAAATAATGATAATCTAAAATATCCTGTTTACACACGACCATTACATAATGGTTTACAATACAAATATGTTACAACAAAATAAGTTTCTTGAATGCAGTTTTTACACAATATCATACAAGCATGGACTCCAAATCTCGTCCTTATTTAAGTATGCGACAGCGGAAGCTCTTAATAATCACCTGAGAATAAACATGCTTAAAACATCAACAAAAATGTTGGTGAGTTATAGGTTTAACCTATATATATCAAATCATAATAATAGACCACAAGATTTCATATTTCAATACACATCCCATACATAGAGATAAAAATCATTCATATGGTGAACACCTGGTAACCGACATTAACAAGATGCATATATAAGAATATCCCCATCATTCTGGGACACCCTTCGGATATGATATAAATTTCGAAGTACTAAAGCATCCAGTATTTTGGATGGGGTTTGTTAGGCCCAATAGATCTATCTTTAGGATTCGCGTCAATTAGGGTGTCTGTTCCCTAATTCATAGATTACCAGACTTAATAAAAAGGGGCATATTCGATTTCGATAATTCAACCATAGAATGTAGTTTCACGTACTTGTGTCTATTTTGTAAATCATTTATAAAACCTGCATGTATTCTCATCCCAAAAATATTAGATTTTAAAAGTGGGACTATAACTCACTTTCACAGATTTTTACTTCGTCGGGAAGTAAGACTTGGCCACTGGTTGATTCACGAACCTATAACAATATATACATATATATCAAAGTATGTTCAAAATATATTTACAACACTTTTAATATATTTTGATGTTTTAAGTTTATTAAGTCAGCTGTCCTCGTTAGTAACCTACAACTAGTTGTCCACAGTTAGATGTACAGAAATAAATCGATAAATATTATCTTGAATCAATCCACGACCCAGTGTATACGTATCTCAGTATTGATCACAACTCAAACTATATATATTTTGGAATCAACCTCAACCCTGTATAGCTAACTCCAACATTCACATATAGAGTGTCTATGGTTGTTCCGAAATATATATAGATGTGTCGACATGATAGGTCGAAACATTGTATACGTGTCTATGGTATCTCAAGATTACATAATATACAATACAAGTTGATTAAGTTATGGTTGGAATAGATTTGTTACCAATTTTCACGTAGCTAAAATGAGAAAAATTATCCAATCTTGTTTTACCCATAACTTCTTCATTTTAAATCCGTTTTGAGTGAATCAAATTACTATGGTTTCATATTGAACTCTATTTTATGAATCTAAACAGAAAAGTATAGGTTTATAGTCGGAAAAATAAGTTACAAGTCGTTTTTGTAAAGTTAGTCATTTCAGTCGAAAGAACGACGTCTAGATGACCATTTTAGAAAACATACTTCCACTTTGAGTTTAACCATAATTTTTGGATATAGTTTCATGTTCATAAAAGTGGATCTAGCTTCAATGGATCCTTGGATGGCTCGAAGTTCTTGAAGCAGAATCATGACACGAAAACAAGTTCAAGTAAGATCATCACTTGAAATAAGATTGTTATAGTTATAGAAATTGAACCAAAGTTTGAATATGATTATTACCTTGTATTAGAATGATAACCTACTGTAAGAAACAAAGATTTCTTGAGGTTGGATGATCACCTTACAAGATTGGAAGTGAGCTAGCAAACTTGAAAGTATTCTTGATTTTATGAAACTAGAACTTTTGGAATTTATGAAGAACACTTAGAACTTGAAGATAGAACTTGAGAGAGATCAATTAGATGAAGAAAATTGAATAATGAAAGTGTTTGTAGGTGTTTTTGGTCGTTGGTGTATGGATTAGATATAAAGGATATGTAATTTTGTTTTCATGTAAATAAGTCATGAATGATTACTCATATTTTTGTAATTTTATGAGATATTTCATGCTAGTTGCCAAATGATGGTTCCCACATGTGTTAGGTGACTCACATGGGCTGCTAAGAGCTGATCATTGGAGTGTATATACCAATAGTACATACATCTAAAATCTGTGTATTGTACGAGTACGAATACGGGTGCATACGAGTAGAATTGTTGATGAAACTGAACGAGGATGTAATTGTAAGCATTTTTGTTAAGTAGAAGTATTTTGATAAGTGTCTTGAAGTCTTTCAAAAGTGTATGAATACATATTAAAACACTACATGTATATACATTTTAACTGAGTCGTTAAGTCATCGTTAGTCGTTACATGTAAATATTGTTTTGAAACCTTTAGGTTAACGATCTTGTTGAATGTTGTTAACCCATTGTTTATTATAACAAATGAGATATTAAATTGTTATATTATCATGATATTATGATATATAATATATCTCAGTATGATGTATATACAGTTAAATGTCGTTACAACGATAATCGTTACATATATGTCTCGTTTCGAAATCATTAAGTTAGTAGTCTTATTTTTACATATGTATTTCATTGTTAATACACTTAATAATATATTTACTTATCATTTAACATAATTAACCAAGTGTATCAATATCTTAATATGATTCATATGTACCTAGTAAGACGTTGTTATAACGATAATCGTTATATATATCGTTTTCGAGTTTCTTAAATTAATAGTCTCATTTTTATGTATATAACTCATTGTTAAAATACCTAATGAGATACATACTTATAATAAAAACATGTTAACTATATATATAACCATATATATGTCCTCGTATAGTTTTTACAAGTTTTAACGTTCGTGAATCACCGGTCAACTTGGGTGGTCAATTGTCTATATGAAACATATTTCAATTAATCAAGTCTTAACAAGTTTGATTGCTTAACATGTTGGAAACATTTAATCATGTAAATATCAATCTCAATTAATATATATAAACATGGAAAAGTTCGGGTCACTACAGCGGACACCGCAACAAAATTGTGTCACTGAACGTATATGATAACTCCTATATTATACAGTATTTTGATAACATTTTGAGGAGTTATCTCGGTATTTTAAAGTCATTTTAATGCCAAAACACACTAAAATGGGTAAAAAAAAAGAAGGGAAAATAGGTATTTCTGGAATTTTGTTTAAGTTATGTGCAAAACAGGAGCAAAAACAGTGAAAAAAAGAAGAATGTGAGATCAAGCCGCCGGCCTGAGGGCTATAAGCCGCCGGCTTCCTCAACGATATCCAGAATGTTCCAGATTTGATCGTAAAATATGCTAAACTTGAAGCCAAAGAAAATGTGAAGTATAGCCGCCAGCTTCACACTGAAGCCGACGGCTTCATGGACACGGTTTCTCGACTTGCTGATCAAGTTCAAGTAAATATGGAAACCAAATCAGAAAGATTTGCCGGATCATCGGAGCCGCCGGCCTGCTACAAAGCCGCCGACTTAAGTTAGACGGTTACGTGTTTTAAGACTTACGGACCAAGTTTTACTTGGAGAAGGATTCACCGCCTCAGGGAAGCCGCCGACTTCACCTTGAAGCCGCTGGCTTGGGGCACCGTTTTGAAACATTATAAATACAGGCCTCAGGCTAGAGTGTTAGAGGCAGTTCAGTTTTCTCTATTTTTCAGAATAAAAATACGAATTAGTTAGGCTTTTATTTTCTTTCAACATTCAAGTTCTTTAATCAATCATTTGGTTTTCAATTTCGTCTATGTCAGTATGATTCTTTATCTTATTTCTTATCTTTTATTTGTTCTTACTTTAGTTATGGGCTAATAGCCTTACATATGCTTGAATCATGTAACACCTTGTGATAAATTGCCTGAACAGTGAAACTGTATGAAAGAAAACAGAAACCCGGATTTGGGACATGAAGCCGCTGGCTTCATGGACCAAAGCCACCGGCTTTATATGGTTAATGTAATATTCGTATGTTATTTATAAACAGATCTAATTAAAAAGTATTCGGCGGAATTATTCAAAACATTAAAGCACCACCGTTAGATTAATCTGGTTTATATCAATCCATTATTATTAGTTTTTAACTAGAACATTGTGACAACCCGGAAATTTCTGACCAAATTTAAACTTTATCTTTACATTATTCCGACACGATAAGCAAAGTTGTTAAGTTGAATCTCAAGAATTTTAAACTGTGTTCATACATTCTTTTAACCTCGACCAAATTCTGAAGATTCACGAACTATTATATACGTGGATATGGTTATAAATATATATATATATATATATATATATATATATATATATATATATATATATATATATATATATATATATATATATATATATATGTATATATATGTATATATGTGTATATATGTATATATATATATATGTATATATATATATATATATATATATTATAACTTGAGAATATTAACAAGGTATTTAAACGTATAATACTTTACATGAACGTATCTGCTTCAATATGTTTATCGATGGAATTATATGATAATATCAAATGATTGAGTTATCAAGATTCATTATGATATGAATTACGTGTCTCTGTTGAGAGGTTCACTTTGAATTAAGAAACCTTTCCTTTTAACGGTATTCGGAATATTTTGTAAAGTGATTTATAAATAAAAACAAAAGTGTCATTAACGAGGATTAGACAAAAGTTAGTAGAAGACTAAATTACATAAGAATCAATTAATTTAATTTCAAATGTACGAAAACATTTTGCAATATAATAGAACTAAATTATTAATGTCTTTGTTTAAATAACGTAAGTTGGAATATGAGTTGTTAGATATGTGAATAACTTGTAACGTATATTAAAACGTGTTTATGTATATTAGATATATATGATTTTAAATTAATTAAGTAAACGATTGTAGCACTCACTTATTGATTTGATTAATATTTGGACATGTCAACTAGTACGTTAAGAAGTTAAAGTAAACGCTAGTACACAAATGAACGATATCTATTTAAGTTTTAGAACGTAAACGTTATATGGTAAAATATTTTCTATCATGTAAACGGTTTTAAATTATACTTTGAAATATAAAAATCTTTTGAAAGACTAAATAATATATTACTAAATAAAAAATTTCTAATATGGATAAGTTACATTTCTAAATAAAAATATATTTATATTTTACAAAATAATAATAATTTACTCATAAAACATTTTAATTTAAAATAATATTATTTAAACAACGAGACATTGATTTATAGAAGCAAATGACCAAAACACTCAAATGATTAAGATACATCTTGAGTGATATAGTTTACTAATACTCTAAGTCTATATTTTGTTAAGGGTACGAGTCATTAAATGTAAAGTACTAGTTTTCTCAGCGTACGAGTTAGCGTTTGAGGAACCGGAATCAGGACATTAGTCGAGTGACAACGTACGAGTTATTGGAACAAAAATTACAAACTAACTATGAACGAGAATTTAATATAATATATAAGTAATTATATAAATTAAATATAATATATATATAATATTAATAAAAAAAGTGTCGGCAGGAAAAATGGCACGAATATGACCCTTCCCACTTAGCCATACGATTACATGGTTAACCCTCACAAACCCCATGCACTCGCATGGGGGTTAGGTACTAAGAAAGTAGTATAAAGCTCGAGCGTTCGGGTTCTTTTGAATTCATCTACTCCTCACTTCGCATAAACATAAATAAATAAATAAATAAATAAATAAATATATATATATATATATATATATATATATATATATATATATATATATATATATATATATATATATATATATATATATATATATATATATATATATATATATATATATTTATATATATTATTAAGATTAATATTATTATTAATCTTATTATTATTATTAGTAGTATTGGTATTATTATTAGTTTATACATAAAATACTACGACGGAGTCATGAGCGGGTTATTTCAAAAACGGATTTTTATGAGCGGGATAGAGCTAAGGAGATTATGGGTTATAGCTATGGAGGTCATGGGTATGGATCAGGGGTGTAGCTCGTGAGGTCAACCTAGTGTTTATCGTCTCCGTTGTGTCTACGTACTTTCCTGCAATATTGAATCTCAATATTCATATGTGAGCACTCATAACTTAACTTTTATATATTAATAGTGTATCCCTGACTAGTGCTCGAGTTTATAGGATTATGCATGCTTGTACGTTTGATATTGTCACTAGATAGGTTATGTTGAATCATGAATTAGATACATATGCTACTGAGAGAAGGTATATGATATGCATGTCGTTGGAAAGCTAACGAAAAATTAAGAACTTTTCATTTAGATATCGAGTGATTTCGATGAACGGATTAAAAGTTATAGTCAATTAGATTATCTATGATTTTATATATTATTGTTAAAATGTTTATTATTATTATTACTATCATCGTTATTATTGTCGTTATAATTATAATTATTATTATTATCAATATCATTATCCTTATAGGTATTATTATTAAAAATTGTCATTTTTATTAGAATTACTACCGTTGTTATCATTAAAATTATTATTAACATTATCATTACTATTATTACTATTATTACTATTCTCAATATTATTATTATTATTATTATTATTATTATTATTATTATTATTATTATTATTATTATTATTATTATTATTATTATTATTATTATTATTATTATTATTATTATTATTATTATTATTATTATTATTATTATTATTATTATTATTATTATTATTATTATTATCAATTATCATTAAAATAGTTATTAATATTATCATAAATATTATTATAATATTTATTAATATTATCTCATTATTATGATTACTATTATTATCATTACTATGAATGTGATATAAAAGAGTATTAAAAGCTATTAACAAATTGATTAGGAAATAATGAGTGCAAGTATCATGACGAAATGAAAATTGAAAGGTGTTGATTTATATAAGAATATCGTTTTCATTATTTTTATCATTATTATTATTAAAAGTATTATTAATATAAAAACTATTATTTTTACAAAAATTATTATTTTTAATAGGAATATCATTATTAATATAAAATATCATTTTTATTATTATTTTTACGTATTATTATTAATAAGAATTATCATTCTATCATAATATCATTTTTTTAATAAATATAAATATTATTATTATTATTAGTAGAATAATAATAATTATTATTACAAAATAATACAACTTTTACTTACTATTGTTATTATCGATATTATTTTATCAAATAAAAATGTGATACAAAGATATTTTACTATATGTAATATAATTACATCAATAATACATATCATATTATTTTTATGATATTAAATGAACTTTATAAATTTTATTACTTAAGATGTATAAAAGTATATTTTTATTATATAATTTTTTAATATAAAATTTTATTTATTAATAAATGAATTATATTATTTACTCTAATAAAATCTGTTAAAAATATTTAAATATATAAAACGACTATATTAAAACTATATAATAATCATGTATAGATTTTGGAAGTCATTTTGGTCAAGATGACTGTTGTTGACGTTTGCATATTAGTCTCGAGCATTAGGATTATGGTACACTATGACTTGACCTAAATTGTTAGACAGATATTGACCAACATATAATTATATATAATTAATATAGGTTCGTAAATCCGAGGCCAACCTTGCACTTGTTCAATGCCATCATATGCTTAATTACTACGAAAATACAATATTGTGAGTTTCATTTGCTCCCTTTTTAAATGCTTTTGCAATATTTATTTTTGGGACTGAGAATACATGCGCTGCTTTTATAAATGTTTTACGAAATAGACACAAGTAATTGAAACTACATTCTATGGTTGGATTATTAAACTGAATATCACCCCTTTTAGCTTGGTAACCTAAGAATTAGGCAGATGAGAGGTTCTGTTCCTAATTGACGCGAATCCTAAAGATAGATCAATTGGACCTAACAACCCCCATTCAGGTTATGGATTGCTTTAGTACTTCGAGATTATATTATACAGACGAGAGGTTCTGTTTGGGGATTTTCTATGCATTAAAGTTAATGTCGGTTACCAGGTGTTGAATTCATATGAATGATTTTATCTTTATGCAGACGAGAGGTTCTGTTTATAAATACAAAAATCTTGTGGTCTATTAAAATTATGGAAATGATCGATTATGATAAACTAATGAATTCACCACCATTTTGGTTGACACTTTAAAGCATGTTTATTCTCAGGATTGAAAGAAATCTTCCGCTGTGCATTTTCTCAATTTAAAGATATTACTTGGAGTCATTCATAGCATATTTCAAAAGACGTTGCATTCAAGTCGTTGAGTTCAGCAAAGATTATGATTAAGTAAATGACAGATTAGATCATTTATAGTTGGATATTATGAAATGGTATGCATGCCTGTCAACTTTCAATGTAATAAAAGTTTATCTTTTAAAACGAATGCAATGTTTGTAAAATGTATCATATAGGGGTCAAATACCTCGCAATGTAATCATATGTTATTGTATTCGTTATTATGGATTAGGATGGGTCTTTACATGTGGTATCAGAGCGGTGGTCTTAGTGAACCAGGTCTGCATTAGTGTGTCTAACTGATAGTTGTTAGGATGCAATAGTGAGTCTGGACTTCGACCTTAGTTGCATGTCAAAAGTTTTTGCTTATCATTTTTGTCGAAAATTACCTGCTTATCATTCTTAAGTCTAGACACATCTTACTGCATTGATTGCATGAATAGTGTATAGACAAAATTCATATCTTAGCGTATCTACTAATTCATATCTTAGCGTATCTGTTACTGTAAACTTTGCATGACATACTCCGTAAATTCCTCCGTAATCTACGAAATCTTTTATTCTATATATATAGATATTCCATGTAAGTAGAATACCATCCGATAGCCAGGAATCATTTCACATCGAAAAATCTTTTATTCAATCATACGAAATGGAACTCTCCACTAGTTCAAGTCCCTCGAATTCCTATATGGAGTTTCACTCAAGCTCCAAAAGCAGTGTGACCGGAATGGACCAACCAATCAGCCATCATCTATTCTGGATGAATTGAGGATGGGTTTGTAGCCTCCTTAATCATTGGAGACAAGAAGAAGGAGATCCTTTCCATCCACCACATTGCTCTCTTGGCGAAGAACCTGAAGCACTTACCGGCAAACCTGTTCGAGACACCATTTTCTCTCTCATTTGCAGAGTATCCCGTCATGATTATATGCTATCCCAGATTCTAGATCTTATTCATCCGCTCGTCCGAACCACCAATCATCCCGGTATAGTAGAAGAAACCAACGAGCTTCGCGCTCGAGTAGTGGCTTTGGAGAATATGGTGCAAAGGTTACAAGTACCAGCAACAACACCGGCATCAACAGTACCACCATCATCAACGTCAATAGAACCATTACCACCATCAACAACATCCACATTCCATGCTTCGACATCATAATCTGTCCCACGAACATCGACGACATACGCCTTGTAGATACTAAGGAATACCAACAACAATAAACGATGAGGTATTGATTCATAACTTCACTGAAGAAAGATTTTGCGGCGATTATGTAATCTCCAAAATCTTAGAGATTATTCTGATTCTGATTACAAATCAGATGTGTGAACAGAGACAGTAGAGTAGAAACCCTGACCGGAATGGTGCATGATTTACAAGTTAGACTCGTTTTACCAACAGCATCAACAGTATCGTCAACATCACCAGCACCGTCAGTACCAACAACATCTATAATATCACAAGCTTCACCAGTTCAAGAATCACCGTGGAAATTATTACAAATCAACAACGAAGTATATTGTATCAATGAGTTATGAAGTATTAACTCATTCCCTCTGAAGAAATTATATGTATATTTTATTTATATACATATGAATTTTGAGATCAAAATAAATCTTTTCGTACTAACCTATTATGTATGAATTAAATAAGGGTAGATATTACTCGGTTAAATTCATATTACTAATATGCTATGATGTACATCCTTCCTTAACAACTTAACCATCGTTAACTATGATCTCTGTTTCAATTCAATGAATTCCATTTCATAATAAATCAAGTGTATTATTCAAATATAGGTTTGATTTTACACTTTCATCATTGATGTACTCGAAACTTTTCAGATAACATCATTCGTACTCTGCGAAGTTCACAAGAATTCCACGAACACCAACATCATGCATCAACAAATAACGAAGTATTGATTCATAATTTCAATTTCATTGAAGAAATACTTCGTAAAAGTTATGTAATTTCTAAAATTTTAGGGATTATTCAATTCTAATTTCAACCGTAAATCAAATGAGTTTAATTTAATATTAACTCATTAAATTTATGTTACATCTGAAGAAAATATACACCTATATATTTTCATAAAGACTGTAATAAAACTTTTGTACAAAATATTAACTGTGAAATTTTTTTTTAATGGGTAGGTAATACCTGAGAGATATATATAAATTCACAATTAATATGTTACATTCTTCGAATCTGATTCAGCAATCACCAACTATACTCACTACTTTCACAACAATATACATTCTTTTATAAATATCAAAATAACCATTCTCATCAAAAATTGATTACATATTCTGATTTTGACGAATCAAAATCCAAGTCAAGATTTAACAGAAGACATCACTCTTAGATTCTTACATCTTTTAAAGCTATACTTTGACTTCAAAACTATGCTAAAACATCATTTCTATTCATAGAACCCATAAAATATTTGTATCATTCAAAATCCTAGAACATTATATGTATATTAACGATTACAATCTGTGTTCAAACCCTTCGAAATTCCTGAAGACACTTCAAATAATGAACAATCGAGATGATGATCCAACCACATGTTACCCACAGTTATGTACCTGAAAAACTCTTGAAACCAAAGTAAAAGTTTAAACACGTATCCACGTCAGATTCTTTGGCATTTATTAGCAAAAATAACTTTGTGATTCCTTTTCAAAGTAGCCAGTTTTGTCACTGCTCCAGCAAGTCAACTTCGACTTTTCAGTTGAAACATCTTATTATAACCTCGATATATACGTTGCCCTTTCGCCATCGTTACTGGGGAACCGTTTATGTTCCACCACATTAGAAATAAACTTACCAACAACTCCACTGATCTTTGATTTTTCCAAAAAATCATTATATTTATCAGAACCCCATCATTTATTCATCTGCATCTTGTAACGAGAATTGCCATACGAATCATCGGGAATTAGCAATCAGTATCTCGCAGCATGTCTACGCCAATAGTTATATGTATACATATAACAGACTTACATACTTTGAATGTGAAATTTTTGAAAAACACCCCGAACTGCGGAATAGTTCTCGAAATGCTGATTAAGCAGCAAAAACTATAAACGACCTTAACAGTAAAAAGTTTGATGATAAAGAATAGTGTGTTGGCAAAGCTTAGAAAAAGAGAAAGTGTGGAACTGGAAAACGGATTGAGCAAAGTATGAAGGAGGCTGTGGACAAATCACAAAGACTAAACCTGCCTTCAAAGAATCCAAATGATTTAGTATCTGCTGAAGTCATTAACGAATACCTTACTCCTTACTCTAAAACCCTTGCGGATAATATTCTTCATCATCATCTGATCTTAGATATTCTAAGATATCATCGTATCTTTCATTATAAATATCTTCGATGTTTCTGAAGATATCTTCATAACTATTGTTATCCGAAATCATTTACCTCTTCGCGCTATCTATGTTATATCATAAAAGAAACTATTTTAGTTTCTAAATTCTGAAACCTTCGAGTTTAAAGTATGAATGTTTTAGAAGTAGTGTTGGGAACTGAAGCATGAGTTAGTATAATATAATGACACTTGATCAACGTGATTATATTACAGTAAGTCATGCTGAGTTTCTAATGGAATGTGATGATTCACAGACCAAACATCATCATGTGCCCTGTACACAACTCTTACATTCTACCAAACCTCTAAACATATCAAGAAATAATAATCTTGATGATTCGGTCTTTTCCGGGGTATTCTGGTAATTTGAAAAATTAAGATCGTGCCATTACAATTTTCTTCTTAGGACATTAATTATGTTCATTCCGAAATTCATATCCGCGAATTCTGGACCATTACAAGCGGTGCTTAATCGCAAGAAGAGAAAACAAAGAATGAAACTCCGAAATAGAAATTAGAGTATAAATCACAGCAAATAGGAGCGAGCATTAACTGTGGATGACAATGATTATAGAAGACAGAAGCAGGGACTTCGAAATATAAAAGAGGATATAAAATCTAACAACAACCCAGAAATTACAAACCGTATATATCGATGCATATAGCAATATAAAGACACGGGAGAACTAAAAATACTATAAAACCTAGAGTATAGTAGAAGTAAATAGATTCTTCCGGTGGTAGATGAAAGAGAAGAATGACAGATAAGAAAGTTAGGAATATATCAAGAAGTAGAACCGGATGGAGCATATTGACGAATGATTCAAAGTATGAATTAAAGAAGAAAGGATAGGAGGTGTGAATTGTAAGGAAACGAAGGGGGTGAATTTATATTAAAATATTCGACAGAGCATTCAAAACAAATGATCGCAGTTAAAGCGAATTCTAATTTCCTTGATTACCGAAGAATCAAATCTCATTACGAAGATTTTCTCCAAATCTCTCGAACTTAGAAATCATCACTATCTACATCAAAGGATATGACGAATCTACACCTACTCATTTCACTCTTTTACGATAGCCCCACTCATACGCTTCGGGAAATCAAATTATTTTATCTGTATTTCTTAATCATGATAAAATTCTATGTATCAGCTTATATTCGTCATAATAACATTCTTACTGTTAGTCATGACGACCTCGATCAAATTTCGGGCACGAAATTTCTTTAATGGGTAGGTACTGTGACAACCCGGAAATTTCTGACCAAATTTAAACTTTATCTTTACATTATTTCGACACGATAAGCAAAGTTGTTAAGTTGAATCTCAAGAATTTTAAACTGTGTTCATACATTCTTTTAACCTCGACCAAATTCTGACGATTCACGAACCATTATATAAGTGGATATGATTATATATATATATATATATATATATATATATATATATATATATATATATATATATATATATATATATATATATATATATATATATATATCATAACTTGAGAATATTAACAAGGTATTTAAACGTATAATACTTTACATGAACATATCTGCTTCAATATGTTTATCGATGGAATTATATGATAATATCAAATGATTGAGTTTTCAAGATTCATTATGATACGAATTATGTGTCTCTGTTGAGAGGTCCACTTTGAATTAAGAAACCTTTCCTTTTAACGGTATTCGGAATATTTTGTAAAGTAATTTATAAATAAAAACAAAAGTGTCATTAACGAGAATTAGACAAAAGTTAGTGGAAGATTAAATTACATAAGAATCAATTAATTTAATTTCAAATGTGTAACGACCCAAACCAAAACACAAACGAACCCGCGAAAAATATCAAAAGAAAAAAAAAATTTGTTTGATCAGCAAATGGCGCGGCGCGCCAGAATGCCGCGCGGCGCGCCATTCTGGTCTGTCCCAAAAGTCTTGAAATGCGAAAAAGATTGGCCACTTCCTGACATAATTAGACAAAACACTTTTAACAACACATTCAAATATGTAAAACTAACACATTCCATTAATAAAATGAGTTTTACAAAGCGGGGCCCACAACGGCCGTTTTACGAGTTTAATACAAAATAAGAGTTCGGCCATCAAAAAGTTTAAGTACCAAACTACACTACGAGCATGGTGTTTGGGATTAAACTACCCAAGTCTCGGTCAAACTCCAAAAGCTAATATCTCCAAAAGCGTCCTCTAACACGCCGGGATCTCTACTCCAAACAAACGCCCTTACCTTTGTCCATACCTGAGCCTATAAAAAGGTAAACAACGAGAGGGTAAGCAAAGCTTAGTGAATGCAATAATTACACATACATATATATAACTCATCTATTTGCAATCACATTCACCAAATACCTCATACGACCTTGTAACTCAATTAGCATGTCATCGTACCCAAAACACTTAACAAGTCGTACATTATCACAAAACCGCATTAGCATATACTCAACACAATGTATATATATATATATAAACAATATGCTAAATAATCGACAATCTCAATATGGTTAACCATAAACGCTATGGTGCTATCGGCTCGTGGTTCACACCATACGCAATTGAGTCATACTCTTTTATAGTGCTACCGGCTCGTGGTTCACACTCGATGCTACCGGATCGTGGTTCACATATTATTTTATAGTGCTACCGGCTCGTGGTTCACACTCGATGCTACCGGCTCGTGGTTCACATCTAGTTTATAGTGCTACCGGATCGTGGTTCACATCTTATCGCACACATGTTATGGCACTACCGGCTCGATGGTTCATACCATAACACCCATAAATAAACGTGTCATATACACATACGTATAATTACTCCACTCATCTCAAAATCTCTTGTGAAAGATAATCAAGCTCGAAAATCTTCAATGTAACGTACCTATTACATTATACATAATATCAATCACAAACTCAAGTTGGCCAACCAACTAAAACTCCATTCTAGGGTTATCTTGCCCCATGGTGCAATTTTGACCCATTTGCAACCCTAACCCTATTATTTGGGTTAACATCCCTAAAACCCTAATCATTATCCAAGTTAGGTCCTAAGACACTTTCCAATACAAAGTTTATGCATCAAACACATACATTTACCCACTTAGGTCCATCATGACCCATTTGATCATTTAAAGTCAATACACCCATTTCGGGTCACCCACTTAACACCCATTTACATATATATAAGTGTGCTAGTACTTTAACTAACCAATTTAGGCTCATAAACATAGTTTAATACTTTAAAAACCCTAGTTAATCATCTTTGGGTCTACATGACCCAAATTCACCCAAAACACCCAATTTACTAACAAATGGGTTTTAGTTCATCACTTACCCCAAACCCTAACCCATAATCAAATTAACATTAAGAAATCAAGATTAAAGCATACCACTACCTCCAAAACGTAGCTAGAGGAAAGATGAACAACTTTGAAACTCGTACTAAGACCCGATTCAAACTCCTTCTTCCTTTAATGGAGCTTTCTCACTCTGGAACCTCCTCTCTCTCTAAGATTTAATGGAAGATGATTAAGTGGGTGGAAATGGAGTAAATGAGGCTCCAACAACTGATCCCAAGCCTTAAAGTCGGATTCCTTGTGATTTTACCAAATTTTCCTCAAAATATCTAATTAAAAGGAATCTGTCACAGAACAATGGCGCGGCGCGCCAAATGGCCGCGCGGCGCGCCAAACACCTAGACCAGTTTTTTGCATTCTTTTAATATGTACAACCAAAACCCCACTTCAAGTACATTAACTACACTTATGTACACTACAAATAAACGGGTCTTACAACTCTCCCCCACTTGAATTGGAGCGCGTCCTCGCAATCCACGCCGCATGACAAGAAGGAAGATAAACCAACACAAACTCTTCGGGCTCCCAAGTAAACTCGGAACCTTTACTACGACGCCATTGAACTTTAAAAGTTCTCACCTCTTTATTTCTCAACATTTTCACCATTTCATCAAGTATAGCAATCGGCTCTTCAACATATTCTAATTTATTGTTTAGCTCAATTTCGTCTAATAGCATCCATGAAGAATCATCCGCAAGACACTTACAGAGATGGGAAACATGAAATGTATTATGAATCCCCGCAAGCTCTTCGGGTAATTCCAAACGATACGCGACTTCACCAACACGAGGTAAAACCTTAAATGGCCCAATAAACCGAGGAGCTAACTTTTCCCGTTTTCGAAATTGAATGATACCTTTCTACGGCGAAACTTTGAGCATCACCATGTCACCTTCTTGAAATTTGATCGTTCGTCTACGTTTATCGGCATACGACTTTTGTCTATCTTGAGCCTTCTTCAAATGATCCCGAATAATATCAATCTTGTTATTCGTCTCTAAAACCAAATCGGTACTCCCGATTTCCTTTTGTCCCACTTCTCCCCAACAAATCGGGGTTCGACATCTACGCCCATAAAGCATCTCATATGGCGGCATCCCGATACTAGTATGATAACTTTTATTGTACGAGAATTCCACCAAAGGCAAATGCTCATCCCAACTACCACCGAAATCAATAATGCACGCTCATAACATATCTTCCAAAGTTTGATTCGTACGTTCGGTTTGACCGTCCGTTTGAGGATGATACGCCGTGCTTAATTTTAATTGCGTACCCATATCTTCATGAAATTTCCCCCAAAACCGAGATGTAAAACGGGTATCTCGATCCGAAATAATAGATATAGGAACTCCGTGTCAAGAGATAATGTCATAACCCAACCTTAACCATAAGGACGAATACAATAACATATGATTTCATCGCGAGGTATTGACCTCTATATGCGACATTTTTCAAAAACTGCATTCATTTTTACAATACAAACCATAGCTTTTATTACAAATACAAGGTTTAAAAAACTTAATAATGATTATCGTTTAGTGATAATCTTAGACTTACAAACTTTACATGTGATAATAACAATACGACTTCCAACATATTTTACATTACAAATC
This sequence comes from Rutidosis leptorrhynchoides, assembly GCF_046630445.1. Classification (NCBI taxonomy): domain Eukaryota; kingdom Viridiplantae; phylum Streptophyta; class Magnoliopsida; order Asterales; family Asteraceae; genus Rutidosis; species Rutidosis leptorrhynchoides. Next base: position 157,996,147 of record NC_092339.1, read on the forward strand.
CTCCGATATGCAGTTTTATTTTTGACACAAATATGCATACTCAAGATCTTGCTTAAATTCAACATGTTGCAGCGGAAGCTTTTAGTTATCACCTGAGAATAAACATGCTTAAAACGTCAACATAAAGTTGGTGAGATATAGGTTTAATGCCGGTAGCGTTATAAATATAGACCACAAGATTTCATATATAAACGTTTTAATAAAGATATTCTAAGTTGTTGAGCACTTGATAACCATACTTAACATTTAATCAACGTCGCATATTCCCTTTATTATGAAATCTTACTACACCGTACCAAGTGTAGTCACCGAAACGAAGTACTGTGCAACCGTTGAATACTGGTCGTCCAGTCCGGTTGGGGTTGTCAGGCCCGATAGATCTATCAACAGGATTCGCGTTTACAATACCTCATGTAAATAGTAGTTACCAAGTTACAGGGAAGTATGCCAGTGGTACAACTCAACGTAGAATATATATTTTTAATCACTTGTGTCCATAACGTAAATCATAAAATGCATGTATTCTCATCCCGAAATATTTAGAGTTTAAAAGTGGGACTATATACTCACTTTTGCCTTGAAGGTATTTATCACGACTTGGTCTTCGATAGATATCACGAACCTAACCATATATATAATATATCAACAAATTTTCTTTTTAAGTAATCGTTATATATATATATATATATATATATATATATATATATATATATATATATATATATATATATATATATATATATATACTTTTAATATTTTCTTAGTCCGTAGTTAGCAGTCCGATGTTAGTGGTCCACAATTAGTTGCTTAAATAAAATAAATAAAGACCCCATCGTATTCGTATTGATCAGAATTAATCTCGACCCATGGTACCATGTTGTCAAGTGACGTGTTGCGTACATAAAGTACCGTGTTGTCAAATGACGTGTTGCGTACAATCATGAGGTCTTATGATTAATCTTCTCGTGTTGTTTACGGGTGGTCCTGAAATATATAAAATCAAATCATAAGTAAATATATATGAAATATCATATTAATTAGAAATATATGATTAATTTAATTTTTCTCCAAATATTTTCGTAGCTAAACTAGCTTCGGATACCCGATCTTGTTTTAGTCGTAGTTTCTTCATTACAACTCCGTTTTTGTTGGTTCAACTTGCCACTTCCTTGGATCGAGTCAATTTTTAAGAATATGAACTGAAAATACCTTAGGTTGTATTCGAAATCACAGGTTATAGGTCAAACTTTGGTGAAACTTATGAAAGTGATCATTTTCCATCATAAAAACAACATTTAATGATCATTTTTTTAAAAATACTTACACTTTGAGTTAAACCATGAAATTTTTATGTGTTAACATATTCATAAGAAATATCATTTTTCCAGAACATGAACTTCCAATTGAAAGCTTAAGATGGTTTTTAATTATCCAACCCAAAACAGCCCCCGGTTGCACTCCGACGACGTAGATTCAGTTTTTAAGATGTTCTTTGTAAAACCAAGTTATATCTTGTTAAGTTAGCATATCATTATGATATATTATAGGTCTTGAAGTGTTTTAAAAGTTAAGTTAGAAGGATCTATTTAGTTTGCAAACAAGTTTGAAATCATTCAAACTATGTTCTTGTTGTTAAAATTTTACAACACAAAATAAGATAGCTATATAAATATGAATCGAATAAGGTTATGAACAAGGTTACTACCTCAAGTTACTTGGACAAAGTTACTTTAAAAGATGAGAAAAATCCTAGAACCAAAAGAGTGGTGGAGTTGGATTGAAAGGTTGGAAGTAAACTTGTTTACTTGAAAGGATTTTTGAAGTGTTCTTGAATGGATTTTCTTATGATGATTAAGGGTTGTTTTTGAAGCTAGATCTTCATGGTTATTTGTTGAGATTGTGAAGAACACTTAAGGTTCCTAAGAGTGTGTTTTTGGTTAGAGAAAATGTGTAGTAAAAATGAAAATGGAATGGAGTATAAATGGTGGTGAAAAGATGTATAAATTTGTAATATTGTGCAAAAGTCTTGTAATATGCCAAATTGATTAATCATGCATGCTAAGATCCAAAATTGGCTGACTCATGGCTGCTAATAAAGTGATTGTGATGTGTATATACCAATAGTAAATATGTATAGAAACTGGGTATGATACGGGTACATATACCCTAGATATACGTATAAAAATCTTGAGAAAACGGAACGAGGATTCAAATATAGCTATCTTTTGTAAATATACTTATATTGTTTTATGTATATAAATCCTTTAAAAGTGATAAAATACATATCTATACGATACATGTATAAGCATTATAAGTTTTAAGTATTTAAGTCGAAGAACGTCACATATAGTTATCGTTTTGAAAACTTAAGTTAGTAGTCTCAAAATATACTTATAACTCATTGTTATTAGTACACAATGAGATGTTAAAACGTTCTTAGATCATGTTAAATATATAAAAATACATATATATACACAAACGTATAATTATCGTATGTTATATAGTTCGTGATATCATCGGTCAAATTGGACGGTCAAACGTTGTGTAAAACTCTTTTCTAAAACATAAGTCTCAACAATTTAGATTGCTTATCATGTTGGTAAGGTTTAATTTATGTAAATATTAATCTTATAAGTGTAAAATGATCGGAAAAATCCGGGTCGTTACAGTACCTACCCGTTAAATAAATTTCGTCCTGAAATTTTAAAGTTGTACCTATTTTGCGTTCTCGGGAAACAAATGTGGGTACTTTTGTTTCATCTGATCCTCTCGTTCTCAAGTAAACTCGGGACCTCTTCGAGCATTCCAACGAACCTTAACGATTGGTATGTTGCTCTGCTTGAGCCGTTTAACTTCACGGTCTATGATTTCGACTGGTTCTTCTATGAATTGTAGTTTCTCATCGACTTGGATTTCTTCAAGAGGAATGGTGAGATCTTCCTTTGCAAGAAATTTCTTGAGGTTTGAGACGTGAAATGAATTATGTACTCCGGTGAGTTGTTGTGGTAACTCGAGTCGATAAGCTACCGGTCCGATGCGTTCGATGATCTTGAACGGGCCTACATACCTTGGGTTCAGTTTACCCCTTTTTCCAAAACGTATTACACCTTTCCAAGGTGACACCTTTAGCATAACCATGTCACTGATCTAAAACTCTAATGGTTTCCTTCGGACATCCGCGTAGCTCTTTTGGCGACTACGGGCTGTTTTCAATCTCTCCTTGATTTGTACTATCTTCTCAGTCGTTTCGTGTATGATCTCGGGACCAGTTAATTGTCGATCTCCTACTTCATTCCAATAGATAGGGGATCTACACTTCCTTCCATACAGTGCTTCAAATGGTGCAGCTTTAATGCTCGCATGATAACTGTTATTATACGAGAATTCTGCTAATGGTAGATACTTATCCCATCCGTTTCCAAAATAGATCACACATGCCCTGAGCATGTCTTCAAGAGTCTGAATTGTTCTTTCACTCTGCCCGTCAGTTTGTGGATGATATGCGGTGCTCATATCCAAACGAGTTCCCAGGGCCTCCTGAAGTGATTGCCAAAACTTTGATGTAAATCTACTATCACGATCGGATATAATGGAAATAGGTATTCCATGCCTTGAAACAATTTCCTTTATGTATAATCGTAATAATTTCTCCATTCTATCAGTTTCCTTTATAGGCAAGAAATGTGCAAATTTGGTGAGACGATCAACTATTACCCAAATGGTGTCATAACCCCAGGCAGTCTTAGGTAACTTTGTGATGAAATCCATGGTAATACCGTCCCATTTCCATTCTGGGATTTCTGGTTGTTGAAGTAACCCTGATGGCTTCTGGTGTTCTGCTTTGACTTTGGAACAAGTTAAACATTCCCCAACATATGTTGCAACATCTGTCTTTAAATTAGGCCACCAATAATGCGTCTTAAGATCTTGATACATCTTTCCAACTCAAGGATGTATCGAGTATCTTGTCTTATGTGCCTCGTTCAATATCAATTTTCTTAATCCACCCAACTTTGGTACCTAAATACGGTTTGAAAAATATTGAATTCCGTCTTCCCGTATAACGAGTTGTTTCCCATACTTCTTCATTATTTCATTTCCTATGTTTTCTTTAGTAAGAGCTTCTCGTTGAGCCTCTTTGATCTGTGAGTTGAGATTCATGCGAATTTTTATGTTCATCGCTCGTATTCGAATTGGTTCCCGTTCCTTTCTGCTTAGAGCGTCGGCCACTACATTCGCTTTCCCGGGATGATAGCGAATCTCACAATCATAGTCATTTATCAGCTCGACCCACCTATGTTGCCTCATGTTCAGCTGTTTCTGATCAAAAATATGTTGAAGGCTTTTATGATCAGTAAACACAGTGCATTTAACCCCATATAAATAGTGTCTCCATATCTTCAATGCAAACACTACTGCTCCCAATTCTAAATCATGCGTCGTATAATTCCGCTCGTGAATCTTCAATTGTCGGAATGCGTATGCTATAACTTTCTTCCGTTGCATAAGGACGCAAGCAAAACCTTGTCGCGAAGCGTCACAATATATCTCAAAATCATCGTTCCCTTCAGGTAACGATAAAATAGGTGCTGTAGTCAACTTCTTCTTCAGTAATTGAAATGCACTTTCCTGCTCAGAGGTCCATTCATACTTCTTCCCTTTTTGCGTTAACGCTGTCAACGGCTTAGCTATTCGGGAAAAATCTAGAATAAACCTTCTATAATAACCAGCTAAAACTAAAAATTGGCGTATCTGCGTTGGTGTCTTAGGAGTCTCCCATTTTTCAATGGCCTCAATTTTAGCTGGATCAACCTGAATTCGTTTGCTACTAACAACATGGCCAAGAAATTGCACTTCTTTCAACCAAAATGCACACTTAGAAAATTTGGCGTATAACTGTTCTTTTCTTAACAATTCTAATACCAACCTTAAATGCTACTCATGCTCTTGATCACTCTTGGAATAGATAAGAATATTGTCAATAAAAACGATAACAAACTTATCTAAATACGGACTACAAACTCGATTCATGAGGTCCATGAATACAGCTGGCGCATTAGTCAACCCAAACGGCATAACCAAAAATTCGTAATGACCATAACGTGTCCGAAAAGCAGTTTTCGGAATATCTTCTTCTTTGACACGTAATTGATGATAGCCCGATCTGAGGTCGATTTTCGAGTACACACATGATCCTTGCAATTGATCAAATAAGTCATCAATTCTCGGTAATGGATACCGATTCTTGATAGTTAACTTATTTAATTCACGATAATCTATACACATCCTAAAAGATCCATCTTTCTTCTTAACAAATAAAATTGGAGCTCCCCACGGTGAAGTACTTGGTCGTATGAATCCACGGTCCAGTAATTCTTTTAACTGACTCTGAAGTTCTTTCAACTCAGACGGTGCAAGTCTATATGGAGCACGAGCCACTGGTGCAGCTCCTGGTACTAGATCTATTTGAAATTCTACAGATCTAAATGGAGGTAATCCCGGCAACTCTTCCGGAAAGACTTCAGGAAAATCTCTTGCCACAGGCACGCCATTGATGCTCTTCACTTTTTCCTTCGTTTCAACTTTATTAACATGTGCTAAGATAGCATAACACCCTTTCTTCAAGCACTTTTGAGCTTTCAAACAACTAATGAGTTTTAGCTTTGAGTTACCCTTCTCTCCATAAATCATTACTGGCGTTTTATCCTTACGAGGAATGCGAATTGCCTTCTTGGCACACACAACTTCAGCTCCTATTTTGGACATCCAGTCCATGCCGACTATTACATCAAAACTTCCTAATTCTACGGGTATCAAATCAATCTTAAATATTTCTCCGGCTAAATTTATTTTACAATCACGGCAAATTTTATCGGCTTTAATTAGTTTACCATTAGCTAACTCAATCATGTACTTAGCATCTAGAGGTAATGATGAACAATTCAATTTAGTGTAAAAGTCTCTACTCACGTAACTTCTATCGGCACCAGTATCAAATATAATAGACGCAGATAAGTTATTAATGGTAAACGTACCCGTAACAAGCTCCGGGTCTTCGCACGCCTCTCTAGCATTAATAACAAATGCTCTTCCACGTGCAGATCCGTTATTCTTCTCTGGATTCGGGCACTGACTCTTATAATGACCCTGTTTCCCACACCTATAACAAGTAACTGTGGCCAAGGCAGTTCTAATTGCATTGGTGGCAGGAGTCTTGGTACCGTTTGTATTTGTAGCGGGAACCCTACAATCTTCAGCAAGATGAACTTTTTGATTACAATTGTTGCACACCACATTACAATAACCAGAGTGATGTTTGTGGCATCTGTTACATAAAGGATTTCGTCCCTTGTAACCTGAGTTCGAACCGCTACCCGCACCTTGCATGGTTTCTTGTTTCTTGTTGGATTGTTGATGATTACCTTCCCACTTTCTTTTGTTTCCTGATGTCTTGACATCGGTGTTCTTATCCAGAATAATCCGGTCCATCAACTCATTCGCCATGGTGATGGCTTCGTAAATAGTCTTGGGTTTCGATGCTGTAACATTTGCTTTGACATTTTTAGGCAAACCATCTTTGTACAGTTCAATCTTCCGTTCTTCGGTTGGTACTAATTCGGGACATAGCAAAGCTAATTCCATGAATCGCTGATTGTAGTTGATGAGTTTAGTACCAACAACTTTCAGGCTTCGTAATTCAGCTTCCAACTTCCTAACCTCGTTCCTTGGACAATACTCGTTAATTAGCATTGTTTTGAATTCTTCCCAGGGAGTATCATAAGCTACATCTCCTCCTACGGCCTTCACATAGTTTTTCCACCACGTAAGTGCACTATCTTGTAGGGTGCACGATGCATACTTGGTCATGTCCTTCTCAATACAACCACTGATTTTAAACACAGACTCAATCTTTTCGATCCACCGGGTTAAACCGACCGGTCCTTCTGTTCCACTGAATGATGAGGGCTTGCAACCTTGAAAAGTTTTGTAAGTACATCCCACACGAGGATTTGGGTTAATTGCAGCACCTCTTGCAGCCTCGACCCATAACATTCTGTCATTCACTCGTTGATTGATGAGTTCCTGGATTTCTTGTTCCGTCATTCGGTTCAATCGCGCCATAATCTTCAATAAGAATGAAAAAATAATTATTCACATGGAATATTATAGATGTAGTATGTATTTACAGTACATCGTAGTTTATTAATAATATGAACCAGTTATTATTATAAAAGCATTTTCTTCTTATTAGCGTTTTTTAATTATATCTAGGGTAGTACCTACCCGTTAAAGTTCATACTTAATAGCTTAGTACGAAAATCAATTACTACCACCCAAATAATACTTAACCATGGAAAATTATTGCATTTCACACTTCACTATTTTACATATGCTTATCTTACATCAAACATTAAGCAAACCACACTAGTAATATTATACAAAACATTATATGATCCCATGGTTTAAAACAACAGCACATCATTTAACCCAAAGCATTTGTGTTCAAAGAAATCGCTTAAAGGTTATCCTGGTTGTCTCCCTGCATTTTGGCTGAGGAGCCGAAGAACTGGATGTCGGGATAGAACTAATAGGAATAGCGAGAATAGGTGTGGAAGTATCTGGTGGAGTTGGTGCCACAACATCCTCTCTAGACTCGGGATTTGGATTTTTCATTTCAGTAGCCTTTCGTTTCTTTCCTCGTTCGAACTTGTCTTTCGTAATTTCCTGTATTTCTTCCTCCTCAGGATCACTTTCCGGTTCCTCTTCAATTGATTCATCCGGAACTTGTGAGTCTTCCCCAAAGGTGTCGTTTTCATCATCGGATAGGTTAATGACTGGAACACCATCTAAAGATTCTGGTTCGGAGTCGCTGAATGTGATAATAAGTTCTAAGCCAGACATCTATCACATAACAACTAGCACGTTAATACCACATAATATTTACATATTAATTTTTAACCAACAAGGATAAGCAATAGTTTTCGAAATCAAACACGGTCAAAGTCCAGACTCACTAAAACAAACTCGATAAGACACACTAATGCAAATTCTCTGGTTCTCTAAGACCAACGCTCTGATACCACATGTCATAACCCGACCTTAACCATAAGGACGAATACAATAACATATGATTTCATCGCGAGGTATTGACCTCTATATGCGACATTTTTCAAAAACTGCATTCATTTTTACAATACAAACCATAGCTTTTATTACAAATACAAGGTTTAAACAACTTAATAATGATTATCATTTAGCGATAATCTTAGACTTACAAACTTTACATGTGATAATAACAATACGACTTTCAACATATTTTACATTACAAATCCTCCGATATGCAGTTTTATTTTTGACACAAATATGCATACTCAAGATCTTGCTTAAATTCAACATGTTGCAGCGGAAGCTTTTAGTTATCACCTGAGAATAAACATGCTTAAAATGTCAACATAAAGTTGGTGAGATATAGGTTTAATGCCGGCAGCGTTATAAATATAGACCACAAGATTTCATATATAAACGTTTTAATAAAGATATTCTAAGTTGTTGAGCACTTGATAACCATACTTAACATTTAATCAACGTCGCATATTCCCTTTATTATGAAATCTTACTACACCGTACCAAGTGTAGTCACCGAAACGAAGTACTGTGCAACCGTTGAATACTGGTCGTCCAGTCCGGTTGGGGTTGTCAGGCCCGATAGATCTATCAACAGGATTCGCGTTTACAATACCTAATGTAAATAGTAGTTACCAAGTTACAGGGAAGTATGCCAGTGGTACAACTCAACGTAGAATATATATTTTTAATCACTTGTGTCCATAACGTAAATCATAAAATGCATGTATTCTCATCCCGAAATATTTAGAGTTTAAAAGTGGGACTATATACTCACTTTTGCCTTGAAGGTATTTATCACGACTTGGTCTCCGATAGATATCACGAACCTAACCATATATATAATATATCAACATATTTTCTTTTTAAGTAATCGTTACATATATATATATATACATATATATATATATATACATATATATATATATATACATATATATATATATATATATATATATATATATATATATATACATATATATATATATGTATATATATATATATATATATATATATATACTTTTAATACTTTTAATATTTTCTTAGTCCGTAGTTAGCAGTCCGATGTTAGTGGTCCACAATTAGTTGCTTAAATAAAATAAATAAAGACCCCATCATATTCGTATTGATCAGAATTAATCTCGACCCATGGTACCATGTTGTCAAGTGACGTGTTGCGTACATAAAGTACCGTGTTGTCAAATGACGTGTTGCGTACAATCATGAGGTCTTATGATTAATCTTCTCGTGTTGTTTATGGGTGGTCCTGAAATATATAAAATCAAATCATAAGTAAATATATATGAAATATCATATTAATTAGAAATATATGATTAATTTAATTTTTCTCCAAATATTTTCGTAGCTAAACTAGCTTCGGATACCCGATCTTGTTTTAGTCGTAGTTTCTTCATTACAACTCCGTTTTTGTTGGTTCAACTTGCCACTTCCTTGGATCGAGTCAATTTTTAAGAATATGAACTGAAAATACCTTAGGTTGTATTCGAAATCACAGGTTATAGGACAAACTTTGGTGAAACTTATGAAAGTGATCATTTTCCATCATAAAAACAACATTTAATGATCATTTTTCTAAAAATACTTACACTTTGAGTTAAACCATGAAATTTTTATGTGTTAACATATTCATAAGAAATATCATTTTTCCAGAACATGAACTTCCAATTGAAAGCTTAAGATGGTTTTTAATTATCCAACCCAAAACAGCCCCCGGTTGCACTCCACGTAGATTCAGTTTTTAAGATGTTCTTTGTAAAATCAAGTTATATCTTGTTAAGTTAGCATATCATTATGATATATTATAGGTCTTGAAGTGTTTTAAAAGTTAAGTTAGAAGGATCTATTTAGTTTGCAAACAAGTTTGAAATCATTCAAATTATGTTCTTGTTGTTAAAATTTTACAACACAAAATAAGATAGCTATATAAATATGAATCGAATAAGGTTATGAACAAGGTTACTACCTCAAGTTATTTGGACAAATTTATTGTAAAAGATGAGAAAAATCCTAGAACCAAAAGAGTGGTGGAGTTGGATTGAAAGGTTGGAAGTAAACTTGTTTACTTGAAAGGATTTTTGAAGTGTTCTTGAATGGATTTTCTTATGATGATTAAGGGTTGTTTTTGAAGCTAGATCTTCATGGTTATTTGCTGAGATTGTGAAGAACACTTAAGGTTCCTAAGAGTGTGTTTTTGGTTAGAGAAAATGTGTAGTAAAAATGAAAATGGAATGGAGTATAAATGGTGATGAAAAGATGTATAAATTTGTAATATTGTGCAAAAGTCTTGTAATATGCCAAATTGATTAATCATGCATGCTAAGATCTAAAATTGGCTGACTCATGGCTGCTAATAAAGTGATTGTGATGTGTATATACCAATAGTAAATACGTATAGAAGCTGGGTATGATACGGGTACATATACCCTAGATATACGTATAAAAATCTTGAGAAAACGGAACGAGGATTCAAATATAGCTATCTTTTGTAAATATACTTATATTGTTTTATGTATATAAATCCTTTAAAAGTGATAAAATACATATCTATACGATACATGTATAAGCATTATAAGTTTTAAGTATTTAAGTCGAAGAACGTCACATATAGTTATCGTTTTGAAAACTTAAGTTAGTAGTCTCAAAATATACTTATAACTCATTGTTATTAGTACACAATGAGATGTTAAAACATTCTTAGATCATGTTAAATATATAAAAATACATATATATACACAAACGTATAATTATCGTATGTTATATAGTTCGTGATATCATCGGTCAAATTGGACGGTCAAACGTTGTGTAAAACTCTTTTCAAAAACATAAGTCTCAACAATTTAGATTGCTTATCATGTTGGTAAGGTTTAATTTATGTAAATATTAATCTTATAATTGTAAAACGATCGGAAAAATCTGGGTCGTTACAGATAACTTCCTTGATAAACAACTTAGCCAAGGTCTCCGACGATATTGCTTCTTTAATGGGAAGAAACAAAGCACTTTTCGTCAATCGATCAACTATAACCCAAATCGAATCAAATTGGGTTCTCGCCATTTTAGGTAACTTTGTGATGAAATCCATGGTAATGTGCTCCCATTTCCACTTCGGGATTTCTAACGGTTGTAACTTACCATACGGATTTTGGTGCTCGGCCTTAACTTGCAAACACGTGACGCATTGCTCAACATACTTCACAACATCACGTTTTATGCCCGGCCACCAATAGTCTTTCTTTAAATAAAGATACATTTTCGTCGCGCCCGGATGAATGGAATACTTTGACTTATGTGCTTCATCAAGTAGCACTTGTTGATAATCTCCCATCTTAGGCACCCACACTCTTCTTTGAAAAGACAATTGAAAGGACCCGTTCATATACATTATAAACGATTCACAATAGTTGATTACATCGCGAGGTATTTGACCTCTATATGATACATTTTACAAACATTGCATTCGTTTTTAAAAGATAAACTTTCTTTACAACGAAAGTTGACGGCATGCACACCATTTCATAATACATCCAACTATAATTGGCTTAATAATAATCTTGATGAACTCAATGACTCGAATGCAACCTCTTTCAAAATTTGCCATGAATGACTCCAAATAATATCCTTAAAATGAGCTAATGCACAGCGAAAGATTTCTTTAATACCTGAGAATAAACATGCTTTAAAGTATCAACCAAAAGGTTGGTGAGTTCATAGGTTTATCATAACAATCATTTCAATATATTAATAGACCACAAGATTTCCGTTTATAAATATATGTACACTCGCAAGTGTATAAAAGTATTCTATAAGTTGTAGGCACCCGGTAACAAGCCTTAACGTTCATGTTTTACCCTCTGAAGTACACCAGATCAGGTGTGTTTAAAATAACCTCGAAGTACTAAAGCATCCCATAGTCAGGATGGGGTTTGTCAGGCCCAATAGATCTATCATTAGGATTTGCGCCTACCGTACATAGACAAGTAGTTTATTGTTACCAAGCTAAGGGTATATTTCTGGTTTAAACCCACATAGAATTAGTTTTAGTACTTGTGCCTATTTCGTAAAACATTTATAAAAACAGCGCATGTATTCTCAGTCCCAAAATATATATAAAAGGAAGCAAATGAAACTCACAATACTGTATTTCGTAGTAAAAATACATATAACGTCATTTAACAAGTGCAAGGTTGGCCTCGGATTCACGAACGTATCAATATTGAGATTCAATATTGCAGGAAAGTACGTAAACGCAACGGATATGATAAACACTAGATTGACCTCATGAGCATACCCATGAACCATACCCATCACCTCCATAGCTATAACCCATAATTTCCTTAGCTTCGACTCATTCAAAAAAAAACTATTTTGAAATCACTCGGACAGCACTCCGTCGTAATATTTTATGTATACTAATAATATCTTGAAATAATGCAGAGTAAACATATATATATATAAATTGATTGAGAGAGTTTAGAGAAATATATTTTCAAGTTTCTATGAAATAATGAAACCTATTGAATTCTATTTATAATAGATTTTTGAATTATTAAAGTGAATTATTAAAGTATGAATTATTAAAGTGAATTATTAAAGTATGAATTATTAAAGTGAATTATTAAAGTATGAATTATTAAAGTGAATTATTAAAGTATGAATTATTAAAGTGAATTATTAAAGTATGAATTATTAAAGTGAATTATTAAAGTATGAATTATTAAAGTGAATTATTAAAGTTAAAGTAAAGTAAAGGTAAAGTTAAAGTATAGTAAAAGTATAAAAACTATATATGTATAATACGCGTATAAATATATATAATATTAATTTAAATCGTTATATCTATATTTAATGAAATATAAATATCGTTATATTTATTATACTGGTTAAGTAATGAGTTGTCAAAAGTGATTCTAGATATTTATAAAAGTTATATACGTTTTAATTATAAAGTTCTTTTTAAACTGAAAACGTCTTTGTACGTTTGAAAATAGATTAATAGAATATTATGGAAACCAATTCTCCACTAACTTTTGTCTAACTTTCGTAAATGACACTTTTTGTTTTTATTTATAAATAGCTTTACAAATTATTCTGAATATCGTTAAGAGGAATAGATTTTCTCAAATCATAGTGGACCTCTCAACAGAGACTTGTAATCGTAATTCAATGTTTCTGATAATTCAATCATTTAATATATTTTTTTTAATTTTGTCGAAAATCATATTGAAACAAATACGTTTGTGTAAAGTATTATACGTTTAATACTTTATTAATATTCTCAAGTTATAATATATATATACATATACATATCTATTTATATATAAAGGTTCGTGAATCGTCGGAATTTGGTCGAGGTTATAATGAATGTATGAACACAGTTTAAAATTCTTGAGATTTAACTTAACAAACTTTGCTTATCATGTCGGAATAATATAAAGATTAAAGTTTAAATTTGGTCGGAAATTTCCGGGTCGTCACAACAATAAACCACGCGAGCCCATAGTAATGAACTCCGATTGTCCCATGATTCATTCTGCATGTTTGTTGTGGACGTAAGCCTCTATTTGAATCACACCAAGTTTTTCAAGGAAATCGTTAGTAATAATCATACGTAAAAATCCCAATCGTAACGCCGGGTGGTGACTCTTTCGACTTAACGCATCCGCGACCACATTCGCCTTGCCCGGATGATAAAGTATTTCACAATTATAATCTTTTACCACATCCATCCATCTACGTTGACGATAATTCAAATCTCGTTGATTGAAGAGATGTTTCAAACTCTTATGATCCGAATAAATCATACTCTTGACACCATACAAGTAATGGCGCCAAATTTTCAACACATGCACAACCGCCGCCAACTCAAGATCATGAGTTGGATATCTCGTTTCGTGTTCCTTTAGTTGTCGAGAGGCATAAGCGATGACTTTACCTCTTTGCATTAGAACACACCCGAGCCCATTTAACGAAGCATCACAATAAACCGTCATGTCCTCCACTCCTTCCGGCAACACTAACACCGGAGCTTGACACAATTTCTCTTTTAGCAATTGAAAAGCAATTTCTTGCTCGTTCTCCTAAGTAAATCGCGCGTTCTTCCTCGTCAATTTCGTCAATGAAGAAACGATCTTAGAAAAGTCTTGGATAAACCGACGATAATAACAGGCCAATCCGAGAAAACTTCGGATTTTCGTAGGCGTAGTCGGTCGTTCCCAACTCTTCACCGTCTCTATCTTCCCCGGATCTACTTGAATACCGTCTTTGTTCACAATGTGGCCAAGGAATTGAACCTCCCTTAGCCAAAATTCACATTTGGAGAACTTAGCATACAACTTCTCCTTTCGTAACGTCTTCAATACTTCGCGCAAATGACGTTCATGTTCGTTCATACTTTTCGAGTAGACTAGTATGTCGTCAACGAACACAATCACCGACTTGTCCAACATAGGTTGGCACATTCGGTTCATAAGATCCATGAATGCCGCCGGTGCATTTATAAGACCAAAAGGCATAACCACAAACTCAAAATGCCCATAACGCGTTCGAAAAGCCGTTTTCTAGATATCTTCCTCACGGACCAGCATTTGGTGATAGCCGGATCGTAGGTCAATTTTAGAGAAATACCTTGCACCTTGGAGTTGGTCAAACAAATCGTCGATCCGAGGTAATGGATAACGATTCTTGATCGTCACTTTATTTAACTCCCGATAATCGATGCACATCCGCATACCACCATCCTTCTTTTTTACGAATAAAACCGGAGCGCCCCATGGAGAAGCACTCGGTCGAATAAAACCCTTCTCGAGCAACTCTTGGGTCTAATTTAACAACTCTTGCATTTCCGTCAGCGCTAAACGATAAGGAGTTTTAGCAATGGGGGTAGCCCCCGGAACCAACTCAATGCGAAATTCAACTTGTCTTTCCGCCGGAACACCCGGTAACTCGTCCGGAAAAACGTCTTTGAATTCACTAACCACCGGAATTTCACGAATGGGTGGTGGCTCATCACGAGTATCAACAACATGGGCAAGAAAAGCCATGCCACCACTATCAACGGAGATGATAAACACTAGATTGACCTCACGAGCATACCCATGAACCATACCCATCACCTCCATAGCTATAACCCATAATTTCCTTAGCTTCGACTCATTCAAAAAAAACTATTTTGAAATCACTCGAACAGCACTCCGTCGTAATATTTTATGTATACTAATAATATCTTAAAATAATACAGAGTAAATATATATATATATATATATATATATATATATATATATATATATATATATATATATATATATATATATATATATATATATATATATATATATATATATATATAATTGATTGAGAGAGTTTAGAGAAATATATTTCCAAGTTTCTATGAAATAATGAAACCTATTGAATTATTAAAGTGAATTATTAAAGTATGAATTATTAAAGTGAATTATTAAAGTATGAATTATTAAAGTGAATTATTAAAGTATGAATTATTAAAGTGAATTATTAAAGTATGAATTATTAAAGTGAATTATTAAAGTTAAAGTAAAGTAAAGGTAAAGTTAAAGTATAGTAAAAGTATAAAAACTATGTATGCATAATACGCGTATAAATATATATAATATTAATTTAAATCGTTATATATATATTTAATGAAATATAAATATCGTTATATTTATTATACTGGTTAAGTAATGAGTTGTCAAAAGTGATTCTAGATATTTATAAAAGTTATATACGTTTTAATTATAAAGTTCTTTTTAAACTGAAAACGTCTTTGTACGTTTGAAAATAGATTAATAGAATATTATGGAAACCAATTCTCCACTAACTTTTGTCTAACTTTCGTAAATGACACTTTTTGTTTTTATTTATAAATAGCTTTACAAATTATTCTGAATATCGTTAAGAGGAATAGATTTTCTCAAATCATAGTGGACCTCTCAACAGAGACTTGTAATCGTAATTCAATGTTTCTGATAATTCAATCATTTAATATATTTTTTTTAATTTTGTCGAAAATCATATTGAAACAAATACGTTTGTGTAAAGTATTATACGTTTAATACTTTATTAATATTCTCAAGTTATAATATATATATACATATACATATCTATTTATATATAACGGTTCGTGAATCGTCGGAATTTGGTCGAGGTTATAATGAATGTATGAACACAGTTTAAAATTCTTGAGATTTAACTTAACAAACTTTGCTTATCATGTCGGAATAATATAAAGATTAAAGTTTAAATTTGGTCGGAAATTTCCGGGTCGTCACAACAATAAACCACGCGAGCCCATAGTAATGAACTCCGATTGTCCCATGATTCATTCTGCATGTTTGTTGTGGACGTAAGCCTCTATTTGAATCACACCAAGTTTTTCAAGGAAATCGTTAGTAATAATCATACGTAAAAATCCCAATCGTAACGCCGGGTGGTGACTCTTTCGACTTAACGCATCCGCGACCACATTCGCCTTGCCCGGATGATAAAGTATTTCACAATTATAATCTTTTACCACATCCATCCATCTACGTTGACGATAATTCAAATCTCGTTGATTGAAGAGATGTTTCAAACTCTTATGATCCGAATAAATCGTACTCTTGACACCATACAAGTAATGGCGCCAAATTTTCAACACATGCACAACCGCCGCCAACTCAAGATCATGAGTTGGATATCTCGTTTTGTGTTCCTTTAGTTGTCGAGAGGCATAAGCGATGACTTTACCTCTTTGCATTAGAACACACCCGAGCCCATTTAACGAAGCATCACAATAAACCGTCATGTCCTCCACTCCTTCCGGCAACACTAACACCGGAGCTTGACACAATTTCTCTTTTAGCAATTGAAAAGCAATTTCTTGCTCGTTCTCCCAAGTAAATCGCGCGTTCTTCCTTGCCAATTTCATCAATGAAGAAACGATCTTAGAAAAGTCTTAGATAAACCGACGATAATAACAGGCCAATCCGAGAAAACTTCGGATTTTCGTAGGCGTAGTCGGTCGTTCCCAACTCTTCACCGTCTCTATCTTCCCCGGATCTACTTGAATACCGTCTTTGTTCACAATGTGGCCAAGGAATTGAACCTCCCTTAGCCAAAATTCACATTTGAAGAACTTAGCATACAACTTCTCCTTTCGTAACGTCTTCAATACTTTGCGCAAATGACGTTCATGTTCGTTCATATTTTTCGAGTAGACTAGTATGTCGTCAACGAACACAATCACCGACTTGTCCAACATAGGTTAGCACACTCGGTTCATAAGATCCATGAATGTCGCCGGTGCATTTATAAGACCAAAAGGCATAACCACAAACTCAAAATGCCCATAACGCGTTCGAAAAGCCGTTTTCTAGATATCTTCCTCACGGACCCGCATTTGGTGATAGCCGGATTGTAGGTCAATTTTAGAGAAATACCTTGCACCTTGGAGTTGGTCAAACAAATCGTCGATCCGAGGTAATGGATAACGATTCTTGATCGTCACTTTATTTAACTCCTGATAATCGATGCACATCCGCATACCACCATCCTTCTTTTTTACGAATAAAACCGGAGCGTCCCATGGAGAAGCACTCGGTCGAATAAAACCCTTCTCGAGCAACTCTTGGGTTTGATTTAACAACTCTTGCATTTCCGTCAGCGCTAAACGATAAGGAGTTTTAGCAATGGGGGTAGCCCCCGGAACCAACTCAATGCGAAATTCAACTTGTCTTTCCGCCGGAACACCCGGTAACTCGTCCGGAAAAACGTCTTCGAATTCACTAACCACCGGAATTTCATGAATGGGTGGTGGCTCATCACGAGTATCAACAACATGGGCAAGAAAAGCCATGCCACCACTATCAAGGAGACGACGTGTCCATACAAAAGTGCATATCGGCACAAGTCTTCTACGCTTATCACCGTGAATAATTAACTCTCCCCCACTTGGGGCCTTTACACGAATAAATTTTTCATGGCATGTAATATCGGCTCTATTATGATCAAGCCAATCCATACCAACAACGATATCGAAATCGCCCAAAGTCATCGGGATAAGATCAATCTTAAAGTTTTCGGCATAAAAAACGACATCACAATTTTTACACACATCAACCACTAGCACCGTCTTGCCGTCTGCTATTTCGACTTCTACCGGATGACTTAACTTAGCTAATGGTCTATTAAGTCTAGGCACAAATCTTGGAGATACAAACGACAAATTTTCACTGCTATTAAATAGGATCCTTACCGGATTAGAGTTAACCATAAAAGTACCTGAAACAACTTCGTTGGATTTCTTGGCCTCATCATTGGTCATCAAGTAATTGCGACCCCTAGCCGTACCCGCCGGTCTCTCCAACTTCTTCACATGATCATTATTAAAATCGGGACATTCCGGCCTCTTGTGTCCCTCTTTACCACAATTAAAACAAGTAAGCTTGGTCGTCGCCTTGGTACAATCACGGGCGATGTGCCCTCTTTGATTACAATTATAACACGTGGGTCCGAAACCTCCGGAAGCACCCTTCTTCACATTATTAACGCTCTCGGCAGCCTTTCTTGTTCTTTTTATTTGAAAAGTTCAAATAACTCGAACCTTCAAACTTTCTCTTCGAAAAAGTGAAATCGCTTTTCCTTGGAACCTCCGGCTCAAAACCCCTAGCCAATTCGTATAAATCTTCAAAAGACTTAACCATACCCCGACTAATCTTACCCTTCAACTCATCACTTAAAGTACGGTAGAATTCTAGCATCAACTTGTGATCATCACCAACGTACTCCGGACAAAAATGAGTCTTTGCCAAGAAGGTAGACTTGAGAGTAACAAAGTCCATTGAACCTTGTCGCAAATGGTGCAACTCGTCCCAGATTTTATCAAGATCGGAAGAAGTTCGGTATTCTTGGAAAAATTCCTTCTTAAACTCCTCCCATGTCAAGCACATGCATTGCTCTTCGCCATATAATTTGATTTTATCGTCCCACCACAACTTGCCCTCTTTGCGCAACATGCTAGACCCATACCTCGTCTTCTTCTCGGGAGGACACTCCGTGGTACAGAACGCTCCCTCGATATTGGAAATCCAACAAGTGCTTTTCAATGGATCCCTCACCCCATTAAACATCAGAGGTTGAGTATCCTTGAAATTTTTGTAGTGGAAGTCCCGCCTTCCACCCCCACCATTACCTTCACCCCCTTTGCCTCGAGGATAAATGTTTCTAGCCTCTAAAGCCTCCTCAATTGCGGCTTTCATTCGATCATTGATCATTTCGGTCACTTGTCCATCGACCGACTCTTGGAAGACCTTTCGGACATCGTCAAGAAAATCCTTCTTTAGCCTTTTAAAGATGGCCTCAACCTTGGCCGTGAGTTCAACGTCCTCACTCGTACTTCCGTCATTGGTGTCGTGTCCATTTCTCATCTTCATTCTAAAATGAAGTAAAATAAGCAACAAAATGAAAGGACTTAACACATATGTATATACATATACACCACACTACCCCATCTTGCTCAACAATCGTCGTGCATCGCTTGTTTGACACGATTTGAACCCGTAACAATGGTAGCTAATCATTGTTACGCGAGCACATCGCATTAACTCACTAGTACCACGTCTATTTCGCTTGACGATTTTAAATGCCACACAAAACAATAGCACATGATTAGTTCACATAAACCTATGCACTAACCAAAACTCGATCCAACCCAAAGTCCTACAAGTCCCGCATAATGCGCACACAAAAAGTCTAAGTCTAGGCGCCTATCTCAAGTCACCTAAATCTCTTAGACCATGCTCTGATACCACTTGTAATGACCCAAACCAAAACACAAATGAACCCACGGAAAATATCAAAAGAAAACAAAAATTTTGTTTGATCAGCAAATGGCGCGGCGCGCCAGAAGGCCGCGTGGCGCGCCAGAAGGCCGCGTGGCGCGCCATTCTGGTCTATCCCAAAAGTCTTGAAATGCGAAAAAGATTGGCCACTTCCCGACATAATTAGACAAAACACTTTTAACAACACATTCAAATATGTAAAACTAACACATTCCATTAATAAAATGAGTTTTATGAAGCGGGGCCCACATCAGCTGTTTTACGAGTTTAATACAAAATAAGAGTTTTGACCATCAAAAAGTTTAAGTACCAAACTACACTACGAGAATGGTGTTTGGAATTAAACTACCCAAGTCTCGGTCAAACTCCAAAAGCTAATATCTCCAAAAGCGTCCCCTAACACGACGGGATCTATACTCCAAACAAACGCCCTTACCTTTGTCCATACATGAGCCTATAAAAAGGTAAACAACGAGAAGGTAAGCAAAGCTTAGTGAATGCAATAATTACACATACATATATATAACTCATCTATTTGCAATCACATTCACCAAATACCTCATACGACCTTGTAACTCAATTAGCATGTCATCGTACCCAAAACACTTAACAAGTTGTACATTATCACAACACCGCATTAGCATATACTCAACACAATGTATATATATATATATAAACAATATGCTAAATAATCGACAATCTCAATATGGTTAACCATAAACGCTATGGTGCAACCGGCTCGTAGTTCACACCATACGCAATTGAGTCATACTCTTTTATAGCGCTACCGGCTCGTGGTTCACACTCGATGCTACCGGCTCGTGATTCACATCTTATTTTATAGTGCTACCGGCTCGTGGTTCATACTCGATGCTACCGGCTTGTGGTTCACATCTAGTTTATAGTGCTACCGGCTCGTGGTTCACACTCGATGCTACCGGCTCATGGTTCACATCTTATCGCACACATGTTATGGCACTACCGGCTCGATGGTTCATACCATAACACCCACAAATAAACGCGTCATATACACATACGTATAATTACTCCACTCACCTCAAAATCTCTTGTGAAAGATAATCAAGCTCGGAAATCTTCAATGTAATGTACCTATTACATTATACATAATATCAATCACAAACTCAAGTTGGTCAACCAACTAAAACTCCATTCTAGGGTTATCTTGCCCCATGGTGTAATTTTGACCCATTTGCAACCCTAACCCTATTATTTGGGTTAACATCCCTAAAACCCTAATCATTATCCAAGTTAGGTCCTAAGACACTTTCCAATACAAAGTTTATGCATCAAACACATACATTTACCCACTTAGGTCCATCATGACCCATTTGACCATTTAAAGTCAATACACCCATTTCGGGTCACCCACTAACCCACTTAACACCCATTTACATATATATAAGTGTGCTAGTACTTTAACTAACCAATTTAGGCTCATAAACATAGTTTAATACTTTGAAAACCCTAGTTAATCATCTTTGGGTCTACATGACCCAAATTCACCCAAAACACCCAATTTACTAACAAATGAGTTTTAGGTTCATCACTTACCCCAAACCCTAACCCAAAAACAAATTAACATCAAGAAATCAAGATTAGAGCATACCACTACCTCCAAAACGTAGCTAGAGGAAATATGAACTACTTTGAAACTCGCACTAAGACCCGATTCAAACTCCTTCTTCCTTTAATGGAACTTTCTCACTCTAGAACCTCCTCTCTCTCTAGGATTTAATGGAAGATGATTAAGTGGAGGAAATGGAGTAAATGAGGCTCCAACAAATGATCCCAAGCCTTAAAGTCGGATTCCTTGTGATTTTACCAAATTGCCCTCAAAATATCTAATTAAAAGGAATCTGTCACAGAACAATGGCGCGGCGCGCCAAACGCCCAGACCAGTTTTCTGCATTCTTTTAATATGTACAACCAAAACCCCACTTCAAGTACATTAACTACACTTATGTACACTATAAATAAACGGGTCTTACAAAATGTACGAAAACATTTTGCGATATAATAGAACTAAATTATTAATGTCTTTGTTTAAATAACGTAAGTTGGAATATGAGTTGTTAGATATGTGAATAACTTGCAACGTATATTAAAACGTGTTTATGTATATTAGATATATATGATTTTAAATTAATTAAGTAAACGATTGTAGCACTCGCTTATTGATTCGTTTAATATTTGGACATGTCAACTAGTGCGTTAAGAAGTTAAAGTAAACGCTAGTACACAAATGAACGATATCTATTTAAGTTTTAGAACGTAAACGTTATATGGTATAATATTTTCTATCATGTAAACGGTTTTAAATTATACTTTGAAATATAAAAATCTTTTAAAAGACTAAATAATATATTACTAAATAAAAATTTTCTAATATGGATAAGTTACATTTCTAAATAAAAATATATTTATATTTTACAAAATAATATTAATTTACTCATAAAACGTTTTAATTTAAAATAATATTAATTAAACAACGAGACATTAATTTATAGAAGCAAATGACCAAAACACTCAAATGATTAAAATACATCTTGAGTGATATAGTTTACTAATACTCTAAGTCTATATTTTGTTAAGGGTACGAGTCATTAAATGTAAAGTACTAGTTTTCTCAGCGTACGAGTTAGCGTTTGAGGAACCGGAACCAGGACATTAGTCGAGTGACAACGTACGAGTTATTGGAACAAAAATTACAAATTAACTATGAACGAGAATTTAATATAATATATAAGTAATTATATAAATTAAATATAATATATATATATATATATATATATATATATATATATATATATATATATATATATATATATATATATATATATATATATATATATATATATATATATATATATAATATTAATGAAAAAAAAAGTGTCGGGAGGAAAAATGGCATGAATATGACCCTTCCTCCTTAGCCATGCGATCGCATGGTTAACCCTCACAAACCCCATGCACTCGCATGGGGGTTAGGTACCAAGAAAGTAGTATAAAGCTAGAGCGTTCGGGTTCTTTTGAATTCATCTACTCCTCACTTCGCATAAACATAAATATATTATTATTATTATTATTATTATTATTATTATTATTATTATTATTATTATTATTATTATTATTATTATTAATCTTATTATTATTATTAGTAGTATTGGTATATTATTAGTTTATACATAAAATACTAGGACGGAGTCATGAGCGGTTTATTTCAAAAACGGATTTTTATGAGCGGGATAGAGCTAAGGAGATTATGGGTTATAGCTATGGAGGTCATGGGTATGGATCCGGGGTGTAGCTCATGAGGTCAACCTAGTGTTTATCGTCTCCGTTGAATCTACGTACTTTCCTGCAATATTGAATCTCAATATTGATACGTGAGTACTCATAACTTAACTTTTATATATTAATAGTGTATCCCTGACTAGTGCTCGAGTTTATAGGATTATGCATGCTTGTACATTTGATATTGTCACTAGATAGGTTATGTTGAATCCTGAATTAGATACATATGCTACTGAGAGAAGGTATATGATATGCATGTCGTTGGAAAGCTAGCGAAAAATTATGAACTTTTCGTTTAGATATCGAGTGATTTCGATGAACGGATTGGAAGTTATAGTTAATTAGATTATCTATGATTTTATATATTATTGTTAAAATGATTATTATTATTACTATCGTCGTTATTATTGTCGTTATAATTATAATAATTATTATTATCAATATCATTATCGTTATAGGTATTATTATTAAAAAAATTCATTTTTATTAGAATTAATACCGTTCTTATCATTAAAATTATTATTAACATTATCATTACTATTATTTCTATTCTCAATATTATTATTATTATTATTATTATTATTATTATTATTATTATTATTATTATTATTATTATTATTATTATTATTATTATTATTATTATTATTATTATCATTAAAATAGTTATTAGTATTATCATAAATATTATTATAATATTATTAATATTATCTCATTATTATGATTACTATTATTATCATTACTATGAATGCGATATAAAAGAGTATTAAAAGCTATTAACAAATTGATTAGGAAATAATGAGTACAAGTATCATGATGAAATGAAAATTGAAAGGTGTTGATTTAGATAAGAATATCGTTTTCATTATTTTTATCATTATTATTATTATTAAAAGTATTATTAATATAAAAACTATCATTTTTACAAAAATTATTATTTTTAATAGAAATATCATTATTAATATAAAATATCATTTTTATTATTATTTTAAGTATTATTATTAATAAGAATTATCATTCTATCATAATATCATTTTTTAGTAAATATAAATATTGTTATTATTATTAGTAGAATAATAATAATAATTATTATTATTACAAAATAATACAACTTTTACTTACTATTGTTATTATCGATATTATTTTATCAAATAAAAATGTGATACAAAGATATTTTACTACATGTAATATAATTACATCAATAATACATATCATATTATTTTTATGATATTAAATGAACTTTATAAATTTTATTACTTAAGATGTATAAAAGTATATTTTTATTATATAATTTTTTAATATAAAATTTTATTTATTAATAAATGAATTATATTATTTACTCTAATAAAATCTGTTAAAAATATTTAAATATATAAAACGACTATATTAAAACTATATAATAATCATGTATAGATTTTGGAAGTCATTTTGGTCAAGATGACTTTTGTTGACTTTTGCATATTAGTCTCGAGCATTAGGATTGTGGTACACTATGACTTGACCTAAATTGTTAGAAAGACATTGACTAACATATAATTATATATAATTAATTTAGGTTCGTGAATCCCAGGCCAACCTTGCACTTGTTCAATGCCATCATATGCTTAATTACTACGAAATACAATATTGTGAGTTTCATTTGCTCCCTTTTTAAATGCTTTTGCAATATTTATTTTTGGGACTGAGAATACATGCGCTGCTTTTATAAATGTTTTACGAAATAGACACAAGTAATTGAAACTACGTTCTATGGTTGGATTATTAAACCGAATATCACCCCTTTTAGCTTGGTAACCTAAGAATTAGGCAGACGAGAGGTTCTGTTCCTAATTGACGAGAATCCTAAAGATAGATCAATTGGGCCTAACAACCCCCATTCAGGCTATGGATGGCTTTAGTACTTCGAGATTATATTATACAGACGAGAGGTTCTGTTTGGGGATATTCTATTCATTAAAGTTAATGTCGGTTACCAGGTGTTGAATTCATATGAATGATTTTATCTTTATGCAGACGAAAGGTTCTGTTTATAAATACAAAAATCTTGTGGTCTATTAAAATTATGGAAATGATCGATTATGATAAACTAATGAACTCAACAACCTTTTGGTTGACACTTTAAAGCATGTTTATTCTCAGGATTGAAAGAAATCTTCCACTGTGCATTTGCTCAATTTAAAGATATTACTTGGAGTCATTCATGACATATTTCAAAAGACGTTGCATTCAAGTCATTGAGTTCAGTAAAGATTATGATTAAGTAAATGACATATTAGATCATTTATAGTTGGATATTATGAAATGGTATGCATGCCTGTCAACTTTCAATGTAATGAAAGTTTGTCTTTTAAAACGAATGCAATGTTTGTAAAATGTATCATATAGGGGTCAAATACCTCGCAATGTAATCATATGTTATTGTATTCGTTCTTATGGATTAGGACGGGTCTTTACAAACATCAATAGGTTTAAAACTTGATAAACTTAAACATAATCAGATTAATTTAATTGTGAGGATTATAGCTAGTAACTATAATTAGGGTTTGGTTAATCATACTAAATCTATTATCAGGTCTTAATACAAGCAAGAAGTTTAGCCATCTATTTTAGGGTTAACCTGATCAATTAATCTTGAAGTAGATATTCTTAGGTCAATTATTAATCTGAGTTTGATCTTAATTCAAAAAGGCAATTGTGAACAATGTGTGAAAGATTCAAGCATGTGTTCTCTTTATCATTGTTTATCTTTTCTAGTTATTTATTTGCATTTTATTTGTTCTTTGTTATTTAAAGCTTAAAACCCAAATTTATATTCTAAAATCCACTCGTTCTCTTGGGACGAACCTTAACTTACATAATACTAAACTACATTTGATCGGGTTTTTTTGCTCGTTTGGGTGTTAAAAGTAAATCGTTAATTAAGATATTATAAAATTAAAAGTAGATTAAAAAGGCACGCATTATCGCACACTTTTGACACATCAGTATCCATCGTATGATGAATGAGTGGGAAAAGAATATGAGGTTACATGTAGGTTTTTCTTAAGATGGTTTGGGCCGATGTGGTCAATACGGCGGCTTAGTTGTTCAACAGAGGACCCTCGGTTTTCCAAATCTCCGAGGAGGAATGGTGAGGTAAGGAGGTGACTTATGATCACCTTTGGGTCTTTGAGTGTAATGCATATGTGAAAACTAACGATGCAGATAGTGAAAAGCTTGAGGAGAAATCTAAGAGGTGTCATTTATTGGTTATGAGACTCGCATATGAAATGGGTTACTGATGTTGGGGTAATGAGACTAGGAAGGTGATTCATAGTCGTGATATCACATGTGATGAACACTCAATTTAAGGCAAGGCGGTGATGGTGAGTCCTAAACCTAATTATGTTACTTTTAATGATGTTTCCATTGATGATATTGCAGGTCCTAGTAGGAGTTGGGGTATTGTCGATTAACGGTGATATAACACCCTGATTATTTCTATCATAGTGGAAGTATTCATAATTACAAAAGTAACCCTGGTTAATGTTTATAAACATAAATTATAAACAGGCATAGTTAACGTAAATTACAACGTTACACAATACGATGTTACATAAAAACTGTACAATACTCTGGACACAGCCAGTTTCAAAACGAAGTAAGAAAACATCAGAGTTAAGCTCATAGTCAAACATGTCTTCTAACCCGTCTGCAAAATCTGTCCTAAACAGAAGTACCTAAACCTGCATTGGGTGTAAATGTGGGGGATTAGCACAACTGCTAAGTGAATGGATAATATCTAATAGACCAAGCATAAGCAACTGAACATGAAAGGGTCACAAGTATGCTAACGTCTTGAACTAGTATATAACAACCTCAACTAACAATATGAGGATCGGCGGCTTGTACGAGCACATAACTTAGCTGATCAGGATACAGTCTACCGATAGTCCGCTTTACTGAATTCACTGCATAATCGTCCAGACACAGCACATGCATCCTTCTATGCTATACTGAACAGACAGTAACATCATGACCCAACCAGGCTACCACGGTCGACCTCACACAATCCCTACCTTTGCCGCCTCAGTGGGTTCCCAACCTTGCCGCATCGGTTGGTGTCTAACAAACAATGCGCACATAAGATCACAGATAATCAGTCATGCAATCGTCGTAACTAGCATGGAAATCATACTGAACATTGTTATAATAGACAAACATAATAATAATAATAATAATAATAATAATAATAATAATAATAATAATAATAATAATAATAATAATAATAATAATAATAATAATAATAATAATAATAATAATAATAATAATAATAATAATAATAATAATAATAATAATAAAGAGTCTGAACAAGTAGCGTGTCAGCTACTTGATACTCTATCCGGGGATATACCCACTCACCGAATACCATCAACTAGCTCAGATGATCTATCACTGAGCTGCTTCCTTATCCTTATCACCTGAATATAAGGCAATTCAAGTTAGTACAATGTTCTAGTCAAAATTCGACACACGTGCAACATAACGACTATACATCAACACTTAGTAAAATTTTCAGCTGCCAAAGACCCTCGGTCGACTGTCAGACATAGTCGGCCGACCGTCCTCACACACTCGGCTAAGTGTCTACTCACTCGGTCGATGGTCAATTTCAAACATACTCGGTCGATGGTCTACACACTCAGTCGATGGTTGAGACTGTCGGTCGAGTGTCAAGAGACGCTCGGCCGACCGTGTTCATCTGCAGATGAAGATGAACTCAGCTACGGGTTTCACCCAAAAAACCACCAAATCTCGATTTTGGACTCGTTATTGACCTCAAAATAGAACACATCTTATACACTAAACCTTTTGGGACATAACCCAAAAGATTCAAGCATAAAAAATGTAACTACAAATTGTACCAATTTGACATCAAAACCCACTTTTATAAAACTTAACCAAAACACCCATTTTGACACTGGTTGGATCACAAAATCATATAAACTTTACCTTGTTAGAATCACCATAACACAAAGAATGATTTGACACTAAAGTCTGGCTTCAATTCGAGATCAAATGGTTTAGGGTTGTTTGGAGAAGATGAAGTTATATGAGAGTAAGTGAGAAGAAGGTTCAAGAACCAAAATGAAGAAACTTAGCTGCATATACACTTATTTTGGCTTAAAACCACATACCTCATAACACACGGGTATTTACCAGTTATCTGATATCTTTCGTACTTAATTTGACAAACCTAACGGAGTCCAAATTAAATAAACGAACCTGTTATGTGACCCTTGTCGCAAACTGGTCTTAACCAAATTATAGATAAACCTTGAACATTTAAGTAAAATAAAGGCATAAATAACCACACAATTATGTCTAAGGGTAATAAAGTCATCTTACATCTAGGTCCAGTATGAAGGTGTTATAGGTGAGGCATCAGAAAATGCTAATGATGTGGATGGTTCGGTGAACGATTCCTGATATCGGCCAAAAGGTCACGTTTTACCCTCGATATTAGGCCCTAAATCCATAAAAGTTCCAAACTATATCGTAAAAATAATCGCTTTGTCGGTTGATTTTGTAGATTAAGTAAATATAAAGGCGATGCAAAAAGAATTAAGTAAAACGGAGCTAAAACAAAGAATCTAGAGCGAAAACGGTGAAAGATAAGAAATCAAGTTACGATCCAGTGACCAGGCAAGCCAAACGGGCTGCCAAACGACTTGCCTGTATGGAAAATGGCCTGCCACACGGTCAGCACAAACGGGCACAGCAAACGGCTGATATGATCAAACGGGTACAACAAACGGCTTGTTAAACGGCCTGCCAAACGGCCTGCCAGCTGTTTGCTGGCAAAATCCAAGTCTATTGAAAGAGCGCTTTCCATCCATTTCAACACACACTCAATTTACAAATCATTTTATATTTTCAAGCTTTTTAGTTAGTTTTTAGTCGTAGCTAGCTTAGCTTTTATTTTTCAGAGGATGTCCCGGCGAGTCCCTGCGATCTCGGGCAGATTTCTTCAGCCTTTTCAGGTTTTTATCCGAAACGCTTGTCTTTTGTATTAAACATGTATTCTTACCTTTTATGTTTAATAATGCGTTCCGATATTACCATGCTAGCTTAATTAATCTGTATGTTGCCATGATAGAAGTTCGGGTTAGCGTAGTTGTGTTAAATTAGTACGGTTACTATTGTTATGTTGAACTTGTGAGTATGATAGATTTGTATGCTAGCATCTTAAGGATTGACCAACCTAGGTTGTGATCAGGGCTTGTCCACTTATATGAACTTAGCTACTTCATAGGAATAAGACCCCTGGTTATATTGTACCTGAAGATTCTATGAACTCGGTATAGCTGGAGTTCCCGAGAGGCATCTAATGCGCTTTTAGGACACGAAACTTAGTAATTAAGAAATGAATGACCTAGTATGCCTATTGACTGTTCCAAGGAGACCTCTTAGGAGCTGTTAAGATCTAGTTAGTGCCTTGACTGTATGATCCAAACCTATTGCATGTTCTTGTTTGATTGTTGCCCTAGGACTAAGTCATATCAACTGTTTAGGTATCTGCTAGGTTTCTATCTACTTTACTTTCAGTATATCAATGGTAATGCTATATAATGTTTGATTTGGTGTGATCTCATTAGTATGATGAAATGGTTGTTAGTTTTCAATTAAGGTTTTGTCAACTTAACCAGACAGACTCCTTCCGTTTGTGATCAGTGTTCAATCAACACGGCACGTTGTTATTCAGTTAACTAAACTGATAACTAGGGTTAGGATTAGAACTCAACCCACTAATAAACCTAGTAATTTACTAAGGATAACCTCCAAGGTATAGTTACATTTCAATTATAAAACCAAGTGACGTACTTTTCACTACTCAACGAGAACTCTGAGAGTCTAGAGATAAGTAGGTCTGTGTAATTGGCTCATCCAATCAGATCTACACCATTCCCATCATAGCTTCAACATCAACATAATTACATTTCCCTAGCCCAAACTAATATCTTGGTCAACATTTCCCTGATCTGCATACTCCGGATATCCTTCCATTTTATTTACTTTTTTTGCAATTAGGATCTTTAGCTTAAACCAACTACTATCTTTACCCAGGTAATTTAACCGAAGACAATTATCCACTTGATCTTCAATTCGTTAAACCATTCAAAAACACGACCCTAGGTTAACTTACACCTTCTACATCTTAGAAAGTTAAAAGTAAATATAGGCCCCGCACAATATAAATAATAAACCACTGTATGCTACTCTGATCAGCTGATTCTGACGTCCTGCGACCTAACGACACCACACAAATAAAATCGTCCGTTTCAGTCATATCATTGTAGAGACAAAGTTTCTGGCACCGCTGCCGGGGATCGAATATTTTAATTGTGAAAGATTTTAGATAGACAAAAGTATTTTTAGTGGTGTCTAAGAAAGATAATTATACACGGATTTGGTTGTTGGATTTTCTGATCAGTCTCCAATTATATTGGAACCAAAACTGAAATGACCCGTCCTAATCCATCCGGACGGAGTCCATATCGATTATAAACGATTCACAACAGTTGATTACATCGCGAGGTACTGGACCTCTATATGATACATTTTACAAACATTGCATTCGTTTTTGAAAAGACAATCTTTCATTACATCGAAAATTGACAACATGCATACCACTTCGTAGTATATATTACTATAATGGGCTTAATAATAATCTTAATGTACTCAATGACTCGAATGCAACGTCTTTTGAAATATGTCATGAATGACTCCAAGTAATATCTCTAAGATGAGCAAATGCACAGCGGAAGATTTCTTTCGTACCTGAGAATAAACATGCTTTCAAGTGTCAACCAAAAGGTTGGTGAGTTCATTAGTTTATCATAAATAATCATTTCATAACTTTTAATAGACCACAAGATTTCATATTTCCATTCCTCATAAACATACGTCCCATGCATAGTGACAAAAATATCATTCATATGGATTGAACACCTGGTAACCGACATTCACAATATGCATATAAGAATATCCCCATCATTCCGGGATCCTCCTTCGGACATGATATAAATTTCGAAGTACTAAAGCATCTGGTACTTTGGATGGGGCTTGTTGGGCCCGATAGATCTATCTTTAGAGTTCGCGTCAATTAGGGTGTCTGTTCCCTAATTCTTAGATTACCAGACTTAATAAAAAGGGGCATATTCGATTTCGATCATTCAACCATATAATGTAGTTTTAATTACTTGTGTCTATTTCGTAAAACAGTTATAAAAACAGCGCATGTATTCTCAGTCCCAAAAATATATATTGCAAAAGCATTTAAAAAGGGATTAATGAAACTCACCATAATGTATTTTGTAGTAAAAATATATATGACGTCATTTAACAAGTGCAGAGTTGACCTCGGATTCACGAACCTATATCAGGTATATTTATGTCAAAATATATACTAAACATATAATAGTAATCAGGTAAGTTTATTTATTAATTATATATTGTATATACTATATTAATAAATTATATGTGAAATTAATAATTAATTTAAATATATTTATTTTATATATTTATTATTAAATTTATATTTATTAATATAGTATTTACTCATTTACATAAAAAAATTTATTTATAATTGTAATAATTATAACTTTAAAATTGAGTCCAATACCATTTAGCTCAAGAGACTATTAACCAAACCCAATTTTTCTATCCAGAGGCGGAGCCACATACACTCTTATGAGTGCACGTTACCCCAAAGAATTTTGGGTAGTAATAGCGATTTTAAGCTTCCTTATTATTTTTCATTCTTGGTAGTGTAAATAATGATAGAGAAAGTTTGAGAAAAGGTGCCCATGTCATATTTAGTGGGTGTACTATTGTTATATAAGCATTCACCTATTAATACTTTAATATTTTCATGGTGTAACTTAAAGATTATTACTAGCATAAAATTCGATATTTAGTACTCGTATTTAAATAAGGTATAAGTTTCTTCTTGATACACATGTGCTCACAACAACTTATTTATATTTTAATAAACTTGCATATCATGTAATTTACGCAAAGTAAAAGCTTTGGTAGCTTTCAAATAACATAAAAATAGTTCGAAAGTTAATTTACAGGAATTTAGATGCACATAATTATATATTCTTGTAGCATAATAATAATAATTATGACATCATTGTTATTCATAAGTAACTTACTCTTTTCATATACTTTCTTTTAAAACAATTTATATGATACATTTGTTTAAGACTAAAACTTCTTATAGAAACTTTCGGTGGGTATATATCTCGATTGAAATTAAAAGTAGCAATATTCTTTATTTGTTTTCTAAGTTCATGTATAGTTGAGGGGGTGGAATCATAAGTAAAGCATTCTTTATATTTATTTTGTAAACTTGTTAATACTTCAAGGGTTGGAAGTGCAAAATCCCAAATTTTGTTTCCTGACATCGTCTTCGCTTGTTGAGCATGCATACAACACAATTTCTTTAAATTTCATATACAATCTCTTTAATATAACAACTTAATTTAATTAATTAATTACTTATACAATACTAACTATACTATAAACATCAATATAGGATCTCTGATTCGTTATTTATCGAATTATTTAAACTTCTTGACCTCATAACTGAAACTGGTAACTTTTTAATTCGTATATATATGAACATTAGTTGTATGATAAAGAAATTTTATGATTATGTATACCTTTAAAACGATATCGAGTTAGCACCGTACTAACACTACATGACTTATGTTTGTGTATTAATCCTCCATCGTTCCCTTTATTTCCTGATTGACTTATGCTTTGAACATTACTAATTTCATTTCAAAGAATGATGTAGGTGGTGTGTTATGGTGGGTGAGGGTTTTGGTGATGGCGGTCAAGGTCTTCGATGGTGGCATCGTGATGATCGATTTGAAGAGGAGACAAGGTGGTGTTTTAAATGGGTTTCGTAGGTGATGAGGGCTTTAGGGTGATGGTGGTGAAAGTGATGATGGTGCTGCGGTTCACGGTGGGATACAGTGGTCGGTGATGGTGGAGGTTGGTTTAGGGTTATGGCCTTGGTTGACAAAGAAGAAGGAGATGAAAACATTTCTTAAATTTTACATTTGTATGTATAGAATATATATGGATATATTTATTCTGTTAAAAATTATTGTGTGAAACATAATTCAATCACCAACAGTGTTCAAATAGTAACATAATAGAAAATTAGGAAAGCAGCCATATAATTGAACCTTTATGTCGACACTTAATTTATTCGGATATGGTTTCGTGCTCCGTTGTTAATCAGTGGCGGATAAAAATTTTCGGAAAAATTCCAAATTTTCACAGTAATTATCTTTATTTATTTTGGTCATTATGGTATAAAATTCGATCTTTAATTTGTTAAATAAAAATTACATCAACTGTCCCTCTCATTTCTGGGTAAAATATAAAAAGTGTTCAAATTTATTATTTAGCTTCTAAATATAATTTTAGTACGCCTATAATTTATAAAACTCATTTTCCGATCACCGTTTATTTTAAAATTTCATAAGTTTGATTTTAACTTGTTTAATATCAATCGAATGACAATTGAGCGTTATCGCCGTTTAGTTATAGATTCGAAATCACAATATATTTATTTAATATACCTTATTTACATATATAGACACGTTTTAAATAATAATTTTTATAATATCATATTTTTATTTTATTTTACATAATTACATTTAATAACAACAACATATAATTTTTTAAATTATATTTCCAGCTATTATTTATATATATATATATACACACACACATATCTATTTACAAATAGTTGTTCGTGAATCTTCGGGAATGGTCGAAGGTCAATTGAATATATAAAATAGTTCAAAAATTTTTGAGGTTCAGTTTAATAGACTTTGCTTATCGTGTCGAAACCATATAAAGAGTAAGCTTAAATTTGGTCGGAAATTCCCGGGTTGTCACAGTACCTACCCGTTAAAGAAATTTCGTCCCGAAATTTGATCGAGGTGGTAATGGCTAACAATAAGAATGTTTTCCTGACGTATGAGAGTTGATAAATAGAGTTTCATCATTATTATTTAATATAGATAAAATGATTCGATTATTCGAAAAGTACGAATGAAGCTATCACAAAAGAGTGAACTGAAGAAATAGAGATTCTTCTTAACTTTTGACGGAGTCACGTTTGAATTTAGAAAATAAGGTGCGTCTAATCTTTTGACGTTGTCTTCGTTAAATTTCCAGAATTGAAGGGATTAAGGAAATCTTCTAATCAGAAAGGAAATGTAATAGTACGATTAATTAGCAACTATTGGAATTACGGGAAAACAGAAATACCAAGGAAATATTTCCGTGATACACTTAGAGATTAAGTAGAATGAAAGAGTTATGTAACATGGCACATGATGATGGTATTATCCGTGAATCATCACGTTCCATTAGAAATTCAGCATGACTTACTGTAATATAATCACGTTGGCCAAGCGTCGTTATATTATACTAACCCATGCTTCAATTCCCAACACTTCTCCACAATTCATTCATAATTTATACTTAGATTTTACAGAGGTTTTCAATATAATGGAATACAGAAAACACGAAGAGGTAGATAATTTCAGACAAGAATATTTATGAAAATATCCTCAGAAATATCGAAGATATTTATGATGATATTTTGGAATTTCTAAGTTCGAAGGTTGATGAAGAAAAATTTTCCGCAAGATTTTAACATGACTTCGGAGCAAGATATTCTCTAAAGATTTCGTCGGATCCAGAATTACCTGGATTCTTTGAATATAGGGTTTGGTCCTTGTATTTGTCCGCATTCTCTTTCGTGGTTAGCTCAATCCGTTTTTCAGTACCAAATTTTCTATCGAGTGTTCCCAACACTCCATTCTTTATAATCAAACCCTTGGCCATTTAGGCCATCTACAATTTTACTGTTTCCTCTGCATTTAATGCAGCCATATCTGAATGGTCAGTTATCAATTTGAGGTGTTTTCAGGAGAATTGTGTTTTTTAGATGATTAAACGCTGATGGTAATATGGTGGAATATAAAAGGTTCCCCGGTAACAATAAAAGAGCACGCATATATATCAAGATTATAATAAGGTTGTTTCGAACGAAAAGTCAAAGTTGGCTTGCTGGAGCTGTGACAAAATTTGCTACTTTGAAAGGGATTATCAAGTTGTTTTGGGTAATAATAACACTAAGGAATTAGCACAACTACGTGTTAAACGTTCACTCAGTTTCCGAGAGTTTTTCAGGTGCATAATTATATGCATCAATCTTTTCTTCCATGGATGAAGTGCGGTTGGTTCATCCTCTCGATTGAGGTGTTTTCAAGAATCATGAAAGGTTTGAACGTAGATTGTAATCATCAAGATACAAATGAGGTTTAAGATGATATCAAGTGGCAAGCTTGAAGAATTGTTTAGTTTCATATGTTATAATCAATATTTTAATTCATTTTAATTGTCCAATATGATTAGTCGATAGTCCACAGTTAACAGTCCAATAATTCATATATAATTTAATATATAATATTCGAATTAATTTATACGTATTGTGACCCGTGTACATGTCCCAGACTCGATCACAACTCAAAGTATATATATTATTGTAGATTCAACCTCAACCCTGTATAGAGAACTCGATCATTACTGCATATAGAGTGTCTATGGTGATTCCAAATAATATATATAGATGCGTCGATATGATATGTCAAAACCTTGTATATGTGTCCTGATATTTAAAATGCGTAAATAACAGTATTTAAATAACGATAAATAAAGTGCGTAAAGTAAATAACAGAAATTAAATGACGATAAATAAAATTGCGATAATTAAATTGCGATAAGTTAGCTAGGAACAGTTAGCTAGGAACAGTTAGCGTGGATTCTTAACAAAATTTCTCATAGTTAATTTGTTTGTTTCTAACAAATTTTATTTTTGTCAAATGTTTTCTTCATTATGCCACTTGTTGGATTCTGATAAATCAAAATCCAGATATGAAATTGGATGAATATGGTTATTCTGTGGTGAACGGATTTGTATGTAAGTAGGATAGTAAATGACTGTTGAATCAAATTCGAAGAATGTACAGTGTAACTTAATAATGTGAAATCTAAATATTCCTCGGGTATTACCTACCCGTTAAAATATTTTCACCATTAACAGTTTGTACGAAAGAATTTTTAATTACAATCTTTATGAAAAAATATATATATACATATATATTTTCTTCGGATATAATCATGGATTTAATGGGTTAATGTGATATTAATCTCATTTGATTTATTATTAGAACAAGAATATATAATCTCTAAAACATTAGAGATTACATAATTGCCATACCGAACGAAGATAATTGATGTAGAACGATACGTAGAACGATGATTATACTTGAGGTACAGAATGAGATGTTGAGGCATAGATTGTTGATGGTACTGGTGATGTTATTGATGGTACTGTTGGTGCCGGTGATGTTGTTGAAGCTGGTAAATTTTGCACCATATTCTCCAAATTGATTACTCGAGCGCGATGTTCGTTGACTTCTTCTATTATTCCAGGATGATTGTCGGTCGGAACGAGCGGATGAATAAGGTTTAGAATTTGAGATAGTATATAATCGTGGCGAGATATTCAGGAAATGAGGATGAAAATGGTGTTGCGGATAGGTTCGCCGGTAATTGCTTTAGGTTCATCGTCAAGAGGTAAATTCGGTTGGTGAAAAGGATCGCCTTCTTTGCGTCTCCATTGATTAGGTCGACTACGAACTCATCAGATGAATTGGGGATGGCTGATTGGTTGCTCCATTCCGGTTACACTGCTTTCAGAGTTCGAGTGAAAATCCATATCGGAATAGCTGTCGGAATAACTATTGGAATAGCTATCGTAATCTAAGGGACTCGAACCGATTGAGGGATTCATCTCATACAATCAGATGAAGGATTTTTGATAAGAAATAGATTAATGTATGTAGATTATTACCCTGTAATACATAATTTACATATGCATATATAATACTAAAATCCCATAAATTACGGAGGAATCTTCAGAAGCTGTCAGGCAAAGGTAACAATAACAGATACGTTAAGATATGAATTTATCTATACACTGTCTATGCAATAGAGGCAGTAAGGCGTGTCTAGACTTTAAGGATGATAAGCAAATAATTTTCAACACTAATGATAAGCAAAACTTTTGACATGTAGACACGGTCGAAGTCCAGACTCACTAATGCATCCTAACGACTTATCAGTTATACACACTAATGCAGACCTGGTTCGCTAAGACCACCGCTCTGATACCAACTGAAATGACCCGTCCTAATCCATCCGGACGAAGTCCATATCGATTATAAATGATTCACAACAGTTGATTACATCGTGAGGTACTGGACCTCTATATGATACATTTTACAAACATTGCATTCATTTTTGAAAAGACAATCTTTCATTACATCGAAAATTGACAACATGCATACCACTTCGTAGTATATATTACTATAATGGACTTAATAATAATCTTAATGTACTCAATGACTCGAATGCAACGTCTTTTGAAATATGTCATGAATGACTCCAAGTAATATCTCTAAGATGAGCAAATGCATAGCGGAAGATTTCTTTCGTACCTGAGAATAAACATGCTTTCAAGTGTCAACCAAAAGGTTGGTGAGTTCATTAGTTTATCATAAATAATCATTTCATAACTTTTAATAGACCACAAGATTTTATATTTCCATTCCTCATAAACATACGTCCCATGCATAGAGACAAAAATATCATTCATATGGATTGAACACCTGGTAACCGACATTCATAATATGCATATAAGAATATCCCCATCATTCCGGGATCCTCCTTCGGACATGATATAAATTTCGAAGTACTAAAGCATCCGGTACTTTGGATGGGGCTTGTTGGGCCCGATAGATCTATCTTTAGAGTTCGCGTCAATTAGGGTGTCTGTTCCCTAATTCTTAGATTACCAGACTTAATATAAAGCGGCATATTCGATTTCGATCATTCAACCATATAATGTAGTTTCAATTACTTGTGTCTATTTCGTAAAACAGTTATAAAAACAGCGCATGTATTCTCAGTCCCAAAAATATATATTGCAAAAGCATTTAAAAAGGGATTAATGAAACTCACCATAATGTATTTTGTAGTAAAAATACATATGACGTCATTTAACAAGTGCAGGGTTGACCTCGGATTCACGAACCTATATCAGGTATATTTATGTCAAAATATATACTAAACATATAATAGTAATCAGGTAAGTTTATTTATTAATTATATATTGTATATACTATATTAATAAATTATATGTGAAATTAATAATTAATTTAAATATATTTATTTTATATATTTATTATTAAATTTATATTTATTAATATAGTATTTACTCATTTACATAAAAAAAATTATTTATAATTGTAATAATTATAACTTTAAAATTGAGTCCAATACCATTTAGCTCAAGAGACTATTAACCAAACCCAATTTTTCTATCCAGAGGCAGATCCACATACACTCTTATGAGTGCACGTTAACCCAAAGAATTTTGGGTAGTAATAGCGATTTTAAGCTTCCTTATTATTTTTCATTCTTGGTAGTGTAAATAATGATATAGAAAGTTTGAGAAAAGGTGCCCATGTCATATTTAGTGGGTGTACTATTGTTATATAAGCATTCACCTATTAATACTTTAATATTTTCAAGGTGTAACTTAAAGATTATTACTAGCATAAAATTCGATATTTAGTACTCGTATTTAAATAAGGTATAAGTTTCTTCTTGATACACATGTGTTCACAACAACTTATTTATATTTTAATAAACTTGCATATCATGTAATTTACGCAAAGTAAAAGCTTTGGTAGCTTTCAAATAACATAAAAATAGTTCGAAAGTTAATTTACAGGAATTTAGATGCACATAATTATATATTCTTGTAGCATAATAATAATAATTATGACATCATTTTTATTCATAAGTAACTTACTCTTTTCATATACTTTCTTTTAAAACAATTTATATGATACATTTGTTTAAGACTAAAACTTCTTATAGAAACTTTCGGTGGGTATATATCTCGATTGAAATTAAAAGTAGCAATATTCTTTATTTGTTTTCTAAGTTCATGTATAGTTGAGGGGGTGGAATCATAAGTAAAGAATTCTTTATATTTATTTTGTAAACTTGTTAATACTTTAAGGGTTGGAAGTGCAAAATCCCAAATTTTGTTTCCTGACATCGTCTTCGCTTGTTGAGCATGCATACAACACAATTTCTTTAAATTTCATATACAATCTCTTTAATATAACAACTTAATTTAATTAATTAATTACTTATACAATACTAACTATACTATAAACATCAATATAGGATCTCTGATTCGTTATTTATCGAATTATTTAAACTTCTTGACCTCATAACTGAAACTGGTAACTTTTCAATTCGTATATATATGAACATTAGTTGTATGATAAAGAAATTTTATGATTATGTATACCTTTAAAACGATATCGAGTTAGCACCGTACTAACGCTACATGACTTATGTTTGTGTATTAATCCTCCATCGTTCCCTTTATTTCCCGATTGACTTACGCTTTGAACATTACTAATTTTATTTCAAAGAATGATGTAGGTGGTGTGTTATGGTGGGTGAGGGTTTTGGTGATGGCGGTCAAGGTCTTCGATGGTGGCATCGTGGTGATCGATTTGAAGAGGAGACAAGGTGGTGTTTTAAATGGGTTTCGTAGGTGATGAGGGCATTAGGGTGATGGTGGCGAAAGTGATGATGGTGCTGCGGTTCACAGTGGGCTACAGTGTTCGGTGATGGTGGAGGTTGGTTTAGGGTTATGGCCTTGGTTGACAAAGAAGAAGGAGATGAAAACATTTCTTAAATTTTACATTTGTATGTATAGAATATATATGGATATATTTATTCTGTTAAAAATTATTGTGTGAAACATAATTCAATCACCAACAGTGTTCAAATAGTAACATAATAGAAAATTAGGAAAACAGCCATATAATTGAACCTTTATGTCGACACTTAATTTATTCGGATATGGTTTCGTGCTCCGTTGTTAATCAGTGGCGGATAAAAATTTTCGGAAAAATTCTAAATTTTCACAGTAATTATCTTTATTTATTTTGGTCATTATGGTATAAAATTCGATCCTTAATTTGTTAAATAAAAATTACATCAACTGTCCCTCTCATTTCTGGGTAAAATATAAAAAGTGTTCAAATTTATTATTTAGCTTCTAAATATAATTTTAGTAAGCCTATAATTTATAAAACTCATTTTCCGATCACCGTTTATTTTAAAATTTTATAAGTTTGATTTTAACTTGTTTAATATCAATTGAATGACAATTGAGCGTTATCGCCTTTTACTTATAGATTCGAAATCACAATATATTTATTTAATATACCTTATTTACATATATAGACACGTTTTAAATAATAATTTTTATAATATCATATTTTTATTTTATTTTACATAATTACATTTAATAACAACAACATATAATTTTTTAAATTATATTTCCAGCTATTATTTATATATATATATATATATACACACACACATATCTATTTACAAATAGTTGTTCGTGAATCGTCGGGAATGATCGAAGGTCAATTGAATATATAAAATAGTTCAAAAATTTTTGAGGTTCAGTTTAATAGACTTTGCTTATCGTGTCGAAACCATATAAAGAGTAAGCTTAAATTTGGTCGGAAATTCCCGGGTTGTCACAAAAACGATCCTGCCTCTCCATAGTCGGCCTGGCCACCTAGATACGAAGCAATCTGTGAAAAATCCTATCAGGGGAAATATCCGATAAGGTTAGCGACCGAATTTCATGAATAATTATTTTTATTAAATTATCGATCCTTTTAGTCAATTTATATTTTCTAAAAGTTACTTTTAAAGTCTTTTTAAATAGAAAATCTAAAAATGGAACAACAAAATACCCTTCCTTCTATGCAAAAGTCATGCTTAGAAGAAAGAGAAGGACTAATCACCTTAGGAACCGAAGGAACTCCTGAAATCAGTTCACATATGATTAAGCTGGTCAGTATAATCTGTAAATTTCATGGATTACCAACTGACAATCCAAACTTTCACTTAAACAAATTTATCAGTCTGGTTGAATCTTTTAAGAAGGAAGAAAACGAGAAAAATATTTTAAAACTTCATCTTTTTCAATATTCTCTGTCTACACGCGCTTTAACGAGGTTGATGAGCTTAACCCGAATTCAATACATTCATGGGAGGAACTAGCAACCATGTTTTTGAACAAATTTTATCCACCCTCCCTGCAAACCTGTTTAAGAAATG
The DNA here is from genome assembly GCF_046630445.1 of Rutidosis leptorrhynchoides. Lineage (NCBI taxonomy): Eukaryota > Viridiplantae > Streptophyta > Magnoliopsida > Asterales > Asteraceae > Rutidosis > Rutidosis leptorrhynchoides. The sequence goes on from NC_092339.1 coordinate 158,037,813, forward strand.
ACATCACAGACTTTTCTCAAAAAGAAAACGAGTCATTGTGTCTAGCATGGAATGGAGTAAAGGTGATGCTTAAAAGATGTCTGAATCATTCGTTAAGTGGGGCAGACATAATCTGCACGCTTTACAATGGTTTGACAAAGGATGATAAGTCTCTCCTAGACATGGCCTCGCAAGGGCATTTCATGTCACGAACAACATACGAAGCATGGAATCTTTTGGACATAATGGCTGCACAACAGGAAGATTGGAACAATGAAGCTGCTGAGAAGGATGACGTCTTCACTCATACGGTACAAATTTTGGAAACCAGGTTACAAGATCTCACCCTCACTCTTCAAAGTACCGATGCTACTAGAACCAATCTAAGGTATCCGTACCCTAGATGGGCATATAAACAGCAGAATAGCTCGGACTTTAACATACTCCTCCCACTACACCAACCTACTATCCTCTCTAAGGAAACTTTAGTTGAATTTATGAAAGAGCAGTACACGATAAACCTTCAAGTCATAGAATGTCAAAACAAGTTCGATACTTTGATAAAGACTTTTGAAGAATTAATAATCAATTTTCAGCTTACGCTTAATGATTAACCACTAAAGTTGAATTAGAGTGTAGTGAGTTTGATGCCCTAGTAGTCACAAGAGGTGTGAAGGAAACAACTTTTAATATACCCATACAAGATTTTTCCGATAAGGAACCTGTGCCAATTGACCCAGTAGTCAATCCACCGGAACCTATCTCTCCTAAGGCGCGCCCGCATACCTTTCCCAGGTAGGCTTAGGAAGGAAAAAAAAGAAGCACAATTCGCTAAGTATTGGGATATTGTTAGGAATTTACATTTGAATGTACGACTAGTAGATGCTTTAGTTGAAATGTCAAACTGCGCTAAATTTTTCAAAGAGCTGCTTTCAAACAAAGAGAGATTACGAGAGATAGTTAGCTTGCCCTTAAGTGAAGAATGTTCATTAGTGTTACAACATGTTATTCCCCCTAAGTTAGGAGATACATGAAGATTTAAGGTACCTTGCTACCTGCAAGATGTCCAAATTAGCAATGCGTTAGCAGACTTAGGAGCCAGTGTAAACCTAAGGCCATATTCGTTATTCAAAAAGCTAGGATTAAAAGACTTAAGACCTACCAGAATGACTATCCAATTCGCGGACAGATCAGTTAAGATTCCTCGAGGAATAGCTGAAGATGTCCTAGTCAGAGTGGATAAGTTCGCATTCCTCGTCGATTTCGTCATTATGGATATTGAGGAAGACACGAAAGTCCCACTCATACTTGGCAGACCATTCTTGAATACTGCCAAGGCCGTAATTGACGTTCAAGAGAAATCATTGAAATTAAGAGTTGGAAGTGAAGAAGTCACATTCGATGCCGACCGACTCATGATCCACCCCCGTGAAAAAGAAATTAATCTCACTGATTCTTTTCGAGAATTCGTCAACGAATATCTGGAGGATACCATGGCTATATGTAGTAAAGACTAAATTTCTAAGGATCTGTTCTTTACACCTCCTGAAGAAAATCTCGACATCCTGATATCGGCTAAAAAGTCACGTTTTCACCCAGGTATTAAGGCCCAAAAACAAGCAATATTCAAAATTTATTGGCAAAATACCCGCTTCGTCAGTTAGAATTGAAGAGCAAGTAATTACGAAGACGGTGCAAAAAGAATCAAGAGAATCGGAGCTAAAACGAAGATTCTAGAGCGAAAACGGTGAAAGACAAGAAATCAAGTTACGATCCAGCGAATCAGCAAGCCAAACGGCTTGCCAAATGGCCTGCCAGTATCACAAATTGCCTGCCATACGCCCAGATCAAACGGGCATGTTAAACGGGCTGGCCTGGCAAACAGCCCCTGCAAACGGCTTGCCAAAAGGCCTGCCAGCCGTCTGCAGGCAAATTTCATGCTTATTTAAAGGGTCTTTGTCATTCATTCCAACACACACTTCAATTCACTTCTTTCTCTCACTTGTACAATATTAGTCATACTTTCAAGGTCTTCGACTCCGTGCGGGAAATCTAGTACCCGGAGAAGAACGCCAAAGATTGTATTAGGAGCGGTCTGGAGTTTGAAGTCGTCACTTTTGTATTCAGAATTCGTTTAATCTACTGATACTTCTATAATTTATCTTATTATAATGTCTTTTATCATTATGTTCTGTGGTGTTGTTGCCATGATTAGTGAGTAGTTATCTTTAGTGTATGCTATGATATAACCAGTTATAATGCCGAAATAGTATCATGGTTTGCGTATGTTGTTGAAATACTTTCCGGTTATGCTTTAAACTCAATCGCTTTTCCATCTAATAGAACGTAGTTATTGGCTCTGTTATTAGGAAGTCGCAAACCCCGATTCAGAGTACACTATCTGTGTCACCCCTTGGTAAGAGAAGTCTATCGGATACAACGTAAGATCGACTGAGGCACACCAGTTGTAGTAAGTCTATCAAGCTTTGGATTCTGACTGAGGACTCTTTCATAGTGAAACATCTAACTAGACCCCTAGTACATTGTTGGTCTCAGACCATGCTAGTGTAGTCACCAAGCATATAAACTTCGTACGTGCATGCTGAAGCACAACAGTTGTTGTAAGCTGTACCTCTGCTAAGTAAGGCCATGGAACCCGGTCAGTGCTGATTAGTACACTACAACATAACGTGGTCTCAAGCATTGCACCCCGCTTGAGGGATTCTTGGTTAATTAAGGAACTATTCATTTAAACACATAAAGGATTGGACCGTTAGTATAACCGAACGTGTTCATGGAAGTCAACTTGACTTGTCCATGGTGTTCTTTATGGTTGAACTCTTTTAAGGGCCTAACTATCTTTTAAACCCAATCATTAACGAATTCATTGAAACACATCACGTCTCTCGGATATGGTAAACCCTGTATTCTATTATGCTTAAGAAAGTTTAGACCTTTGTGGAATGTTAATACGTCACCCAACCGAGTCGCTCAATTGGATGAGCCGTCTGAACGCGTATGCCTGTAGTCAGATGTCATAACCCGTCCTTAACCATAAGAACGCGTTAGATAACGTATGATTTCATTGCGAGGTATTGACCTCTATATGAGACATTTTTGAAAGAAAACTGCATATATTATACATTACAAACCATAACCATTATTTTTGTTACAAGCTTAAGACAATAAAAAGAAGATTAACGTTTAGCGATAATCTTCGACTTACAAACTTTACAAATGATGACAACAACACGGTTTCTAGCATATTTTACAATACAACATCTCGGATATGCAGTTTTATTTTTGACACAAACATGCGTACGCAAGATCCTGGTTAGATCCAACATGATGCAGCGGAAGCTTTAGAAATCACCTGAGAATAGACATGTCTTAAAAAGGTCAACATAAAGTTGGTGAGATATAGGTTTAATGCCGGCAGCAATATATATATGTAGACCACAAGATTTCGTATATAAACAGTTTAATAAAAGTATTCTAAGTGGTTGAGCACTTGGTAACCATACTTAACATTTTCACGTCGCATATTCCCTTTAATATGAAATCTTACTACACCGTACCAAGTGTAGTCACAAAACGAAGTACTGTGCAACCGTTGAATACTGGTCGTCCAGTCCGGTTGGGGTTGTCAGGCCCGATAGATCTATCAACAGGATTCGCGTTTACAATACCGCTGTAAATATTAGTTACCAAGCTACAGGGAAGTATGCCAGTGGTACAACTCAACGTAGAACATATTTTTCAGTTACTTGTGTCCATATCGTAAAACATAAAATACATGTATTCTCATCCCGAAATATTTAGAGTTTAAAAGTGGGACTATATACTCACTCTTGTCTTGATGATGTAAATAATTTGACTCGGTCTTCCGGTTGATATCACGAACCTATCCATATATAATATATCAATATGTTTTCATTTTTAAACAAACGTTATAAATATATACTTGTTATACTTTTAATACTTTGAATAATTCCTTAGTCCGTAGTTAGCAGTCCGATGTTAGTAATTCAATTTTAATGGTTCATTTTTAGATGTTTAATATACCCGCAATGAAATAAATAAAACCCCCCAACGAAATAAATAAAACCCCATCGTATATGTATTGGTCGAGATTAATCTTGACCCATGGTACCGGTGTTGTCAAATGACGTGTTGCGTACAATCATGGGATCTTATGATTAATCTTCTCGTGTTGTTTACGGGTGATCCTGAACCATATAAAATTGAATTATAAGTACATATATATAAAATATCATGTTATCTTAGAAGTATGTGATTTTATGTAAATTTTTCCAATGAATCCCGTAGTCAATTAAGTCTTGGATAACCAATTTTGTTTCGGTCATAGTTTCTTCGTTATAAGTCCGTTTTCGTTGATTCAAATTGCCATCTTCTTGGATCGAGTTCTTCTTTAAGACTATGAACTGTAAATACCTTGGTTTGTATTCAAAATCATACGGCATAAGTGATAGTTTAGTGAAACATATGAAGTTAAACATTTTGTTACAACAAAATCATTTAATGACCATTTTTCCAAAAATACTTATACTTTGAAAAACCAAGTTTTACCTTGTTAAATTAACATATAAATAAGTTATATTACATGTCTTGAAGTATTTTAAAAGTTAAGTTAGAAGGATCTATTTAGTTTGCAAACAAGTTTGAAAACATTCAAACTATGTTCTTGTTGTTAAACTTGTATACCACAAAATATGATAGCTATATATATATGAATCGAATAAGGTTATGAACATAGATTCTACCTCAAGTTCCTTGGATGAAGTTGCTGTAAAAGAGAAGTAAGAAGCTAGAATCAAAAGGGTACTAGAGGTGGATGAAAGATTGGAAGTAAGTTGGTGTTCTTGGAGGGTTTTCTTGAAGTGTTTTTGTATGGTTTTCTTATGGTGATTAAGTAAGGTTTTTGAAGCTAGATCTTTATGGAATTTTGCTGGGTTGTTATGGAGTTTAGAGAGTAAGAAAGAGTGTGTGTTTTAGCTAGGAAATTGAAGTAGTAAATGAAGCAAAATGATCATGTATATATGCTACAAAAAAACGTGTTTCATGGGTATCCATGACAAGATTTCAAGTTGTTCTTTTGTGTAATTAGTCAATAAGCTTCCAAAATCAATTACCTAGCCCTCATGGCATGAATAATGGCTGGTTAGGTGGTGATTTTGATGTGTATTTACTATTAGTAAATACGTATAGAAGCTTGGTATGATACGAGTACAAATACTCTAGGTATACGTATAGAAATTTTGTGAAAAATGGAATGAGGATTCAAATATAGCTATCTTTTGTGAATACACTTATATGGTTTTATGTATTTAAGTCTTTAAAAGTGATTAAATACATTACTTATACAATATATGTATAAACATTATATGTCTTAAGTATTTATGTCAAATAACGTTACGTATAGTTATCGTTTTGAAAACTTAAGTTAGTAGTTTCAAAATACACATATAACTTGTTGTTATTAATACAAAATGAGATATTAAAACATTTATTAATCATGTTAAATATGTATATATACATTTATATACACAAACGTATAATTATCATATATTGTATAGTTCGTGATATCATCGGTCAAACTAGACGGTCAAACGTTGTGTAAAACTCTTTTCGGAAATATAAGTCTCGACAATTTGGATTGCTTATCATGTTGGCAAGGTTTAATTTATGTAAATATTAATCTTATAAGTATAGTATGATCGAAAAAGTGCGGGTCATTACAGTACCTACCCGTTAAATAAATTTCGTCCCGAAATTTTAAAATTGTACCTATTTTGCGTCATCGAGAAACAAGTGTGGATACTTTTGCTTCATCTGATCCTCTCGTTCCCAAGTAAACTCGGGACCTCTTCTAGCATTCCAACGAACCTTAACAATCGGTATATTGCTCTGTTTGAGCTGTTTAACTTCACGGTCCATGATTTCAATTGGTTCTTCGACGAATTGTAGTTTCTCGTCGACATGGATTTCTTCAAGAGGAATGGTGAGGTCTTCCTTTGCAAGACACTTCTTAAGGTTTGAGACGTGAAAGGTATTATGTACTCCGGCGAGTTGTTGCGGTAACTCGAGTCGATAAGCTACCGGTCCAATGCGTTCGATGATTTTGAACGGGCCTACATACCTTGGGTTTAGTTTACCTCTTTTACCGAAACGTATTACACCTTTCCAAGGTGACACCTTTAGCATAACCATGTCCCCGACCTGAAACTCTAATGGTTTCCTTCGGACATCGGCGTAGCTCTTTTGGCGACTACGGGCTGTTTTCAATCTCTCCTTGATTTGTACTATCTTCTCGGTCGTTTCGTGTATGATCTCGGGACCAGTTAAATGTCGATCTCCTACTTCATTCCAACAGATAGGAGATCTACACTTCCTTCCGTACAATGCTTCGAATGGCGCAGCTTTAATGCTCGCATGATAACTATTATTATACGAGAATTCTGCTAACGGTAGATATTTATCCCATCCGTTTCCAAAATCGATCACACATGCCCTGAGCATGTCTTCGAGAGTCTGAATCGTTCTCTCACTCTGTCCATCGGTTTGTGGATGATATGCGGTACTCATATCCAACCGAGTTCCTAGTGCCTCCTGTAGTGATTGCCAAAACTTTGAGGTAAATCTACTATCACGATCGGATATAATGGAAATAGGTATTCCATGCCTTGAAACAACTTCCTTTATATACAATCGTAATAGTTTCTCCATTCTATCTGTTTCCTTTATAGGCAAGAAATGTGCAGACTTGGTGAGACGATCAACAATCACCCAAATGGTGTCGTATCCCCAGGCAGTCTTTGGTAACTTTGTGATGAAATCCATGGTAATACCGTCCCATTTCCATTCTGGAATTTCTGGTTGTTGAAGTAACCCTGACGGCTTCTGGTGTTCTGCTTTGACTTTGGAACAAGTTAAACATTCCCCAACATATGTTGCAACGTCTGTCTTCAAATTAGGCCACCAATAATGCGTCTTAAGATCTTGGTACATCTTTCCAACTCCAGGATGTATCGAATATCTTGTCTTATGTGTCTCGTTCAATATCAACTTCCTTAATCCACCCAACTTCGGTACCCAAATACGATTTGCAAAATATCGAATTCCATCTTCCCGCATAACGAGTTGCTTCGCATACTTCTTCATTATTTCATTTCCTACATTTTCTTTAGTAAGTGCTTCTCGTTGAACTTCTTTGATTTGTGAGTTGAGATTCATACGAATTTTTATGTTCATTGCTCGAACTCGAATTGGTTCTCGTTCTTTTCTGCTTAAAGCATCAGCCACCACGTTTGCCTTCCCAGGATGATAACGAATTTCACAATCATAGTCGTTTATTAACTCGACCCACCTACGTTGCCTCATGTTCAATTGTTTCTGATCAAAAATATGTTGAAGGCTTTTATGATCAGTAAACACAGTGAATTTAACCCCATACAAGTAGTGTCTCCACATCTTCAATGCAAACACGACTGCTCCCAATTCTAGATCATGCGTCGTATAATTTCGCTCGTGAATCTTCAATTGTCGGGATGCAAATGCAATAACTTTCTTCCGTTGCATAAGAACACAACCAAAACCTTGTCGCGAAGCGTCACAATATATTTCAAAATCATTGTTCCCTTCTGGTAACGATAAAATAGGCGCCGTAGTTAACTTCTTCTTCAGTAATTGAAATGCGTTCTCCTGCTCCGAGGTCCATTCGTATTTCTTCCCTTTTTGTGTTAATGCTGTCAACGGCTTAGCTATTCGGGAAAAATCTTGAATAAACCTTCTATAATAACCGGCTAAACCCAAAAATTGGCGTATCTGTGTTGGTGTCTTAGGAGTCTCCCATTTTTCAATAGCTTCAGTTTTTGCTGGATCGACCTGAATTCCTTTGCTATTAACAACGTGACCAAGAAATTGCACTTCTTTCAACCAGAAAGCACACTTAGAAAATTTAGCGTATAGCTGTTCTTTTCTCAACAACTCTAATATCAACCTTAAATGCTGCTCATGCTCTTGCTCACTCTTGGAATAGATAAGAATATCATCAATGAAAACGATAACAAACTTATCTAAATACGGACTACAAACTCGATTCATGAGGTCCATGAATACAGCTGGCGCATTCGTCAATCCAAACGGCATAACCAAAAATTCGTAATGACCATAACGTGTCCGAAAAGCAGTTTTTGGAATGTCCTCTTCTTTGACGCGTAGTTGATGATAGCCCGATCTTAAGTCGATTTTTGAATAAACACATGATCCTTGCAATTGATCAAATAAGTCATCAATTCTCGGTAGTGGATACCGATTCTTGATAGTTAACTTATTTAATTCACGATAGTCTATACACATCCTAAAAGATCCATCTTTCTTCTTAACAAACAAAATTGGAGCTCCCCACGGTGAAGTACTCGGTCGTATGAATCCACGGTCTAGTAATTCTTTTAACTGACTTTGAAGTTCTTTTAATTCGGACGGTGCAAGTCGATATGGCGCACGAGCCACTGGTGCAGCTCCTGGTACTAAATCTATTTGAAATTCTACAGATCTAAATGGAGGTAATCCCGGCAATTCTTCCGGAAAAACTTCAGGAAAATCTCTTGCCACAGGCACGTCGTTGATACACTTTTCTTTCTTTTCAACTTTATTAATATGTGCTAAAATAGCATAACATCCCTTTTCTAAACACTTCTTGGCTTTCAAACAGCTAATGAGTTTTAGCTTTGAATTACCCTTCTCTCCATAAATCATCACCGGTATTTTATCCTTACCAGGAATACGAATTGCCTTCTTGGCACAAACAACTTCCGCTCCTATTTTGGACATCCAGTCCATGCCGACTATTACATCAAAACCTCCTAATTCTACGGGTATTAAGTCGATTTTAAACGTTTCTCCGGCTAGATTTATTTCACAATCACGACAAATTTTATCGGCTTTAATTAGTTTACCATTAGCTAACTCAATCAAGTGCTTAGCATCCAGAGGTAATGATGAACAATTCAATTTAGTGTAAAAATTTATACACACGTAACTTCTATCGGCGCCAGTATCAAATAAAATAGATGCTGATAAGTTATTAATGGTAAACGTACCCGTAACAAGCTCCGGGTCTTCTCGTGCCTCTCTAGCATTAATAACAAACGCTCTTCCACGTGCAGGTTCGCCATTCTGATTCGGGCACTGGCTCTTATAGTGACCTTGTTTTCCACACCCAAAACAAGTAATGTTAGCCAAAGCAGTTCTATTTGCGTTGGTGGCAGGAGTCTTGTTACCATTTGCATTTGTAACGAGAGCCTTACAATCTTCAGCAAGATGTCCCTGTCTATTGCATTTAGTGCACAACACACTACAGTAACCAAAATGATGTTTGTGACAACGGTTGCATAAAGGACTTTGTCCTTTGTAACCAAAGCCTGAACCACTACCCGCACCTTTCGTGGTTTCTTGTTTCTTATAAGGTTGTTGTTGGTTACCTCGATCATAACCTCCATTCCACTTTTTCTTGTTCCCCAATACCTTCACCTCAGTATTGAATGCTTTCTTGTCCAAAATGACCTGATCCATTAGCTCGTTCGCCATGGTTATAGCTTCATGAATTGTCTTAGGTTTCGACGCCGTAACGTTTGCCTTGACCTTTTTGGGCAAACCACCTTTGTACATTTCAATCTTCCGTGCTTCGGTTGGAACCAATTCAGGACATAGTAAAACTAATTCCATGAATCGCTGGTTGTAGTTGGTAATTTCAGTACCAACCACCTTCAAACTTCGTAACTCATCTTCTAACTTAATAACCTCATTTCTTGGACAATACTCGGTGATTATCATTGCTTTGAATTCTTCCCATGGAGTATCATAAGCTACATCTCCTCCTACCGCCTTCACATAATTCTTCCACCATGTGAGTGCACTATCTTGTAAAGTGCACGATGCATACTTGGTCATGTCTTTTTCATCACAACCGCTGATTTTGAACACCGTCTCCATCTTTTCTATCCATCGGGTTAAACCGATAGGTCCTTCCGTTCCACTGAATGATGATGGCTTGCAAGCTTGAAACGTCTTGTAGGAGCATCCTACACGAGGATTTGGATTAACTGCAGCAGCTCTTGCAGCTTCGACCCATAGCATTCTATCGTTGACTCGCTGATTGATGAAGTCTTCGACTTCTTGTTCCGTCATTCGATTCAATCGCGCCATTTCCTAATGAAAGAAAATAATTATTCACATGGAATATTATAGATGTAGTGTGTATTTATAGTACATTTATAGCTTGTTAATAATATGAACCAGGTATTATTATAAAAGCCTTTTCTTCTTATTAGCGTTTTATAATTATATCTTGGGTAGTACCTACCCGTTAATGTTCATACTTAATAGCTTAGTACAGAACCAATTACTACAATCTAAATAATACTTAACCATGGAAAATTATTGCATTTCATACTTCGCTATTTTACATATGCTTACATCAAACTTTAAACAAACCACACTAATAATATTATACAAAACATTATGTGATTCCATGGTTTAATACGGTAGCGCATCATTTGGTCTATTTCCCAAAACATTTATGTCCAGGGAATCCCCCAACGCGAATCCTAGCTGTCTCCCTACGTTTTGGCTGAGGTGCCGAAGAACTAGATGCGGGGATATCACTAATAGGAATAGCGGGGATAGGGGTGGTAGTGTTGAGTGGAATTGGTGCCACATCATTCTTATTAAACTCGGGATTTGGATTTTCTAATTCATTAGCCTTTCGTTTCTTTCCTAGTTTGAACTCTTCTTTTGTAATTTCCTGTATTTCTTCCTCGGATTCACTTTCCTCCTCGGGTTCACTTTCCTCCTCGGGTTCACTTTCCTCCTCGGGTTCACTTTCCTCTTCGGGTTCACTTTCCGATATTTCAATAGTTGGTTCATCCGGAAATTGTGAGTCTTCCCCAAAAATACCATTTTCGTCATCGGATATGTTAATGACTGAAACACAATCTGAAGGTTCTGATTCGGAGTCGCTGAATGTGATAATAAGTTTCGAGCCCGACATCTAACACATAACAACTAACCCATTAGTACTTACATAATATTTACATATAAATTTTTAACCAACAGTGATAAACAATGGTTTTTTTTTTTTTTTAAAATCAGACCTGGTCAAAGTCCAGACTTTACTAATGTATCCTAACGACTTCTCGGTTAGACACACTAATGCAAACCTGGTTCGCTAAGACCAACGCTCTGATACCACATGTCATAACCCGTCCTTAACCATAAGAACGCGTTAGATAACGTATGATTTCATTGCGAGGTATTGACCTCTATATGAGACATTTTTGAAAGAAAACTGCATATATTATACATTACAAACCATAACCATTATTTTTGTTACAAGCTTAAGACAATAAAAAGAAGATTAACGTTTAGCGATAATCTTCGACTTACAAACTTTACAAATGATGACAACAACACGGTTTCTAGCATATTTTACAATACAACATCTCGGATATGCAGTTTTATTTTTGACACAAACATGCGTACGCAAGATCCTGGTTAGATCCAACATGATGCAGCGGAAGCTTTAGAAATCACCTGAGAATAGACATGTCTTAAAAAGGTCAACATAAAGTTGGTGAGATATAGGTTTAATGCCGGCAGCAATATATATATGTAGACCACAAGATTTCGTATATAAACAGTTTAATAAAAGTATTCTAAGTGGTTGAGCACTTGGTAACCATACTTAACATTTTCACGTCGCATATTCCCTTTAATATGAAATCTTACTACACCGTACCAAGTGTAGTCACAAAACGAAGTACTGTGCAACCGTTGAATACTGGTCGTCCAGTCCGGTTGGGGTTGTCAGGCCCGATAGATCTATCAACAGGATTCGCGTTTACAATACCGCTGTAAATATTAGTTACCAAGCTACAGGGAAGTATGCCAGTGGTACAACTCAACGTAGAACATATTTTTCAGTTACTTGTGTCCATATCGTAAAACATAAAATACATGTATTCTCATCCCGAAATATTTAGAGTTTAAAAGTGGGACTATATACTCACTCTTGTCTTGATGATGTAAATAATTTGACTCGGTCTTCCGGTTGATATCACGAACCTATCCATATATAATATATCAATATGTTTTCATTTTTAAACAAACGTTATAAATATATACTTGTTATACTTTTAATACTTTGAATAATTCCTTAGTCCGTAGTTAGCAGTCCGATGTTAGTAATTCAATTTTAATGGTTCATTTTTAGATGTTTAATATACCCGCAATGAAATAAATAAAACCCCCCAACGAAATAAATAAAACCCCATCGTATATGTATTGGTCGAGATTAATCTTGACCCATGGTACCGGTGTTGTCAAATGACGTGTTGCGTACAATCATGGGATCTTATGATTAATCTTCTCGTGTTGTTTACGGGTGATCCTGAACCATATAAAATTGAATTATAAGTACATATATATAAAATATCATGTTATCTTAGAAGTATGTGATTTTATGTAAATTTTTCCAATGAATCCCGTAGTCAATTAAGTCTTGGATAACCAATTTTGTTTCGGTCATAGTTTCTTCGTTATAAGTCCGTTTTCGTTGATTCAAATTGCCATCTTCTTGGATCGAGTTCTTCTTTAAGACTATGAACTGTAAATACCTTGGTTTGTATTCAAAATCATACGGCATAAGTGATAGTTTAGTGAAACATATGAAGTTAAACATTTTGTTACAACAAAATCATTTAATGACCATTTTTCCAAAAATACTTATACTTTGAAAAACCAAGTTTTACCTTGTTAAATTAACATATAAATAAGTTATATTACATGTCTTGAAGTATTTTAAAAGTTAAGTTAGAAGGATCTATTTAGTTTGCAAACAAGTTTGAAAACATTCAAACTATGTTCTTGTTGTTAAACTTGTATACCACAAAATATGATAGCTATATATATATGAATCGAATAAGGTTATGAACATAGATTCTACCTCAAGTTCCTTGGATGAAGTTGCTGTAAAAGAGAAGTAAGAAGCTAGAATCAAAAGGGTACTAGAGGTGGATGAAAGATTGGAAGTAAGTTGGTGTTCTTGGAGGGTTTTCTTGAAGTGTTTTTGTATGGTTTTCTTATGGTGATTAAGTAAGGTTTTTGAAGCTAGATCTTTATGGAATTTTGCTGGGTTGTTATGGAGTTTAGAGAGTAAGAAAGAGTGTGTGTTTTAGCTAGGAAATTGAAGTAGTAAATGAAGCAAAATGATCATGTATATATGCTACAAAAAAACGTGTTTCATGGGTATCCATGACAAGATTTCAAGTTGTTCTTTTGTGTAATTAGTCAATAAGCTTCCAAAATCAATTACCTAGCCCTCATGGCATGAATAATGGCTGGTTAGGTGGTGATTTTGATGTGTATTTACTATTAGTAAATACGTATAGAAGCTTGGTATGATACGAGTACAAATACTCTAGGTATACGTATAGAAATTTTGTGAAAAATGGAATGAGGATTCAAATATAGCTATCTTTTGTGAATACACTTATATGGTTTTATGTATTTAAGTCTTTAAAAGTGATTAAATACATTACTTATACAATATATGTATAAACATTATATGTCTTAAGTATTTATGTCAAATAACGTTACGTATAGTTATCGTTTTGAAAACTTAAGTTAGTAGTTTCAAAATACACATATAACTTGTTGTTATTAATACAAAATGAGATATTAAAACATTTATTAATCATGTTAAATATGTATATATACATTTATATACACAAACGTATAATTATCATATATTGTATAGTTCGTGATATCATCGGTCAAACTAGACGGTCAAACGTTGTGTAAAACTCTTTTCGGAAATATAAGTCTCGACAATTTGGATTGCTTATCATGTTGGCAAGGTTTAATTTATGTAAATATTAATCTTATAAGTATAGTATGATCGAAAAAGTGCGGGTCATTACATCAGACTGCACGGGCGTCGGGGGTAAGGGACGTTGCTGTCTATTCAGAATCTTCAAGCCTATATAATTACTCTATGTCTTACGACAGGGGCATTTAGGACAAGTGTAATGAATACAAGGCCTCTACCTATTCATGAGCCAGCATTCTATAGTCTCGGCAGAATAACTGATGAAATCATAGTATGCACTTGTTTTAACCCTATCTGAGTTACGAATTTTATTGCATTTACTTTATCTGTCTTATAAACTAGAAAAACCCAAGATTAGGTAACCACTACTCCTTTATAACTATCTTAAGCTTTAAATATAGGTTCGATTCTACTGATATCTTAAAAATACGACTCTGGGTTATACTTCCCTTACTCATAATAAGAAATAGTACGATTTAGGCCCCGCTAAATATAATTTAAAACAGTACCCCCTTCTTGGTGGTTGATTCTGACGTGTTGCGACCTAATGATACCGCACAAATAAAACCGTCCGTTTTAGCCATATCACATCCATTCAGCCATGGATCCAAGTCAAAATAAATCTCCCCTCTTCGAAAGTAACTTTCTCGGTGAAACTATCCAAATAGCACCGCTAGGTCAAGGCATTCCCCTACCTCTGTTAAGGAGAAGACCGAATGAAGAAAAAGATTTCATTCTGGTATTTCAGGATCCCCAGTCAAAAGAGGACTGTGATGAGATTCTTGAACCAATCTTCGAAACTAAAGAAGACGTTTCTGAAGAAGAAGCATTAAGAAGGACGATTTCCAGAACCAAAGAACATATAGCATCAGTGACCGCCATTAAGGAAGAATAATCAGAATTTCAGGAGAGATATGACTCGTTAGACAGAGAAGAAATAGCTAGAATGAAGCCATCAATCGAGGAACCTCTGGAATTGGAATTGAAGAAGTTACCCGAGCATCTGGAGTATGCATTCTTAGAAGGAGAATCGCAACTCCCTGTAATCATTTCGAAAGACCTAAAGCCACATGAAAAAGCGAAATTGATTCAGGTTTTGAAATCACATAAGGAGGCAATTGCTTGGAAGATTTCCGACATAAAAGGAATCAGCCCCAACTATTGCACCCATAAGATCTTCATGGAAGATGATTTCAAGTCATCAGTTCAGAGGCAAAGAAGGATCAATCCAATGATTCAAGAAGTCATCAAGAAAGAAGTGATCAAACTTATGGATGCCGGTCTGATCTATTCTATTTCCGATTCGCCATGGTTCAGTCCTGTTCAAGTTGTACCCAAGAAGGGAGGGTGTGACGACCCAAAAATTTTCGATAAAATTTAAACTTAATCTTATATGATTTCGACACGATAAGCAAAGTCTGTAATGTTGAGTCTCAAAATTTTTGAACTGTTTACATGGAAAACATTTAACATTTGACTATCCCGATGACTCACGATACGATTGTTTGTAAATAGATATGCATTATATAAACTATATAGAATATATTTTGTACTTTCGAAGTTATTTAGTAAATGACGGTAACGCTTAATTGTCATTCGATTGATAGTAAACGAGTTAAAAAGGAACTTACGTGATTTTAAATTAAACGGTGATCCGAAAATGAGTTATATAAATTATAGGCTTATTAAAAATATATTTAGGAACTATTTGTTGAATTTTAAAACTTTTTATATTTTACTTGGGGTTGGGAGTGAATAATTATTGTAATTTTTATTTAATAATTAATGACCGAATTTGATACCATAATGACCAAAATAAATAAAGATGATTACTCTAAAAATTTGGGATTTTTCCAAAGACTTTTTATTCGCCACTGAGTAAACAACGGTGTACGATATATTAGCCCATGAAAACTGTCGGCAGATGTAAATTACAAATTTGAGGTATCAAAATTTATTTAATTATTTTTCATGCACGTTTGATTCTAAAATCTTAATTATTGAGAACATAGTTTACTATTTTTGTATTGTTTGTTTAACTTTAATATCCTAACTTTTCAGTATGAATCTTTAATAACTGTAACCACTTGTGCATGTTTCATGAAATAGGAATAGACAATGAAAACACATGGATGTTATTCTTTACCCTTTTGCAAGTTTAATATCTATATATAAATATCCTAGTGGGTCGGTAGATAACAAGATACAATGAATATCAATTAACTTAACATGCAAAAACTCATTACACCTTTTCTCCTTACTCAAGAGAACAACCACAATAAACCATCCATCAATTCTCTGTGTATATGCACATAGATATATAAAATATACATATTATTATATATGCAGAAAATAGAGAATATAGATTTATATATACACAAGACATACTTACAACACCCACCTTATATCTTTCTTTCTTTTCTCTGCTAACTCAAACAACTACCCTAAAACTGCAATCACTTGTTCTTCGTAAATCGATCAACCATCGTGAAATCCAAAGGATACCATCGATATTTTATATTTTCTTTCTAACTGCAGTTAACAGACGAATACCATAACCATCGAAACTTGCTATTGTGTTTTCCTTTTTCTGTCCCAACCACCACTTTAGTCATCATAAGCTGAATCTATTTTCTATTTTTGTTCGAACTATTACTGCTCGGTTTCCTTTCTATTTTGGTTCACCATGAACACCAAACACCATCATCTTGTCACCATCAATACACCGTTAACCTTGTTAATTACGGCGTGCATTTTTGCTGCTAAACCGTAACTACCACCAAACAAACACCATTGATCAACAATTCAATGCAGTCTACTATTTTCTATTTCAAGTTCGAACGACCACCATAGACACACCACAAAACCGCCACCTTATTCCACCTAAAACCACCACCTTAAATCCTCACCAACACACGCCTCTTCTACTACTATTCCGATCAAACCCAACGCAAACGTGTTTTCGTTTTCTACTTATTCCATCATAAAAGTATCACTCAACTGCCACCATTATCAATATGAACAACCTGTTACTATTATTAATTGATGACTACTATTCGGTCATCTTTAAGGTTGTTAACCGAGACAACCATCACCATCGATTTGTTACTATATAATTTTATTCTTTTTGTTTAAATCGATCATCACCTTCGTAATCCACTACTATTGATCGAAGCCATATCACCCTCATTATACGAAAACTAGGCTACTGTTGTACCTATGTTGAAACTATTTGAACAAAAACTATATTCCCCATCGAAACCCATTTGATTATTACGTTGAAGTTGCCAACGAAGAACAAGGAACAAGGTTATCTTCAATCACCAAACACCCCTTATGTTACTACTGTTGCTGTTGCATTGAGGAGCACCACAACTCATCGAAAAATTGCTACTGTGTGTTCTCGGTTCTGTTTCTATTAAACCACGATGGTGATGGTGAAATAAAGAAGATGATGGTATGATAAAGAAGACGATGAATAGCGATTTTATTTGATGATGATCGAGATAATTATGGATATGATGATCATGAGAATAGATGAAAATCGATAGTGAACAAGGAAGAATCGAAACCCTATTTTTCTACTCCACTGTACGACTCCTTGTGGTGGATCGGTTAGAGAATTCCACCGAAACCTTTTATGATTACTAATGGGCTTATGAATCTAATTAAAAAAAACAAATGGACTATTATATTAGGTTCCTCTTATATATTAGTGGGCTTGTCTTCTTGGGCTTCTTAGACTCATGGGATAATCATTAAGGATGTTGGGCTATGGACTTGTTTTGGCTATAGGGCGGGCTCGATAGACTTTCCATTCATTTTTCGAAGGTATAACAAACCCGAGCTTCTTGATTTGAAACTTTATATGTTTAATATTTTACTATAAGTTGATCAAAGTCATATTATTATTATTATAATAACTATAATTATTATGATTACGATGATTATGAACATGTTAATAAGATAAACATATTTATATTACGAAGTTAATAAAAGATGATATATTAAAGATTAAGGAAAAAGATTATAAATATATTAATACATATACGATTATGATTATAATTATGAATTAGAGTTATAGAAGTTATAATTATAAGTTAGGAATTAAACACGAAGATTATTATGACTATTAATATTATTATTATTATTAGTAAAATTATTATTTTTATAGTTATTATTATTAGTAGTATTATTATCATTATAGTTATTAATATAAATATTAGTATTATTTTTATTAGTAAAATCATTATTTTTATAGTTATTATTAATAGTATCCATTATTATTAAAAGTATCATTTTTAATAAAATTATCATTTTTATTATTATAACTATTATTATTATAGGATGAAACAACTTTTTATTTATTATTATCAATATTATTTTATCAAATAACTATTAGTTATATAAAAACCATATTTACTATATATAACATAACTATATTAATATTTTTATAATAAATTTTAATAAATGTAATTAATTAGATTATTAATGAAACACATAATTAAAATAACAATTAATTCACTAATAATACATAAATTTGTTCAATTACCATTATATGTGTTAATATATATATAAATGATATAGGTTCGTGAATTTGAGGCCAACCCTGCATTGTTCACTTCCGTCGTATGCTTCTTTTACTACAAAATATCGTATCGTGAGTTTCATTTGCTCCCTTTTTAAATGCTTTTGCAATATATATTTTTGGGACTGAGAATACATGCACTGCTGATATAAATGTTTGACGAAATAGACTCAAGTACTTAAAACTATATTCTATGGCTGGATTATTAAACCGAATATGCCCCTTTTTAGTCTGTTAATCTAAGAATTAGGGAACAAAAATCCTAATTGACGCGAATCCTAAAGAAAGATCTATTGGGCCTAACAAACCCCATCCAGGTTACGGATGCTTTAGTACTTCGATTTATCATATCCGATGAGAGTCCCGGAATGATGGGGATATTCTAGATGCATTTTTGTTAATGTCGGTTATCAGGTGTTCACCATATGAATGATTTTTAAATTGCGGGTTACGTGTATTATTTTGTACTCGGGTTGCGTGTACAATTAAATATCTGAAAATCTTGTGGCCTATTAAAATGATGAAAATAAATGATTATGATAAACTAATGAACTCACCAACCTTTTGGTTGACACTTGAAAGCATGTTTATTCTCAGGTATTTAAGAAACCTTCCGCTGTGCATTTGCTCATTTTAGAGATATTACTTGGAGTCATTCATGACATATTTCAAAAGTCGTTGCATTCAAGTTGTTGAGTTCAATAAAGATTATTATTAAGTAAATGACAGATTAGGTCATTTATAGTTTGGATATTATGAAATGGTATGCATTCCTGTCAACTTTCGATTAAATGAAAGTTTTTCTTTTAAAAACGAATGCAATGTTTGTAAGATATATCATATAGAGGTCAAATACCTAGCAATGAAATCAATTATTATGTAACGTTTATAATCGATATGAACGGGGCATTTCAGTTGGTATCAGAGAGGTGGTCTTAGCGAACCAGGTCTTGCATTAGTGTGTCTAACTGATAGTTGTTAAGATGCATTAGTGAGTCTGGACTTCGACCGTGTCTGCATGTCAAAAGTTTTGCTTATCATTTCATGTCGAAAATTACCTACTTATCATCCTTAGGAAATTACATGCTTATCATTCTTAGTCTAGACACATCTTACTGCATTGATTGCATGAATAGTGTATAGACAAAAATTCATATCTTAGCGTATCTATTACTGCTACCTTTGCCTGACAGCTTTCGAAATTTCCTTCGCAATCTATGAAATCTTTTGTTCTATATATATAGATATTCTATATAAATAGAATACCATCCGATAGCCGGAAATCATTTCATATCAAAAATCCTTTATTCAATCGTACGAAATGGAACTCACCACTAGTTCAAGTTTTTCGGAATCTAACAGCTATTCCGACATGGATGTTCACCTAAGCTCCGAAATGATTCAGTATCTGCTGAAATCATTAACAATATCTTGCTCCTGACTCTAAACCCTTGCTGACAAATCTTCTTCATCATCCTGTGATATTAGAAATTCTAAGATATCATCGTATCTTTCATTATAAATATCCTCGATATTTCTGAAGATATTTTCATAACTATTCTTATCTGAAATCATTTATCCCTTCGAACTATCAGTGTTACATCATAAAGGAAACTGTTTAGTTTCTATATTCTGTAAACTTTCGAGTTTAAATTATGAATGTTTTTGAAGTGGTGTTGGGAACTGAAGCATGAGTTAATATAATATAATGACACTTGATCAACGTGATTATATTACAGTAAGTCATGCTGAGTTTCTAATGGAACGTGATAATTTACAGATCATAACGTCATCATGTACCATGTTACACGACTCTTACATTCTACCTAATCTCCAAACGTATCGAGAACATATCTTCCCGATAGTCCTATCTTTTCTATTGAACTCTGGTAATTTAACCAATCAAAATCGTACTATTACAATTTCTCTCTTAGAACATTAGTCATGTTCATTCGAAATTCAAAGATTTAATCTACAAATCCGAGACGTCATAATCACTTTACTTAGAGACGAGAAGATAAAGAAAAACATGAAGCATCTCCATAATCACCAAAGAACCGAATCTTATACAGATTTCGAAGATTATCTCTAAATTCCTTGAATTTCGGAATTCAACCGAGACAACGTCAAAAGATAAGACGAACCTTATTTTCTAAAATCAATCGTGACTACGTCACTGAATAAGACAAACCTGCATTTACTCATTTCACTCTTTTGTGATAGCTTCATTCGAATTCTTCGAATAATCGAATTATTTTATTATTCAATGGTAATAAAACTCTATTTATCAGCTCATATGAGTCATGAAAACTTACTTATTGTCAGCCATGATGATCTCACTCAAATTTCTAGCCGAAATTTCTTTAACGGGTAGGTACTGTGACGACCCGGAAATTTTCGACCAAATTTAAACTTAATCTTATATGATTTCGACACGATAAGCAAAGTCTGTAATGTTGAGTCTCAAAATTTTTGAACTGTTTACATGGAAAACATTTAACATTTGACTATCTCGGCGACTCACGATACGATTATTTGTAAATAGATAAGCATATATATATATATATATATATATATATATATATATATATATATATATATATATATATATATATATATATATATATATATAAAGTATATAGAATATATTTTGTGATTTCTAAGTTATTTAGTAAACGACGATAACGCTTAATTGCCATTCGATTGATAGTAAACGAGTTAAAAAGGAACTTACGTGATTTTAAATTAAACGGTGATCTGAAAATGAGTTATATAAATTATAGGCTTATTAAAAATATATTTAGGAACTATTTGTTGAATTTTAAAACTTTTTATATTTTACTTGGGATTGGGAGTGAATAATTATTGTAATTTTTATTTAATAATTAATGACCGAATTTGATACCATAATGACCAAAATAAAAAAAGATGATTACTCTAAAAATTTGGGATTTTTCCAAAGACTTTTTATCCACTGAGTAAACAACGGAGTACGATATATTAGCCCATGAAAATTGTCGGCATATGTAAATTACAAATTTGAGGTGTCAAAATTTATTTAATTATTTTTCATGCACGTTTGATTTTAAATCTTAATTATTGAGAACATAGTTTACTATTTTTGTATTGTTTGTTTAACTTTAATATCCTAACTTTTCAGTATGAGTCTTTAACAACTGTAACCACTTGTGCATGTTTCATGAAATAGGAATAGACAATGAAAACACATGGATATTATTCTTTACCCTTTTGCATGTTTAATATCTATATATAAATATCCTAGTGGTCGGTAGATAACAAGATACAATGAATATCAATTAACTTAACATGCAAAAACTCATTACACCTTTTCTCCTTACTCAAGAGAACAACCACAATAAACCATCCATCAATTTTATGTGTGTGTATATGTATATATATATATATATATATATATATATATATATATATATATATATATATATACATATACTATTGCACATAAATATATAAAATATACATATTATAATATATGCAGAGAATAGAGAATATAGATTTATATATACACAAGACATACTTACAACACCCACCTTATATCTTTCTTTCTTTTCTCTGCTAACTCAAAGAACCACCCTACAACTACAATCACTTGTTCTTCGTAAATCGATCAACCATTGTGAAATCCAAAGGATACCATCTATATTTTATATTTTCTTTCTAACTACAGTTAACAGACGAATACCATAACCATCAAAACTTGCTACTGCGTTTTCCTTTTTCTGTCCCAACCACCACTTTAGTCATCATAAGCTGAATCTGTTTTCTATTTTTGTTCGAACTGTTACTCCTCTGTTTCCTTTCTATTTTGGTTCACCATGAACACCAAACACCATCATCTTGTCACTATCAATACACCGTTAACCTTGTTAATTACGGCGTGCATTTTTGCTGCTAAACCTTAACCACCACCAAACAAACATCGTTGATCAACAATTCGATGCAGTCTACTATTTTCTATTTCAAGTTCGAACGACCACCATAGACACACCACAAAACCACCACCCTCTTCCACCTAAAACCACCACCTTAAATCCTCACCAACACACGCCTCTCCTACTACTGTTCCGATCAAACCCAACGCAAACGTGTTTTCATTTTCTACTTATTCGATCATAAAAGTATCACTCATCTGCCACCATTACCAATATGAACAACCTGTTACTATTATTAATTGATGACTACTATTCGGTCATCTTTAAGGTTGTTAACTGAGACAACCATCACCATCGATTTGTTACTATAATTTTATTCTTTTTGTTTAAATCGATCATCACCTTCGTAACCCACTACTATTGATCGAAGCCATATCACCCTCATTATACGAAAACTAGGCTACTGCTGTACCTATGTTTCAACTATTCGAACAAAAACTATATTCCCCATCGAAACCCACTTGATTGTTACGTTGAAGTTGCCAACGAAGAACAAGGAACAAGATTATCTTCAATCACCAAACACCCCTTATGTTACTACTGTTGCTGTTGCATCGAGGAGCACCACAACTCATCGAAAAACTGCTACTGTGTGTTCTCGATTCTATTTCTGTTAAACCACGATGGTAATGGTGAAATAAAGAAGATGATGGTATGATAAAGAAGACGATGAATAGCGATTTTGTTTGATGATGATCGAGATAATTATGGAAATGATGATCGTGAGAATAGATGAAAATCGATATTGAAAAAGGAAGAATCGAAACCCTATTTTTCTACTTCGCTGTACGACTCCTTGTGTTGGATCGGTTAGAGAATTCCACCGAAACCTTTTATGATTACTAATGGGCTTATGAATCTAATTAAAAAAAATTAAATGGACTATTATATTGGGTTCCTCTTATATATTAGTGGGCTTGTCTTCTTGGGCTTTTTAGGCTCATGGGATAATCATTAAGGATGTTGGGCTATGGACTTGTTTTGGCTATAGGGCGGGCTCGATAGACTTTCCATTCGTTTTTCGAAGGTATAACAAACCCGAGCTTCTTGATTTGAAACTTTATATGTTTAATATAAGTTGATCAAAGTCATATTATTATTAGTATTATAACTATAATTATTATGATTACGATGATTATGAACATGTTAATAAGATAAACATATTTATATTAGGAAGTTAATAAAAGATGATATAGTAAAGATTAAGGAAAAAGATTATAAATATATTAATACATATACGATTATGATTATAGTTATGAATTAGAGTTATAGAAGTTATAATTATAAGTTAGGAATTAAACACGAAGATTATTATGACTATTAATATTATTATTATTAGTAAAATTATTATTTTTATAGTTATTATTATTAGTAGTATTATTATCATTATAATTATTAATATAAATATTAGTATTATTTTTATTAGTAAAATCATTATTTTTATAGTTATTATTGATAGTATCCATTATTATTAAAAGTATATTTTTATAAAAATTATCATTTTTATTATTATAACTATTATTATTATAGGATGAAACAACTTTTTATTTATTATTATCAATATTATTTTATCAAATAACTATTAGTTATATAAAAACCATATTTACTACATATAACATAACTATATTAATATTTTTATAATAAATATTATTAATGTAATTAATTAGGTTATTAATGAAACACATAATTAAAATAACAATTAATTCACTAATAATACATAAATTTGTTCGATTACCATTATATGTGTTATTATATATATAAATGATATAGGTTCATGAATCCGAGGCCAACCATGCATTGTTCGGTTCCGTTGTATGCATATTTTACTACAAAATATCGTATCGTGAGTTTCATTTGCTCCCTTTTTAAATACTTTTGCAATATATATTTTTGGGACTGAGAATACATGTGCTGCTGATATAAATGTTTGACGAAATAGACACAAGTACTTAAAACTACATTCTATGGCTGGATTATTAAACCGAATATGCCCCTTTTTAGTCTGATAGTCTAAGAATTAGGGAACAGAAATCCTAATTGACGCGAATCCTAAAGATAGATCTATTGGGCCTAACAAACCCCATCCGGGTTACGGATGCTTTAGTACTTCGATTTATCATATCCGATGAGAGTCCCGAAATGATGGGGATATTCTAGATGCATTTTTGTTAATGTCGGTTACCAGGTGTTCACCATATGAATGATTTTTAATTCGCGGGTTACGTATATTATTTTGTACTCGGGTTACGTGTACAATTAAATATCTGAAAATCTTGTGGTCTATTAAAATGATGAAAATGAATGATTATGATAAACTAATGAACTCACAAACCTTTTGTTTGACACTTGAAAGCATGTTTATTCTCAAGTATTAAAGAAATCTTCCGCTGTACATTTGCTCATTTTAGAGATATTACTTGGAGTCATTCATGACATATTTCAAAAGACGTTGCATTCAAGTCATTGAGTTCAATAAAGATTATTATTAAGTAAATGACAGATTAGGTCATTTATAGTTTGGATATTATGAAATGGTATGCATGCCTATCAACTTTCGATGAAATGAAAGTTTGTCTTTTAAAAACGAATGCAATGTTTGTAAGATGTATCGTATAGAGGTCAAATACCTCGCAATGAAATCAATTATTATATAACATTTATAATCGATATGAACGGGGCATTTCAGAGGGATGACCGTAATCCAAAATGATAATAATGAACTAATTCCAACACGGGAGGTCACCTATCAGGAAATGAATTTTGGAATGCCTATCAACCCGAAAAGATCATTTTCCATTACCATTCATTGATCAAATGTTGGAACGCCTATCAAAAAATGAATTCTATTGTTTCCTTGACGGTTTTTCGGCTACTTTCGAATTCCCCTCGATCCAAAGGACCAAGAAATAACAAACCTTCACCTGTCCTTATGGAACATTTGCCTATCAACGCATGCTGATAGTTAAAGTTAAGGGGTATAAAATACTATTAAATTTTACAAGGAAATACTATTAAATACGATACAATTTTACACAAGATATTTATTTATTTAGAGAATGGATATACTTAAACCTTGCTACAACACTTATAGGCAGTGTACCTAATCGTACAGTAGTGTAGTTTTTAGTAAGTCCGGTTCGTTCCACAGGGAAAATCTTTAAACAAAGCTTAACGCTATATTAGTTTAAATTTATAAAAATACAAATATATATATATAAGTAATATTATTATTATAAAGGGGGTTTTTACCGTTTAATGACCGGTTTGTCGATTTTAAAACTTTAGTCACAGTTAAAACCTAATGTAAAATATTAAAAATAAATACAAGACTTAATTTAAAGCGTAAAGTAAATAACGATAAAGAAATTACGATAAATAAAAGTGCTTTAAAATAAAATTGCGATAATCAAAAAGTACGATAATTAAAAGTGCAATTAAATACAGTAACAATAAATAAAAGTGCGATAATTAGAAGTGCAATTAAATATAAAATAAAGGAAATTAAATATGAAATAAAAGAATTATGCTTATTTAAACTTCCGTAATCATGATGTTTGACGTGTTGATTTTAGTTTTATGCCCATGGGTTAATTGTCCTTTGTCCTGGATTATTTAATATGTCCGTCTGGTTTTTGTCCATAACAGTCCATCAGTCATAAATATAAAGTGCGAGTGTCCTCGTCAAATTATCCTTATACCCAAAGTTAAATATTCCAACTAATTGGGGACTTAAACTGTAACAAGGTTTTATTACTTTGTTTAATAATTACACCAGGATATCGACTGCGTGTAACCCAAGGTTTTAATACTTTGTTACCAATTATGCCAAGTGTCCTTGTACATAATTTCACCCCTGTTTTAATAATTCTAGTGGCTATTAATCCATTCCCGTGTTCGGTTAAATGAACGATTATTCGTACATATAAATACCCCGCCCATCGTGTCCGATTGAGTGTATATGGTTATTTATAGGGACGTCCAATTGTAAATCTTTATATTAAAATTAACAAACTATCATTTAGTTAAACAAATATAAAGCCCATTAATAGCCCATAGTCTAATTTCCACAAGTGTCGTTCTTTTGTCCAAACCCCAATTATGGTACAAAGCCCAATTACCCAATTTTAATATTTTTAGCCTAACATCATGATTACTTCGGATTAAATAAGCATAATAATAACTTAGCTACGAGACATTAATGTAAAAAGGTTGAACATAACTTACAATGATTAAAAATAGCGTAGCGTTACACGGACAGAATTTCGACTTACACCCTTACAACTTTCGCTAACATACCCTTATTATTAGGATTTAAAATTAAAATTAAAATTAAAATTAAAATATATATATATTACGTATATATTGAGAGAGAGATAGATTAATGATATTAAAACTCGTCGAACTGCGTTGGCTTTTATAGGAATTTGAGTCCAGGTGAACTCCGCGACTCGCGGCTTTTTCCTTCTTCAAACTCCGCAACTCGCGGAGTTTGATTTTACAGCTCACCCAGCTTTGGCTCTTTGTTTGCCGACGGATTTTTAATATAAATATAATATATAAATAATTTTAAGAATTATTTAAATATTATATTATATTTATGTGCATAGTTGACTCGTAATTTTTAGTCCGTTGCGTCGAGCGTTGAGAGTTGACTCATGTCCCAGTTCCGGATTTTCGAACGTCCTTGCGTACAATTTAATATCTTGTACTTTGCGTTTTGAATCTTGTACTCTTGTAATTTCGAGACGTTTCTTATCAATAATTGGAACCTCTTTGATTGTACTTTGTACTTTTGAGCTTTTTGGTCGTTTGCATCTTCAATTTGTCGAGTTTGTCTTTTGTCTTCACCTTTTATTATTTAAACGAATATCACTTGTAAATAGAACAATTGCAACTAAAAGCTTGTCTTTCTTGAGGAATAATGCTATGAAATATATGTTCGTTTTTAGCATTATCAAATATTCCCACACTTGAGCGTTGCTTGTCCTCAAGCAATATAGTCTTGAAATACTAGAATCACTTCTTTATTCTTCACACTTTGTACATCAGTGATTTCTATACGGCGGTATAAACAATGGTAGTAACGATATGGTTTACAGTCCCACATGACTATAAAAATTTAGATCCATTAAGGAAATTGAATCTTTATGAAAACATTTAATCTTTTGAAAATTAAATCTAGTTTTTACCCTAGATAAGTTTTCCGGAATAACCCTTCACCGGTGTTTGCAAATTCTTTTTGTGGGTTTGGTGGGTTTCAGATTTGAAAATTTTAGCTTAAAACTTGTGGTTTTGTGTCACCCACTTGCTAACCTTGTATTAGGAAAGCAACACGTCCAGTATACTTGCTCTGTATATTACCTTTTGGTAAACTACTGTCCGGTTGTAAAGGAAAGCATTGAACAAGCAACTGTTAAGGCAATGTCCCCTGACATGCTTTTAATTATGGTCTATAACGTGTCGGACACAATTACTATCCTTGGTAGGAGCAATAGTAAAGCTCACCCTTATGATTTTTCGGTCTGGCACAAGGTCCTGTCTTTGACCATGCTATGCAACCACCGTTCTTACAGTTGATACCCGATTTGGTTCAGGTGACCTAATGAATTCTAGGTGAATTCCTAGGATTTTACGTTCAATGGTAATGAACGCATTAAAAATGGGTTTTCAGAAAACAAATCGGTTTATAATTTGATCAAAATATTTTCTTGTTCAAGCTCGAGTTTAGATATCATTGAATTCCATGAGTTTGAATTCTCAATCTTTAAGGTCAATCTCTAGGATTGAGTAATATCAGGCTTAAAAGCTGATTTTTGATCTTTTAAGGAGATTATCCTTTCTGGGGATCTGATTTATTAGTCTTACCAAGCTAATTTGCACGGTGCCCCCCATTTTACGAGATAAATCCTTCTCATAGTTAGGATAAATCTGACCACTTGGCGACCCTGTTTTATGCTAAGGTCCGTGGATTTCCTGCTGATTTTAGTGATGACTTTTCTAGATTTTTCGTCAACCTACAGCTGGTCTGGATGACAACTTCCTGACATAAATCAAGAAGCGCGTTTCTTTTTCGGAAGACTTTACTTCCTTTTAATGATGGAATTGATTCATCGTGTAGATCCATCTCTTCTTTTCTTTCATCGGGTAAAACAGTTTAGTTTAGTCCAAAGCAAAAGTATTTTCAGTTATTTATTACAGAAATATGTGACATATGTTTAAAATAACTTGGTAAATTTTCCCACACTTGGCTTTTATTTTCCTTTTTATTGTCCTCTATTCCATTTTAAATGAATTCTAACATTTTGGTTTGTTTCTCAATTTATGTCCTTTCCAAGGTAACAATAATTTCGGTGTTAACACCTAGTTTTATCGTTCATAAATATGTATAAACATGATTTTGAGTTCATTTAATTGAAAATTTTTACTAGAATTGGGTAGTCAGTATACATATTTTTACCCTGTTGTGTACATAAGATAAACTGCAAACATATATACATATTTTTAAAGTTTGGTATATTACCCCACATTCAAACATTATTAAAATCTAAAAATAAAAATTTGTAAATTATAAAAACTAATACAATTCCAACATAAGTATTAAATGTATCAACATTACAAATTATAAAATAAATAAAACTAAGTAGACTAGGGATGATACTGATACCAGTAGGGGTTCCATGCATAACCATATGTGTTATAAAATGCTTCGGCTGGGTTATACGTAGGATACGGTGGTTGGATCTCTATAGACCAGGGAGGAAATACGGGTGATGGAGTAGGAATATAGTTTCTACCTACATGTTGGCAATGAGCTATGATTTGGTTTTGATGAACTTGCCAATCTTCAAATGCTCTATGTCTAGCATTTTCGTACTCTTGTGAAGCTATAAACCTTTGCATTTCTGTCATTTCATTTCCCCCTCCCACATTACCTGGCTGTTGGTTTCTCTCAACCTGTGGATGTCTACCATTATATCGTACTGCGACGTTATTTCGACTCTTCAAAACTTTAGCACCATGGTATACATTTAAACCAATTGTATCGTGGGGTTCTGGTTCTTCGATTAGTAATCCCCCCGACTTATATCCACACCGAGATATTCAGCAATCAGTGTAATAAATATACCACCTCCTATTATACTGTGCGGTCTCATCCCCCTAACCATAGCTGATAAATAATAACCCACACAATACGGTATACTTACAGCGCTTTGTGGGTCTCGAATACACATGTGGTAAAACAAATCCTGTTCATTTACCTTTTCCTTGTTCTTACCTCGTTGTGTAATCGAATTGGCTAAAAACCTATGAATTACTCTTAACTCTGCTCTATCTATATCCAAATAAGAGTAATTTCACCCTTTAAATCGGTGATGGCTAGTCATTTAACTCCATACACCATGCGTATCAAAATTTTCGTCTATCTTTCTACCATTTAGTATCAACCCTCTACAATCGGCAGATGCTAACTCCTCAGGCGTATATATACGTAAAGCCTGAGCCATGTCTAGTAAAGACATGTGGCGCATCGAACCTTCTAACAAAAATCTAATAAAAGATCGATCGGTTAAACTAACTACCCGATCATTTATTTCTATACTACACAATAATTCTTCACACCATACTTTATATACAGGTCTACGCATGCTGAATAATCGTACCCAATCGTTAAAAGTAGAATTACCATACCTCTGTGTAAGTAATTCTCTAATTGGCCCGGCTAATTCTACAGCTTCTAACGGTGCCCATTCTATTACCCTAGGTACTTCAATAGCTTTAGAATGAAGAGTATGCAAGCCCCTTTGGTATTTTGGATAATCTATCCAACGTCTGTCAAATCTCAAGTTCGGGTGCAACTCTTCCAAGTGCATATCTGAAAATGTCATGACTGGATGAGGTATATCTTGTTTATAACAGCTATCAACATCCTGTTGTTCCGCATTCTCAGGAGGAGCATTGCGAGCTTGGGATGAAGATTCACCCCTTTCAGTCTGCAAAACACATCAAACACAATTTTTGTGCATCCAAATATGCATTAGTGTCAGCAAAATCATCAATCAAAATAATTACAATGACATGTCCAATTTATATCAAACTTATGCTCATTTTCATATTTTTATCAAATCTACACTTTTTCAAATAAGCATATATGAAAATGATCACCAAGTTCATAAGCATTCAACTCAAATAACATGTCAAAATAATCATTACTAGCAATTAAACAAGTTTCAAATAGCATTATCTCTCAAAAATCAAGTTCATGAATTTTAGACTTGAAAAAGTCCACTTTAATTCTCAAAATCATGTTTAGACTCAAAGTTTGGATCATTTAACTACCTAAACATGTTACACTACTTAATTTAGCAATAATTAATGACAAAAATCGGCCATAACCTGTTTATATCAAAAAGCCCCAAATTGCTCAAGAACACAAACCCTAGATTACTCAAAATTTGAAGTTTAAGGCTTCTAATCATGTTAAATAGCATCAATCTAGGTTATACAAGCATAATACATAAACAATTTAAGCATAATTACACTAAAAACATCAAAATCGAATTGGGTATAAAATTGCTCAAGAACACTAATTTTCGGATTAAATGGTGTTTAGGTGTAGAAATTTACCGTTTTTCTTGAGTAATTCCTTGATAGCATCCTTCTCAACATGATTTTAGTAAAAAATGTGACGAAAAATGGTGAAAAATTGTGAATTTCGGAGGTTTTCGTGTGTATTTTTCGTGTGTATTTTCGCAGTAATTTTGGGTTGGGTGTGTTGACTGATCTGTTCTGGCCGTTTTATTTTTTTCTGGATTTTGGTCTCTCCGCGAGTCGCGGTGATTTTGTTCTTCAAACTCCGCGAGTCGCGGCGTTTTTTTTTTTTTTTTTTTTTTTTTTAATAATCCTTAACTTATAAAACAAATATAAAATAAATTTAAAATTTTGTTTTCCTTTGTTTTAGGATGAGGTCGTTTCGGATCGATGTCCTAGTCCGTCCCTCGACAAAATTTTAAAATTTGTCTTTTTCAAGCGATTGTTTTAAAAGCTTAGATTTTTGGGTTTTTTTTTAATGTTTTTGGCATACTTTAATTCAATAAGATTAAAAATAATGATAATAAAAGTTCTCGTCCCTCCCTCGGGTAAAGCAATTTCGGTTCAAAGACCTAGTCTTCAACTTACGACGAATTTTAAAAATCATATTTTTAACTTAGCGACATAAAGTAAATTTTTTGTTTTTAAATTCACACAACTTAAATTTAAAAATGCATAAAATTAAAAATTTACACCAAACTTAATTAAAAATGCATAATATTAAAAATTCACACCAAACTTATATTATATTTTTGTTTTTATACATACAAACTTATATTAAAAATATTAATTTTTCAAATATTGACAAACTTAAATATATTGATTTTACAGAGTTCACAATATTAATTTAAGATTTATATATTAATTTTAAAAACATGGTAAAAATAAAATTAAAAATCTTTTTGGTCTTTTACCCCACTTTAATCAATCAAATATTATCAAAAATATGCGCCCCTCTTTTCGGTAAAGTAATTTCGGTTCCATGACCTAATTTAACTCATGACGAATTTTTGAAATATTTTGGGTTGATTGATTAAAGATATTTATACCTTAAGAATAAACGTTAAATTTCGCAGTGATGTAATAAATTTTTGTATGATATCAATAATTTCGGTCGCCAAATCTAATTTTATTCAATACCAACTTAATACTTTATAGCGAACAAATTAGCGTTTATTATCAAAAGGTTAAAAATAAAAATAAAAAAAATAAAAACTGTACAGACTTACCTGTGAGATAGTATTCTTAGTGATATGATCTATCCCATTCATAAGATAGTCAGTTTAATTGATTTTCCATGGCTAGATAGGCGTAACCTCGAGCATTCAGTGTTTTTTCTTCTAAACATATGAACGGTCCGTCTCTGCATAAAGTAACAAATTCGGTGTTTGAATAGGTTTGATTATTTGAACATTTACCTCCATGTGACCATTTTACGCATTTGTGACATCTTTCTAGGTGTCGTGCTCTTCTTTTCGCTGCGGATTTTGATTTTCCTTTACCAAATTGTAACTTATTATCTTCGCATCTGGATTCTTTTCTTACTCCATCCAATCTTTCTCTGATTACTGATACTATTTCACTCGGAAGTGTGTCATTATTACGTTTAGTGATCAAAGAGTGTAGCATTAGACCATGATTTAGTTCACAAGAAGTCTTCATTTCGTAAAAACCTAAAAAAAAAAAATTCAGAATGGGGGGAGAAGACTAGTTCTTTAGGGTCTGCTAGGGAAAGACCATTCGGGTTCCATTTTTGAGAACTACACGAAAACAGAAAATCTAACTCTAACAGAAATACATATTATCCTTTAAAAGACTTGATTCTCCCCACACTTAGTTAGCTGTGGTATCGAAATTGTGATTAACTTCTTTGTCGACTTCCATCGGATTATCTATGTAATGTTTAACTCTGTGACCATTAACTTTAAATTCAATTCCATTTGAATTTATTAATTCTATCGTTCTGTATGAGAAAACTCGTTTGACTATGAATGGTCCAGACCATCTTGATTTCAATTTTTCAGGAAATAGCTTAAATCGTGAATTGAAAAGAAGAACTCTGTCTCCTTCTTTAAATTCTTTTGAACTTCTGATTCTTTTATCATGCCATTTCTTCGTTCTTTCCTTATAGATTAATGAATTTTCGTATGCTTCATGTCTTAATTCTTCTAATTCATTTAGTTGACTTAACCGTAGACGTCCAGCTTCATGTAAATCAAGATTACATGTCTTCAAAGCCCAAAATGCTTTGTGTTCAATTTCTACTGGAAGATGACATGCTTTTTCATAAACAAGTCTAAAAGGTGTGGTTCCAATTGGAGTTTTGTAGGCTGTTCTAAAAGCCCAGAGTGCATCCTCCAATTTAATGGACCATTCCTTCGGATTTGATCCTACGGTTTTCTCTAGAATACATTTTAAAGCTCGGTTGGTATTTTCAACTTATCCACTTGTTTGTGGATGATATGCGGTGGAGATTTTATGAATTACTCCATATCTTTTAAGAACTTTCTCAAGTTGATTATTACAGAAATAAGTACCCCGATCACTTATTAAAGCTTTCGGTGTTCCAAACCTTGCAAAAAGATGTTTTAAAAAGTTGACTACAACTCGTGCATCGTTAGTTGGGAGAGCTTGTGCTTCCGCCCATTTAGATACATAATCAATGGCTACGAGAATATAGAGATTATTATGAGATTTTGGAAATGGACCCATAAAGTCAATACCCCAAATGTCAAATACTTCACATACTTGAATGACATTTTGTGGCATTTCATCACGTTGACTTATTTTTTCGGCCCTTTGACAAGCATCACAGGATTTGCAAAGAAGGTGTGCGTCTTTGTAAATTGTAGGCCAATAGAATCCAGCATCATAAACTTTTCTTGCTGTTAGTTGAGGCCCATAATGCCCTCCTGTTGGTCCTGTGTGACAATGGTTTAAAATTTTACTAGCTTCATCTCCGAATACACATCGGCGTATTATTCCATCTGGACAACTTTTAAACAAATGTGGATCTTCCCAGAAATAGTGTTTTATATCACTGAAGAATTTCTTTCGTTTTTGGTACGACAATCCTTTTTCAAGGTATCCACATACTAAGTAGTTTGCATAGTCTGCAAACCACGGAATTTCATTATAATCTATCTTCAATAGATATTCATCAGGAAAGTTGTCTTGTATGGCCGATTCATTTAGAACTTCTAATTCGGGATTTTCAAGACGAGAAAGATGATCAGCGGCGAGATTTTCTGCTCCTCTTTTATCTCGGATTTCAATATCGAACTCTTGTAAGAGTAAGATCCAACAGATTAATCTTGGTTTGGCATCTTGTTTTGAAAATAGGTATCTAAGAGCAGAATGGTCGGTATAGACCACCGTTTTTGCTAGAACGAGATATGAACGAAATTTGTCAAAAGCAAAGACAATAGCAAGGAGTTCTTTTTCAGTAGTTGTGTAATTCATTTGTGCTCCTTGTAACGTCTTACTAGCATAATATATAGGTTGAAATCATTTTTCAATCCTTTGTCCTAAAACGACTCCCATTGCAAAATCACTTGCATCGCACATTAGTTCAAACGGTAGATTCCAATTTGGTGTTATCATAATCGGCGCATTAGTGAGTTTCTCTTTAAGAATATTAAAAGATTTGATACATTCATCTGAAAAGATGAATGGAGCATCTTTTTCTAGGAGTTTATTCATAGGAGTGGCAATTTTAGAAAAATCTTTTATGAAACGTCGGTAAAAACCGGCATGCCCTAGAAAACTCCTAACTCCTCTAACATTGGTGGGATGTGGAAGTTTAGCAATTACATCTACTTTAGCTCTATCCACTTCAATTCCTTCTTTTGAAATTTTATGACCAATAACGATGCCTTCTTTAACCATGAAATGGCATTTCTCCCAATTAAGTACTAGATTTGATTGTTCGCATCTAATAAGCATTCGTTCCAGATTAGCTAGACATGTTTCAAATGTATCACCGAAGACTGAAAAGTCATCCATGAAAACTTCCATGCATTCTTCTATCATGTCGTGAAAAATCGCCATCATGCACCTTTGAAAGGTTGCAGGGGCGTTGCAAAGTCCAAATGGCATGCGTTTGTAAGAAAAAGTACCATAAGGGCACGTGAATGTGGTTTTCTCTTGATCTTCGGGTGCTATTGGAATTTGAAAATATCCGGAAAAACCATCAAGAAAACAATAGTAACTATTTCCGGCTAATCTTTCCAACATTTGATCAATAAAAGGTAAGGGAAAATGATCTTTTCTGGTGGCGTCATTTAATTTTCTATAATCAATACAAACACGCCATCCTGTTACAGTCCTAGTAGGAATAAGCTCATTTTTCTCATTTGTAATGACAGTCATGCCACCCTTCTTAGGCACGCATTGAACTGGGCTTACCCATGGAATATCAGAAATTGGATAAATTAGACCTGCGTCTAGTAGTTTAATAATTTCTTTTTTTACTACATCTTGCATATTCGGATTTAGTCTTCGTTGGCGTTGCACATACGTTTTATGACCTTCTTCCATAAGAATTTTATGTGTGCAATACGAAGGACTTATTCCTCTTATATCATGAATCTTCCATGCAATAGCTGGTTTATGAGCTTTCAACACAGAAATGAGTTGTGATTTCTCATTTTCAGTAAGAGAAGACGATATTATTACAGGTAATTCAGATTCACCATGTAAATAAGCGTATTCTAAATGATTTGGAAGTGGCTTTAACTCTAATGTCGGAGGTTCTTCTATCGATGATTTATATCGATATCTGTCTTCTTCTTTTAGCATTTGAATTTCTTCTGTTGTTGGTTCATATCCATTAGCTATAAGTGTAGCTAACATTTCAGCTTCATCAATTGGTTCAGTTCCTTCTCCTAAAGAACATTCTCCTGTTCCTTGTAATTCTGGAAATTCTTCTAACAATTCTGCATGTGAGTCTATAGTTTGAATATAATAGCATGTATCATCTGCAGATTGTGGTTGTTGCATTGCTCTATCAACTGAAAAGGTAACACTCTCATCCTCTATACTTAGGGTCAGTTTCTTACCAAACACGTCTATCATTGCTTTAGCCGTGTTTAAGAATGGTCTTCCTAATATGAGAGGAACTTGAGAATCTTCTTCCATGTCCAGAACAACAAAATCTACTGTAAATACTAAAGTACCAACTTTAACTAGCATGTTCTCCATTATCCCTCTAGGATATTTTATTGATCGATCGGCTAGTTGTATACTTATTCTGGTTGGTTTCAATTCTCCAAGGTCTAGTTTAGTGTATAGTGAATACGACATTAAATTTATACTAGCACCTAAGTCTGCCAATGCTTCTATTGAACTAAGACTACCCAGAAAACATGGAATTGTGAAACTTCCTGGATCAGATAGTTTTTCTGGTATCTTATTCAACAGCACTGCTGAACAATTAGCATTCATAGTAACGGCCGAGAGTTCTTCCATTTTCTTTCTATTCGAGATTAGATCTTTCAGAAATTTAGCATATCTAGGCATTCCTGAAATCACATCAATGAAAGGAAGATTTACATTTATCTGTTTAAACATATCCAAGAATTTGGATTGCTCGGCTTCAAGTTTCTCTTTTTTCATTTTACTTGGGTAAGGAAGTGGTGGTTGGTATGGTTTAACATAAGGTTTAGCCTTAACTGTGTTATCTTCATTAACCTTTTCAACTACCGGTTCTTTTTCCTTATCTTGATCAGGTTGTGGTTCTTGTGGAGTAGGAATAGCTTCATCAGAAGTTACGGGTATTTCAAGTGGTTTAAGTGTTGTACCACTTCTTGTGGTAATGGCTTTAGCTGTTTCATTCCGGGGGTTAGCATTTGTATCACTAGGTAAACTTCTCGGTTTTCTTTTACCTATTAACCTTGCTAGGTTACTTACTTCTTGTTCCAAGTTTTGAATAAAAGCTTGTTGATTTCTAAATGCTTGAGCATTTTGTTCATTAGTTTGTTTTTGAGATGTGAAAAACTGCGTTTGAGTTTCAACTAGCTTCGTCATCATATCTTCTAAATTCGGCTTTTTATCATCGGTTGTGGTTTGTTTTGA
Organism: Rutidosis leptorrhynchoides; assembly: GCF_046630445.1. Taxonomy (NCBI): domain Eukaryota; kingdom Viridiplantae; phylum Streptophyta; class Magnoliopsida; order Asterales; family Asteraceae; genus Rutidosis; species Rutidosis leptorrhynchoides. The sequence continues at coordinate 158,074,924 of NC_092339.1, forward strand.
AAATTAGGTCTTTGCTGGTTGTAAGTATTATTGGATACTTGTTGATTGCTAGGACCTTGTTGGTTGTTGTATGGAATATTTCGGTTATAATTCTGATTTTGATTGTAAATCGGTCTTGGCTGTTGATAATTATTCTGATAATTATTTCCAGGCCTTTGGCTTAGATATGAAACATTCTCTCTTTGTTCCATTGTTAGTTCAATACTGAGACAATCTTTTGTCAAATGTGGTCCTCCACACTGCTCACAACTAATTCGTATTGAGTGGATATCTTTAGTCATCTTTTCCATTCGTCTCTCGACAGCATCTATCTTTACGGAAATGGAATCTAAGTCATGGCTAGAATCGGCTCTAGCTGCTTTAGATGATCTAACGATATCTTTTTCTTGGTGCCACTCATGTGAGTGGGAAGCAGTGTTATCAATAATTTTGTAAGCATCAGTTTCGGTTTTCTTCATAATAGAACCACCAGCTGCTATATCGATGTCTTTCCTTGTAGTGATGTCGCATCCTTGGTAGAATATTTGTACTATTTGACAGGTGTCTAAACCATGTTGCGGACCTCCTCTTAATAACTTTCCAAATCTTGTCCACGCCTCATATAGAGTTTCATTTGGTTTCTGTGTAAACGTAACAATTTCTCCTTGAAGTCTTACAGCTTTAGATGCCGGAAAGAATTGTCTAAGAAATTTTTCAACTAAAACGTCCCATGTATCAATCGCCCCTTCAGGTAACGATTCCAACCAATCTTTGGCTTCTCCCTTTAAAGTCCAGGGAAATAACATGAGATATATTTGTTCATCTTCCACTTCTCGGATTTTAAATAGTGTGCAGATCCTATTAAAGGTACGAAGATGTTCATTTGGATCTTCCTTTGGCGCACCACTAAATTGGCATTGATTAGTCACCATGTGTAGAATTTGTCCTTTGATTTCATAATCTGGCGCATTAATGTCTGGATGAGTAATTGCGTGACCTTGGCCAGTGCGTTTAGCTCTCATTCGGTTTTCCATACTTAAAGGTTCCAGATTTTCCATGATTGAATTTGTTGAATCCGAATCACTAGACGATTCTGATTTAATGGTTCGTTCCTCAACAATCTCTGTTTGAATGATTGGTGGTTCCGGAGGAAAATTTAATGGTTCAGGATCTATGAATTGTCCCTGAATATTATCCGGATTCTCAATTGTGAGGTCGGGTTCAAAAAATGGATTATCGGAAATTTGAATTGGAGTACTTGGTCGACTGGATGATGATTCTAAAGAAAAATCAACGGCGGTAATATTAGCTAGATGTCTTGATCTAGTTACAGGTGGTGAACGTACAAAAGGTGGCGAACGTCTTGCTTGGTGCATTCACTGAATATCCTATTAGTTTTTAAAAAGGAAAGAAAAATTATATAAGTTATCCAATCAATAGACTTTTCTGATTTTGCCCACGTTTCGAATAGCCAAAAGATGCAGCAGAGGGGCAGGATTCGTTTGGTCTCAATATAATTGAGGACTGTTTGGCTCCAATAACCCGGTCCACGTACAAATCCAACTATTACTACGAACCAGAAAATTTTGATGTCTATCAATTTTATCACTTAAAATAAATTTTCGTAATTTTAAGAAATTTAGATAAGAAGTAGAATAAAAATCTATGTCCTAAAAACTAGAATATCGAGAAATAAGAAAGAAAAAGAGCGCGTCGAAAAAGAAAAAAAATTTGAAAAAGGCTTCGAAAAATAAAAGAAACAGAGAATGACTATAAAACTTAAAAACACTCGACTAACCCAACCTTATTACTATCACTAACTTAAAATTATAATCGCAAATTGAGATTACTAATTGGAATGATAATTGATACATAGGTAAAAGGCGTCAAAAAATATTAAAGCTTACAAGTAAAACTATATCCCAAATGGTAATATCTTAAAAAGGTATTAAAACTTAAAAAGGCGTCGCAAAATTCTAAAGCACCTAAATCTTAGTCTAAAGAAAAAGCACTTAAGGAATTTTACGGCAAAGCCTAAAAATCTAGAAGTAAAAATAACTATGGCAAAAACTATGTTTAAAACTAAATATGAAAGAAAAACAAAAATATTACGCTAAAACAATTAAAAATGGACAAAATATAAAAATATACTAAAAGTTGTAAAAATTACAATTTTTATAAAAATATTATTTTAATATTATTTATTTTATAAAACTATTAATTTTGTAATTTAAATAATCTAAATAAACTAAAATACAAATTAAATAAAAAGTAAAACTAAATAATATTAAAATCTAAACCTAATTAGGGTTTAAAATTAATTATAATTAATAATTATCCGTAATTAATGCGAATTAGGGCTTCTGTGTGGCCCGTGTCAGACGACTCCGCGAGTCGCGGTGCCTCGTGGCTACAAACGCCGCAAGTCGCGGGGTTTGGAATTTCAGTTGACAGGCTGATTTAAATTCGACGTTTTACTTTTTTTTTTATATATTTTCTGTTTAAATATTTAAATAAAATATTTATAAAAACTAAATAAAAACTTATGTTTTAAAAACTAAAATAAAAATAGAAATACTTTATAATTTTATAAATAAAAATCTTAAAACTAGATTTATATATAATTTTTTTTTTTCGGTTTTTGATTTTATATTTTAAATAAAAACAAAATATTTAAATAAAACTTATATTTTTATAAAATAAAAATAAAGAAACTTTATAAAACTTAAATATTTAACAAACTCTTAAAAATATTATATTTTTGTTTTTCTTTTTATGTTTTCGAATATTTAAAACGTATTTTTACAAAAGTGTCTTTTTATGAAAGTAAACTAAAAATAAATTTTTTTTTTTTTTAATATTTAGCGTTGCGCTTCCGGCTTTTAAGCTAGATGTTCCCCGGCAGCGGCGCCAAAAATACTTGATAGTTAAAGCTAAGGGGTATAAAATACTATTAAATTTTACAAGGAAATACTATTAAATACGATACGATTTTACACAAGATATTTATTTATTTAGAGAATGGATATACTTAAACCTTGCTACAACACTTATAGGCAGTGTACCTAATCGTACAGTAGTGTAGTTTTTAGTAAGTCCGGTTCGTTCCACAGGGAAAATCTTTAAACAAAGCTTAACGCTATATTAGTTTAAATTTATAAAAATACAAATATATATATAAGTAATATTATTATTATAAAGGGGGGTTTTTACCGTTTAATGACCGGTTTGTCGATTTTAAAACTTTAGTCACAGTTAAAACCTAATGTAAAATATTAAAAATAAATACAAGACTTAATTTAAAGCGTAAAGTAAATAACGATAAAGAAATTGCGATAAATAAAAGTGCGATAAAATAAAATTGCGATAATTAAAAAGTACGATAATTAAAAGTGCAATTAAATACAATAACAATAAATAAAAGTGCGATAATTAGAAGTGAAATTAAATATAAAATAAAAGAAATTAAATATGAAATAAAAGAATTATGCTTATTTAAACTTCCGTAATCATGATGTTTGACGTGTTGATTTTAGTTTTATGCCCATGGGTTAATTGTCCTTTGTCCTGGATTATTTAATATGTCCGTCTGGTTTTTGTCCATAACAGTCCATCAGTCATAAATATAAAATGCGAGTGTCCTCGTCAAATTATCCTTATACCCAAAGTTAAATATTCCAACTAATTGGGGACTTAAACTGTAACAAGGTTTTATTACTTTGTTTAATAATTACACCAGGATATCGATTGCGTGTAATCCAAGGTTTTAATACTTTGTTACCAATTATGCCAAGTGTCCTTGTACATAATTTCACCCCTGTTTTAATAATTCTAGTGGCTATTAATCCATTCCCGTGTCCGGTTAAATGAACGATTATTCGTACATATAAATACCCCGCCCATCGTGTCCGATTGAGTGTATATGGTTATTTATAGGGACGTCCAATTGTAAATCTTTATATTAAAATTAACAAACTATCATTTAGTTAAACAAATATAAAGCCCATTAATAGCCCATAGTCTAATTTCCACAAGTGTCGTTCTTTTGTCCAAACCCCAATTATGGTACAAAGTCCAATTACCCAATTTTAATATTTTTAGCCCAACATCATGATTACTTCGGATTAAATAAGCATAATAATAACTTAGCTACGAGACATTAATGTAAAAAGGTTGAACATAACTTACAATGATTAAAAATAGCGTAGCGTTACACGGACAGAATTTCGACTTACACCCTTACAACATTCGCTAACATACCCTTATTATTAGGATTTAAAATTAAAATTAAAATTAAAATATAAATATATATATATATATATATATATATATATATATATATATATATATATATATATATATATATATATATATATATATATATATATATATATATATATATATATATATATATTACGTATATATTGAGAGAGAGAGATAGATTAATGATATTAAAACTCGTCGAACTGCGTTGGCTTTTATAGGAATTTGAGTCCAGGTGAACTCCGCGACTCGCGGCATTTTCCTTCTTCAAACTCCGCAACTCGCGGAGTTTGATTTTACAGCTCACCCAACTTTGGCTCTTTGTTTGCCGATGGATTTTTAATATAAATATAATATATTAATAATTTTAATAATTATTTAAATATTATATTATATTTATGTGCATAGTTGACTCGTAATTTTTAGTCCGTTGCGTCGAGCGTTGAGAGTTGACTCATGTCCCGGTTCCGGATTTTCGAACGTCCTTGCGTACAATTTAATATCTTGTACTTTGCGTTTTGAATCTTGTACTCTTGTAATTTCGAGACGTTTCTTATCAATAATTGGAACCTCTTTGATTGTACTTTGTACTTTTGAGCTTTTTGGTCGTTTGCGTCTTCAATTCGTCGAGTCTGTCTTTTGTCTTCACCTTTTATTATTTAAACGAATATCACTTGTAAATAGAACAATTGCAACTAAAAGCTTGTCTTTCTTGAGGAATAATGCTATGAAATATATGTTAGTTTTTAGCATTATCACATGCCCTTTGGGTTATGCAATGCACCAGCTACATTGCAGCGATGCATGGTAGCAATATTCCATGACCTGATTGAACGTTGTATGGAAGTCTTCATAGATGACTTCTTAGTTTTTGGTAGTACCTTTGATTCGTTCCTTTCTAACCTTGACAAGATCCTCACCCGGTGTGAAGATTCGAATTTAGTTCTAAATTGGGAAAAATGTCACTTCATGGTAAAAGAAGGCATAGTTTTAGGACATAAGATTTCAAAGTCACGAATAGAAGTCGATAAGGCTAAGATTTAAACGATAGTTAAACTTACAGAACCTACCACAGTAAAAGCGGTAAGGTGTTTCCTTGGATACGCCGGTTTCTACCGACGTTTCATCAAAGATTTCTCGAAGGTCACCCGACCTAATACTCATCTCCTCGGAAAGGAAGTTCTGTTTGTCTTTAATGAAGAATGTGTGCAAGCCTTCAACTATCTGAAGAAACAGCTCACACATGCAACCATCATGATAGATCCTAATTGGAGTTTACCATTCGAAATCATGTGTGATGCGAGTGACTTTGCAGTTGGAGCTGTACTAGGGTAACGGAAAGATAAGCACTTTCATCCAATCTATTACGCCAGCAAAACCTTAACCGGAGCTTAAGAGAACTACACCACCACGGAAAAGGAACTGCTAGCTGTAGTTTTCGCCTTCGACAAATTCCGTTCCTATCTCATCCTGTCCAAAACTACGGTTTACACAGATCATTCAACCCTCAAATATCTCTTCACTAAGCAAGATGCTAAACCAAGACTCCTACGATGGATCTTACTCCTCCAAGAATTCGATATTGAGATAAAAGATAAGAAAGGAGCAGAGAACGTCGCAGCAGATCATATTATTCGTTTGAAGAACCCAACGATGGAACAACTTGCTGAACAAGATATCAGAGACAAATTTCTGGAAGAACAGCTTATGAGCTTAGGACAAGCTATCATAGGATCACAATTTACTGATACTCCTTGGTACGCTAACATAGCCAACTACCTAGTTGCTGGAGTAGTACAGAAAGGTATGAGCATATCCCAAAGAAGGAAGTTATTCAAGGATGCTAAGTATTACTACTAGGAAGATCCGTACATGTTCAGAATTTGCCCTAATCAAATAATCAGAAGGTGTTTAGATGAGAAACAAAAAGCAGGGATTCTTCACCAATGTCACCACGGACCAACTGGAGGTCATCATGGAGCATACTTAACCGCAAGATAAGTCTACGAATCATGATTTTATTAGCCGTCTATATTCTGAGTTGCACAAGAGCTTGTACAGTGTTGCGACGCATACCAAAGACAAGGTATTATCTCTATGAAGAATGAGATGCCTCGAACTAATATCCAAGCTTGCGAGATCTTCGATATATAAGGATTAGACTTTATGGGGCCATTCCCTAAGTCTAATGGGAAAGAATATGTCCTCGTAGTAGTAGATTACGTCTCCAGATGGGTCGCAGCCTAAAGCATTTCTAACAAATGATGCCAAGGTCGTTACCAACTTCCTGAAAAGACTCTTCTGCCTATTCAGAGCTTCCCGTGCTATAATAAGTGATACAGGCACACACTTCTCTAATACCCAAATTATGAAGGTGATGCAATAATATATATTTACCCATAAAATGTCCACTGCCTATCATTCGCAGACTAACGGACAAGCAGAGGTCACTAACAGAGCACTCAAGAGAATTCTAGAACGCACCGTCGACCATCATGAGAATAAATGGGGCGAGAAACTAGACGATGCTCTGTGGGCATTCCGAACTGCTTACAAAAATCCTCTAGGAACTACACCCTACCGCATGATCTATGGGAAGGCATGTCACCTTCCGCTGGAACTAGAGTATAAAGCGCTCTGGGCATTGAAGACCTGTAACCTTGATCCGTCAGTAACCGCTAGGCACCGGAAGATGTAGATGAATGCACTCGTTGAATTAAGAGACCAAGCTTACTAGACATCTTATATCTATAAGGAACGAACGAAGCTAACACACGATGCAAAACTGATACCCACAAAGTTCTCTCTTGGAGATAAAGTTCTACTCTTTAATTCTCGATTCAAGAAGTTCGCTGGAAAATTCAGATCAAGATGGAGTGGGCCATACAAAGTTATACATGCTTTTCCACACAGAGCCGTTGAATTAGAAGGACCTACTAGCAACTTCAAAGTCAACGGCCACCAATTGAAAGCTTATTTAGAAGACCACGACAAGGAGGAACACCTTTTCTCCTTTGATCCATTCTGAAGACCTAACAAGAAAAGTCGAGATGTAACGACTTGATAAACAAATCGATCTTGGGAGGCACCCCTTGCTTATCTTGATAAACAAAGCGCTCTTGGGAGGCACCCCTGGCTTATCCTTTTTATTTTATTCTTATTTCAAATTATTTTTCAGTCTACAAAAATATTATCTCTGTGCACTAACCTTAAGCGCCATACTTGCGCTTAGTACTTACAAGTTTGTTGAATGTATTCAGGCAAAATGCCAAGCTCAGGAGCTTCCTATTGTATTCCAGTTAACATGAGAAAGACCCCCAGTGTCTACTTATCGAAGAGTAGCACAGATCAGCTTAGGCCATCTACAGGACAGTTAGGTCCAAGGCGTATGATCCTTGAGAGTGTTGAGGAGGACATAAATATATGCGACACCGCCAGCCCCTCCAGTACGACGCTCAAGGCGTTTATCTTCAAGACCAGCTGAGTATCCGGAGCTACCAGAGACATGAGAGCCGCAGACTGTGATTCATTATAGAGCCACCTTGAATGACCCAGATGTTACATGGGCATTACTCAGAGACCAGCAGAGACTTTATCGTGCTCTCAGAGCATACCTTCAGCACAAAGGGATTCCACGTAGTACTTTGGGCCCATCGTCATTCAGACTAGCGCGCCGTGTTCAGCCGACACGACAAGCTACTCCTAAGCCCTCCACTCCAGTCTCAGTCCATTCAGTCGCCTCAGCCGCCGTTCTAACTCACGCTGCTCTCATCACGCCACCTGTATTAGCTATTCCAACTGCCCCAGTCATGGAGACGGTCCCTGTTCGTGAGCTACCTGAGGGCTGCTACTTAGTGACGGTGCCTATCTCAGTAGAGCCACCCACAGCCCAGGTTTTTTAGATTACCGGAAGCATCCCTGATGAGGAGCCCTTCCCGAGCCTATCACACCTGGAGTTGCCATCGAACCTTTATCTAGACAAGCTTTTGAGTCCTGAGTTGGAGGTAGGACAGATGCTTGAGTATTTGCCGAGACTTGAGGATGACAATGATCTCTTCGAACTTAATGGATACTTTGCAGACACTGATCGACACATTGGCCATGATACTATTTCGTAGACTACTTTACTTTATTTTTTTTAAAGGCATTGTATAAAAAGTTATATATCTAGTGAAAATGCTACTCCCTTCTTGTTCTTCATGCAGAATTTTATCAAAGAGACAGGTCCTTTCCAGCATTAGGAGCTCGACCATAGGAAAGCCCAGCACTAGGAGAGTAACCTAACCGTAGGGAAGTAATCTTTCCTCAAATCTATTTTCAATTATCACGCACTAAAACCTCTAAGTGTGGGGTCATCCCCGCACTAAACTTGGAGATTCTAGAAGCACTGTCCTTAATTTATAAAATATTAAAATATTCTATTTCAGAGAACATTAGGGACAATGTTCTTCTAAGTGTGGAGTATTGGGTAAAGGTTTAAGGACAAGTAACAGTAAAATGCCAAAGTTTTGAAAAATTCTTTTTGTCTAAAAGTGACTAGCAAGGAATATTTAGGTAATTTCGAAAAATTCTTACCTCGTTTTACCCAAAGAGATTCTATAAAATTACTAGAAATCAGTTTTTTGAAACATTTACTAGAACGGAACGATTAAGCTAAAACTAGTGATTTATGTCAAAAGATTTTTTTCGAAAAAAATATGTCAAGGGCTACGTATGACCAAGCACGACCCCTACTCCCAAAAAGGAAGGACTCTTGGACCCAAAGTATCTGTACGACCCATCAAATCTGCAGTACTTTGTCAAATTCAATTGATTAGCGTGCTGGTGTACGGTTCAAGGTAGAACTTGATTTTGACGTACGTTTCGAGGCCAATGGTTATTAAGCGCCATACGTGGTGCAGGTGCGATACTCCTTCCGAAATCATTTCGAATAGAGAAGAAAAAAGCCATCCGTTTCTGTTTTCACTCCACGCAATTTAAACCGACCAACTCACAAAAAGAGTCGATGAATCAGAAATATTCACCCCAAATTCACTCCCGCAATACACTACCCATTCACCTTCATTTCCTTTTCGCTTATCAAAAGATCCAGAGATTAATGAAGAGATAGATCGATCAAATTCACTTCAAAAGCAATTGTTAAAAGATTCCAAACCCCTGAGTGTTTTTGATAGGTCAAAGACCTATTTTTGGTGAATTCACTTCCTCTCTGGGCACCAGGAACAAATAACAAAAGTTATGAAGAAAAGGGTATGCAAAAAAAAAATGATAATGAAAGAGCAAAGTCTCTAAATAAAGGCAAGAAAAACCCGAGAAGCTGCCCAAGGAAGGAGTGTTAGAAGAGCCAAAAAAAATTCTAGACAAAGTCTTAGCAAAATCTGCATCTTCTGAAGAAACTCTTACCGAATCCAAGCCATTCTCTATCAAAAAATGGATACTCTGAAGAATCGAAATCTATCAATTCTCTCTAAAAAATCAAAAGATCTAGACACCTTTCACCTTTCCATGAAACTCCTTAACCAACCCTATAACCCGTCTTCCTCTTGAAAGAATGCCTAGGAAGAAGATCAGCGCCGTCCTAACTAAACCGGTGGAGATATCGATTCTTTACCAAGCCTATGATGAGAACTATTACACTACTGGCTTCTAAGCTATAATACAATTAGAATAGGGCATTCTAAACACTTGAGTGATATGAGTGATCCGCTAGTGAGAAGCCTGGTCATGTATACTCTACATCTGAGAGTTAAAATGTACGCCTTTTTCACTATGGACGTGATTGAAATCTAGCGACCAAAACCATCGAAGTTCGAAACTTTTTCTAATACTTTCGAAAGATGTGACAACTTCTGATAAAGGCATAGTAAAAGGATCCAAGGGTTGGTGAGGAAGAATCCGTTAAAAAGAACTTTAAATTCCCGCTTTTTGCTTGAGGACAAGCAAAGCTAAATGTGGGGTATTTGATATCGGCCAAAAAGTCACGTTTTTACCCTCGATATTAGGCCCTAAATCCATAAAAGTTCCAAACTTTATCTCAAAAATAATTGCTTTATCAGTTGATTTTGTAGATTAACTAAATACAAAGGCGATGCAAAAAGAATCAAGTAAAACGGAGCTAAAACGAAGAATCTAGAGCGAAAACAATGAGAGACAAGAAATCAAGTTATGATCCAGTGACCAGGCAAGCTAAACTGCCTATCAAACGGGCTGCCAAATGGCTTGCCTGTATGGAAAACGGCCTACCACACGGTCAGCACAAACAGGCACAGCAAACGGCTGACCTGATCAAACGGGCACAGTAAACGGCTTGCCAAACGGGTTGCCAAACGGCCTGCCAGTCGTTTACTGGCAAAATCCAAGTCTATTTAAAGGGCTCTTTCCATCCATTTCAACACACACTCAATTTACAATTCATTTTATATTTTCAATCTTTTTAGTTAGTTTTTAGTAGTAGTAGTAGCTTAGCTTTTATTTTTCGGAGGATATCCCGGAGAGTCCCTGCGATCTCGGGCAGATTTCTTCAGCCTTTTCAGGTTTTTATCCGAAACGCTTATATTTTGTATTAAACATGTATTCTTACCTTTTATGTTTAATAATGCATTTCGATATTACCATGTTAGCTTAATTAATCTGTATGTTTTCATGATAGAAGTTTGGGTTAGCGTAGTTATGTTAAATTAGTATGGTTACTATTATTATGCCGAACTTGTGAGTCTGATAGATTTGTATGCTAGCATCTTAAGGATTGAACAACCTAGGTTGTGATCAGGACTTGTCCACTTATATGAACTTAGCTACTTCATAGGATTAAGACCCCTGGTTATACTGTACCTGAAGATTCTATGAACTCGGTATGGTCGGAGTTCCCGAAAGGCATCTAATGCGCTTTTTGGACACGGAACTTAGGAATTGAGACATGAATGACCTAGTATGCCTATTGACTGTTCCAAGGAGACCTCTTAGGAGTTGTTAAGATCTAGTTAATGCCTTGACTGTATGATCCAAACCTATTGCATGTTCTTGTTTGATTGTTGCCCTAGGACTAAGTCATATCAACTGTTTAGGTATCTGCTAGGTTTCTATCTGCTTTACTTTCAGTATATCAACGCTAATGCTGTATAATGTTTGATTTGGTATGATCTCAATAGTATGATGAAATGGTTGTTAGTTTTCAATTAAGGTTTTGTCAACTTAACCTGACGGACTCCTTCCGTTTGTGATCAGTGTTCACTCAACATGGCACGTTGTTATTTAGTTAACTAAACTGATAAGGAGGGTTAGGATTAGAACTTAACTCGCTAATAAACCTAGTACTTTACTAAGGATAACCTCCAAGGTATAGTTACCTTTTAATTTTACAATCAAGTGACATACTTTTCACTACTCAACGAGAACTCTGAGAGTCTAGAGATAAGTAGGTCTGTGTAATTGGCTCATCCAACCATATCTACACCATTCAAATCATAGCTTCAACATCAACATAATTACCTTTCTATAGCCCAAACTAATATCTTGGTCAACATTTCCCTGATCTGCATACTCCGAATGTAGCGACCCCGACAAATCGTCAAGTGACGGCGTCGACTACGTGGGTCCCATTACCTGGTCATAAGTCTTTATCACAATGTTTGACCAAAATATGTCACCCTCATTTCAAAATAAAGATTGTTTTCAAAGTTTACAAGAATTGTTCAACCAAAAGTTAAGTTACAAGGTTATAAGTACATTTGAAATCTAGGCGACACGGTTTAAAGTAAAGTCAAAAGACGCTCCAAGTAATGCATGTATACTCGACATCCAATGCAAGTATCAAATAGTGAGCGGAAGCATGTATCACATATCGTACAAGACCTGAGAAAAACATAGAAATCTGTCAACGAAAACGTTGGTGAAATCATAGGTTTAAGTAAGTAAGTACAAGTGAACCACAAGATTTGCATCAATGAAATAATAGTAATACATCCCAAAAGTTTGTTTCACGAGCACCCAATTATCAATGCTTAACATTTCCTTCCATTGAACCCCATCACTTAGTGCTAGAACATACACTGTTTCTCGAAAATATATTTCATTCGTAAACGGTAGCGAACCGTTTGAATGAGGGTTTGTCAAACCCATATGGATCCATACAACATAAGTTCTCGCTTACACCCGGCAAGTGTAACTAATGATAATCGAATTGAGGATTTTGTTCTAAACTCGTATGTAGAATGTTTGTTTTCCTGTACTTGTGTTCACTTAGTAAAAGAATTGTTTATGTTTTCTCATCCCAAATGTAAGTTCAAAAAGAGTAAGAGTGGGACTATGATCTCACCTTGTATGCACGAACCACAAAGTACTTCGACAAGTAAACGTGCAAGAAACAATGCTAGTCTTGACCTAAACAAATAGGTTGTATCAATAACGATAGTCACGAAGGGTCAAAGATGTTCAATTAGTCCTATGGCTCGTTACGACTCGATTAATATAGCACGTGGATCAATTTGTCAAGTTTCATGCACGATACAAGTAGTTAAGCATGTTAGAACGATTGTATAATCGTTTGGTTAAGTTTGACTAAAAGTCAAACTTGGTCAAAGTCAAAGTCAACGGGGTCGGGTCGGGTGTCCGACAATTTTCTCATGATGAGAAGTCATATACGAGCATAATAGTCAAGTTTCATGGTAAACGGGGTTATAGTAAAGCGGGAAACATTTTTGTGACATGAAAAACAAAGACAAAATGAGCTGGGCAGATGCGCGGCGCGCTATGGGTTGCGCGGCGCGCACCCAAGTGTAAATCCTGGTCAGAACTTAACCACGAAGGCAAACATCTGGGATTTCAAATTCTGCGCGGCGCGCGGGTATATGCGCGGCGCGCAATACCTGGGAAACATGCAGTTTGCAGAAAAATGGTCCAAGTCACGAACCAAAATACAATTTAACACATCTCATGCACCGAAAACACTTAGAACATGTATCTCATACCATTGGAAAGGTATTTTGACAAGGAAAACATCTAAACGCATTTCATCAATCAAACTTCCACTTACAACAACCAAAAACCGCAATTAAACATTCATAATCAAAGTTTCAAGTTCTAAAACGCATTTTATGATTCGGGCAACCAATTTACGTGAATGATATGCCGTTTCGAAGGTAATCAAGCATACAATCCAACTAAACACTTACCAATAATAATCCATGGCATTCAATGCATCAAAAGTCCATTTCAAGTTCATCAAACCCTAACCCAAATTCACCAAAATCAATAATCAAGTTCATGAAGTTTTCTAAGGCAACCTACACATCAAATTGAAGCTAGTGATGCTAGTAACACAATTAAAACATCAACTTTTAACATCTAACAACATATGATCATCCTAAATTCAAGAACAACGCACCAAAATTTAAGTTCATGCTAGTTACACTAAAACAACGAGATCGAGCATATAAATTACACACACGACATCACAATGAGCCATAGACACTAACTAACACCATTTCAAGTCAAAAACACGAATTTAGAGAAATCTAGAGTTTTAGAAATGTTACCCAAACTTGATGATATTGGTATCAAAATGTAGAGGATGAAGAGAGGATCACGAAAATGTAATTTGTTTTGATGTTTGCTTCTCCAATCGGATTTAGATGATGATTTTATGTTTGAGGGTTTTGAGTTCAAAAATGGGAAGTAGAGAGAAAGAGGAGGATGAAGGTGGGAGGTGGAGATGAAATGAATGGATGTGGTAAGTGGGTTGACTAGTTGACCTAGTCAACTAGTTTGCCCATTTGGCAATCTCGGTCCCTCGAGTTTCAAAGCGGGTGCGGGAATTAACCCAACGAATATTTTAAAAACGTTCGAGTAACGGATGACTTTATAATTAAATAACGAGGATATTATGAACGTTAGTTAACGAAAGATGCCAAATTAAATGACAAAAGATATTATTTAAAAAAAAAAGACGGTGTTAAAATAAATTTAACGGAAAAACGCGGGATGTTACACCGAATATCCTTCCATTTTATTTACTTTTTCTGCAATTACGATCTTTAGCTTAAACCAAATACTATCTTTACCCAGGTAATTTAACCAAAGACAATTATCCACTTGATCTTTAATTCGTTAAACCATTCAAAAACACAACCCTAAGTTAACTTACACCTTCTACATCTTAGAAAGTTAAAAGTAAATTTAGGCCTCACACAATATAAATAATAAATCACTGTATGCTACTCTGATCAGTTGATTCTGACGTCGTACAGCCTAACGACACCGCACAAATAAAACTTTCCATTTCAGTCATATCAGTTCCGAACATATCGAGATTTATAATGATGAGGACCTTGATGATAACACCGAATCACCAACCCATTTCGGTTTCTCCAACACTAAGACTGTGACAGCCCTGTTTTCACATAGGTACGCGCCACACACTTATGTTGCGCACCGCACAATGTCCTTGATCAGCAGGGATTGTTTTTCAATCGTTGGAAAGATGAAGGATTGTAGTTTAAGTTCAGGTAAAAGTCCCATTTTCTTGGAAGTTCCAGATTTCCCTTTTCACTTTCATACTTCTAACTACACCAATCTAGAGAGAGAAAGAAATAGAACAAATTTTGAAGGTGAAGCTAGGGTTTGTTGATGTTGTGCAAATTGAACAATTCCTATTAGAATTGAAGCCTTAACAAGTAACAAGGAGTCTTGTTTTAGTTGTAGAAACTCAATTTCTCCTTCATTCATCCATTTTGGTATGAAAACCCTAACTCTCTTAGTTGATTTATTTTGGGGTTTTGATGATGTAGCGTGAGGGTACGAAATAGTATTATTTTTACTAGGAAATACTACAAAATATGACACAAGTTTTATTAATTTACGGATGGGATATACCTAAACCTTGCTACAACACTATAGGCAGTGTACCTAATCGTAGAGTAGTGTAGTTTTTAGTAAGTCCGGTTCGTTCCACAGGGAGCTAGTGATTACGTACTATATTTTTATAAAACTATATTTATATAAATATATAAATATATATATATATATATATATATAATATATATATATATATATATATATATATATATATATATATAAGTAGTAATATTATTAAAAAATGGGGGTTTTTACCGTTTAATGACCGGTTTGTCGATTTTATATTTTTAAGCGTAAAGATAAATGACAATAATTAAAGTGCGTAAAATAAATAAATGACGATAAATAAAATAACAATAAATAAAATTGCGATAGAATATGAAATAAAAGGATTATGCTTATTTAAACTTTCGTAATCATGATGTTTGACGTTTTGATTTTAATTAATTGTTACTCGGGTTAATTGTCCTTTGTCCTGGTTTATTTGATACCTATCTGGTTTTTGTCCATAATAGTCCATCGGTCATAAATATAAAGTGCGAGTGTCCTCGTCAAATTACCCTTATACCCGAAGTCAAATATTCCAACTAATTAAGGATTTAAACTGTGACGCAGTCATCACTTCTGTCAACAATTACACCAGTTATCACTGTATGTAATCCACCCCTGTTTTGATTAGATGTGAATATTAATTTACCCACTTGATCAGTTTGAATAATCAATTACCCAACCCGAATAATTAATTAAATGATTATAATAGATTCCATATGAACGTCAATAAATAGGACAACCATAATCATTATTAATTATTAGGTTAATTAATTTGAAGATAGGTTCGACAGACTCCAATGAGTTGTCACTTAATTAGAAAATACCCCTCATCTATTAATAGTCAATAGTCCAATTTCCACAAGTGTCGGTCTTTTGCCCAAACCTTAATTATGGTACAAAGTTCAATAACCCCGTCTTAATATTTTAGCCCAACATCATGATTACTTCGGCTCAAATAAGCATAATAATAACTTAGTTACGAGACATTAAATTAAAAAGGAAGAACATAGCTTACAGTGATGATTAATCGCGTAGCGTTGCACGGACAGAATTTCGACTTAAAACCCGTAAAATATTTCTTACAATAACTCAACTAAACCATAACTTTATTATTAAAATTAACTTATATTAAAATTATAATATAAATATATATTACATATTACAGAAGAGAGAAAGAAATATGAAGAAAGGTGTACATAAATCGATCAAATGAATTGCCTTTTATAGGCAAATATTGAATTGAAATTTTCACTTATGACCCCTTAACTATGCTCAATTAACAACTTTTTATTATTTATTATTATTCTTATTATGAATTATTTAAATATTATATTATATTCTTGTGCATAGTTGACTTGTACTTTCAGCTCCGTTGCGTCGAGCGTTGATAGTTGGCTCGGGTACCGGTTCTGGATTTTCGAACGTCCTTTCGTATAATTTAATATCTTGTACTTTGCGTTTTGTAACTTGTACTCTTGTCATTTTTAGACGTTTCTCATCAATAAATTGAACCTTTTGAATTGTATCTTGTACATTTGAGCTTTTTGGACGTTTGTGTCTTCAAATCTTCGTTTTCGCCTTTTGTCTTCGCACTTATTTATTTAAACAATTACAATGAAAATATAATACAATTACATATGAAAACCTATTATTTAGAAGGGATATTGCTATGAAATATATGTTCCTTTTTAGCCTTATCAAATATCCCCACACTTGAGCGTTGCTTGTCCTCAAGCAATACAGAACTTGAAATAAAAACATACATGAATCACTTTTTTATTCATCACACTTTGTACATTAGTGATTTTGATATGGTGGTATAAACAATGATAGTAACGATAGAACCATGGTTAAAGGTGGGTGTATCATCCACAGTTGCCTCGGGTTTAGGTCAACGACACTTGCAATCAAATAGCCGATTTACTTTCGGTTTCCAAAGCAAAGTGCACATTTGAAAGGTGGTTTACAGTCCCACATGACTATGAAAATGTAGATCCTTAAGGAAATTGGATCTTTATGAAAACATCTGATCTTTTTGAAAATTTAATCTAGCTTTTACCCTAGATAAGTTTTCCGGAATAACCCTTCACCGGTGTTTGCAAAATATTTTTGTGGGTTGTGTGGGTTTCAGATTTGAAAATTTTAGCTCAACACTTGTGGTTTTGTGTTACCCACTTGCTAACCTTGTATTGGGAAAGCAACACGTCCAGTTTACTTGTTCCGTATATTACCTTTCGGTAAACTACCGTCCGGTTGTAAAGGAAAGCAATGAACAAGAAACTGTTAAGGCAATATCTAATGACATGCATATGATTATGGTCTTAAAATGTGTCGGATGCTAGTACTATACTTTGTAGGAGCAATAGTAAAGATCATCCTATGATTTTTCGGTCTGGCACAAGGTCCTGTCTCCGACCATGCTATGCAACCACCGTTTCTTACGGTTGACACCCGATTTGGTTCAGGTGACCTAATGAATTCTGATGAATTCTCAGGATTTTACGTTCAATGGTAATGAACGCATTGAAAATAGGTTTTCAGAAAACAAATCGATTTTATTTTTGATCAAAATATTTTCTCGTTCAAGCTCGAGTTTAGATATCATTGAATTCCATGAGTTTGTAATTCTCAATCTTTAAGGTCAATCTCTAGGATTGAGTAATATCAGTCTTAAAAGCTGATTTTTGATCTTTAAGGAGATTATCCTTTCTGGGGATTTGATTCATTAGTCTTATCAAGCTAATTTGCACGGTGCCCCCCCATTGTGCGAGATAAATCCTTCTCATGGTTAGGATAAATCTGACCACATGGCGACCCTGTTTGATGCTGAGGTCCGTGGATTTCCTGCTGATTTTAGAGATGACTTTTCTAGATTTTTCGTCAACCTACAGCTGGTCTGGACGACAACTTCATGACCTAAATCAAGAACCGCATTTCTTTTTCGGAAGACTTTACTTCCTTTTAATGATAGAATTGATTCATCGTGTAGATCCATCTTTCTTACAGTAAATCGGGTAAACCAGTTAATTTAGTCCAAAGTAAAAGCACATGCAATAACTTTACAAAAACATGTGATAGATAGTTTTTAATTGAATAACTTGGTACATTCTCCCCACGCTTGGCTTTTTTCATGCGTCTTTTTATATCTTAATAAATAAATTCAAGCGTTTTAGTTGTTTCTCAATTTATGTCCTTTCCGAGGTAACAATAATTTTGGCATTAACACCTAGTTTTATCGTTCATAAATATGTATAAACATGATTTTGAATTCATTTAGTTAAAAAATTTTAAAATTTTCATAATATTTAGAAAATAAGCCAAGTATAAACCCGAGAGAATTTATAACCCTTCCCCACACTTGAGATCATGCAATGCCCTCATTTGCATGAAATCAGACTATAATTATAAATTCATGAGGGTGATTAGTGTAGGAAAGTGATTAAAAATACCCAGTTTGTAATTACAAAGCTCGTCGAATGATAGATGGCGCGCCTCATCGTTCATTCCTTCATTTATTATATCACATTTGTTGTTTTGCATCTTGTCGTCAAAATCAGTAGCTTTTGCTGAACTTAATGTTAGTCTTTGAAAGTGCGTTGTTTTACCCTGTTGTTTACATGATAAAATACAAACATATATACATATTTTTAAAGTTGGGTATATTACCCCACGTTCAAAAATTTATAAAATCAAATAGTTTTTTTTTTTTTTGCATAATTTAAATCAATAAAATTAAAAATAATAATGACAAAATTTTTCGCCCCGCCCTCGGGTAAAGTAATTTCGGCTCAACGACCTAGTCTTCAACTCACGACGAATTTTAGAAATCATTTTTTTTTAACTTAATGAAATAAAGTAAATTTTTGTTTTTAAATTCACACAAAACTTAAAAAGAAAACATATTAATTTCATATAAAACCTAAAAAACAAAAAAAAAAAATTCAGAATGGGGGGAGAAAACTAGTTGTTTAGTGTCTGCTAGTGGAAAAGACAAATCGGATTCCATTCTCGGAACTACACGAGAACAGAACAACTAACTCTAAACAGCATTTTCTTTTTAGAATATTTGAATCTCCTCACACTTAGGTAGATGTGGTGTCGAAATTGTGATTAACTTCATCGTCAATTTCTCTTGGACCATAATCAACTTGCATATCTGTGACTTTTGCTTTAAGCCAGTGACCAGCTTTTTCCGTAATATCCACAAATTCAACTAGCTTCACCTTTTCTTTAGGCGACAGATTGGATACTAACCGGTTATATAATTTAAAGTTCCCCTTACTTTTAGCATCAATAACCCGTTTAAAAAGTTTCTTCATTGAACTGTTAATAATGCGGTCATTTAATTTCGTATCAACTATGGGGTTCTTTATTATCAAGTCATCATTAGGTGTTACTTCATTTTTCCCACACTTAGGCGTTCTATTATTGTTAAGCATTACCGTTGGAGTTGGTAAAACAACATGGTTCTTACCAATCGTTTTTGTCGGTTCAACAGTTTTGGTTTGTGGATATTTAGACTTTCGAATCATAAAGGTGATCGATTTCTCATCATTACTAAGTGTCGTTCTACCCTTTCTTACATCAAATAACGCCCCGGTGGAGGCTAAGAATGGTCGACCTAAAATTAGAGGAACGTTTGAGTCCTCTTCTATGTCAATGACAATGAATTCGACTAGAAAGGTTAAATTACCTACTTGAACGGGTAGGTTGTCAGCAATTCCAACTGAGTGCTTAATGGTTTGATCAAGGAGTCGAACACTCATATCCGTTGGAGTTAACTCACCTACACCTAATCTCTTATATAATGAAAGAGGCATAACACTCACACTTGAACCTAAATCTGCTAGTGCATCATACATGACACAGTCACTAAGTAGACAAGGAACAATAAATTCACCCGGATCACCTACCCTAGGTGGAGGATTTGGTGGAACTGTCTTCACCGGGTTTACTTCTACTGTTTTTGTTTCTTGCACTTTTTTATTCTTCTTCTTCTTCTTTCCAGAGGTTTCACAAACTTTATTACCTATTACTTGCTCATACTCAACTCCTTTTCTTGGAAACGGGATGGGTGGTCTGTATGGTGCCACCACTGGCTTTACATACTCGGGTGGTGGTGGTGGTGTAAC
Source organism: Rutidosis leptorrhynchoides (assembly GCF_046630445.1). Taxonomy (NCBI): domain Eukaryota; kingdom Viridiplantae; phylum Streptophyta; class Magnoliopsida; order Asterales; family Asteraceae; genus Rutidosis; species Rutidosis leptorrhynchoides. Next base: position 158,095,200 of record NC_092339.1, read on the forward strand.
TTCTTCATTGTTACTTACATCTAAAACCTCCCCATCTTCTGATGCTGGTTTTTCAGAATTTGTTGAAACCATATTAACATTTTCATTCCGAGGATTTACTTCAGTATTACTCGGTAGCTTTCCTTGTTTCCTTTCACTCATCAATCTAACAAGAGTACCTACTTGTTTTTCTAGATTCAAAATAGAAGCTTGTTGAGTTCTAAATGACTGATCAAACCTCTCATTCGTTTGAGTTTGAGTTTCAATAAATTGTGTTTGAGATTCAACTAGCTTAAATACCACTTCTTCCAGATTTGACTTTTTCTCTTCGGTTTGTTGTGGTGGTTTATACAAGCCAGGTCTTTGTTGATTGAAAGTGTTGTTTTGAGTTGGTTGGTTATTCGGACCTTGTTGGTTATACGAGTTATTGTCGGGTCCTTTTGGATTGTAAAGAATGTTTTGATTTCGATTGAAGTTTGGCCTTGGCGGTTGATAATTATTCTGATAACTATTTTCCAGCCTTTGGTTCATGTAGACAACATTCTCACGTTGTTCCATCGTTTGTTCAATGTGACAGTCTTTCATTAAGTGTGGTCCACCGCATTGCTCACAACTGATTCGTATTGCGTGAATATCTTTATTCATCTTTTCCATTCGTCTCTCGAAAGCATCTATTTTTGCGGAAACGGAATCAAAGTTATGGCTAGAATCGGCTCTAGCCGCTTTAGATGAACGATATATATCTTTCTCTTGGTGCCACTCATGAGAGTGGGAGGCTGTGTTATCAATAATTTTGTAAGCTTCAGTTGCAGTTTTCTTCATAATGGAACCACCAGCTGTTATGTCGATGTCTTTTCATGTAGCAACGTTGACACCTTGGTAGAATATTTGTACTATTTGATAAGTGTCTAAACCGTGTTGAGGACATCCTCTCAACAACTTTCCAAATCTTGTCCACGCCTCATATAGAGTTTCATTTGACTTTTGTGTGAACGTAACAATTTCTCCTTGAAGTCTCACGGCTTTAGATGCCGGAAAGAATCTTTTAAGAAATTTCTCAACTAAAACATCCCATGTGTCAATCGCCCCTTCAGGTAACGATTCTAACCAATCTTTGGCTTCTCCCTTTAAAGTCCAGGGAAACAACATGAGATAGATCTGTTCATCCTCAACTTCTCGGATTTTGAATAGTGTACATATCCTATTAAACGTACGAAGATGTTCGTTTGGATCTTCCTTCGGCGCACCACTATATTGGCACTGATTAGTTACTATGTGTAGGATTTGTCCTTTGATTTCATAATCTGGCGCATTAATGTCTGGCTTAATAATGGCGTGACCTTGGCCCGTGCGTGTGGCTCTCATTCGATCTTCCATACTTAGAGGTTCCAGATTTTCCATAATTGAATTTGTTGAATACGAATCACTAGAAGATTCTGATTTAATGGTTTGTGGTTCAGGAGGAATGATTAGTGGTTCTGGATCTTGGAATTGTCCCTGAATATTCTCCGGATTCTCAATTGTGAGGTCGGGTTCAAAAGATGGATTATCGAAAATTTGAGTTGGAGTTCTTGGTCGACTAGATGATGATTCTAAAGAAAAATCAACGGCGACAATATTGGCTAGATGTCTTGATCGAGTTATAGGTGGTGAACGTATGAAAGGTGGTGAACGTTTTACTCGGTGCATTCACTGAATATCCTATTAGTTTTTAAAAGGAAAGAAAAATTATATAAGTTATCCAATTAATAGACTTTTCTGATTTTGCCCACGTTTCGAATAGCCAAAAGATGCAGCAGAGGGGCAGGATTCGTTTGGTCTCAATATAATTGAGTACTGTTTGGCTCCAATAACCCGGTCCAAGTACAAATCCAACTATTACTACGAACCAGAATATTTTGATGTCTATCAATTTAACCACTTAAAATAAATTTTCATAATTTTAAGAAATTTAGATAAGAAGTAGAATAAAAATCTTATCCTAAAACTAGAATAGCGAGAAATAAGAAAGAAAAAAAAAACGCGTCGAAAAATAAAAGGTCGAAAAATAGGCGTCGAAAAATAAAAATAAGAAAGTAGCGCGAAAAACGGCGTCGCAAAATTCTAAAGCACATAAATCTTAGTCTAAGGAATAAGCACTTAAGGGATTTTACGGCAAACCTAAAAATTCTAGAAATAAAAATAACTATGGCAAAACTAAACTTAATACTAAAAATTGTAACTAGAGTCTAAAAATCTAAAGGTAATAATAAAAAAAAAACTTTTTTTTTAATTTTTTTTTATATTTCGTTTTTTAAGGATTTTAAATTTTTTTTAAATTTTTTTTTTTTTTTTTAAAAATTTTTTTTTTCAAAAAAAAAGATTTTTTTTACAATTTTTTTTTTAAAACGAATTTGTTTTTTAAAAAAAAAACGATTTTTTTTACACAAATTTTTTTTTTTAAAGGAATTAATAATTTTTTTATTATTATTATTTTTTTCAAAACTTTTTTTTAACTCATTTACTATTCATGAATAGTAAATGAAAAGAAATTAATTAATTTACTATTCACATGAAAGCGACATGATAGAAATTATTAATTGCAAGTTACATAATATACCCCTGAAATATTTAATAAATACGACTTTTTAAAACTTTTAAAACTTTTACGATTCAAAATAGTAAAGGAAAGAAATTAATTAATTTACTATTCACATGAAAGCGACATTATAGAAATTATTAATTATAAATTACATAATATACCCCTGAAATATTTAATAAATACGACTTTTTAAAACTTTTAAAACTTTTACGTATAAAATTTGATTCTAAAATATTATTATATTATTATATTTTATTTTAATATTATTATATTATTATATTTATTAAATTATTATATTTAAATTAATATATCTTTAATCAATCAAAAACTAAAAAAAAACTTAAATACCCCGTGAAAACACAAAAAGTGTCCCCGAAATTACTTTTTTTTATAACTATATTTGTACAGATATAAATTAAAAATATAGCGTTTTAGCGCTCCCCGGCAGCGGCGCCAAAAACTTGATGATGTAGCGTGAGGGTACGAAATAGTATTATTTTTACTAGGAAATACTACAAAATATGACACAAGTTTTATTAATTTACGGATGGGATATACCTAAACCTTGCTACAACACTATAGGCAGTGTACCTAATCGTAGAGTAGTGTAGTTTTTAGTAAGTCCGGTTCGTTCCACAGGGAGCTAGTGATTACGTACTATATTTTTATAAAACTATATATATATATATATATATATATATATATATATATATATATATATATATATATATATATATATATATATATATATATAAGTAGTAATATTATTAAAAAAGAGGGGTTTTTACCGTTTAATGACCGGTTTGTTGTTTTTATATTTTTAAGCGTAAAGATAAATGACAATAATTAAAGTGCGTAAAATAAATAAATGACGATAAATAAAATAACAATAAATAAAATTGCGATAGAATATGAAATAAAAGGATTATGCTTATTTAAACTTTCGTAATCATGATGTTTGACGTTTTGATTTTAATTAATTGTTACTCGGGTTAATTGTCCTTTGTCCTGGTTTATTTGATACCTATCTGGTTTTTTGTCCATAATAGTCCATCGGTCATAAATATAAAGTGCGAGTGTCCTCGTCAAATTACCCTTATACCCGAAGTCAAATATTCCAACTAATTAAGGATTTAAACTGTGACGCAGTTATCACTTCTGTCAACAATTACACCAGTTATCACTGTATGTAATCCACCCCTGTTTTGATTAGATGTGAATATTAATTTACCCACTTGATCAGTTTGAATAATCAATTACCCAACCCGAATAATTAATTAAATGATTATAATAGATTCCATATGAACGTCAATAAATAGGACAACCATAATCATTATTAATTATTAGGTTAATTAATTTGAAGATAGGTTCGACAGACTCCAATGAGTTGTCACTCAATTAGACAATACCCCCCATCTATTAATAGTCAATAGTCCAATTTCCACAAGTGTCTGTCTTTTGCCCAAACCTTAATTATGGTACAAAGTTCAATAACCCCGTCTTAATATTTTAGCCCAACATCACGATTACTTCGGCTCAAATAAGCATAATAATAACTTAGTTACGAGACATTAAATTAAAAAGGAAGAACATAGCTTACAGTGATGATTAATCGCGTAGCGTTGCACGGACAGAATTTCGACTTAAAACCCGTAAAATATTTCTTACAATAACTCAACTAAACCATAACTTTATTATTAAAATTAACTTATATTAAAATTATAATATAAATATATATTACATATTACAGAAGAGAGAAAGAAATATGAAGAAAGGTGTACATAAATCGATCAAATGAATTGCCTTTTATAGGCAAATATTGAATTGAAATTTTCACTTATGACCCGTTAACTATGCTCAATTAACAACTTTTTATTATTTATTATTATTCTTATTATGAATTATTTAAATATTATATTATATTCTTGTGCATAGTTGACTTGTACTTTCAGCTCCGTTGCGTCGAGCGTTGATAGTTGGCTCGGGTACCGGTTCTGGATTTTCGAACGTCCTTTCGTATAATTTAATATCTTGTACTTTGCGTTTTGTAACTTATACTCTTGTCATTTTTAGACGTTTCTCATCAATAAATTGAACCTTTTGAATTGTATCTTGTACATTTGAGCTTTTTGGACGTTTGTGTCTTCAAATCTTCGTTTTCGCCTTTTGTCTTCGCACTTATTTATTTAAACAATTACAATGAAAATATAATACAATTACATATGAAAACCTATTATTTAGAAGGGATATTGCTATGAAATATATGTTCCTTTTTAGCCTTATCAAATATCCCCACACTTGAGCGTTGCTTGTCCTCAAGCAATACAGAACTTGAAATAAAAACATACATGAATCACTTTTTTATTCATCACACTTTGTACATTAGTGATTTTGATATGGTGGTATAAACAATGATAGTAACGATAGAACCATGGTTAAAGGTGGATGTATCATCCACAGTTGCCTCGGGTTTAGGTCAACGACACTTGCAATCAAATAGCCGATTTACTTTCGGTTTCCAAAGCAAAGTGCACATTTGAAAGGTGGTTTACAGTCTCACATGACTATGAAAATGTAGATCCTTAAGGAAATTGGATCTTTATGAAAACATCTGATCTTTTTGAAAATTTAATCTAGCTTTTACCCTAGATAAGTTTTCCGGAATAACCCTTCACCGGTGTTTGCAAAATATTTTTGTGGGTTGTGTGGGTTTCAGATTTGAAAATTTTAGCTCAACACTTGTGGTTTTGTGTTACCCACTTGCTAACCTTGTATTGGGAAAGCAACACGTCCAGTTTACTTGTTCCGTATATTACCTTTCGGTAAACTATCGTCCGGTTGTAAAGGAAAGCAATGAACAAGAAACTGTTAAGGCAATATCTAATGACATGCATATGATTATGGTCTTAAAACGTGTCGGATGCTAGTACTATCCTTTGTAGGAGCAATAGTAAAGATCATCCTATGATTTTTCGGTCTGGCACAAGGTCCTGTCTCCGACCATGCTATGCAACCACCGTTTCTTACGGTTGACACCCGATTTGGTTCAGGTGACCTAATGAATTCTGATGAATTCTCAGGATTTTACGTTCAATGGTAATGAACGCATTGAAAATAGGTTTTCAGAAAACAAATCGGTTTTATTTTTGATCAAAATATTTTCTCGTTCAAGCTCGAGTTTAGATATCATTGAATTCCATGAGTTTGTAATTCTCAATCTTTAAGGTCAATCTCTAGGATTGAGTAATATCAGTCTTAAAAGTTGATTTTTGATCTTTAAGGAGATTATCCTTTCTGGGGATTTGATTCATTAGTCTTATCAAGCTAATTTGCACGGTGCCCCCCATTGTGCGAGATAAATCCTTCTCATGGTTAGGATAAATCTGACCACATGGCGACCCTATTTGATGCTGAGGTCCGTGGATTTCCTGCTGATTTTAGATATGACTTTTCTAGATTTTTCGTCAACCTACAGCTGGTCTGGACGACAACTTCATGACCTAAATCAAGAAGCGCATTTCTTTTTCGGAAGACTTTACTTCCTTTTAATGATGGAATTGATTCATCGTGTAGATCCATCTTTCTTACAGTAAATCGGGTAAACCAGTTAATTTAGTCCAAAGTAAAAGCACATGCAATAACTTTACAAAAACATGTGATAGATAGTTTTTAATTGAATAACTTGGTACATTCTCCCCACACTTGGCTTTTTTCATGCGTCTTTTTATATCTTAATAAATAAATTCAAGCGTTTTAGTTGTTTCTCAATTTATGTCCTTTCCGAGGTAACAATAATTTTGGCATTAACACCTAGTTTTATCGTTCATAAATATGTATAAACATGATTTTGAATTCATTTAGTTAAAAAATTTTAAAATTTTCATAATATTTAGAAAATAAGCCAAGTATAAACCTGAGAGAATTTATAACCCTTCCCCACACTTGAGATCATGCAATGCCCTCATTTGCATGAAATCAGACTATAATTATTAATTCATGAGGGTGATTAGTGTAGGAAAGTGATTAAAAATACCCAGTTTGTAATTACAAAGCTCGTCGAATGATAGATGGCGCGCCTCATCGTTCATTCCTTCATTTATTATATCACATTTGTTGTTTTGCATCTTGTCGTCAAAATCAGTAGCTTTTGCTGAACTTAATGTTAGTCTTTGAAAGTGCGTTGTTTTACCCTGTTGTTTACATGATAAAATACAAACATATATACATATTTTTAAAGTTGGGTATATTACCCCACGTTCAAAAATTTATAAAATCAAATATATTTTTTTTTGCATAATTTAAATCAATAAAATTAAAAATAATGATGACAAAATTTTTCGCCCCGCCCTCGGGTAAAGTAATTTCGGCTCAACGACCTAGTCTTCAACTCACGACGAATTTTAGAAATCATTTTTTTTTAACTTAATGAAATAAAGTAAATTTTTGTTTTTAAATTCACACAAAACTTAAAAAGAAAACATATTAATTTCATATAAAACCTAAAAAACAAAAAAAAAAAATTCAGAATGGGGGGAGAAAACTAGTTGTTTAGTGTCTACTAGTGGAAAAGACAAATCGGATTCCATTCTCGGAACTACACGAGAACAGAACAACTAACTCTAAACAGCATTTTCTTTTTAGAATATTTGAATCTCCTCACACTTAGGTAGATGTGGTGTCGAAATTGTGATTAACTTCATCGTCAATTTCTCTTGGACCATAATCAACTTGCATATCTGTGACTTTTGCTTTAAGCCAGTGACCAGCTTTTTCCGTAATATCCACAAATTCAACTAGCTTCGCCTTTTCTTTAGGCGACAGATTGGATACTAACCGGTTATATAACTTAAAGTTCCCCTTACTTTTAGCATCAATAACCCGTTTAAAAAGTTTCTTCATTGAACTGTTAATAATGGGGTCATTTAATTTCGTATCAACTATGGGGTTCTTTATTATCAAGTCATCATTAGGTGTTACTTCATTTTTCCCACACTTAGGCGTTCTATTATTGTTAAGCATTACCGTTGGAGTTGGTAAAACAACATGGTTCTTACCAATCGTTTTTGTCGGTTCAACGGTTTTGGTTTGTGGATATTTAGACTTTCGAATCATAAAGGTGATCGATTTCTCATCATTACTAAGTGTCGTTCTACCCTTTCTTACATCAAATAACGCCCCGGTGGAGGCTAAGAATGGTCAACCTAAAATTAGAGGAACGTTTGAGTCCTCTTCTATGTCAATGACAATGAATTCGACTAGAAAGGTTAAATTACCTACTTGAACGGGTAGGTTGTCAGCAATTCCAACTGAGTGCTTAATGGTTTGATCAAGGAGTCGAACACTCATATCCGTTGGAGTTAACTCACCTACACCTAATCTCTTATATAATGAAAGAGGCATAACACTCACACTTGAACCTAAATCTGCTAGTGCATCATACATGACATAGTCACTAAGTAGACAAGGAACAATAAATTCACCCGGATCACCTACCCTAGGTGGAGGATTTGGTGGAACCGTCTTCACCGGGTTTACTTCTACTGTTTTTGTTTCTTGCACTTTTTTATTCTTCTTCTTCTTCTTTCTAGAGGTTTCACAAACTTTATTACCTATTACTTGCTCATACTCAACTCCTTTTCTTGGAAACGGGATGGGTGGTCTGTATGGTGCCACCACTGGCTTTACATACTCGGGTGGTGGTGGTGGTGTAACTTCTTCATTGTTACTTACATCTAAAACCTCCCCATCTTCTGATGCTGGTTTTTCAGAATTTGTTGAAACCATATTAACATTTTCATTCCGAGGATTTACTTCAGTATTACTCGGTAGCTTTCCTTGTTTCCTTTCACTCATCAATCTAACAAGAGTACCTACTTGTTTTTCTAGATTCAAAATAGAAGCTTGTTGAGTTCTAAATGACTGATCAAACCTCTCATTCGTTTGAGTTTGAGTTTCAATAAATTGTGTTTGAGATTCAACTAGCTTAAATACCACTTCTTCCAGATTTGACTTTTTCTCTTCGGTTTGTTGTGGTGGTTTATACAAGCCAGGTCTTTGTTGATTGAAAGTGTTGTTTTGAGTTGGTTGGTTATTCGGACCTTGTTGGTTATACGAGTTATTGTCGGGTCCTTTTGGATTGTAAAGAATGTTTTGATTTCGATTGAAGTTTGGCCTTGGCGGTTGATAATTATTCTGATAACTATTTTCCAGCCTTTGGTTCGTGTAGACAACATTCTCACGTTGTTCCATCGTTTGTTCAATGTGACAGTCTTTCATTAAGTGTGGTCCACCGCATTGCTCACAACTGATTCGTATTGCGTGAATATCTTTATTCATCTTTTCCATTCGTCTCTCGAAAGCATCTATTTTTGCGGAAACGGAATCAAAGTTATGGCTAGAATCGGCTCTAGCCGCTTTAGATGAACGATATATATCTTTCTCTTGGTGCCACTCATGAGAGTGGGAGGCTGTGTTATCAATAATTTTGTAAGCTTCAGTTGCAGTTTTCTTCATAATGGAACCACCAGCTGTTATGTCGATGTCTTTTCGTGTAGCAACGTTGACACCTTGGTAGAATATTTGTACTATTTGATAAGTGTCTAAACCGTGTTGAGGACATCCTCTCAACAACTTTCCAAATCTTGTCCACGCCTCATATAGAGTTTCATTTGACTTTTGTGTGAACGTAACAATTTCTCCTTGAAGTCTCACGGCTTTAGATGCCGGAAAGAATCTTTTAAGAAATTTCTCAACTAAAACATCCCATGTGTCAATCGCCCCTTCAGGTAACGATTCTAACCAATCTTTGGCTTCTCCCTTTAAAGTCCAGGGAAACAACATGAGATAGATCTGTTCATCCTCAACTTCTCGGATTTTGAATAGTGTACATATCCTATTAAACGTACGAAGATGTTCGTTTGGATCTTCCTTCGGCGCACCACTATATTGGCACTGATTAGTTACTATGTGTAGGATTTGTCCTTTGATTTCATAATCTGGCGCATTAATGTCTGGCTTAATAATAGCGTGACCTTGGCCCGTGCGTGTGGCTCTCATTCGATCTTCCATACTTAGAGGTTCCAGATTTTCCATAATTGAATTTGTTGAATACGAATCACTAGAAGATTCTGATTTAATGGTTTGTGGTTCAGGAGGAATGATTAGTGGTTCTGGATCTTGGAATTGTCCCTGAATATTCTCCGGATTCTCAATTGTGAGGTCGGGTTCAAAAGATGGATTATCGGAAATTTGAGTTGGAGTTCTTGGTCGACTAGATGATGATTCTAAAGAAAAATCAACGGCGACAATATTGGCTAGATGTCTTGATCGAGTTATAGGTGGTGAACGTATGAAAGGTGGTGAACGTTTTACTCGGTGCATTCACTGAATATCCTATTAGTTTTTAAAAGGAAAGAAAAATTATATAAGTTATCCAATTAATAGACTTTTCTGATTTTGCCCACGTTTCGAATAGCCAAAAGATGCAGCAGAGGGGCAGGATTCGTTTGGTCTCAATATAATTGAGTACTGTTTGGCTCCAATAACCCGGTCCAAATACAAATCCAACTATTACTACGAACCAGAAAATTTTGATGTCTATCAATTTAACCACTTAAAATAAATTTTCGTAATTTTAAGAAATTTAGATAAGAAGTAGAATAAAAATCTTATCCTAAAACTAGAATATCGAGAAATAAGAAAGAAAAAAAAAACGCGTCGAAAAAAGTCGAAAAATAAAAGGTCGAAAAATAGGCGTCGAAAAATAAAAATAAGAAAGTAGCGCGAAAAACGGCGTCGCAAAATTCTAAAGCACATAAATCTTAGTCTAAGGAATAAGCACTTAAGGGATTTTACGGCAAACCTAAAAATTCTAGAAATAAAAATAACTATGGCAAAACTAAACTTAATACTAAAAATTGTAGCTAGAGTCTAAAAATCTAAAGTTAATAATAAAAAAAAAAAGCTTTTTTTTTATTTTTTTTTATATTTCGTTTTTTAAGGATTTTAAATTTTTTTTTAAAAAAAAAAAATTTTTTTTTTAAAAAAAAACGATTTTTTTTACAATTTTTTTTTAAAACGAATTTTTTTTTTTAAAAAAAACGATTTTTTTTACACAAATTTTTTTTTTTTAAAGGAATTAATAATTTTTTTTTAATTATTATTTTTTTCAAAACTTTTTTTTAACTCATTTACTATTCATGAATAGTAAATGAAAAGAAATTAATTAATTTACTATTCACATGAAAGCGACATGATAGAAATTATTAATTGCAAGTTACATAATATACCCCTGAAATATTTAATAAATACGACTTTTTAAAACTTTTAAAACTTTTACGATTCAAAATAGTAAAGGAAAGAAATTAATTAATTTACTATTCACATGAAAGCGACATTATAGAAATTATTAATTATAAATTACATAATATACCCCTGAAATATTTAATAAATACGACTTTTTAAAACTTTTAAAACTTTTACGTATAAAATTTGATTCTAAAATATTATTATATTATTATATTTTATTTCAATATTATTATATTATTATATTTATTAAATTATTATATTTAAATTAATATATCTTTAATCAATCAAAAACTAAAAAAAAAAAACTTAAATACCCCGTGAAAACACAAAAAGTGTCCCCGAAATTACTTTTTTTATAACTATATTTGTACAGATATAAATTAAAAATATAGCGTTTTAGCGCTCCCCGGCAGCGGCGCCAAAAACTTGATGATGTAGCGTGAGGGTACGAAATAGTATTATTTTTACTAGGAAATACTACAAAATATGACACAAGTTTTATTAATTTACGGATGGGATATACCTAAACCTTGCTACAACACTATAGGCAGTGTACCTAATCGTAGAGTAGTGTAGTTTTTAGTAAGTCCGGTTCGTTCCACAGGGAGCTAGTGATTACGTACTATATTTTTATAAAACTATATTTATATAAATATATATATATATACATATATATATATATATATATATATATATATATATATATATATATATATATATATATATATATATATATATATATATATATATATATATATATATATATATATATATATATATATATATATATATATATATATATATATATAAGTAGTAATATTATTAAAAAAGGGGGGGTTTTACCGTTTAATGACCGGTTTGTCGATTTTATATTTTTAAGCGTAAAGATAAATGACAATAATTAAAGTGCGTAAAATAAATAAACGACGATAAATAAAATAACAATAAATAAAATTGCGATAGAATATGATATAAAAGGATTATGCTTATTTAAACTTTCGTAATCATGATGTTTGACGTTTTGATTTTAATTAATTGTTACTCGGGTTAATTGTCCTTTGTCCTGGTTTATTTGATACATATCTGGTTTTTGTCCATAATAGTCCATCGGTCATAAATATAAAGTGCGAGTATCCTCGTCAAATTACCCTTATACCCGAAGTCAAATATTCCAACTAATTAAGGATTTAAACTGTGACGCAGTTATCACTTCTGTCAACAATTACACCAGTTATCACTATATGTAATCCACCCCTGTTTTGATTAGATGTGAATATTAATTTACCCACTTGATCAGTTTGAATAATCAATTACCCAACCCGAATAATTAATTAAATGATTATAATAGATTCCATATGAACGTCAATAAATAGGACAACCATAATCATTATTAATTATTAGGTTAATTAATTTGAAGATAGGTTCGACAGACTCCAATGAGTTGTCACTCAATTAGACAATACCCCCATCTATTAATAGTCAATAGTCCAATTTCCACAAGTGTCGGTCTTTTGCCCAAACCTTAATTATGGTACAAAGTTCAATAACCCCGTCTTAATATTTTAGCCCAACATCACGATTACTTCGGCTCAAATAAGCATAATAATAACTTAGTTACGAGACATTAAATTAAAAAGGAAGAACATAGCTTACAGTGATGATTAATCGCGTAGCGTTGCACGGACAGAATTTCGACTTAAAACCCGTAAAATATTTCTTACAATAACTCAACTAAACCATAACTTTATTATTAAAATTAACTTATATTAAAATTATAATATAAATATATATTACATATTACAGAAGAGAGAAAGAAATATGAAGAAAGGTGTACATAAATCGATCAAATGAATTGCCTTTTATAGGCAAATATTGAATTGAAATTTTCACTTATGACCCCTTAACTATGCTCAATTAACAACTTTTTATTATTTATTATTATTCTTATTATGAATTATTTAAATATTATATTATATTCTTGTGCATAGTTGACTTGTACTTTCAGCTCCGTTGCGTCGAGCGTTGATAGTTGCCTCGGGTACCGGTTCTGGATTTTCGAACGTCCTTTCGTATAATTTAATATCTTGTACTTTGCGTTTTGTAACTTGTACTCTTGTCATTTTTAGACGTTTCTCATCAATAAATTGAACCTTTTGAATTGTATCTTGTACATTTGAGCTTTTTGGACGTTTGTGTCTTCAAATCTTCGTTTTCGCCTTTTGTCTTCGCACTTATTTATTTAAACAATTACAATGAAAATATAATACAATTACATATGAAAACCTATTATTTAGAAGGGATATTGCTATGAAATATATGTTCCTTTTTAGCCTTATCAGGTTTTACTAAATTATGTTAATTTTGGGATGAAATGGATGTGGTGATGCTAGTGTGGGGTTGGTTAGTGTCAAAAAGAATTTGAATTGAAATATCCCAACTTTGTGAGTTTTGAAGTTATAGTTTGATTAGTTGTGATTTAGTAGATGAAATGAGTTTTTGGTCAAGGAAAAGTTACTTCCTTTGTTATACTCCTTGATAATAAGGTATCATTTGACTATGAATATTCTTATTAGAATTGTTTTGTGTAATAAGTTGTAGAATTATGGAAGTTAAATAATTTTACAAATAGTTTTAGCCAAAATCTTGAAGGTTTCAATATGGGTATGGGTTTAGAATGGTTTGAGTGTAGGAGCTTGTACGGAAGGTAGTGTGTTGAACCACACTTACTTAAATGTAGTGTAGAATTAAGGTATGTATGTATGTATGTATGTATGTATTTATGTATGTATGTATGTATGTATGTATGCATGTATGTATGTATGTATAATATGTGAATAGGTTGCTAAAGGAGCTTGCTTGTTCTTCGTGCTTATTGTGGACACTTTTGTTGAAAGGTGAGTATATAGGTTGTAAATAGGTCACATATCACTGACTGGCAAATGAGCAGTGGTGACATGTGACTTGGATGGGGATTATATCCTAATTATGCTTAGTTAACTAGCATAAGCTAGTATCCTTAGGTGGCAATAAGCCTTGTGCGATTGTCACAAATTGTTTAGGCTTCGGATCCGTTAGCATTTTTGTAGTAAGTGCTACTACTTGAATATGTGATTATGTTTTGCTTAGATGTTTAGTTATTTACGTACTTGTATATTCACTAAGCTTTATACTTACTCCGTTGTGTTGATTATGTTTGATTAGGTGAATTTGGAGCTAGTACGAAGGGTAAGGAGAAAACCTGATTAGCTAGTCGGAAGATTCTACATTTTGGTAAGTGGATGTTCGATGTCCTAAGCCCGCAAGGAAATGAACCCTTTGAATTGTATGTGCCATCTATTGATTATAAATGATTTGTGGTTTCATGTTTATATATTTTGGTTTAAGTAAAGTGTTGGATACTATATAATTAGCGCAGGTCGTTTGTTGAAAAGTTGTTACAATTAGTTGTACATAACTTTTGTTGATAAATGAAGAACATTGTAAAAGAAATATAATGTTCATGGAACCTTGTTTAAGTTGATTATGATTCAAAAGAAGTTTCTGTTTTGCAGTTCCAGAATCGGGTTTCTGCACGCCGCGCAGATGTTATGTGCGCTGTGCAGCACTGTGTAGCTTGAAGTTAGTAGTTTGGACTTCTTAAGAAGTTAATTTTTGTTATACTACACGCCGCGCAGAACTACGTGAACTGAAGTCAGTAGCTTCAACTCTTTAAGAAGCAAGTTTTGGTTAAGCTTCTCGCCTCACAGATATCTGGCGCGCCGCGTAGGATAGCAAGGTTTATTGTCAGACAACATTTAATAAAAAATTGGAGTCAAGGGCGTTTCAAAGACGATCGACTAGATCGCCCAAGATTATTTCTAGGTATTCTCCATCAATAAACTACTTACTCTATACTGAAAATGGTGAAATCGAAACTTACTTTGAGGCAAAGAAATTTAAAGAATTTATACAATAAGAGCTTGCCATAAAAGAAGAGATGTAATCACCTGAGAGAATAAGACCCGGTTACTTATGAATCTACCTCATAATAAATGGGCATAGCAAAACAAATGGGTATTTCGTATTAAGAATGAGATGGATGACAAGAAGAGATATGAAGCTTGGTTGGTGGTTAAAGGCTTTCAACAAAAGAAATGAGTTGAACAACGAGATGATTTCCCGGGTCTTAAAAATGACTACTATTTAATTGATGCTTTGTATGGTCACTGCCGAGGACTTACATCTTGAGTAATTAAATGTGAAGAGCTCATTTTTACATGGAGATCTTGATGAGGAGATCTATATAGTGAAACATGAGGGCTTTGAGGTAAAATTTAAAGAGAAGCGGGTTTGTAAACTACGGAAAATTTTGTATTAATTGAAGCAAGCACTTCGGCAATGGTACTTGAAGTTGGATGTTTTTATGTGGAGGAGTGGATGCATGAGATGCGAGATGGATCATTGTTGTTACTTGAACAAATTCAAGTCCTCTTTTATCATATTATTGTTATATATTTATGACATGTTACTTATAGGTTCATACATGTCCAAGATCAACAAGTTGAAGAGACTGTTATCTCTTGAGTTTGAGATGAAGGATCTTGGTGGTGTTAAGCAACTACTTGGCATGAGTATTATTGTTGATCGTGTGAAAGGTATTCTAAATTTGTCTCAGTCAAAATATATAGGGAAAGTTGTAGAGAAGTTTAACATGGATAGAGCAAAGACTCGATCATTGCTTTTTGGTAGCACGTCGAGATTATCGAAGATTCAATCACCAAAAACGGAAGAAGAGAAAGTGGAGATGGATGATGTACCGTCTGCTTCGGCCGAGGGAAGTGTTTTGTATGCAATGGTTTGTAAGAGACCAGATATTGCCCATGTGGTGGGAGTTATTAACCATTATATGTCAAATCCGTAGAAAGAGCATTATGAAGCGGTTAAATGGTTGCTTCATTATTTGAAAGGAACCTCTAGTATGGGATTGCGCTACTCTAAAAGCAATGTCATACTTACAAGTTACACCAATGCTAATTTAAGTGGATGTGACAATTCGAGTAAAAGCACTACGGGCTTTCTGTTTACAGTGGGGAAGACGACAGTTAGTTGGATGTCTCGACAAAAAGGAGTGTTGCTTTGTAGACCATCGAGGCCGAATATATGGCCATTGCAGAAGCTGTTAAAGAGCTTATTTGGTTAAAGAACTTCTTGTGAGTTGGGCAACTATTACGTCCTATAGTATGACAACCAAAGTGCGGTCCATCTTGGGAATAATCCGGTGTTCCATAGTCATACGAAAGGTATCATTTTATTCGCGAACTCATGATTTTCTTTTATTTTTGGAGAAAGTCCCCGGTCCAAAGAATGTTGTTGATAGTTTACTAAGGTGGTGACGACTGAAAAGTTGAGGTTTTGCATAGTCTCAACTAGTCTTGTGATGACTTGATGAGAGAAGATGTCGACTAGAGAGTTAGAGGGCTATAATTTCACATCTAACAAGTAGTGTTAAAGACGATGTATCGAAAGTCAACTCATCTAAAGATGTGTTGAGTATGTGTGTCTTAATGGTATTTGGCTGTATAATGGTGGTGTGACGTTCTTGGTTAGATTTTTTGGTTGACGGGTTGACGAGATAGGGTTGTTCAAAGTCTCCTTCAAGCGAGAGATTGTTAACAATTAAACAAGGAACAAATGTGTGTACCATCAGGTGGGTCGTGTTTGGTAACACTAGATCACCGATCATGAATGTCAAGACGCGAGAAAGTGGTTTGAAGTTTTTGGAGGTGTTTGATTTGTGGTCGCGTTTCGTGACTGGACCTTTGCCAAACGCGAGGTTCGACGTATCCAACAAGTCAGGGATGCTTGTTGCCTTATTTTGTTTCGCGTTATAAATATTACCCAAATGTAACATGTACCATTGTGCTCGAAAAAATAGAATAAAAACTCTCTAGTTTGCCTTGGACTAAAGGTTTCAAAAATTACTTTAGACACGGGTAACAGAAATCGGTTTTAGTTAATATCGTAGAAAACCGATTTGTAAAACGTTTAGAGATTGGTTACTTTAGTATAAACCGGTCTCAATTTCTTTTTGATAATAAAGATCGGTTCCTTTTTATCAAAGACATCTCTATTCACCACTTTAGAGACTGGTTCATTAAAATGTCAATTTACTTTTTGCGTTTATTCTTTCGATTATTACATTGTGGGTGTGTGATTTTGATAAATCACTTGCGTTATTTAGGTCCTAAAAAACTAACATCTAATACTCGCTTCATCGGTAGTCTGAAAAAGAAAAAACTAATGTGTTTATATAAGTTGTAGGTTCAAGGATACAACTCGGATTGATGTCATCATATTTATATATATTTACATAAATCAAATTCATGCGGGAAAGGATGACTACATTCAATATGTTTATGTATCATAATCATCAAAAGGCAACAACCATTAATCCTCCAATTATTAAAAAAGAATATTTACTTTACCATATTTTAATCCTACCCATGAGATGCGAGATGGATCATTGTTGTTACTTGAACAAATTCAAGTCCTCTTTTATCATATTATTGTTATATATTTATGACATGTTACTTATAGGTTCATACATGTCCAAGATCAACAAGTTGAAGAGACTGTTATCTCTTGAGTTTGAGATGAAGGATCTTGGTGGTGTTAAGCAACTACTTGGCATGAGTATTATTGTTGATCGTGTGAAAGGTATTCTAAATTTGTCTCAGTCAAAATATATAGGGAAAGTTGTAGAGAAGTTTAACATGGATAGAGCAAAGACTCGATCATTGCTTTTGGGTAGCACGTCGAGATTATCGAAGATTCAATCACCAAAAACGGAAGAAGAGAAAGTGGAGATGGATGATGCACTGTCTGCTTCGACCGAGGGAAGTGTTTTGTATGCAATGGTTTGTAAGAGACCAGATATTGCCCATGTGGTGGGAGTTATTAACCGTTATATGTCAAATATGTAGAAAGAGCATTATGAAGCGGTTAAATGGTTGCTTCATTATTTGAAAGGAACCTCTATTATGGGATTGCGCTACTCTAAAAGCAATGTCATACTTACAAGTTACACCAATGCTAATTTAAGTGGATGTGACAATTCGAGTAAAAGCACTACGGGCTTTCTGTTTACAGTGGGGAAGACGACGGTTAGTTGGATGTCTCGACAAAAAGGAGTGTTGCTTTGTAGACCATCGAGGCCGAATATATGGCCGTTGCGGAAGCTACTAAAGAGCTTATTTGGTTAAAGAACTTCCTTGGGTGAGTTGGGCAACTATTGCATCCTATAGTATGACAACCAAAGTGTGGTCCATCTTGGGAATAATCCGGTGTTTCATAGTCGTACGAAAGGTATCATTTTATTCGCGAACTCATGATTGTTCTTTATTTATAGAGAAAGTCCTTGGTACGAAGAATGTTGTTGATATGTTTACTAAGGTGGTGACGACTGAAAAGTTGAGGTTTTGCATAGTCCCAACCGGTCTTGTGATGACTTGATGAGAGAAGATGTCGACTAGAGAGTTAGAGGGCTATAATTTCACATATAACAAGTACTGTTGAAGACCTTGTATCGAAATTAT
Organism: Rutidosis leptorrhynchoides; assembly: GCF_046630445.1. Classification (NCBI taxonomy): domain Eukaryota; kingdom Viridiplantae; phylum Streptophyta; class Magnoliopsida; order Asterales; family Asteraceae; genus Rutidosis; species Rutidosis leptorrhynchoides. The sequence goes on from NC_092339.1 coordinate 158,113,641, forward strand.
GCTCATCCAAAGATGAGTTGAGTATGTATGTCCTAATGGTATTTGGCTGTATAATGGTCATTTGACGTTCTTGGTTTTATTTTTTGGTTGACAGGTTGACGAGATTAGGTTGTTTAAAGTCTCCTTCAAGTGGGAGATTGTTGAAAATATGAAGAAGATTAAACAAGGAACAAATGTGTGTACCAGCAGGTGGTCGTGTTTGGTAACACTGGATCACCGTACACGATCATTTATGTCAAGACGCGAGAAAGTGGTTCGAAGCTTTTGGAGATGTTTGATTTGTGGAGGTCACGTTTCGTGACTGGACCATTGCCAAACGCGAGGTTCGGCGTATCCAACAAGTCAGGGACGCTTGTTGCCTTATTTTCTTTCGCGTTATAAATATAACCCGAATGTAACATGTACCATTGTGCTAGAAAATAGAATAAAAACTCTCTAGTTTGCCGTGGACTAAACGTTTACTACAAAAATTACTTTAGACACGGGTAATAGAAATCGGTTTTAGTTAATATCGTAGAAAACCGGTTTGTAAAACGTTTAGAGATTGGTTACTTTAGTATAAACCGGTCTCAATTTCTTTTTGAAACTCCCTCCGTCCAGAAAAAAAAGTGTCTCCTAACAAAAATTGTTGGATTTAAGATATGTTGTTAAAATGTCTATTATGTCCTTCATTAATTATGTTATTCGAATTAATTAGTTTCCTTAACAAAGTAAGTGAGAGAATAAATTATGAGTAATTGTATTAATGACTTTCATATATAAAAAAGGTGTAATTGAAATTTTAGTGACATTATAGTGTTCTTTTAAGTAAGAGACATTTAGTTTGGGATAGATATAAATATTAATGTGAACTCTTTTTTTGTGACGGAGGGAGTAATAAAGATCAGTTCTTTTTTTATCAAAGACATCTCTATTCACCACTTTAGAAACTGGTTCATTAAAATGTCAATTTACTTTTTGCGTTTATTCTTTCAATCATTGCATTGTGGGTGTGTGATTTTGATAAATCACTTGCGTTATTTAGGTCCTAAAAACCTAACATCTGATACTCGCTTCTTCGGTAGTCTGAAAAGGAAAAAACTCATATGTTTATATAAGTTGTAGGTTCAAGGATACAATTCGGATTGATGTCATCATATTCATATCTATCTATAGTTTCTATTAATATCCTATGATGATGATGTCATTATTAGGCTAATTCTTTTGTTAAAAAAATCAAAAAGCAAAAGAAAAAAATCTAAGCATGATGGGTGATGTCATTAATCTAAATAAATTTTAATTAAAATTAAATCTTATTAATTAATTATTATTATTAAATCTTATTAATAATTATTTTAATTATTTAAATTAAATTATTTTAATTAATTATTTTAAATTGAGTACGAGAAAGTATAAATGTTAGGCAAGGAAACCAATTCTAAATTTATTTTTATTTTACACTTTTAAAATAAAATGACAACCAATATTATCTCTTATGATTGGATGTGGATTGTTTAATATGCATTTTAGGTGTTTGATGAAATGTTCGGCTGACGAGTTTCTTAGTCGGACTCTGTGGTTCTACGGGTCATTAAACTAAATGACTTTAGCATTTACGTTCACTTAATACTTAAAACATATCATTAAACTGTTTCGTTTAAACAAATCCGTGATTTCACGGGTCATTTCACTAGTGTATATATATATATATATACACATAAATTATATATATATATATATATATATATATATATATATATATATATATATATATATATATATATATATATATATATAAATAAATTAATGCGGGAAAGGATGACTACATTCAATATGTTCATGTATCATAATCATCAAAAGGCAACAACCATTAATCCTCCAATTATTAAAAAAGAGTATTTGCTTTACCATATTTTAATCCTACCCGAGTATCATTATAAAGTTTAGTTACTCCTCACATGATCATGATCAATTAGGATTAAAATATAATATCTTACAAACCAGTCAAAATTCAAAACAAAATTTCTTTTCAAAAGTCAAAACATGTTACATTACAACTGCTTAGAGTAAATAAAGCCTTAGAGAGGATTAATGATAAAGATTTTCACATTAGTCGGCATATGTGAAAACCTTTGTTAAACTACTTGTATATGAAGAAACATGTCAATATTTTGCAAATTAGATTTAACAAATGTTTAACCAGAATCTCAAAACACATACATCAATGCAATTGTTATGCTGTTTTTTGTTTACTATCTCATTTTCTTTCTTACCACTTTCTACAAGTGAAAACAGCATTACAAAAACCAATTTCATCACTAACAACCAAACCCTAATCTCAGCAGGAGGTAAATTTGCATTAGGCTTCTTCATTCCTAATAATTCAACAAACAAATACCTTGGAATATGGTACAACACAATACCAAAACAAACAATCATATGGGTTGCTAATAGAGCATCACCAATTCACAAAAATTCATCACCTATTTTTCGTCTTTCTGAAGACGGAAATCTTGTCGTATTAAGTGACAAAACCGTCGTTTGGACATCAAACGTGTCTCGAATTAGCATAACCGTACAATCCGTAGATGCAGTGTTACTCGATAATGGGAATTTGGTACTCAGACATGGCGAAAATGATGTTGTATGGCAGAGTTTTGATCACCCAAGTGACACATTTGTATCCGACATGAAAATCACCTCAAACGTAAAAACGGGCCAAGTAACCCGTCTTACATCATGGGTAAACGATGAAGATCCTAGACCCGGTATATTCTCAATTGGAATAGATCCGTACGGACATCAAATTTTCATTTGGAAACGAAATAAACCATATTGGAGAAGCAATGTTTACGCTACTACGCTCTCTTTCGCGAGTGGATTTATAAAATTCGAACAAGGATTTTCAACGTACCTTAGTTTCGTTGTAGAACAAGACGGAGTTTATCTTGTTTCGAACATTTCAACAGACACGGTTAGAACACGGTTCATGTTGGCTCCTAGCGGGCGGGTTCAGCTACTTGTATGGGTTCAAACCACATGGGTAGTTTTGTGGCAGGCACCTTTAGATACATGTGATTTTTATAACTATTGTGGTCCATTTACGATATGTCAGAAAACTGAAAATGTTTCGGTGTGCGAGTGTTTGACCGGGTTTGACCCAAAATCGAGCGACGAATGGAGTGTGGGAAATTGGACAGGTGGATGTGTGAGGAATAAGACATTAATGTGTGACGATGGAGACTCGTTTTTGAAATTTGAAGGACTAAAGCTGCCTGATTATGCGGTTACGGTTAGGGATAAAGCTAAAAGTGTTAGCGAATGTGAATACGAATGCTTGAAGAACTGTTCGTGTACAGCTTACGCGTATGAGAATGTGACGGATGAAGTTACGATAGTTTGTTTGAATTGGTTTAGAGAGCTTGTTGACATCACAACTAACGTCAGCATTGGTCATAATCTATATGTTCGTGTTCATAACTCGGAAATGGGTAATTAACTTTTCGTTGTAAATGTTAATTTCTCACTTGCTATGTTTAACTGAAAGGACAGTGATCCGTATACCATACCACCAAAATTTATCCATATACCAGCAAAACTGCTTACTGTACAGTATTTTATGGCAAAAGGTGTATGTTTGGCAGGGACACCCCGACCCTGTGTTTCCTTTGGAAACACACCAGACCCGGCCCGAAAGAGTCGGATGCCGGAAAAGTACCTCCACCAGGTCCCACACATGTGACAGGAGCAACCATCATCCCACTGCCACAAGAGTTGTATATTCTTGCCGCGAGTGAGGATTGAACATGCGCCTATTTATGGCAAAACTTCCACATGGCGGGTCCCAGCTACAAAGGTATCGGGTACCACTGAACTATTGCTACATTGGTTACTGTACAGTATTATAATACATGTGTAGTGATAATTTTGGTGGTGTAAGGGTCTGTCACCCTAAACGGAAACTTATGTTCTCTTACATGGTCAACATGCAGTAGATTATAGTCAAAAACGTAATCCGATCCACATAAGGAAAGGCGTGATGGTAGTTACGATCGTTATTTTATCTGTGGGATTGGTTATTATCAGTATCTTTTGCTACTTGTGGAGAAGGAAAAGATTAATAAGGAAAGGTAAACATTAACATATACATAAAATTAATAATGTTTACACTTTTTATTCAAGAGGTGGTAATCGCAACCCATTAACTTATGAATGGGTCAATTTGGGTTATAACTTATCCCTAAAGGGTCAAATTTATTTTCTATATTCCATTTTCAAGATTACTGATTATGGTTATGGTTTACTCAGAGAGAATAAACAAGGAATTGCTTGGATTTGATTCTATTAGTGCCACATCCGGAGATGCTCGTAACAGTTCGGAGCTTGTATCATTTAGCTTCAAAAGTGTGTTGTCAGCAACAAGTTCTTTTTCGGTTGAAAACAAGCTCGGTGAGGGTGGATTCGGTCCTGTTTACAAGGTACAGCTTGTAAAATATCGTAGTTACTAGAGATAGCAATATGGATGTGTTGGGTAATGAGTCAAAAAGGATTTTATATGTATTTATGTATATATATTTTATTACTGTCTATACAGGTTGGGTTAGCCTGAAACACTTTTTGGAATGAAACTATACGTTCTTGTTATCATCTAAGTTTTTTAATTCAATGATTTCTAAACTTTATAGGGCGACTCGTATCATATGTTTCCTTTTTATGTATCCTTCATTTATTTATGGCTCTATTTATTGAGTCGACATCAAGCGTCGATTAATTGGCAACTTGACTGACTCTTAAAGCTTAAATTAAATTTTAGGCAGGATTTAAAACCCATGAAAATTTGATTTTACCATTTTCATGGCGTCTCAATTTTATTTTTAATTAAATTTTATTTTTTAAAAAACTTTTTCCTACTTATTGGCCGGAGGTCCATTCGGAAGCAATCTCTCTATCCGTCGAATAGAGAGAGGGATGACTTTCTCTACTTTTGAGAGTTTAACTCTGGGTGGAGAAATGACTTGTCTTTATTCTCGGATAGGGGAAGGATTGTCTACATCTCACATCCCCCATACACCACTTATGTGGTATTGGTTTTTGTTGTTGTAGTTGTAAAAAGGCTATAATCAACTAGTACATGTGCAAATGGGTTAAATTATAAAAACCATGCAGGGTTCATTGCCTGGAAACAGAGATATAGCTGTAAAACGACTATCAACAAGATCATCGCAAGGACGTGAAGAGTTTATGAACGAGTTGAAACTTATTGCAAAGCTTCAACATACAAATCTTGTTAGATTATTGGGATGTTGTGTTGAAGAAGATGAAAAGATACTAATGTATGAATACATGCCTAATCAAAGCCTAGACAAGTTCCTATTTGGTACATTTTATACTTTCTAACGAGTTCTTATATTCGATAATCAATTTTTTGTGTGTCACATAGCTAAAATACTTTTTTTATAATGTTATTAGATCCATCAAAGAAAGTAAATCTTGATTGGAACAAGAGATACAAAATAATAGAAGGGATAGCTCAAGGACTTCTTTATTTGCACAAATATTCAAGACTCAAAGTTATTCATAGGGACTTAAAAGCAAGCAATGTTCTTCTTGATCAAATGATGACTCCTAAAATTTCAGATTTTGGATTGGCAAGAATTTTTGAGATTAATCAAATTGAAGACAAAACCAACAGAGTTGTTGGTACCTAGTAAGTCCACAAATCATCCTGTAAATAAAACTTACATCTTAATCATATAGACAAAGAGTACAATGGGCGGGTCAAGTAGTTCCAACCTTTTAATTGAAACCCGTTTTGACACAAACCCTAATCACAAAAATCAAAAATTCGACTCAAAAACGTATGGATCAGCAACACAAGGCTCTGATACCACTTTGTAGATGTAGTTTGGACCTTAGATCATACGTTGTATCTAGATTAATGGCGGAAACACTAATTAGAATGAGTCGAATACGTATTAGACTAACGGGATCGAATTAACCAATGAATAATTGATAGAATCGATGCCTAAGACTGTGTATTCGGTTGGTAAGGGTTTTGGGACGATTAGCAGCAAGTAATACGACGGCCTAAGGGTTTATGGTGTGTAACCTAACACAAAACCACGAAACCCGTATTTATACTAAATACAGCGACCATCGGCCGGTGGTCGGGGACCTTCGGCCGATGGTGACAGTCCCTCGACCGATGGTCCCTACCATCAGTCGATGGTCTTGAGCAGCCAACCGACTGCTTGACCTATTCACGACATTATACTAAGCATCATAAACACAAAGTATAAGTGTCCACGTACATATATGACTGAAATATCAAGTACATAACAAATAGAACAATAAACGTAATAGAACTCGGGATTTATGCACCAACAATACATGTAGGACTTCTTTGTGTACAAGAAATTATGAATGATAGGCCAACAATGTCGGAAGTAGTTGTTATGTTGAGCAATGAAACCGCAATCGTTACATTGCCCAAAAAGCCTGCGTTTACGATTCGTACAAGTTCCCAATTGTCGAGTAGATACTCTAATAACGAAGTTACAATGAGTAATGTAGAGCCTAGATAGAGAGCTATATATATATTCATTCTTTCGTTAATATAACTGTTTTGTACTATAGTCCATCTGTTTTAACCAGCTATCAACAATGGAATAATCTCAAATTTTAAAATCTGTGTGGTTCTTGTCTAGTGGGAACTTAATTCCGCACAAAGATATGTACAATCGAAATTACTTAAAGTATCAAAACCTACATATTCAAGAAAATATTCTTAATCATTAATATAATGTAAGGGTCAGATACATGAAAATATAGGAAGATCTTCTAAGATGTTATTACATTACAATTTACAATACATAACAATGTAAGGGTAACAATTCATTTTGAATTTACCCCTTAATAAAGTACTGCTAGCGCCTGCCTGTTTAACATAGTAGTATATTAGTAGAAGATACACAAGTTAATCTTATAACCATGTTGGCAAGGTTGTAAAACTCACTATTTGCGGAGTACTAAGAATTTTAGAGTGAGTGATCTAGTACCGACTAAGTAATTGGATGGGTAGCAATATATCGGGAAGACCATTAGGTCAACCATTTGGGTCCATTGGGTCTCCAGAAACCAAAGGTCCATCTAGACCCGTTCAAACCCATTTCCAATTCATTATACGAAAAAATTGAATAAAAACTAAATAAATAATGAAGAACTTAAAAAATTAGAAAAATAAAAGTATTAAAAAGTTAAAATAAAATAATTAAAACAAAAATAATTAAAAAAAATTAAAGTAAACTTTTTTTTTAAAATGTAATAGAAAAATAATATTTTTTAAAAATTTTAAATTTGAAAAAAGAAATTTAAGAAATATTTTTGTAAGAGAAAATGGTCTCAACCCAACCCAACCCGTTTGGAGCGACTCGTTCGACCCACTTAAATTTTGAGACCTCAACCCATGACCCGTTTTGACCCAACCCAACCATTTTGCCACACTTAGATAGCAATTCGGAGATTAAATTGATTGGACTATTTATACGTCTGAATGATCTGAATGAATAGTATATCTTAAATATTATATGTGTGAATATAGAATAATACCGTAAACCTAAATCTAAATATAAACTTTAACATAATTTTCTAGAATTATAAACATAATTGATCATTTTTAATAACTCTAAATTCTTGTTTGAAGTCATATTAAAATGTTGATCAACTTTGATTTTGACCGATTTTGATTAACTAAAACCGACAATGACCAACAAATTCATTTTGACACATCAACCTGCGTTGACCGATTAATTAATCGAATTGTAAAATCCGGTCAGCCTACTTTTATAAAGGAGTAATCAAAGATTAATCGAGAATAATTGGGGAGTTTACAACTGTGCATATAGGCTGGATATTTATAAGCATGTCGATTGGTTTTGGATCAATGATAAACAAATGATTATTTTATCTTCGCTAAAAGATAAAGCCATACATAAATTACAATCCAGATACATTGTTAAATACTGTCTGTTTAGACGTGACCAAAATAAGAGGAAGGAACTAGGGAATCTGTAAGATGTTCGAAATATGGAAACAAAATCGGAAATTGTGAATCTTAACAACATTATAAAAATAGAAAGCCAGGTGGCATAGTAGGCAACATACGCTTCTAGGAAAGAGTTGGGCCTTAACATACTGTCTCTGATTATCAGATCATCAACACCATTTCGTCGAACCCCATACCTTCATAACTTTCATTACTCATCCCTCAACTTTTGTAAACCTTCACTTTGACACTTACGGTATGATGGGATATAAAAATTTACCACATTAAACTTGTTAGCATCATTTGAATTTGAATATTATTTATAACGGCAACTTACACACTCAACATGAATTTTATTCATGAATATGCTTACGCTTAGACTTGACCTCTTTGATTGAAAGACATCGCAAATACGGATAAGCTATAACTCATTTGGCATCATTTGAGTATATTGATTACCCCTAGTGGTAAAATTTATACATACTTATTAGTGTGTTCATATTTCGTATTGTTATAGGCATAACATACGTTAGAAATAAGCTATCGCTATTTGTTATTTAGAGTGCCAAAGAAGTGTGAAGCAGTGTTCAATACTCGGTTTTAAATTGTTTAATCTAAAAACTAAAGCGAATGAAAATCAAAGAAAAAGATATTTGAATTGAAATTGGATTTTTTGTTCGGTTTTGGTTCCACTAACAAATCTGAATTCGGTTTCTATTTAACTTTTTGCAAATATTGGCTAAACCGAAACTGACTTCTTAATCGAATTAAATTACCAATATATTTAGACCATAAATTAATTTCAAAAGCAATAACCTTATACAATTATTTTGGTAAAATTTATAATTCTTTATTTTGTTTTTCAGTTTTAACCGAAATTGAGTCGAATTCAAATTTGATTTGGTTTTTGTTTTTTCAATTTTGTTTCAGTTTCGATTCTACTGTAACGTTTGTAAAATCAGATAAACTATCGGAACAAACCGGAGAAAGTAAAGACCGAACCCAAATGCATTTGGTTATTTGTATTCAATAAGTATTGCATGACCAGATAATGCAAAGAAGGCGCACCGTAGGGTGGGTCTTTTAAAACAATTACATAATACAAACAATACATCTATGCTTAGTCGTTTGCATTAATTAATTAATTAGTTAATTACAGTATAATTTTGAGCACTTTTGACTATGGACTCCAACTCACGCATCGGAACATACGTAAGTTTAAATAAAAGTTGAGGGTTCCAAATGTCACTATTCATACTCTAAGAACCATTATGTCTAGGATGAAATTTTGTTGGATAAAAAAATGGAAGTTCAATTGTACAGTATATATAAACCATCCTCCGAGCTACAAAAGTTTCAAGCTAAATCATATTCATACTCCAAACTACTTTAAGCAAACAAATGGGATCAGAAGCAAGAGGGAAATTTTGTGAGGAACAGTTTGAAGATATGTTGCCAAAAATGGCAGAAAAGTTGGGAGGTGAAGGTCTAATTAAAGAGCTATGTAATGGGTTCAATTTGTTAATGGATAAAGATAAATGTGTGATCACTTTCGAAAGCTTGAAGCACAACTCTTCATTGCTTGGGTTACAAGATTTACGAGACGATGAATTAATGAGCATGCTAAAAGAAGGTGATTATGATGGTGATGGTGCTCTCAATCAAATGGAGTTTTGTGTTTTGATGTTTAGGTTAAGTCCGGATTTGATGATGGAGTCCGAGGCTTTACTTGATCAAGCTTTGCAACAAGAATTTGAGTCGTCCGAATCGGACCATAATGTAAATTGATCCATCTAAAATACTATGATATTATTGAAATTGGAATTGGAATGTTGAAAAATGGTACACGTAAGCAAAGAAATTAAAACTTATATACTATCTTGTCTTTCTCTTTCAATGAGTATTATCAGAAGTGACTAGTTTAGCATGCTTTACATGTTCATTAAGCCTGGAATGTTTATTTTGCAAATTTGCTCTGACATGATGAAATATGTAAAATTTAGAGAAGATGAAAATGAAAACCAAGAAAGTGACAGGCTTGAGGAGGGTAAATTGACATGCCAAAAGCAGTGGTAATCTGGAATCAAAACTGAATGATGTGCTGAATTTTCTTTTAAAATTAATCATATTTGAGAGTATATTTGAGAGTTGAGGTCTCTTGTGAGAATATTGGGACACCAACCACTACTAGGTAACATTGGTAACATTGCCACATTGAGATGGTTTTAGCGGAAGTGATAGATATCGTGATTTAGACCACTCCCTATCGTTTTTACAATAAACAAGTAAAATTAACTAAATCTAATATGTACTATATTAAAAAAACAAATAGATAAATCTTCTAATGAGTATATTGATAAAAATAAAGGTGTACTACATGGACTTGCTAGTATAGTCCAACGGTTCCCCCATGTACTTTGTGTCATGGGATAGGGAGAGGTAATGAATTCGATCCTTAGGGATGACATGATTTTCTTTAAAACAATTGAACACCAATAATGGTGGTATATATTGTGACCCTATAGGGAGGTTTTACCGGATTCGTTCACGGTGTGACGTCCCGTACCAAATCATCATGTACGGACCATCAACAACAGGAACGTTACAAGGTTAAGTACTATATGCGTTTTCAAAAAGAGTTTGTATTCATAATTAAAAGTGATGTCAAACCAACATCGAAAGTTTTACAATCCAAAAGTATGCTTCACTAAGTAGAAGCAATAAATAAGTGTACGTGACCCCAAATGGTCGTTACAAGTCATAATTCAAAAGTACGAATGTTTGAATGCAAAATAAAGTAGTTCATGCAATGACAACTCTAAGCAGCGGGTGTCTACAGCACGACTAGTACACAGCGGAAGCTAACCTCAAGCACCTGAGAAAAACATGCTTAAAAACGTCAACACAAAGGTTGGTGAGCTATAGTTTAAGTATAACAGTATGTAAGGTAGGCCACGAGATTTCAGTGCTACAAAGAGCGTTTCAAAACAGTATGATAAAGTATATGTTAACCGTGGGCACTTGGTAACTAACTTAACGTTTATACCCCCTGAAAGTACACTTGGCAAGTGTGTATGTCTACGAAGTATTAAACACTCGTTAAATGCTAGCGCTACTAGCCCGAGTGGGGATGTCAAACCCTATGGATCCATATCTAAGATTCGCGTTCACGGTTCAAAAACCAATGATTAAACGTTACCGAGCTAAAGGGAATGTTTCTGCCGTTGTATAACCCACACATATATAAGTTTAAGTACTCGTGCCTAGTATGTAAAACATAAAATCCGCATGTATTCTCAGTTCCCAAAATAAGTTTAAAGTAAAAAGGGAATGCTATAACTCACAATGATAATGTAGTCGTAAAGTCGGTTCGGAATAGGTGTGCAAGTAATCGGTCCGAAGGTCCTCAACCTAAGGCAAATAATACTAAGTCAGTAAATCTTCTTAATAGGTTTAAAAGTATGTATTTAAGGTCTTAAGGGTCATCATCATTCATCATCAAACAAAAGGCGTAAAGTAAGTTTCGTTTATGAAAGTAGTTTAAAACAAAGTCTGACTTCAGTCAGTCACCACGGCCTCTACCCTTACTAAATTAAGGTGAGACCAGTGGCCATGGCTCCGTCTATGAGTCCCTTAAGTGTGGTAAAATTTACAGAAGCAAACTCGTCTTGTTTTGATAGTGGCGACGGTCTAAGTGCGAGTAGGTCAGAAATTTCTGCACAACGTTAAAGGACATAGTGACGATCGGAGGGCCATAAATCCTAAACCGTAACTCGGATTTAGACGAGTCCTATATGAAAAGTTATCTACTCGAAAAGTTCTATCTAAAAATCAAGGTTAGAACAGCCCAGGTCTACTGGTATGTTACAGAAACATCAGATCAGTAGCTTTTGGACAGAAACAGTGAGTTTAAAAGGGTTCCGGTGGTCTTGGTGCTTGATGTTCATCATGGTTCCCATCCTTGATGCATATAGCTTCAAGTGTACAACTCATTGATGTATATACATCATCTTAACCAAGTCTTGACCATCATAACCCTAGTGCAAGTCTAAGACATGAAGCACAACTCACTTAAGAGTTGCATGTAGTTTGATGAACCAAAGTTACATCAAAGTCTTAGGTTTGACACTTACATGAACTATAATAGAAATATTGAACTATAAACTTGAAAGTTAACTAACTAATCAAGATCATAAGTAGTAGAACATAGTTCTTAGTTTGATCTTGAAGATCCAAGACTCCAAAGTCTAGATCCAAAGTTATATTTAAAGAAAACTTATTTGTGTGTTCTTGAACTTTCAAAGTTAACTTAATTTGTTCAAGAGATATGAGATCAAGACTAACTTGTAGTACTTGACCATATAAACTAACTACATGAAATTAAAGTGCATAAAATGAAGAAGTAAACTTAAATAAACAAGAAAAGGTTCATGGTTGTTCATACTTTAAAGATTCAAACCAAAGTTTGATCTTTAGAAAGTAAACTTTAAAGTTTACTTCATGAGCTTCAAGTATGTCTTTAACAACACATGAACTTGCAATCTTTTAAGAAAGTATATATAGAACCATAACTAGTAAGTTATGTTCTTGAGTGTTCTTGATAAATACAAGATATAATGAAGAATAAAACTAGTAAGTTAGATTCTTGAAACCAAGTAAGTAAATAACTAACAACTACTAGTAATCAACACAAGTAAACAAAGATTAAAACAAACAAAGTATGATAATGATTATGGAATGTTAGGATTCGGTTTTGACAAGAGAAAAAGAGGGAAAGAAACTCACACTTGAGAGCAAAAGATGAGAGAAAAAGTTTGAGAAAATGCAAGTTTGATGTGTGTGTGAAAATGAGGGAATTGTAATGAATGAAGTAATGAAAAATTTGAAACAAAAAGAGCTCTTCCTAGGTCATAAAGGCCACGGCCTGCAGCTCATCAAGGGGAAGGCCAAGGTTTGTTGGTCACTAGCAAGTAAAGCTTCAAAAGTGTGGACAATAGATGGGGTTTCATGGGGATAACAAGTGAACTAGATTCCAATTGATGAAACTAACTAGTTACCTCACTAAATGATACTTACACTTGAAGACATGGGCTAACTAAGTCCACTTAAAAGGTAGGGTGGGCTTGGAAGTCCAATAACATGAGTCCATTACACTAACAAAGCCCAAGTTCAAATAAATCACAAGTTAAACCAATTAAAGCCCAAGTAACTAACAAGTAACCTTTGTTAATTAAAATGATTAATAAAACTAATCATGAATGCAAATAATATCTAGAAATATTATTCGTGCAAGTTCCGGGTGTCACAAAGACGTTTCGGGCAATTAAAGTCAAGTTCGGGCAATCATGGTAACATGTAAATGTAATAACATACATTCGTTTAATCATACGTATTAATAATAATAATTATTAATAAATAAACCTTAGAAATTCCAGGGTCGTTACATTACCCACCTGTTAAAGAAAATTTCGTCCCGAAATTTTAAGCTGAGGTAGATGGAGGAGTCGGGAAAAGGTGAGGATACTTCCGCATCATTTGTTCCTCTCGCTCCCAAGTAAACTCAGGTCCTCGTTTGGCATTCCATCGTACTCGAACGATCGGAATCTTGTTGCGTTTCAAAGTTTTGATCTCACGATCCATAATCTCAACTGGTTCTTCCACAAAGTGGAGTTTGTCGTCAATCGTAAGTTCCTCAAGTGGTATGATAAGTTCAGGTGCAGCAAGACACTTCTTCAAGTTTGACACATGGAAGGTAGGTTGAACTGAGCTCAATTGTGCTGGTAGATCCAAACGGTATGCAACGGGTCCAACACGTTCCAAGATTTCAAAAGGACCAATGTATCGTCGGTTTAACTTTCCACGTTTTCCAAAACGAATCACACCTTTCCAAGGTGCAACCTTTAACATTACACGATCACCAACGTTGAATTCAAAGTCTTTACGTTTAAGATCGGCATAACTCTTTTGGCGATCACGGGCAGTCTTAAGTCTAGCTTGGATCTGAGCAATCTTCTCCGTGGTTTCGTGGACTACCTCGGGTCCGGTGATTTTCTTTTCGCCTACTTCGGCCCAACAAATAGGAGATCGGCACTTACGGCCATACAATGCTTCGAAAGGTGCAGCATTAATGCTAGAGTGGTAACTGTTGTTGTACGAGAATTCGGCGAGTGGCAAATGTCTTTCCCAGGCCTTTCCAAAATCAATGACACATGCACGCAGCATGTCCTCCAAGGTCTGAATCGTTCGTTCACTTTGCCCGTCAGTCTGAGGATGATAAGCAGTACTCATGTCGAGACGAGTTCCCATGGCTTCTTGCAAAGAACGCCAAAATCTAGAGGCAAAACGGGGATCGCGATCTGAGATGATCGATAAAGGTACACCATGATGAGATACAACCTCTTTGATGTATAACTGAGCAAGTCTCTCCATTGTATTCGTTTCCTTCATCGCTAGAAAGTGTGCAGATTTGGTAAGGCGGTCAACAATAACCCAAATAGTATCGTATCCGCCCGCCGTCTTTGGTAGCTTGGTGATGAAATCCATTGTTATCCGTTCCCACTTCCATTGTGGGATTTCTGGTTGTTGAAGTAAACCGGAAGGTCTCTGATGCTCGGCTTTAACCTTCGAGCAAGTCAAACACTTACCAACATAAGTCGCAACGTCCTTCTTAAGATTCGGCCACCAATACTGTTCTTTAAGGTCGTGGTACATCTTGCCCACACCGGGTTGAATCGAATATCTCGATTTGTGTGCTTCATCAAGTATCAGGTTTCGTAGATCTCCATAATAAGGTACCCAAATTCTTCCGGCATAACATCGGAGTCCAGACTCCCTAACCTCGAATCGAGAGACAAGTATGTTCAAATGTTCGTGAGATATGTTCTCCTCTTTGAGAGCCTCATCTTGGGCTACTTTGATCTGGCTGTTGAGGTTCGAATGGATGGTGATGTTCAGAGCCCTAACACGAAGAGGTGATGTCCTCTCCTTTCGGCTTAAAGCGTCAGCTACCACATTGGCCTTGCCAGGGTGATAACGGAGTTCACAATCGTAGTCGTTGAGCGTCTCGATCCATCGACGCTGTCTCATATTTAGTTACTTCTGATCAAAGATGTGCTGGAGACTATTGTGGTCGGTGAAGATAGTGCTCTTAGTTCCATACAAATAATTTCTCCACAATTTGAGTGCAAAGACAACGGCTCCAAGTTTAAGATCATGTGTAGTGTAGTTCCGCTCGTGAATCTTCAATTGGCGGGAGGCATAGGCAATAACCTTTGATCGTTGCATCAGTAGACAACCAAAACCACTCTTCGATGCATCACAATAAACAACAAAGTCATCACTGCCCTCTGGTAGTGATAGGATAGGTGCGGTGGTCAACTTCTTCTTCAAATTTTGGAATGCTGATTCGTGTGCGGGTTCCCAAATGAACTTCTTGCCTTTGTGAGTCAGTGCGGTCAAAGGACGCGCAATCAGAGAAAATCCTTCGATGAACCTTCGGTAATAACCGGCGAGACCTAGGAATTGGCGAATATGCGTCGGAGTAGTGGGGCTCTCCCACTTGTTGATAGCTTCAATCTTGGCGGGGTCAACTTTGATACCCTGGTCGCTCACAACATGACCCAGAAACTGGACTTCCTTCAACCAAAATTCACACTTGGAGAATTTGGCATAGAGTTGCTCTTGTCTTAAGAGTTCAAGCACTAATCGGAGGTGTTGCTCATGTTCTTCTTCGCTCTTAGAGTAGATGAGGATATCATCTATGAAGACGATAACAAACTTGTCCAAGTAAGGCTTACAGACACGATTCATGAGGTCCATGAATACGGCAGGTGCGTTGGTTAGCCCGAACGGCATCACGAGAAACTCATAATGACCATAACGGGTTCTGAATGCAGTTTTCATCACGTCACTTTCCTTCACCCTCAGCTGGTGATATCCGGATCGCAAATTGATCTTTGAATAAATGCTCGATCCTTGTAGTTGATCAAAAAGATCGTCAATTCATGGAAGAGGATACCGATTCTTGATTGTCAATTTGTTGAGTTCATGGTAGTCGATACACATACGGAAGGATCCATCCTTCTTCTTCACAAACAACACAGGTGCGCTCCAAGGCGAGAAGCTTGGTTGAATAAATCCTCGGTCTAACAGCTCTTGTAGTTGACTCTGTAATTATTGCATCTCGGAAGGTGCGAGTCTATAAGGTGCGCGAGCTACAGGTGCTGCTCCAGGCACTAAATCAATCTGAAACTCTACGGCTCTCTACGGCGGCAATCCAGGCAATTCCTCTGGGAAGACATCGGGAAATTCGTTCACAATTCGAACGTCATTCACGCTCTTCACCTCAGTTTCTACCGCTTTCACATGTGCTAGGACAGCAAAACGTCCCTTCTTCATAATCTTTTGCGCTTTCATGCAACTAATGAGGTTCAACTTCGAGGTACATCTCTCTCCATAGATAACCAGTGGTTCGCCATCTCCTTGTGGTATGCGAAGTGCTTTATCTCCACAGATAATATCGGCCTTTATCTTGCTCAACCAATCCATAACAATGATCACGTCAAAGCTTCCCAGTTTGATAGGTATCAAATCAATTTCGAAATCTGCACCAGCTATGTTGATAATAGCTCCACGACTAATATGGTCAACCTTTTCAAGTTTTCCATTTGCGACCTCGACAAGCATACTTTCTTTTAATGGGACTAATGACCAATTAATCTTATCGCAAAAATGTCTACATACATAACTTCTATCCACACCAGTACCAAACAAGACAGAAGCTAAAAGATTGTTGATTGTGAATATACCTGTCACCAAGTCGGGGTTATCGCGTGCATCCCTTGCATTAACATTAAAAGCTCTACCTCGCGGTGGTCCTCCATCTTTTCGCTTGTTTGGGCACGCATTTCTGAAATGGCCCGTCTCCCCGCATTCATAACACTTCTTCGGCCCTGTGGGGTTCGGCTTCCCATTCAAAGTGGTGACCTTGCAATCTTTTCCGATATGCCCAGCCCGTTGGCATTTCTCACAAATAACCTTGCAATACCCAGTGTGGTGTTTGTAGCACCGTTTGCATTGTGGTAAGGTTCCTTTGTAGTTCGGGTTGGTGTTGGTGTTGTTGTTGGGATTAGGGTTTCCACCGTTGTTGTACCTCTTGGCGGGGGTTTGATCGTAGTTTCTCCCCCTGTTGTTGTTGTTGTTGTTGTTGTGGTTGTTGTGGTTGTTGTCCCATTTCCTCTTTTCGCTACTACCAGCCTCAAACTTAGCCTTCTCCGGCTCATCAATAAGAATCTGATTCATGAGAGTATGCGCCATGCGCATTGCTTCGGGAACATTCGGTGGTTTGGATGAGGTGACGTTTCCTTTGATGGACTTAGGGAGTCCCGAGAAGTATTTCTCCATGCGCTTGAATTCGGGGGTGACCATGGTCGGACACATCAGTGCTAACTCCAAAAACCTACGATTGTAACTGTTAAGGTCATTCCCTACGGCCTTCAACTGCATGAATTCAATTTCCATCTTCTGAATTTCGGTTCTCGGACAATACTCATCAATCATAGCTGCCTTGAATTCCTCCCATGGCGTAGCATACGCCTCATCGATACCTTTCGCTTGAGCTAACGTGTTCCACCACGTTAGCGCGCCGTCAGATAGCGTGCAAGATGCAAACTTGGTTTTATTATCCTCCGAACAGTTGCTAACTCAGAATACTGATTCAAGTTTCTCGAACCATCTGGTGAGACCAACTGGTCCCTCGGTGCCGCTGAAGTTATGCGGTTTGCAGCTCTAGAATTCCTTGTATGTACACCCATTTCGAATGGGTGGAATAACCGGTGGTGGTGGCGGTGGAGCTTGGAGATTTCTTTCTGCTAGGGCTGCAGCGACCCGTTCGTTGATCATGTCCTCAATCTGGGCAGCGGTAGGTGTGGATCTTCCGTTAGCCATGATATTCTAAACAAAAATTTGGACTCAAGTCAAAATCCAGTATGCAAGTAGTAATAATACAGTATATAGTGACCAACATGGAATCAAAACATCACATGTTATTAAATAATGCATCTAGGTACAAATACCACAGAATCATCGTACAGCAATGTAAATAGAACATCGTGCAAGAATTAAATAACGTAAAGTTCCATTCATTAATAATAATAAGTTTCATACATCTGAATAAGTTCGTACAATACATATGAAATACATGAAACTATATCTAGATTACATCATGAAATCTAAATACAAAGTCCTACGGTGAAGGCGGGTGAACTGCTCCTCGAGCCAACTGCTCCTCGAGCTCAGTGACTCGAGCTCGGAGAGTCTCAATCTCCCTCATCAGTTCCTCGTTAGAGGGAGCTGGTGGGGCAGGCGGTGCAGGTGGGGTGGGTGGTGCCGGTGGTGCCGGTGGTGCTGATGTAGATGGTCCGGCTCCGGATGTAGACGGTACGTCCCTAGATGTAAGTGGTCCGTATCTAAATCTAGGTGGTACGGTTCCAGGAATAGTCAATATGTAACGGGGAACCTTACGTATCTATGGGTCGGCAGGGTATGGCACAACTCGTTTACGAGCAGTAACCCTACGACGATGGCCAAAAGCGTCAGTAAAAGCACGACCTCCATTCACCCCTGGAATGACGGTGCCGTCGAAACGGTACCGCTTCCTCGGCGGGGTGGAGGGTGCCTGAATAGGTCTATCAGCAGGATCCTCATCATCGCTGGAGTTGTCTGATGATGAAGAATCGGCGGATGATGAGTCATCCGAATCGTGTGGTGGTGACACTGGTGGCTGAGCTGGTAATCCGAAGCATCCGAAGGCGGCCAACATCTGTCTGTGTCTGCCTGGCGGAATCACGACTAAACATCCGTCGGGAGTGCATCGGCAAGGCGTGCGCATGTGGTTACGAAACGGCCCTTCCCCGAACTCCGCGGGGATCTCAATAACACCAATGCGGGGATGTGACCTCGAGGGTCCGGGAGCAGACACTGGGGCAGGTGCACTAGTACCAGCTCCGGAAGTAGAAGCGCCGGGATCACTAGTGGGTGTCGGGGTCGGTGTATCAGCAGTAGCAGCAGCAGGTGTAGCAGTAGGTAGGGCGACGGGGTCTGAGTCTGTACTGCCCGAAATGCCAGCAGGTGGAACATCCGACATCTGAACAAGGAAAAATAAATTTTCCATGTCAGTATGTCATAAAGCAAGCAAATAATAGGCCAACAGTTTAAATCATGTATAACGGTAACTAGCATGGCAATAACAGTAATTCGTATGAAAGTAGCATGCAATCGAAAGCAAGTAGCATCATGCAGTAGTGAAATCATGTAGTAGCATATGGCATATAGCGGAAAAAGTAAGCAGTAGCATGCAGTAAATTCAGCGGAAACAGGTAAACTAGCAAGTTGTAGATTAGTCCTATTAGTGAATCCTACTCGGGTCAGTCTTAGACTCACTAATGCAACCTAATTCCCTACAACCTGTGTAACGTCCTCCCAATAGGGTCTGAAAGGAACGTCACTAATATTAAAACATACCAACATATTATAATAAACGAGAACAATACTAAATGATGAATTTAACTTTAATGAGTACGCAGCGGAAAATGAAATATCGTTACAATGACAGGAATAACAATATCGTAAATGTTCACATGCAGAAGTAATAAATGCGATATCTCTTGATCCTATGTCCAAGTAGCATCACATAAGCAGTAAGTATAAGAGCTTGAATCAAACAGCACCTGAGACAAAACATGCTAAAGTGTCAACCAAAAAGGTTGAGTGAAGTTCATAGGTTTAACAAAAAGTTTGTCATTGTTTTAGACCACAAGATTTAGTTTGTAAAGTTGATCTCCCGCAGGATCAAAAAGTTATGCCAATGCGTGATATTTAGACTAAACGTTCAAGTTTTTGCCCCATGACAAGTTGTGTCTGTCCTTGTCAGTTTAATTTCATTATTAAGTAATACAATGACTTGGTCAAATGTATCGGGGACGTTACTCCCGATAGGCCTACCCCCAATAATTAAGCATGCCGCAGCAATTAAAAATATCACTGTAGGGACTTAGTCGGACATAGCCGGGTATAGCATAGTTTAACAGTTTGGTACTTGTGTCTAACGTGTAAAAAGTAAAAACAGCATGTGTCTCACCCCAAGTAAAAGTAAGTAAGTTTGCTAGCAATAAAGAGGGGCTATGAATTCACCTTAGTAAGTAGAGAGAGTGTTATTCCTCGGAATAAAGAGTTGAACGAGTGAGCAGAAAAGTCAACCTATTGACATTTAAGAGTAGTTAAGTG
Organism: Rutidosis leptorrhynchoides; assembly: GCF_046630445.1. NCBI lineage: Eukaryota > Viridiplantae > Streptophyta > Magnoliopsida > Asterales > Asteraceae > Rutidosis > Rutidosis leptorrhynchoides. The sequence goes on from NC_092339.1 coordinate 158,133,946, forward strand.
TTTTGCCCATGTTTAAGTTTAAGTATGTGTTTAAGTATAGTTTGTTTTACTAAGTTTCTATTCCTAGTAAGTTACTATTTTTATAAAGTTTCCATTTTTAGAAAGTTTCTTATTTTACTAAGTTTCTATGACTAGAGAGTTTCTACTTTTATCAGTGTTTTCCATTTTAGGATACTTGTCGTATTAGATAAGCTTCCAATCACCCCTTTCCCTTCGAATGGCTAATTTAGATCTAGGGGCTTGAGCCATAGGACCCTTTAAATCGGAAATCCAAACCCTCTGCCTAGAATCTCATAGAAACCATTCGTCAAGAAAGTTTGAAGATCTATACATCTCTAATACATATCCCAAAATATTTTTATGTTACAATATAAGTAGTAGGTTATAGGTGCTAGTAATAGTAATAGTGTATATATGTTATTTATTTTATTTTTAATTGCATATAATTTATAACATTATTTACATGTTTCGGTAAAAATAATAACCGAAGTAAAAAGTAAAAAGTAAAAAAAAATAAAAAGTAAGAAAAGAATACTTACTAGTAGTAATTCTTCAAAGAGAGAATGAGAGAAATTTTGGTGTGAGTTTGAATGAGAAATGAGGGGTATTTATACTTGAAAAAATTAGGTAAAAAGAATAAAATAATTAAAAGAAAAAGAAATATTTAATTCTTAATGGGATTTTAAAATTAAAAAGTATTAAATGTTAGGTCATGGGATAATGCACAAAATAAAATAATAAAAGTAGTTTTTCCATTAAAATTTTTAATTAAAAAGTAATTTATTTATTTATTTTTTATTTATTTTAAGGATTTTTTTATGTAAATAAACAAATTTATTTAATGTTTTTCCAAGAATATTTGTCAATAATATTTTTTTTATTTTTTTTATTTTTGTTTTATTTAATTAATAAATACAAATTTTGCATAAAAATAATAAATAATTCGGTATTTTGTATTTTTAATAATAATTATGATTTTAATTATTAAACTATAGTTTTAGTAAGTTTGTAAATATTATTACATTTATATATAATTGGATTTATTATATAGTTAAATATATAATACATTAACTAAATAATAAAAGTGATACAAAGTTTATATACTTAGTTAAATTATGTCAAATTATATAAATTAATAATATATTATTTATTTAAGCGTACATTGTTGACTAAAAATTACTATTCAGTCAATATTTAATTGTATATAACAACCCTTAATACATATAGTCAGACATATAACCCTAGGGTTAATTCAGTAATTTAGAAGTCGAAAAGTGAGGGTTGTTACAGTACCTCCCCGTTAAATGGATACATGAAATGTGTTATGAATAATATTGAGCTCATTTAAAACCTTGAGCGTTTATGCTGCAATATTAGGCAGACAAAACAGAGAGGAGTTCATGAAAATCATAGTCATGAAATTTGATAGAGATCGTCATTCTTTATAACAAGAATGATGAATTAGAGTTTTATCGACATTAAATAATATGGATAAAGTAATTCGATTATAGAAAGAGTATAAACGAAGCTATCGTAAAAGAGTAAATGAGAAAATTAAATGTTTGCCTTAACTTTTGACGTAGTTACGATTGATTTTCGGATTTCAAGGAATTAAAGAAATCTTCGAAATCTTTATAAGATTTGATTTTCCGGTAATTACAGAAATTAGGATTTTCTTTAATTAAAGGCGGTGAATTGCCTCGATTGCTGTTTCTGGAATTTTTGCTATAAATTAGCTTCTTCCGTTTCATTATCTTCACCACTTATATACTTTCTTTCTCAATTTATACTTCCAAAATTTTTGTTAATATGCTCAATCCAGTTCTTGTCTTTGACATTATATTGGTTATCGCCACAATCATCCTTCTTTTCCAACTCCCACCAGAGGAGTCTGTTTACTTCTACTATGCTCTAGAATTTATTGTGTTTTTAGTTCTCCCGTGTCTTTATATTGCTATACGCATTGATATACACGGTTTGTAATTTCAGTGTTGTTATCGGGATTTATATTTTCCCTTATATGTCGAAGCTTCATGCTTTTGTAAAGCAAGTAACGGTCCAGAATTTGTAGGTATGAAGTTTCGAATGATCAGGATATTCAAAGCAGAAGGAAAGGTAACAGCACGATTTGATTTGTCATATTACCAGAATATCCGGAAAAGATCGAATTATCAAGAAAAATATTTTCTTGATATGTTTAGAGTTTAAATAGATAAGAGTCGTGTAACATGGCAAATGATGATTATAAAGTCTATGAATCATCATCTTCCATTAAAAATTTAGCATGACTTACTGTAATATAATCACGTTGGCCTGACGTCATTATATTATACTAACTCATGCTTCAATTCCCAACACTACTTCAAATCATTCATAATTTAAACTTGAACTTTACAGAATATAGAAACTAAAACAGTTTCCTTTATGATGTGATAAAGATATCGCAAAGAGATAATTAATTGCTGACAAGAATCGTTATAAAGATATCTTCAGAAATATAGAGGATATTTATAACGAAAGATACAGTGATATCTCAGAATTTCTAAGTTCCAATGATGAGGAAAATTCTTTTGTTTCCTCTGCATTTAATGCTACCATATCTGAATCATTGGTTATCAATCCGAGATGGTTTCAAAAAATTTTATTTTTTTTAGATGATTAAACGCTGATTGTAATCGTCAACGGATCTAATGGTTAACGAATAGGCGTTGTTGATGATAATTTCGGTGGTTTGATGTGATAATTCATCATAGAATACGAATGAATATAATTCATGAATGTAGTGATCTTTAGGAAGATAACACCTGCTAAAGCTTTACTTGAATTCTGGTATGTTAATTTCAGAATGTGTAATTAAATTTGTATGAAAATGATTGTGTATCACAGTGAAGGCAGTGAGTATAATTAATGATTTATGAATCGAAATTGAAGAATGTACAGTGTATTTAGGTGAGATGTAAATATTTCTCGGGTATTACCTACCCGTTAAAATATTTTCACAATTAACAGTTTTTACAATCTTTATGAAGATATACGTTCATATATGTATTCTTCAGATATAATCATGGATTTAATGAGTTAATATATATTAAACTCATTTGATTTGCGGTTTGGAACGAGAGTAAATAATCTCCAAAATCTTAGAGATTTCATAATTGTTGCGAAATATTTCGCTAATGAAGTTATGAATCAATACATTCATCGTTATACTTGATTTATTATGAAATGGAGTTTATTGTGCTGAAGCAGTGATTAACAATTGTTAAGTCATTAGCGAAGGGTGTACATCATAGCATATTAGTGATATGAATTAACCAAGTAGTACATATTAGTTGAGATTCTCACGTAATTGCTTAGTACGACAAGATTTATTATTGTTCCAAATCATATATATATATATATAAGATATACATATATAATTCTTCACGAAGAATGAGTCAATACATCTTAACTCTTTATTGCTAATATTCCTTGGTATCTATGGGGCGTATCATGTTGATGTTTGAGGTACTGAGTGTGTTGTTGAGGCGGGGGATGCGAATGTTGTTGTTGATGAAGCTGATGCTGTTAGTGGTGATGTTGATGGTACTGGTGGTGATGCTGGTTATGCTGCTGGTGCTGCTGCTGGTGTTCGTAGGTTTCGCACCAGATTTTCCAGAGCCACTACTCGAGCGCGAAGCTCGTTGACTTCTTCTATTATTCCGGGATGATTGGTGGTTGGAACAAGGGGGTGAATAAGATCTAGAATCTTCGATATTATATATTCGTGACGGGATACCCTGGAAAGAAGAGAGAAAATGGTGTTTTGGACTGGTTCGCCGGTAAGTGCTTCAGGTTCTTCGCCAAGAGGTGAATTCGGTTGGTGGAAGGGATCACCTTCTTCTTGTCTCCATTGATTGAGTCGGCTACGAACCCATCCCCAATTCATCCAGAATAGATGATGGCTGATTGGTTCGTTTGTTCCGGTTACGCTGCCGTGGGAGCTTGAAGAGTTTGAGAAATTCATATTATATGTTTGGAATAGGGTTTGATATGAAATGGGTATTGAATACCGAATGATATATTCATCTCCTTGAATACGTATTTATAGCAAAAAGATTTCCGTAATTTACGAAGGAAATTTAGGATAAGTGGTAGACAAAGTTTATAGACATGATAATATATGATAAGATATGATGTGTCATCCATTTATGTAATAATGGTGGTATGACGTGTTGAGATTTGTAACCAGATATTGATTAAAGAATTTCAATTCGTATACTGTGATAACCTAATAATATTTTCCGGTTCGCAAACCGATGCATAAAGGCATAAGATACGTGAGTGTTTGAAGTAGTAGCAGGAGCTTGTGGACGAACCGTTATCTTCAATAACATATAGAAGTTTGATAAACTTGATAGGTCATAAGTTTGAAAAAAAATTAAGTGGAATAAAGATGAATATGATATAAACGAAACACTTTATTTTATTAAGAACAAGGCTTTAAACAAGCCTTCTTATTACACGATTCGGGGATAGAAATAGTTTAAGGCATAGCCTTTGCATAGATAGAAAATAACTAGGAAATATTAAGATTGAAGTAGTCTTCATACTTCTTCTTCTCGTCCTCAACCTCCTTCATAAACTTCTCAAACTTGTCGTTCTTCTCCTTTTGTTCCTCATAAAGATACTCGATGTTATCATAAAGATTGGAAACATCATTGTTGATTACATGGTACTTGTGGTCCCTTATAGAAAGTTGATTATTCACGCAGTTTTCCTCCATCTTCAATCTAAGGTCAACATCTTCTCTTAGTTCACCAACTTTATCTCTTTCTTTAGTTCAACATTTTCCTCCATGAGCTTCTTGATCGCTAGGTCTTTTTCCTTCATTTGAAAATCGATCCTTGCAATATGGCGAATTAGGTCATCAGTAGTTTTTCGCAGATTCATGAGCTCGTACTTGGCATCAACTTCATCGTAGAAAGGAGATCGGGATCTTTTCTTTGACGGCCCCGTTTCTTCAAGACATTTCCTCTTGTCTTTATTCCTCGGGGTTGGATAGTATTCAGGAGACCCATGTAACTTTAGAGTAGTATTTGGGCTATAATTTGGTGAGGGAGGACCACCAAAGCCATAAGGTGGACTTTGGACTGGTCTTTCTGTGGAAGACCTTTCAGTATCTTTTTCGGTTGGCTTGAAAAGATTCATTTTGGTCGTTTGATGATAATTAGACATCCTAACATTAGGAAGGAGATTTTGATCAGTTTTAAGATAGGATTGTAAGACATATGTTTTAAGATTACAAGGCAATCCTAAGTGCTTTAAAGTCTAAGGCAGGAAAGGTTATAGTTTCCTAGATTGCTAAGGCACCCTAGCTAACAAGTAAGGCACACATAAAAATGCAATCCTGGTTCTCTATAACAGCCTGGTTATGCTCTGATACCAATCTGTAACGTCCTCCCAATAGGGTCTGGAAGGAACGTCACTAATATCAAAACATACCAACATATTATAATAAACGAGAACAATACTAAATGATGAATTTAACTTTAATGAGTACGCAGCGGAAAATGAAATATCGTTACAATGACAGGAATAACAATATCGTAAATGTTCACATGAAGAAGTAATAAATGCGATATCTCTTAATCCTATGTCCAAGTAGCATCACATAAGCAGTAAGTATAAGAGCTTGAATCAAACAGCACCTGAGACAAAACATGCTAAAGTGTCAACCAAAAAGGTTGAGTGAAGTTCATAGGTTTAACAAAAAGTTTGTCGTTGTTTTAGACCACAAGATTTAGTTTGTAAAGTTGATCTCCCGCAGGATCAAAAAGTTATGCCAATGCGTGATATTTAGACTAAACGTTCAAGTTTTTGCCCCATGACAAGTTGTGTCTGTCCTTGTCGGTTTAATTTCATTATTAAGTAATACAATGACTTGGTCAAATGTATCGGGGACGTTACTCCCGATAGGCCTACCCCCAATAATTAAGCATGCCGCAGCAATTAAAAATATCAATGTAGGGACTTAGTCGGACATAGCCGGGTATAGCATAGTTTAACAGTTTGGTACTTGTGTCTAACGTGTAAAAAGTAAAAACAGCATGTGTCTCACCCCAAGTAAAAGTAAGTAAGTTTGCTAGCAATAAAGAGGGGCTATGAATTCACCTTAGTAAGTAGAGAGAGTGTTATTCCTCAGAATAAAGAGTTGAACGAGTGAGCAGAAAAGTCAACCTATTGACATTTAAGAGTAGTTAAGTGTTTTGCCCATGTTTAAGTTTAAGTATGTGTTTAAGTATAGTTTGTTTTACTAAGTTTCTATTCCTAGTAAGTTACTATTTTTATAAAGTTTCCATTTTTAGAAAGTTTCTTATTTTACTAAGTTTCTATGACTAGAGAGTTTCTACTTTTATCAGTGTTTTCCATTTTAGGATACTTGTCGTATTAGATAAGCTTCCAATCACCCCCTTCCCTTCGAATGGCTAATTTAGATCTAGGGGCTTGAGCCATAGGACCCTTTAAATCGGAAATCCAAACCCTCTGCCTAGAATATCATAGAAACCATTCGTCAAGAAAGTTCGAAGATCTATACATCTCTAATACATATCCCAAAATGTTTTTATGTTACAATATAAGTAGTAGGTTATAGGTGCTAGTAATAGTAATAGTGTATACATGTTATTTATTTTATTTTTAATTGCATATAATTTATAACATTATTTACATGTTTCTGTAAAAATAATAACCGAAGTAAAAAGTAAAAAGTAAAAAGTAAAAAGTAAAAAAAATAAAAAGTAAGAAAAGAATACTTACTAGTAGTAATTCTTCAAAGAGAGAATGAGAGAAATTTTGGTGTGAGTTTGAATGAGAAATGAGGGGTATTTATACTTGAAAAAATTAGGTAAAAAGAATAAAATAATTAAAAGAAAAAGAAATATTTAATTCTTAATGGGATTTTAAAATTAAAAAGTATTAAATGTTAGGTCATGGGATAATGCACAAAATAAAATAATAAAAGTAGTTTTTCCATTAAAATTTTTAATTAAAAAGTAATTTATTTATTTATTTATTTATTTATTTATTTTTTATTTATTTTAAGGATTTTTTTTTATGTAAATAAACAAATTTATTTAATGTTTTTCCAAGAATATTTGTCAATAATATTTTTTTTTATTTTTATTTTTATTTTTGTTTTATTTAATTAATAAATACAAATTTTGCATAAAAATAATAAATGATTTGGTATTTTGTATTTTTAATAATAATTATGATTTTAATTATTAAACTATAGTTTTAGTAAGTTTGTAAATATTATTACATTTATATATAATTGGATTTATTATATAGTTAAATATATAATACATTAACTAAATAATAAAAGTGATACAAAGTTTATATACTTAGTGAAATTATGTCAAATTATATAAATTAATAATATATTATTTATTTAAGCGTACATTGTTGACTAAAAATTACTATTCGGTCAATATTTAATTGTATATAACAACCCTTAATACATATAGTCAGACATATAACCCTAGGGTTAATTCAGTAATTTAGAAGTCGAAAAGTGAGGGTTGTTACAACCTGGATCTGATACCAAATGTGACGTCCCGTACCAAATCATCATGTACGGACCATCAACAACAGGATCGTTACAAGGTTAAGTACTATATGCGTTTTCAAAAAGAGTTTGCATTCATAATTAAAAGTGATGTCAAACCAACATCGAAAGTTTTACAATCCAAAAGTATGCTTCACTAAGTAGAAGCAATAAATAAGTGTACGTGACCCCAAATGGTCGTTACAAGTCATAATTCAAAAGTACGAATGTTTGAATGCAAAATAAAGTAGTTCATGCGATGACAACTCTAAGCAGCGGGTGTCTACAGCACGACTAGTACACAGCGGAAGCTAACCTCAAGCACCTGAGAAAAACATGCTTAAAAATGTCAACACAAAGGTTGGTGAGCTATAGTTTAAGTATAACAGTATGTAAGGTAGGCCACGAGATTTCAGTGCTACAAAGAGCGTTTCAAAACAGTATGATAAAGTATATGTTAACCGTGGGCACTTGGTAACTAACTTAACGTTTATACCCCCTGAAAGTACACTTGGCAAGTGCGTATGTCTAGGAAGTATTAAACACTCGTTAAATGCTAGCGCTACTAGCCCGAGTGGGGATGTCAAACCCTATGGATCCATATCTAAGATTCGCGTTCACGGTTCAAAAACCAATGATTAAACGTTACCGAGCTAAAGGGAATGTTTCTGCCGTTGTATAACCCACACATATATAAGTTTAAGTACTCGTTCCTAGTATGTAAAACATAAAATCCCCATGTATTCTCAGTTCCCAAAATAAGTTTAAAGTAAAAAGGGAATGCTATAACTCACAATGATAATGTAGTCGTAAAGTCGGTTCGGAATAGGTGTGCAAGTAATCGGTCCGAAGGTCCTCAACCTAAGGCAAATAATACTAAGTCAGTAAATCGTATTAATAGGTTTAAAAGTATGTATTTAAGGTCTTAAGGGTCATCATCATTCATCATCAAACAAAAGGCGTAAAGTAAGTTTCGTTTATAAAAGTAGTTTAAAACAAAGTCTGACTTCAGTCAGTCACCACGGCCTCTACCCTTACTGAATTAAGGTGAGACCAGTGGCCATGGCTCCGTCTATGAGTCCCTTAAGTGTGGTAAAATTTACAGAAGCAAACTCGTCTTGGTTTGACCGTGGCGACGGTCTAAGTGCGAGTAGGTCAGAAATTTCTGCACAACGTTAAAGGACATAGTGACGATCGGAGGGCCATAAATCCTAAACCGTAACTCGGATTAAGACGAGTCCTATATGAAAAGTTATCTACTCGAAAAGTTCTATCTAAAAATCAAAGTTAGAGCAGCCCAGGTCTACTGGTCTGTTACAGAAACATCAGATCAGTAGCTTTTGGACAGAAACAGTGAGTTTAAAAGGGTTCCGGTGGTCTTGGTGCTTGATGTTCATCATGGTTCCCATCCTTGATGCATATAGCTTCAAGTGTACAACTCATTGATTTATCTACATCTTCTTAACCAAGTCTTGACCATCATAACCCTAGTGCAAGTCTAAGACATGAAGCACAACTCACTTAAGAGTTGCATGTAGTTTGATGAACCAAAGTTACATCAAAGTCTTAGGTTTGACACTTACATGAACTATAATAGAAATATTGAACTATAAACTTGAAAGTTAACTAACTAATCAAGATCATAAGTAGTAGAACATAGTTCTTAGTTTGATCTTGAAGATCCAAGACTCCAAAGTCTAGATCTAAAGTTATATTTAAAGAAAACTTATTTGTGTGTTCTTGAACTTTCAAAGTTAACTTAATTTGTTCAAGAGATATGAGATCAAGACTAACTTGTAGTACTTGACCATATAAACTAACTACATGAAATTAAAGTGCATAAAATGAAAAAGTAAACTTAAATAAACAAGAAAAGGTTCATGGTTGTTCATACTTTAAAGATTCAAACCAAAGTTTGATCTTTAGAAAGTAAACTTTAAAGTTTACTTCATGAGCTTCAAGTATGTCTTTAACAACACATGAACTTGCAATCTTTTAAGAAAGTATATGTAGAACTATAACTAGTAAGTTATGTTCTTGAGTGTTCTTGATAAATACAAGATATAATGAAGAATAAAACTAGTAAGTTAGATTCTTGAAACCAAGTAAGTAAATAACTAACAACTACTAGTAATCAACACAAGTAAACAAAGATTAAAACAAACAAAGTATGATGATGATTATGGAATGTTAGGATTCGGTTTTGACAAGAGAAAAAGAGGGAAAGAAACTCACACTTGAGAGCAAAAGATGAGAGAAAAAGTTTGAGAAAATGCAAGTTTGATGTGTGTGTGAAAATGTGGGAATTGTAATGAATGAAGTAATGAAAAATTTGAAACAAAAAGAGCTCTTCCTAGGCCATAAAGGCCACGGCCTGCAGCTCATCAAGGGGAAGGCCAAGGTTTGTTGGTCACTAGCAAGTAAAGCTTCAAAAGTGTGGACAATAGATGGGGTTTCATGGGGATAACAAGTGAACTAGATTCCAATTGATGAAACTAACTAGTTACCTTACTAAATGATACTTACACTTGAAGACATGGGCTAACTAAGTCCACTTAAAAGGTAGGGTGGGCTTGGAAGTCCAATAACATGAGTCCATTACACTAACAAAGCCCAAGTTCAAATAAATCACAAGTTAAACCAATTAAAGCCCAAGTAACTAACAAGTAACCTTTGTTAATTAAAATAATTAATAAAACTAATCATGAATGCAAATAATATCTAGAAATATTATTCGTGCAAGTTCTGGGTGTCACAAAGACGTTTCGGGCAATTAAAGTCAAGTTCGGGCAATCATGGTAACATGTAAATGTAATAACATACATTCGTTTAATCATACGTATTAATAATAATAATTATTAATAAATAAACCTTGGAAATTCCAAGGTCGTTACACACGGACCTCTACGTACCCCAGAACACTGCCCGAATGGATGCGTTCCCGGGTACCGTCGATCGAGTTCGGGTTTTCACCCGAACGTGTGTTATACGTGCAAATGATGAGGGTCATTGAAATAAATAATCTACTAAAGCCAAAAAAAATCGTCGTTCAAAAAAAGGTGTACTGCATGCTATACACTTTGTACTATTAGCATCAAGTGCTCAAACTCATTCCTCAAATACATTCTCTATCCTCCATTCTTCCCCAACACATCATCTAGTTTAGGAAAATAGCATCACCATCGTCTAATTGAAAAAACATGTCGTAAACTAGTCGTATGCTAAACGAATGAAAAACTAGAGTTGATGATGAATTGGAAAATCGATAGAACCCTTTTCTGGATTTTAATCTCAATATCAATTTAGCTACAAAACAAACACTTAAATTCACATGCGCAAACCACATAAATTCGTGAAGGGTTCGTTGTAGGAACAACTGACGACACCTGTGGCGGATTGCTGCTTATCGCCGTCACTCTCTGGCGGCCATTGACGGAGCCATTCACGATCGATAGGGAATGACCTTATACTGATACAACTAAATATGCTTATTGTTCTTAAGCTTATGTAAAATGTCTTTAATATCCTTAAAACAGAGCTAAAACGGAGCCAAAACAGAGCAAAATCTTCAAGAGAACTTTGATCATGCTAACAACTTAGGGGACACATAAAACCACATGCAGACAACCAGACACGTATAATAATTTAGATACACCAAAATCGGAGCTTAATTTGGTCTGATCTATAGACTGTATATAAATATACGATTCACGACTACATATATAAATGGATTTTAGTAGTTCAAGTGGATTATATATATATATATATATATATATATGTATATATATATATGTATATATATATATATATATATATATATATATATATATATATATATATATATATATATATATGTTAGGTTATTGTGTTTATAAGAACACCCCTGTAATGTTAAAAAATAACATAACATTTTTTTGTATCAATTCAAGTTCTAATCAAACTGATCAATACATATCTTATTATAGCCATCAATTATCTTAAAAAACATGGTATCAGAGCTTACGGTGAAGATCTAGGATCAATTCACTCGTTTTAAGCTTCAATCATTTACCAAGAATAAGCTTCCATGTCAAAATTGACGGTAGCTTAAGATGCCAACACAGAAAAACAACTTATTAAACCAAGCTACCATGTCAAAAATTGACGGCAGCTTGGCCAATAACCAAAAACAACTTCAATTCATAAATTGTCAAACGAGTTACCTGAGTGCTCTCTGTAAACCACTTACCTCCGTCACCAACACAGAAACCATCACCTTTGTTCCATCACCAATAAATCACCATCGGTTACTGGAACAGCCGCGATGTATATATTGTGGTGTGTCAAATCACACAATTATTCAATGCCTTAAACTTATCGGATATCCTAAATGGTGGAACAAACAGAAACGGGGTAGAATGATAACGAGACTAGCAGAAGCTGCCGGCGGCAACCACAAGGTCACATGTAACGGCAGCTCTAGATCCAACAAATGAGCTACTCAGAAAACAACACGAGGTACTCCAGACTTTAATTTATCTCAGAAATCAACTAAATGGGTGAAGGTTAAACCTTCAAACCCTAATAAATCTCACCAATCGATCAAAGTGATTAGGGTAAACCATAATCACTGTAAACTGACCAGAGTAAGAGAGGCCAGTTATAATCGCTTCAATTGCTTAAAAGAGCTGATGAGAGAAGAAGAAATAAATTCTCAAATGAAATTTTCAGATAGAGATGAGAAGGAGATGAATAACCCAAACCCTAATTTTATTACGAATGGGGATGGGATCGGTTGCTGTACTATACCCGAACCTTATAACCAAGAAAGGGAAAGTGGGCTTAATAGCTTGGCCCAACAAGGAAAAAATGGTGGGGTTAATGGGGATGATCAGGTTACTAATTTGGCCCAACAAGGAAAGAATGGTGGGCTTAATGGGGATGATCTGTTCCGAACTAATTATGATATTAATAAAAAAACATAAATTAGCCCAAAAATCTTTTAAAAATAAACGTTTAACTAATCATTCGTTTTTTATCGAAAAAGCTAATATAATTTCGAATAATGTTAAAAGTAACGAATGGATTTTTGATTGTGGTGCTACTCACACCATGAGTTTTGAAAAATCCGACTTCTGTTCCGAACTAAACCCTCGGGTAAATAGAATTCAAACTGCAAATGGAGGGGTTGTGCACGTAGAAGGGGGTGGGAAAATTGAAATCACACCGATTATGAAATTATCAAATTGCTTATATATTCCACCCTTGTCTCATAAACTTTTATCCGTTAGCCACGTTACAAAAGAATTAAATTGTTCTGTTTTATTACACCCCACTTTCTGTATCCTTCAAGATATAAAGACTGGGGTAATTATTGGGCGTGGCACCGAACGGGGTGGGTTGTACTATGTGGACGAAGTAACCCAACAAGGTACCGTGATGCTTGCTCACGGAACACCTACGAGAGAAGCATGGTTATGGCATAGGAGATTGGGTCACCCTTCTGCCGAATACTTACATGCTTGATTTCCTAGCCTTTTTCCCTCCAATGTTAATTTAAATTGTGAAACTTGTATTTCGGCCAAAAGTCATCGAAGTACATTCAAACCTAGTAATACTAGAAAGGATGTACCTTTTGCTCTAATCCATTCAGATGTGTGGGGTCCTGCACCAGTTGTTGGGGGGAGAAACTTCCGGTACTTTGTCTTATTTATTGATGACCATTCACGCATGACATGGATTTATTTTTTAACTCACAAATTAGAAGTGTTTGAAATTTTTTTCCATCTTTACAAAATGATACAAACTCAATTTAACAAAAAAAATACAAATTTTAAGTTCCGATAATGGGGGTGAGTTTGTCAATACGTCAATGAAATAATTTTGTGAAGATAAAGGGATTATTCACCAAACATCTTGTGCCCATACTCCCGAACAAAACGGAGTAGCTGAACGAAAAAATTGACTACTCTTAGAAATGACAAGAGTGTTATTAATTGAATCGAAAGTTTCGAAAAAAAATTGGCCCGAAGCTCTTGCTTCCGCTACTTATCTTATTAACAGACTACCTACTAAAGTTTTGGGTACAAAAACTCCGAAAGATGCCCTTTTTCAATTTCATACCCTTCCGACTTCATTTAGCATAGAACCTCGAATATTTGGGTACTCGGTCTTTGTCCACATTCCAGAAAATGAACGTACCAAACTAGATCCATGTGCGGAAAAATGTGTCATGGTGGGCTATGAAATTAACCAAAAAGGATATCGGTATTATAGTCCCAAAAGACGCCATGTTTTTACTACGATGAACTGTGACTTTGTCGAAACAGAATATTTTTATGATACCCAACTCACGAGTGTGGGGGAAAAGAGGATAATGACACTCTCAGTTGGATGACATGGGTTCCACCTCAAATACCTCAAACACAAAACCTCGAACCACGTCTGATCAATCCTTAATTAATGATGTTGCTTAATTACGGATTGAGTGCAATAAGATTATAATGGAGGATGGGATGTTCGATGATTATTTTGGGCCCCGATGATCGTTTTTCACTTTAACTATCAAGTGATCAACCACCCCGACCCGGTCTTCGTTATCGATTAGCATGATTCACCTTAACTCAATGTAAGAAGTCCTTGGGCAAAGTCACAAGTGAAATCTACAAAGGCTTAGGCAAATGGCAGAGAATCAACAACCCCTAAATGAGAGGCCAAGCTCTCTATTTATAGATTTCGAGATATCCGCGATCCGCGAGTACCTTAACTATCTGCGGAAACTCAGCGGATTGAACCGCAATCTTTATATCAATGCGAAAACATGACCGCTGTGCTTATTTTCAGCGAATATTGCATAGCTTTGCCTTATAATTCGCGCAGTTCAGCCTTTGGCCTTTAGCCAATAAAATATACATATACAATGCTATGTATATGATCAAGTCCCCCCAGTTTATTATGATACATATTGCGAAACAAATGTATCATGATAAACTCTAAAAATTCGCAGTTATTGCAGTCAATATTCACCTTCAGGAATTTCGCATTAACCTAGTTACCGTTATAACAGTCAATGTTACCGTTTGAATTATCTCAATAGATTATTATCACAATTAACTCCGTCGCCTATATATATTGTGATCTGAAATCACAAATTCACTACTCATTTTTCCAAAATATCAAAGAATTACCCAATTCATCAATCAATCATTATCATTTTAATCATTTTTTGCAGCTCTCTTTTAATTTGCAATGAAGATTAACGAGTTAGATAGGAAAGCTGATCCAAAAACTCTGATCACTAAACTATTAACGAGCCCGGAGGCTAAATCATCATCATCGAAAGAAAAGCAGCCCATTCCAATCGTTGATTTAACCTCTAAATCTCCTTATTCAAAGCCGAGTACTACCAAGCGACCGTTACAAACACCGCCATCTTCGCAAAGCAAAAAACATAAACAACAGGAAACCGTTCCTCACGACGATCCATTTATACCGTAACACAAAGGGGAACAGCAAACTGGTATATTGCGAATTGCCATTGAACATGTAAAATATATATTATTTTTATTTCGCCGACTAACCAACGACGTTATTTTGCAGGCGATTCTTCTGGTGATCCTATCTTTGCAAGTCCGAACACTCTTGATCAAATCACCGAATTGTTCCGCACTCCACCTGACTCTTATGGAGTGCGAATTGATGGTTTAGCAGGATATACTTATGCTTCAGCTGCCGCTGCTCTGGATCAGCGCCAACAGATGAAGTTAGCAATCCCCGGCGAGCTTCGCCGCGAGTTCTCTAAACTCTCTGCGCTGGAAGCGCATAATAGTTTTGTTCAAAATTTCTACATGTGCTTTAATTCAGCATATGATGTTATATGCCGTCAAGAACAATTTTTCAATGTTCTTGAAGCTGAACAACTAAAGTATAATGCGGAAAAGATCAAAGCTGAAAACAGCGAAAACGCTGTATTGATCTCTCCTATGAGTTAACCGCAGCAAAAACCACCGTTGATGACTTGAAACAACAGGTTACTGATGCGAATGAGAAAGAAAAGCAACTGCAGGACACTATTAAAACACTGTCAGAGAATGTGACAAAGCTAACGACAGAGCGAGCCAACGCTCTTGCTGCTAAAGCCTCTGTGGAACTTGAGTTCACCAAGGTCCGCCAACATCTCCCTGAACTGGCTAGAAAGATCCTTAATTCCAAGCCTGTTTCTGTAAATTTTTCAACATTTGCCTCCGCATTAAGGCTACGCGAGAGGGTTGAATTTATGGATGAGATTGCTATTCGCTGCCCACTGCCAGACCCACTACCAGCTGCATTAGCTGATCGCCTTTGCTCACTGGAAGATGCGAAGTCAGCATATGCGGTCGCTCAACAGGGCATAGCCGAAATTCCCCTCCCCAAGATAACCGCGATAAGTGAGCAAGAAGATGCCACTGCAGATGACATCATCAAGCTTGACTTAACCCATGATTAATACTCACTTTGTATAATCAGCACGCAGCTGCTTCTGCGATTTTATTAATAAAATTTCGCTTTTTCATATTTTTGCAAGTACTTCTATTTTTATAGCGCTTTCATTGTCAATATTCATAACACAAACTTGTCCTTTGCAATTTCCAACATATATTATTGTGCACATAATAAATGCGTACTTTTGCGAAACAATCTGTATGCGTATATGCTTATACGTTATGAATCTTCTAAGTCCGCCGAAACGATCCTTAGGTATGTAATCGGCATTGCGAAGCATCTAAATATTGGCAAGATCAAATATTTAGGAGATAATATTCCTTTCGCAATAATTCGCGTGCAAAAGTGGGCAATTTCATCACTTTGCTATATAAACAATGCGGAATATAAAAATATGAAATTAACTGCAAAACATATCATATTTATTCGCATTAGAACTTTCGCATACTTTTACAAGTGAGTATTCTTAAAATTTTAACAAGTGTGATCAAGACTTGCAAAAAATTAAAAACAAGGACACTTAATAAGTATTTCAGCCATGTGTATTGAATATAATTTTCGCGATTTTTTACATATACAATTGTTAAATTCCGCAAAACTATGCATAATATCGCTTTAAAAGGACAGCATGCCATGCATTAGGCAAAGTTCGCCCTTCCACGTCCGCGAGCTTATATGAGCCTGTCGCATTAATTGCCACAATTTGATAAGGGCCTTCCCAATTAGGACCCAATTTGCCTAGCTTTTCTGCTCTGCTTGCCTCATTATTACGCAACACCCATTCACCTATAGCGAATGATAAAGCTCGCACTCTTTTATTATAATACTTAGCAATTTGCTGTTTATTATTTGCTTCTCTGATAGCAGCTATTAATCTCGGCTCTTCTATAAAATTGAGATTTTCGCACAACGCAGCATCATTTGCTTCTTCATCAAAGTTAGCGATTCGATGCGTTGGTACTAAAATTTCAGCGGGGATTACTGCCTCAGAGCCATAAACCAGGCTAAATGGTGTTTCACCTGTACTCTTTTTGAAAGTTGTACGATGTGCCCATAAGACATTGGGTAATTCATCTACCCAACCAGTTCGCCTTTCACACAACCTCTTTTTTATTCCGCTTACAATATCGCGATTTGTTACCTCGCATAAACCATTAGCTTGCGGGTGCGCTACTGACGTGAACTTTTGTATTATGTTTAAGTCAGTGCACCACGTCTTAAATGGATCTTTCGCTATTTGTGCTCCATTATCGCTAACCAATTCTCGCGGAATACCAAATCTGCACACAATGTATTCCCACACAAAATTTCGCACCTGCACACCAGTGATTGTGCGAACCGCTTTCGCTTCAACCCATTTAGTAAAATAATCAATTGCAACGATTAGGAATTTAACATTGCCAGGTCCTGCAGGAAATGGCCCCACAATGTCAATGGCCCATTTACTAAACGGCCATGGCGAATTAACAGGGATCATATCATGCCGCGGCATTCGATTCTGCGGAGCATGCCTTTGGCAACTTTTACAGCGTTTAACAATTTTTGCCACATCGCGGTATAGGGACGGCCAAAAGTATCCCATCCGCATAATTTTCACAGCAATAGTCTTGTATCCTGAATGTAGTGCACAAGTACCATTATGCACTTCTTCAACAAGCATTTCCGCCTCAATTGGTCCAACACACCGCATCATCGGTCCGCAGTACGATTTGCGATATAAGACATCATCTTCTATGAGATACTGATGATGTAGCGTGAGGGTATGAAATAGTATTATTTTTACTAGGAAATACTACAAAATATGACACAAGTTTTATTAATTTACGGATGGGATATACCTAAACCTTGCTACAACACTATAGGCAGTGTGCCTAATCGTAGAGTAGTGTAGTTTTTAGTAAGTCCGGTTCGTTCCACAGGGAGCTAGTGATTACGTACTATATTTTTAACTATAACTATATTTATACAAAATATATATAATTATATAAGTAGTAATATTATTATAAAAGGGGGGTTTTACCGTTTAATGACCGGTTTGTCGATTCTATATTTTAAGCGCAAAGATAAATGACGATAATTAAAGTGCGTAAAATAATGACAATAAATAAAATGACAGTAAATAAAATTGCGAGTAATAAAATGACAGTAAATAAAGATACGATGAGAAATACAATAAAAGAATTATGCTTATTTAAACTTCCGTAATCATGATGTTTGACGTGTTGATTTTAATTTATTACCATGGGTTAATTGTCCTTTGTCCTGGTTTATTTGATACGTCTATCTGGTTTTTGTCCATAATAGTCCATCGGTCATAAATATAAAGTGCGAGTATCCTCGTCAAATTACCCTTATACCCGAAGTCAAATATTCCAACTGATTAAGGATTTAAACTGTGACACAGTTATCACTTCTGTCAACAATTACACCAGTTATCAATGTATGTAATCCACCCCTGTTTTAATTAGTTTATGAATATTAATTCATCCACTTGATCAGAATGAATAATCAATTACCCAACCCAATTGATTAATTAAATGATTATAACAGATTCCATATGAACGTCACTAAATAGGACAACCATAATCATTATTAATTATTAGGTTAATTAATTTGAAGATAGGTTCGACAGACTCCAATGAGTTGTCACTCAATTAGACAATACCCCCCATCTATTAATAGTCAATAATCCAATTTCCACAAGTGTCGGTCTTTTGCCCAAACCTTAATTATGGTCCAAAGTTCAATAATCCAATTTTAGTAATTAGCCCAACATCATGAGTACTTCATTTTAAATAAGCATAATAACGACTTAGCTACGAGACATTAATGTAAAAAGGTTGAACATAACTTACAATGATTAAAAATAGCGTAGCGTTACACGGACAGAATTTCGACTTACACACTCAAACGATCTCTATCATAAATCTTATTATTATCATAATTTAAAATTAAAATTAAGATTATTGTTATATCTGATTACATTAACATTATGATAGAGAATTATAAATATAGATATTGATATTTGATATAGAAAAGTAGGAAAATGATCGAAAAAATGATCGAGAAAGTCTCTCCCCAATTCATCGTTACATAGATCCCTTTTATAGGTGAAATTAGAAATTGAATTTTCATTTACGACCCCTGAACTATGCTCAATTAACAACTTTTTATTATTTAATATTATTCTTATTATGAATTATTTAAATATTATATTTTATTCTTGTGCATAGTTGACTCGTAATTTTTACACCGTTGCGTCGAGCGCTGAAAGTTGGTTCATGCCCCGGTTCCGGATTTTCGAACGTCCTTTCGTACAATTTTATATCGTGTACTTTGCGTTTTGTAACTTGTACTCTTGTCATTTTTAAACGTTCCTCATCAATAATTTGAACCTTTTTAATTGTATCTTGTACATTTGAGCTTTTTGGACGTTTTGGTCTTTCAAATCTTTGTTTTTGTCTTTAAATCTTCATTTTCGAGCGATTTGCGTCTTTCGTCTTCGCACTTATTTATTTAACTATTACAACTAAAAATAAGGAAATTACATTTAAAAACTTTACATATTGGAACGATATTGCTACTAAATATATGTTCATTTGGAGCACTATCAAATATCCCCACACTTGAGCGTTGCTTGTCCTCAAGCAATACAGAACTTGAAATAAAAACATACATGAATCACTTTTTTATTCATCACACTTTGTACATCAGTGATTTTGATATAGCGGTATAAACAATGACAGTAATGATGGTTAAAGGTGGGTGTGTCATCCACAGTTGCCTCGGGTTTAGGTCAACGACACTTGCAATCAAATAGCCGATTTACTTTCGGTTTCCAAAGCAAAGTGCACATTTGAAAGGCGGTTTACAGTCCCACATGACTATAAAAATTTAGATCCTTTAGGAAATAGGATCTTTATGAAAACATTTGATCTTTTGAAAATTCAATCTAGCTTTTACCCTAGATAAGTTTTCTGATTTGATCCACCATTGGTGTTGCAAAATATATTTGTGGATCAATATTTTGGCTTAAAACTTTTAGGTTCGTGTAATCCACTGCTATCCTGGTATCGGAAAGCACACATCCAGTTTACTTGTTCCGTATATTACCTTTCGGTAAACTACTGTCCGGTTGTAAAGGAAAGCGATGAACAAGAAACTGTTAAGGCAATGTCTAATGACATGCATTTGTTCATGGTCTAAAAACGTGTCGGATGCTAGAACTATCCTTGGTAGGAGCAATAGTAAAGATCATCCTATGATTTTTCGGTCTGGCACAAGGTCCTGTCTCTGACCATGCTATGCAACCACCGTTCTTACGGTTGACACCCGATTTGGTTCAGGTGACCTAATGAATTCTTAGTGAATTCCTAGGATTTTACGTTCAATGGTAATGAACGCATTGAAAATGGTTTTTCAGAAAACGAATCGGTTTGTATTTTTGATCAAAATATTTTCTCGTTCAAGCTCGAGTTTAGATATCATCGAATTCCATGAGTTTGTAATTCTCAATCTTTAAGGTCAATCTCAAGGATTGAGTAATATCAGGCTTAAAAGCTAATTTTTAATCTTTTAAGGAGATTATCCTTTCTGGGGATCTGATTCATTAGTCTTATCAAGCTAATTTGCACGGTGCCTCCCCATTGTACGAGATAAATCCTTCTCATGGTTAGGATAAATCTGACCACTTGGCGACCCTGTTTGATGCTGAGGTCCGTGGATTTCCTGCTGATTTTAGAAATGACTTTTCTAGATTTTTCGTCAACCTACAGCTGGTCTGGACGACAACTTCTTGACCTAAATCAAGAAGCGCGTGTCTTTTTCGGAAGACTTTACTTCCTTTTAATGATGGAATTGATTCATCGTGTAGATCCATCTCTCATTACAGTAAATCGGGTAAAACAGTTAATTTAGTCCAAAACAAAACACCTGCAATAACTTTACAGAAACATGTGATAGATAGTTCTTAATTGAATGACTTGGTATATTCTCCCCACACTTAGTTTCTTTCTTTGCCTTTTTATTCTCCTTTATTCCATTCTTAAATGAATTCAAGCATTTTGGGTTGTTTCTCAATTTATGTCCTTTTCGAGGTAACGATAATTTCGGTATTAACACCTAGTTTTCATCGTTCATAAATATATATAAACATGATTTTGACTTCATTTAATTGAAAATTTTTTCAAATTTTCACAAAATTTGGCAAATAAACTAAGTGTAAACCCGAGAGAATTTATAACCCTTCCCCACACTTAAGATCATGCAATGCCCTCATTTGCATGAAATCAGACTATAATTATAAATTCATGAGGGTGATTAGTGTAGAAAAGTGATTAAAAATACCCAGTTTGTAAGCATATTATTTTACATCACATTTGATATTTTGCTTCTTGTCGTCAAAATCAGTAGCTATTGCTGAACTTAATGTTAGTCTTTGAAAGTGCGTTGTTCTACCCTGTTTTGTACATAATATAAAATACAAACATATATATACATATTTTTGAAGTTGGGTATATTACCCCACGTTCAAAAATTTATAAAGTCTAATATCTTTTTGGCATACTTTAGATCAATAAAATTAAAAATAATGATAACAAAATTTGCCGTCCCACCCTCGGGTAAAGCAATTTCGGCTTAATGACCTAGTCTTCAACTCACGACGAATTTTAGAAATCATTTTTTCAACTTAATGAATTAAAGTAAATTTTGTTTTTAAATATCACACAAAACTTAAAAGCATATTAATTTCATATAAAACCTAAAAAAAACAAAAATTCAGAATGGGGGGAGAAAACTAGTTCTTCAGTGTCTGCTAGCGGAAAAGACCAATCGGATTCCATTCTCGGAACTACACGAGAACAGAACAACTAACTCTAGATAACATTTTCTTAGAGCATTTGAATCTCCCCACACTTAGGTAGCTGTGGTGTCGAAATTGTGATTAACTTCATCGTCAATTTCTTTTGGTCCATAATCAACTTGCCTATCTGTGACTTTTTCTTTAAGCCAGTGCCCGGCTTCTTCCGTAATATCCCAAAATTCAACTAGTTTCGCCTTTTCTTTAGGCGACAGATTGGATACTAACCGGTTACATAACTTAAAGTTCCCCTTACTTCTAGCATCGATAGCCCGTTTAAAAAGTTTCTTCATTGAACTGTTAATAACGGGGTCATTTAATTTCGTATCAACAACGGGGTTCTTTATTATCAAGTCATCATTAGGTTTTACTTCATTTTCCCCACACTTAGGCGTTTTATTATTGCTAAGCACTACCGTTGGAGTTGGTAAAACAACATGGTTATTACCAATCGTTTTTACTGGTTCAACGGTTTTAGTTGGTGGAGATTTAGACTTTCGAATCATAAAGGTGATTGATTTGTTACCACTTTTAAGTGTCATTCTTCCATTTCCTACATCAAATAACGCCCCGGTGGACGCAAAGAATGGTCGACCTAAAATTAGAGGAACGTTTGGGTCCTCTTCTATGTCAATGACAATAAATTCGACTAGAAAGGTTAAATTGCCTACTTGAACGGGTAGGTTGTCAGCAATTCCAACTGGGTGCTTAATGGTTTGATCAAAGAGTTGAACACTCATATCCGTTGGACTTAACTTACCTACACCTAATCTCTT
The DNA here is from genome assembly GCF_046630445.1 of Rutidosis leptorrhynchoides. Classification (NCBI taxonomy): domain Eukaryota; kingdom Viridiplantae; phylum Streptophyta; class Magnoliopsida; order Asterales; family Asteraceae; genus Rutidosis; species Rutidosis leptorrhynchoides. The sequence goes on from NC_092339.1 coordinate 158,156,630, forward strand.
ATATAAGGAAAGAGGCATAACACTTACACTTGCACCTAAATCTGCTAGTGCATCATACATGACACAATCACTAAGTAGACAAGGAACAATAAATTCACCCGGATCACCTACCCTAGGTGGAGGTTTTGGTGGAACTGTCTTCACCGGGTTTATATTTACGGCTTTTGTTTCTTGCACTTTCTTATTCTTTTTCTTCTTCTTCTTTCCAGAGGTATCATAATCTTTATTACCTATCACTTGCTCATACTCAACTCCTTTTCTTGGAAACGGGATGGGTGGTTTGTATGGTGCCACCACTGGCTTTACATACTCGGGTGGTGGTGGTGTAACTTCTTCATTGTTACTCTCATCTAAAACCTTCCCATCTTCTGGTGCTGGTTTTTCAGAATTCGTTGAAACCATATTAACATTCTCATTCCGAGGATTTACTTCAGTATTACTCGGTAGCTTTCCTTGTTCCCTCTCACTCATCATGCTAGCAAGAGTACCTACGTGTTTTTCTAGATTCAAAATGGAAGCTTGTTGAGTTCTTAATGACTGATCAAATCTCTCGTTCGTTTGGGTTTGAGTTTCAATAAATTGTGTTTGAGATTCAACTAGCTTGAATACCACGTCTTCCATATTTGACTTTTTCTCTTCGGTTTGTTGTTGTGGTTTATATAAGCCAGGTCTTTGTTGATTGAAAGTGTTGTTTTGAGTTGGTTGGTTATTCGGACCTTGTTGGTTATACCAGTTATTTTCGGGTCCTTTTGGATTGTAAAGAATGTTTTGATTTCGATTGAAGTTTAGCTTTGGCGGTTGATAATTATTTTGATAATTATTTCCAGGCCTTTGGTTCATATAGGAAACATTCTCTCGTTGTTCCAATGTTGGTTCAATGTGACAATCTTTCAATAAGTGTGGTCCACCGCATAGCTCACAACTGATTCGTATTGCGTGAATATCTTTATTCATCTTTTCCATTCGTCTTTCGAAAGCATCTATTTTTGCGGAAACGGAATCAAAGTCATGGCTAGAATCGGCTCTAGCCACTTTAGATGAACGAAAAATATCTTTTTCTTGGTGCCACTCATGCGAGTGGGAGGCTGTGTTATCAATAATTTTGTAAGCTTCAGTTGCGGTTTTCTTCATAATGGAACCACCAGCTGTTATGTCGATGTCTTTTCGTGTAGCAACGTTGACACCTTGGTAGAATATTTGTACTATTTGGTAAGTGTCTAAACCGTGTTGAGGACATCCTCTCAACATCCTTCCGAATCTTGTCCACGCCTCATATAATGTTTCATTTGGCTTTTGCGCGAACGTAACAATTTCTCCTTGAAGTCTCACGGCTTTAGATGCCGGAAAGAATTGTTTAAGAAATTTTTCAACTAAAACATCCCATGTGTCAATCGCCCCTTCAGGTAACGATTCTAACCAATCTTTGGCTTCTCCCTTTAAAGTCCAGGGAAACAACATGAGATAGATCTGCTCATCTTCCACTTCTCGGATTTTGAATAGTGTACAAATTCTTTTAAACGTACGAAGGTGTTCGTTAGGATCTTCATTCGGTGCACCACTGAATTGGCATTGGTTAGTTACCATGTGTAGGATTTGTCCTTTAATTTCATAATCTGGAGCATTAACTTCTGGTTTAATAATGGCGTGACCTTGGCCCATGCGTGTGGCTCTCATTCGATCTTCCATACTTAGAGGTTCCGTTACTTCCATAATTGAATTTGTTGAATACGAATCACTAGAGGATTCTGATTTAATGGTTTGTGGCTCAGGAGGAATAATTAGTGGTTCAAGATCTTGGAATTGTCCTTGAATATGCTCCGGGTTCTTAATTGTGAAGTCGGGTTCAAAAGATGGATTATCGGAAATTTGAGTTGGAGTTCTTGTTCGACTATATGACGATTCTAAAGAAAAATCAACGGCGACAATATTTGCTAGATGTCTTGATCGAGTTACAGGTGGTGAACGTATGACCGGCGGTGAACGTCTTGCTCGGTGCATTCACTGAATATCCTATTAGTTTTTAAAAAGGAAAGAAAAATTATAATAAGTTATCCAATTAATAGACTTTTCTGATTTTGCCCACTTTTCGAATAGCCAAAAGATGCAGCAGAGGGGCAGGATTCGTTTGGTCTCAATATAATTGAGTACTGTTTGGCTCCAATAACCCGGTCCACGTACAAATCCAACTATTACTACGAACCAGAAAATTTTGATGTCTATCAATTTAACCACTTAAAATAAATTTTCGTAATTTTAAGAAATTTAGAGAAGAAGTAGAAAAAATTCTAAGTCCTAAAAACTAGAATGGCGAGAAATAAGAGAGAAAAAGATTGCGCGTCGAAAAATGTTGAAAAATAAAAAGGTCGAAAAATAGGCGTCGAAAAATAAAAATAAGAAAGTAGTGCGAAATACGGCGTCGTAAAATTCTAAAGCACCTAAAACTTAGTCTAAGGAATAAGCACTTAAGGGATTTTACGGCAAACCTAAAAATTCTAGAAGTAAAAATAACTATGGCAAAACTAAACTTAATACTAAAAGTTGCGACTATAGTCTAAAAATCTAAAGGTAATAAAACTAAAAAAAACATTTTTTTTTTATAGACAAAATCTTAAAAAAATATATAATTTTTTAAATTTTTTTTTTTAAAAAAAACGAATTTTTTTTTTCTTAAAAAAAAACGTTTTTTTTTTTTTTTTTTTTTTTTTACGTTTTTTTTTTTTTTTTTTTTTTTTACAAATATAAATTAAAAATATAGTGTTTCGCCGAGTACCCCGGCAGCGGCGCCAAAAACTTTTGCCTGTCACGCGGGTGACCCGGGTTCGATCCCCGGCAGCGGCGCCAAAAACTTGATGATGTAGCGTGAGGGTATGAAATAGTATTATTTTTACTAGGAAATACTACAAAATATGACACAAGTTTTATTAATTTACGGATGGGATATACCTAAACCTTGCTACAACACTATAGGCAGTGTACCTAATCGTAGAGTAGTGTAGTTTTTAGTAAGTCCGGTTCGTTCCACAGGGAGCTAGTGATTACGTACTATATTTTTAACTATAACTATATTTATACAAAATATATATAATTATATAAGTAGTAATATTATTATAAAAGGGGGGTTTTACCGTTTAATGACCGGTTTGTCGATTCTATATTTTAAGCGCAAAGATAAATGACGATAATTAAAGTGCGTAAAATAATGACAATAAATAAAATGACAGTAAATAAAATTGCGAGTAATAAAATGACAGTAAATAAAGATACGATGAGAAATACAATAAAAGAATTATGCTTATTTAAACTTCCGTAATCATGATGTTTGACGTGTTGATTTTAATTTATTACCATGGTTTAATTGTCCTTTGTCCTGGTTTATTTGATACGTCTATCTGGTTTTTGTCCATAATAGTCCATCGGTCATAAATATAAAGTGCGAGTATCCTCGTCAAATTACCCTTATACCCGAAGTCAAATATTCCAACTGATTAAGGATTTAAACTGTGACGCAGTTATCACTTCTGTCAACAATTACACCAGTTATCACTGTATGTAATCCACCCCTGTTTTAATTAGTTTATGAATATTAATTCATCCACTTGATCAGAATGAATAATCAATTACCCAACCCAATTGATTAATTAAATGATTATAACAGATTCCATATGAACATCACTAAATAGGACAACCATAATCATTATTAATTATTAGGTTAATTAATTTGAAGATAGGTTCGACAGACTCCAATGAGTTGTCACTCAATTAGACAATACCCCCCATCTATTAATAGTCAATAATCCAATTTCCACAAGTGTCGGTCTTTTGCCCAAACCTTAATTATGGTCCAAAGTTCAATAACCCAATTTTAGTAATTAGCCCAACATCATGAGTACTTCATTTTAAATAAGCATAATAACGACTTAGCTACGAGACATTAATGTAAAAAGGTTGAACATAACTTACAATGATTAAAAATAGCGTAGCGTTACACGGACAGAATTTCGACTTACACACTCAAACGATCTCTATCATAAATCTTATTATTATCATAATTTAAAATTAAAATTAAGATTATTGTTATATCTGATTACATTAACATTATGATAGAGAATTATAAATATAGATATTGATATTTGATATAGAAAAGTAGGAAAATGATCGAAAAAATGATCGAGAAAGTCTCTCCCCAATTCATCGTTACATAGATCCCTTTTATAGGTGAAATTAGAAATTGAATTTTCATTTACGACCCCTGAACTATGCTCAATTAACAACTTTTTATTATTTAATATTATTCTTATTATGAATTATTTAAATATTATATTTTATTCTTGTGCATAGTTGACTCGTAATTTTTACACCGTTGCGTCGAGCGCTGAAAGTTGGTTCATGCCCCGGTTCCGGATTTTCGAACGTCCTTTCGTACAATTTTATATCGTGTACTTTGCGTTTTGTAACTTGTACTCTTGTCATTTTTAAACGTTCCTCATCAATAATTTGAACCTTTTTAATTGTATCTTGTACATTTGAGCTTTTTGGACGTTTTGGTCTTTCAAATCTTTGTTTTTGTCTTTAAATCTTCATTTTCGAGCGATTTGCGTCTTTCGTCTTCGCACTTATTTATTTAACTATTACAACTAAAAATAAGGAAATTACATTTAAAAACTTTACATATTGGAACGATATTGCTACTAAATATATGTTCATTTGGAGCACTATCAGATACATCGGCGTTCTCTCTCGCACTAAATGAGCTTCGCGACTATCCTCTGGCAAAATATCATTGCGAATATATTGCAGGATTGGTTCCATCCAATTTGGCTGCGCCTCTGTAACAGATGCTACCATTAAATCACTATCAATTGACTTACTTGGCAATTCCTCAACTCATACTTGTTTTTGAAAATGCGAAAATGTTAGAGCGGCTAATTTGCTCAAAGCATCTGCCTTTTTGTTTTGACTTCTAGGCACTTGCGCGAGTTCAAAGTATTCGAACCGCGCAGTAGTTTCTTTTAGCAGTTGCAAGTACTTCTGCATAGAAGGATCATGCGCTTCAAAAGATCCGCTAAACTGATTCGCTACTAGTTGCGAATATGTAAATGCATGCAACTTAACAATATTCATTTTTTGCGCGATATTTAAACCTGCAAGCAATGCTTCATATTCTGCCTCATTGTTTGTCACATCAAAATTAAACCGCAGTGCGTAAGTGTGCTCTTCGCCGTTAGAACTTACCAAAACTAAACCCGCACCTGCACCTTCCGCACAAGAAGCACCATCAGTATATAACTCACAAGTTTCATTAACTGCTGGTTTTAGCGCGGTTCGCTCATTAATTACTTCTAACTCTCCAGACAGCTCTGCGAGATAATCTGCCATAACTTGACCTTTTTCCGCACATCGCGGAAAGTAGGATATTTGATAGGCACCCAACTCCACTGCCCATAATGCGAGTCTACCGGAAATCTCCGGTTTTGTTAAGACTTTCCTGATTGGCAGATTGGTTAGCACATGCACTGGATGCCCCTGAAAATATCTACGTAGCCTTCGCGTTGTTAAAATGAGCGCATATACAAACTTTTCGATCGGCGCATAGTTTATTTCGCTTCCCGTAAGAGCTTTGCTAACAAAATACACTGGCTTTTGTATTTTGTTTCTTTCCGCTATCAAGACTGAGCCAAACGCTTCATTTGCTACTGAAATATATAGATAGAGAATTTCGCCATGAATTGGCGCTGTTAGTGTAGGCAAAGTTTTCAACAGGTTTTTCATCTCTTGAAACGCAGAATCTGCTTCAGCGGTCCAAACAAAATTCTTCTGCTTCAAGCAACCTTTTAAAGTTTTGAAAAATGGCAATTGTCGCTCAGCAGCTTTAGACAAAAAACGCGTTAGGGCGGCCAATTTGCCTGTTAAACATTGCACTTCCTTAACCGTCTTTGGCGCGGTCATATTTTCGATAGCCGCGATCTTTTTTGGATTAGCTTGAATACCTTGTTCCGTAATAAGATATCCTAAAAACTTTCCTTCAGTTTCGCCAAAACTGCATTTCAGCGGATTGAGCTTCATGTTTATCTCACGCAGTTTATTAAATGTTTCGCGCATATCTTCAACGATTCGCTCTTGCGTTGTACTTTTGATGACTAAATCATCGACATAGGCCTCAAGATTACGCCCTATTTGCTTATCAAACGCGGTGTCAATCAAGCGCTGATATGTCGCACCCGCATTGATTAGTCCAAAAGGCATCATTATATAACAATATATGCCTTTGCCTGTGTGAAACGCGGTTTTATCTGCGTCCTCTTGCGCCATAGAGATTTGATGATAACCTCTTGCCGCATCCAGAAAACATTTATATGGAAATGCATGCAAAGATTCCACCTTTAAATCAATTTCTGGCAGCGGATAATTATCTTTGGTGCACGCTTTATTCAGATCTTTGTAGTCAATACACATTCGCCAGGAATTATCTGGTTTTTTCAACAATACTGGATTCGCGATCCATGACTGATATTGTACTTCGCGCAAAATTCCAGCTCGGACTAATTTTGTGACTTCTTCGCACAACCATTTGACGCGATCTGGGGCCATACCCCTTCGCTTTTGCACTACTGGTTTTAGAGCTGGATTTACATTTAGCTTGTGTTCCGCAATGTGACGCAGAACACCGGTCATATCGTTTTCGCACCAGGCAAAAACATCCATATATTCATCAAGTAATTGCACAATTTGCTTTCGAGTATCCGCACTAAGATTGCGACCTACTTTGATTTTCTGTTCTGGATATGCAGGATTAACTATTTCCATGCTATCCTCCTTATCCGTAGTATCCTCAGGTTTCTGACCTGTGGTTTTTACATTGACAGCCGCGCAAATAGGCACTATGCTCGCTGAACATATTGCGGCGATTCCTTTATATGTTGGAAATTTAATCATGCCATGAATTGTGGACGGTACAATTCCAAATTTGCTTATAGCGGTCCTTCCTAGCAACATGTTATAGCGAGAAGAAGCTCGCATAACATAGAAATCTAGCCGTGCTTGTCGCGCTAAAGCATTATTATTTACATCGGCTAGCTCGATGTTCAGCGACAAGACACCGATTGGTAGCGAAAATTCTCCTGCAAAACCGGTTAGCGAAACCGCAGTCGTTTGCAGATTTGCTTTAATATCCTCTGGCAACTGAGCAAAACATTGTTCGTAAATAATATCAACGCTACTACCCTTATCAACATGAACTTTCATCACTGTGATATTAGCGTCCGCAATTTTACACGATACTATTATCGGCATTTCAGAAAAATCGTCGCTCTGCATTGTTGGAAAGCTAATTGGCGCTGATTGCCAATTATGAAACATTTTGGCAGATTTTCGCTTCTTTCCTCTTTTTTGGACATTCATTCGCATAGTGGCCATGTTATCACTATTATCGCCAATGTTATTCATTATTTACTGCCAATTTGAAAACACGCACCTGCAAATCATCGCAACAAAAACACGATTGAAATTAAACCGCCTAATTAATTGTTTAACAGCGTAAAACAAAAAATTTCAGTTTAATTCGTAAAACGTGTCCCACGGATGGCGCCAATTGATCAATCCTTAATTAATGATGTTGCTTAATTACGGATTGAGTGCAATAAGATTATAATGGAGGATGGGATGTCCGATGTTTATTTTGGGCCCCGATGATCGTTTTTCACTTTAACTATCAAGTGATCAACCACCCCGACCCGGTCTTCGTTATCGATTAGCATGATTCACCTTAACTCAATGTAAGAAGTCCTTGGGCAAAGTCACAAGTGAAATCTACAAAGGCTTAGGCAAATGGCAGAGAATCAACAACCCCTAAATGAGAGGCCAAGCTCTCTATTTATAGGTTTCGAGATATCCGCGATCCGCGAGTACCTTAACTATCCGCGGAAACTCAGCGGATTAAACCGCAGTCTTTATATCAATGCGAAAACATGACCGCTGTGCTTATTTTCAGCGAATATTGCATAGCTTTGCCTTATAATTCGCGCAGTTCAGCCTTTAGCCTTTAGCCAATAAAATATACATATACAATGCTATGTATATGATCAACGTCAAACACAAGAGCCTGAGCCAACACACAACCCCGAGCCAACACAAAACCATGAACCCACAGAAACTATCCCACCAAACCATGAGACTACTGAAACCTCCTCGAACAATGAACTTCAAACTTATGAGGAACAAAATGACACAAATTCCGATAAAACCACCCAACGATATGTCCTACCTCAAAGAATCAATAAAGGTGTCCCACCTAAACGATACTCACCAGAAAAAGAAGCGCACAGATCCAGATATCCTATGGCTAATATAGCACAAGGAAATCTGTCAAAAGAAGCTCATAAATTTAACTCTGCAATCTACTCCGAAAATATTCCAACCTCCGTTGAACAAGCTCTAAAATCAAAAAACTAGAAAGAAGCAATGGAGGTTGAAATGAAAGCTTTGAATGACAATAACACGTGAAAAAAATGTGCCACGCCTCAAGGAAAGAAACCAGTGGGAAGTCGATGGGTATTTACGATATAATATAAACCAGATAGAACTATTGAAAGATACAAAGCTCGACTGGTTGCAAAAGGGTACACTCAGACATACGGGATTGATTACTCCGAAACCTTCTCACCAGTTGCAAAGATTGATACCATCAGAGTTCTCTTCTCTATCGCTGCAAATGAAGACTGGCCACTTCATCAATTTGATGTGAAGAATGCCTTTCTCCATGGCGAATTAAAAGAAGAAGTCTATATGGAAGCACCACCGGGATTCACCGACAACTTTGAAAACAGGGAAGTTTGTCAACTTAAAAAGGCTTTATATGGGCTAAAACAATGGCCACAGGCTTGGTTTGGGAGATTTACTTTATTTATGAAAAAATATGATTTTAAACAAAGCAACTCGGATCATACTCTCTTTTTTAAACGAAAAGGAAATTTAATTACATGCTTAATCATTTATGTTGATGATATGATAATAACAGGAAATGATAAAAAGGAAATTTCTAACTTGAAAATGAACTTATTTAAAGAATTTGAAATGAAAGACTTGGGCAGACTTAAATATTTTTTGGGGATTGAGGTATGACGATCCCAACACGGAATATTTATCTGTCAAAAGAAGTATGTTCTTGATTTTCTTGCAGAAACAGGTATGATTGATTGCAAACCAGCTGATACTCCAATGATTCCAAACCAGAAGTTATATGAAAGATGAAGCAGATCTCGCTGATAAAGGGCAATACCAAAGGATGGTGGGAAAACTCATATATCTTGCTCACACTCAACCGGATATAGCACATGTAGTTGAAGTTGTGAGTCAATTCATGCATCAACCACAGGCTCACCATATGGAAGCTGTAATGAGAATCATCAGATATTTGAAGAAAACAGCGGATCATGGAGTTGTTTTCAAAAGACATGGACACCTAAAGACTCAAATATATACAGATGCAAGATGAGCTGGAGAAAATGGGATAGAAAATATACATCCGGATTCTTCACACTTGTTGGGGGTAATTTATTTGCATGGAAAAGTAAGAAACAAAAGGTTGTCTCCCTTTCAAGTGCCGAATCAGAGTTCAGAGGAATAGCCAAAGGAGTATTCGAGGCCTTATGGATCAAGAAGTTACTAACGGAAATTGATTTTCCACCACTAGAAGCTATTCAAATCCTATGCAACAATGAAGCAGTAATCGCTATTTCAGAAAACCCCGTTCAACATGACCGGACCAAACATGTTGAAATTGATCGACACTTTATCAGAGAGAAGCTAGATGGTGAAATCATTTCTCTTCCGTCAATCAGATCCGAAGATCAGCTAGCCGACATCCTCACCAAATCGTTTAATGGAAGACTCTTCAGTGAAGTTCTTGGCAAGTTAAATATTGGAAACCCCACTATTCAACTTCAGGGGGAGTGTTAGAATACAGGACCAAAAAGGCAACTTATCTATTTTGGGTAAAGGTTGACTTAGATCAGAAGGGTTGACCTTCATCATTTCCAGATTTAGCAAAGTCACAAGGGACAATTAACAGCCATCTCAAACGGCTACTTTACAACAGCTATTTCCTCTTTTACATAGAGGGGTTCCAAAAGTAGAATTGGATCCAACCTCTTTTAGAATTAGCTATTAGGTTATTGTGTTTATAAGAACACTCCTGTAATGTTAAAAAATAACATAACATTTTTTTGTATCAATTCAAGTTCTAATCAAACTGATCAATACATATCTTATTACATCCTTCAATTGTCTTAAAGAACTATATATATATACATATGTGTGTGTGTGTGGAGAGGATACAGTGAGAACTTTTTTAGTGTGAGAACTCTAGGAACTCCAAAAAAACACTCAAAATTTTTAGTGTGAGAACTCGAGCAAAAGGGGACACGGACGAGCAAAAATACAAAACACAGACGAACAAAAATTTCATAGTCGAGCAAAAAAAAAAAATTCGAAAAAAATGTAGAACACATTTTTGTTCGAATATCAAAATTTTTGTTCGACTACCTATGTGTTCTACATTTTTGCGTTTAAATTTCAAAAATGTAGAACACATTTTGTTCGAATATCACAATTTTTGTTCGAATATCAAATTTTTGTTCGTCCTTGTTTTTTTTTTTTCGACTTTCTCCATTTTTGCTCGACTATCATGTTTTTTGCTCGTCCGTGTCCTATTTTTTGCTCGAATATGGAGTTTTTTGCTCGAATTTCTCATTTTTGTTCGAATTTCAGTGTATTTTTAGTTCTCATGGTTCTCACACAAAGAAAGTTCTCATTTGATTCCTCTACTATATATATATATATATATATATATATATATATATATATATATATATATATATATATATATATATATATATATAGAGGATCCAGTGAGAACTTTTTTAGTGTGAGAACTCTAGGAACTCCAAAATACACCCATATAAACTAAAATTCGAGCAAAAAAAGGGGAATTCGAGCAAAAAAAAAGGTAAGCCGAGCAAAAATATAAAACACGGACGAACAAAAAAATCATAGTCGAGCAAAAAAAAAAATTTTTTTTTGTTCTAATACCAAAATGTAGAACACAAATTGTTCGAATATCGCATTTTTTGTTCGAATATCAACGTGTTCTACATTTTTTTGTTCGACTATCAAAATGTAGAACACAAATTGTTCGCCCGCCTTTTTTTTGTTCGAATATCAAGTTTTTTGTTCGAATAGCAAGTTTTTTGTTCGCCCGTGTCCCATTTTTGCTCAAATTTCACCTTTTTTGCTCGAATTTCCCTTCATTTGATCCCTCTACTATATATATATATATATATATATATATATATATATATATATATATATATATATATATATATATATATATATATATATATATATAAACGTTGAGATTCTTGAAGTCGAAATTGCCAAACGAATTAATTTGCAGTATGCCAAAAGTTACAAGTGGATTTTAATAATGTAATATTTAAATACTTAGAAAATCTGGTTAGCATCCATCTAAGCTTGAATGATGAGCCTAATTCTATTCTAGCTAAGGTTCGTAATATAGAATCTATTTGCTCGCTGTTTAATGTGTGCAGGAATGAAGGTTTCACAATCAAACCGATCTCCCATATTGGCGGGTTGTGGGTTCGCATTACGTTTCTTAATAGCGAGTCTTGTCAGGCATTCTCGTCAAATGCTTGTATGCAAGGTATATTCTCTTGTTTCAAAGATCCTACTAGTAACTTTTATGTGGATGATCGCCTTGTGTGGATTGAGCTCCATGGTTTACCAATGTGCGCATGGAATCTGGTAGCTCATAAGAAAATTGCCTCTACTTTTGGAAAGGTTTTGTTACAAGAAGAATTATGCGCCCTCAGTGTGGGTAAATTATGTGTAGCAATTAAATCGAACTCTTTCCTCCCGAAGGAAGCTGTTGTGCCCATCCAGGGTAAGAAATACTTGATTAGTGTTAAAGAGCTTGATACATGGACCACTTCTATTATTGATGATACTGAATCTCATGTATCCGAGGATGACCCGTTTGTGGATAATAATGACTTTGTAGAAGATACTACGAGCCCCTTTTTTAATAAAACTGATGCGTGCAACCCGAAAAGATCAGTTGGTGAGACACATGAAGATGAGCTAAATGTTCCACATTCCAACTCCTTGTTAGAATAAAGTATCAAAAGTCAACAAAGTCAAATTACCATATTTACGTAATTTGACTTTAGGATCAGAAGCTGCAACCTTCATCACCTCCCAATTTAGTTTATCACAAGAAGACATCTGGAGCAGAACTAACGGCTATAAAGCAGACCACAACAGCACTTTTTCCCTTTTGTATAAAAGTGGTTCCAAAATATGTTATGGAGCCTAACTTAAAATAGAAAGAGCAGTTGCAATTATAGGTGTATATAAACACACTTAGCAGCTAGTAAAAAATCAACTTGTATCAATTCAAGCATATATTCAATAAACCGATCAATACAATCATTTTAATTCTTATAAATTATCATGGTTTCAGAGCGGGATTGCTGATCATAGCAACGATTTATGGCTCAATCATCTACCGAAAGTAAAGCCACCATGTCTCAAACCGACGGTAGCTCAGTAAATCAAGCAGCCATGTCGATTTTAGACGGTAGCTCAACATATAATGGAAAAAGTTACCTGGAGGTTCTCTGTCAACCATTAACCATTACCAAAACCAAAACTGAAGCCGTTATTACAAACCCTCTTTGGGAATCAAACTCACAGGGAACGAACAAGAAAGAAAAAGAGGAGTCAAACCCTAATTTTGTGTCTGATCCCATCGAGTCTGATGGTATACCCGTTGGTATTTTTAATACCCATAAATCTCAAATTAAGTGGAGTGGGCTTAGTCACCATCGAGATAATGAAACAGATGGGCTGGATATATATAAATTAGCCCAACATGAAAAGAGGGGTAGGCTTAATAGTTCAACCTAAAGCAAAAAAGGAAGTGGGTTAAATGGGAGTGGTCAGGCCCAAAATCACGAAGTAAACAAAAATATCAAATCGGCCCAAAAATCTTTTAAAAATAAACATTTAAATGACACCTGTTATACCGGAAATGCTAACATTATTACAAATGACGTAAAAAATAACGAGTGGATTTTTGATTGTGGTGCTACTCACACCATGATCTTTGAAAAATCGAATTTCTGTTCAAAATCAAAACCACGAATAGATAAAATTCAGACGGCCAATGGAGACATTGTACAAATAGAAGGGGGTGGGAAAATTGAAATTACTCCGACTATGAAGTTATCTAATTGTTTATATATTCCAACCCTTTCACATAAACTTTTATCCGTTAGCCACGTTACAAAAGAATTAAACTGTTCTGTTTTATTACACCCCACTTTTTGTATCCTTCAAGATATTAGGACTGGGGTGATTATTGGGCGTGGTACCGAACGGGGCGGGTTGTACTATGTGAACGAAGTAACCCAACAAGGTACCGTGATGCTTGCTCACGGAACACCTACGAGGGAAGCTTGGTTATGGCATAGGAGGTTGGTGTAACAACCCAAACCAATAACCAACCGAACACGCGAAAGAAAAGTTTTATTTTTTTTTATCTCAGAATAGACCATTTTCAGTTCTGTCCGGTTTTGTCCATTTTCAAATAAAGATCTCTCACTTCCCGACATATTTAGACGAAACGCTTTTTACCACATGTTCATATATGTAAAACTAACACGAATCAATCATAAAACAAGTTTTACAAAATGGGGCCCACATCGGCCGTTTTACGAGTTTCATACAAAAGTTTGAGTTTCGACCACACTAGTTTAAATTCCAAACGACACTATGAGCATGGTGTTTGGGGTTAAACTACCCAAATCTCGGTCGAACTCCAAAAGTTATCACATCCAAAAGCGTCCCCTACCAAACAAGCGGAATCTCTAATCCGTACGAATGCCCTTACCCTTGTCTCCACCGGAGCCTATAAAAATATAAACAACGAGAGGGTAAGCAAAGCTTAGTGAATGCAATAATTATACCCATATATATAATATACCTACTTGCAATCACTTACACATATACCGCATACACGCTAGCAATACAATTAGCATACCATCTCAAGTACAAGACTAATAATCTCCAACAAACCGCTACTAGCGTAATCAATAACATATAATCGACATAATATAATATGCTACAAAACAATACACAACCATGGTTAACCATTCTCGCGTCATGGTGCTACCGGATCTTTGGTTCACACCATACGCATCGGTTATGATGCTACCGGCTCTTTGGTTCACATCACAACCCGAGTCATACTCGCGTTAAAGTGCTACCGGCTCTTTGGTTCACACTCTAACAACTCGTGTCGTAGTGCTACCGGCTCTTTGGTTCACACTACAACACACGCACTATGACGCTACCGGCTCTTTGGTTCACATCATATCAAGCTTGCACATACTATGGCACTACCGGCTCTTTGGTTCATACCATAGTATACAAATAAATACATTACATACATATGCATATAATCATTCCACTCACCTTAACGCCTTCGGTGAATGTTTTATACCTCCGCAAGCTTCAAGGCAAAGTACCTAATATAATAAGTACTCGATCAACAAACAAACTTGTTGGACTAAATACCAACACTTCACGCATGTGCATTTAATGACTTAAATGCATTAAATGCCCCATTTTCCCCAAAACCGCCCCTTAAGGGTCAAGACCATCATTAATCACTTAAAAGCTAGTGATTAAGGTCCAACAACACTAACTATTACACAATTAGGGTATTTCATACCCATATTTCCCAACTAGGTCAATCATTAGCCCTTTGACTAATTTATAGTCAAAACACCCATTTCGGGTCATCCACTAACCCATCTAACACCCATTTACTAATTTACTAGGTGTGCTAGTGATTAACTAACCAAATAGGACCCATAAACATCAATTAACACTTTGAAACCCTAGGTTAGTTACCATTTGAGTCTTCATGACTCCATCTTTCCCAAGAACACCCAAAATCACCAAATATGGGTTTTATGTTCTTCGTTTACCCAAACCCTAACCCATACATAAATCAAAGTAAGGAAATCCAAGTTAGCACATACCACTACAATCAAAACGTAGCTAGAGAGGAGATGGACAACTTTAGAACTCGAGCTAAGACCCAAAACTAGCTCCTCCTTCCTTGGCTTGAGCTTTCTCACACAAGAATCACACACACTCTCTCTAAAATTGAAGTGGAAAAGGATAAGGTTGTTGATAATGGAGTTATGAATCTCCCCAAACTGATCTACTGGCCTTAAACTCGTCCACAAGTGAAATTACCAAAAAGCCGATCAAAATATCTGATTAAAACAGGCAGAACCCGGCTACAGTGGACAGTGCGCCACGCGCACCATTAGGTGTGCGCAGAGCGCACCTTGCCCAGTTCAGCTTCTGACCTCAGTTTAAATACACAACGTCACCCACACTTCATGTACTCTATTTACAGCTCTGTACAATAAATATTAGGGTCTTACAGTTGGGTCACCCATCTGCCGGATATTTACATGCGTTATTTCCAAGTCTTTTTCCAGCAAATGTTACTTTAAATTGTGAAACGTGTATTTTGACTAAAAGCCACCGAAGTACTTTTAAACCTAGTAATACAAGGAAAGACGTACCTTTTGCTTTAATCCATTCGGATGTATGGGGTCCTGCACCAGTTACTGGGGGAAGAAACTTTCGATATTTTGTCCTATTTATTGATGACCATTCACGCATGACTTGGATTTATTTTTTGACTCACAAATCGGAAGTGTTTGAAAAGTTTTCCCATTTTTATAAAACGATAGAAACTCAATTTAACAAGAATATACAAATTTTGAGATCCGATAATGGGGGTGAATTTGTCAATACTTCAATGAAACTTTTTTGCGAAAAAACGGGATTATTCACCAAAACATCTTGTGCTCACACTCCCGAACAAAATGGAGTAGCCGAACGAAAAAATCGACTACTCTTAGAAATGACAAGAGCTTTATTAATTGAATCTAAAGTTCTAAAGAGTTTTTGGCCCGAAGCTCTTGCTTCCGCTACCTATCTTATCAATCGTTTACCTACTAAAGTTTTGGGCACAAAAACACCTAAAGATACTCTTTCCCAATTCCATACCCTTCCGACTTCTTTTAGCATTGAACCTCGAATATTTGGGTGCTCGGTCTTTGTCCATATTCCGAAACATGAGCGTACCAAACTGGATCCTTGTGTGGAAAAATGTGTCATGGTTGGCTATAGAATTAACCAAAAAGGATATCGATGCTATAGTCCAAAAAGGTGCCATGTTTTTACTACAATGAACTGTGATTTTGTCGAAACCGAATATTTTTATACCCAACTCACGAGTGAGGGGGAGAAAGTAGATAATGACACTCTCAGTTGGATAACCTGGATACCTAAACCTAGTAATGTTCAAAAACCAACACTAAATTCTGATCCCGAATCATCAAATCCTGATCTCGAATCACCAAATCTTTGTCCTGAATCACCAAATCCTTGTCCCGAATCACCAAATCCTTGTCCCGAATCATCCGACATTGAACCAAATGAAATATCCTCAAGTAATAAAGTTCAAGAGGAACAAAATAGTCAAACTCACGATATGCCACTCGACAATAATCCTAATCCCACTGAAACCACAGAAAGATATGTTCTACCACAAAGAGTCAACAGAGGAGTACCACCAAAGAGATACTCTCCAAAAAAAGAAGTTCAAAGATCAAGATATCCAATTGCTAATATTACACAGGGAAACTTATCAAGTGAAGCACATAAATTCAAGTTTGCTTTATATTCTGAAGAGATTCCAGCTACAGTTGATCAAGCCATGAAATCTGACAAATGGAGAAAGGCTATGAAGGAAGAGATAAAAGCGCTTAAGAAAAGTGACACATGGGAAAAATGTTCTATTCCTCAAGGAAAGAAACCCGTAGGATGTCGTTGGGTGTTTACAATTAAACGCAAACCAGATGGCACCATTGAGAGATATAAAGCTCGCCTTGTTGCCAAAGGGTATACTCAGGCCTATGGGATTGACTATTCTGAGACTTTTTCCCCCGTGGCAAAAATTGATACTATCAGAGTCCTTTTCTCAATCGCTGCAAACGAAGACTGGCCACTTCACCAATTTGATGTGAAAAATGCTTTTCTACATGGTGAATTAAAAGAAGAAGTTTATATGGATGCTCCTCCAGGATTCTTCGGCAACTTCAAACATGGGGAAGCTTGTCGACTGAAGAAATCTTTATATGGGTTAAAACAATCCCCACGGGCTTGGTTTGGGAGATTTACTTTATTTATGAAAAAATATGATTCCAAACAGAGTAACTCGGATCATACTCTCTTTTTTAAATGAAGAGGAAAATTAATTACATGCTTAATAATTTATGTTGATGATATGATAATAACAGGAAATGATATAGAGGAAATTTCTAACTTAAAAACGAACTTATTCAAAGAATTTGAAATGAAAGACTTTGGTAGACTTAAATATTTTTTGGGGATTGAGGTATTACGATCCCAACAGGGAATATTTATCTGTCAAAAGAAGTATGTGCTTGATTTTCTTGCAGAAATAGGTATGATTGATTGCAAACCAGTGGACACTCCAATGATTCCAAACCAGAAGCTATATATGGAAGATGAAGCCGATCTTGTTGATAAAGGGGCAATACCAAAGGATGGTGGGAAAACTCATCTATCTTGCTCACACTCGACCTGATATAGCACATGCAGTTGGAGTTGTGAGTCAATTCATGCATCAACCACAGGTTCACCATATGGAAGCTGTAATGAGAATCATCAGATATTTGAAGAAAATAGCGGATCATGGAGTTGTTTTTAAAAGACATGGACACCTAAAGACTCAAATATACACAGATGCGAGCTGGGCTGGAGAAAAAGGGGATAGAAAATCTACATCCGGATTCTTCACACTTGTCGGGGGTAATTTAGTTGCATGGAGAAGTAAGAAACAAAATGTTGTCTCCCTTTCAAGTGCCGAATCAGAATTCAGGGGAATAGCCAAAGGAGTAGTCGAGACCTTATGGATCAAGAAGCTACTAACGGAGATTGGCTTCCCACCACAAGAAGCGATTCAAATCCTGTGTGACAATGAAGCAGCAATCGCAATTTCAGAAAACCCCGTTCAACATGATCGAACTAAACATATTGAAATCGATTGACATTTTATCAGAGAAAAATTAGATGATGAAATCATTTCTCTTCCATCAATCAGATCAGAAGATCAGTTAGCCGATATCCTCACCAAATCTGTCAATGGAAGACTCTTCAGCGAAGTTCTTGACAAGTTGAATATTGGAAACCCCATTATTCAACTTGAGGGGGAGTGCTAGGATAAAGTATCCAAAGTCAACAAAGTCAAATTACCATATTTAGGTAATTTGACTTTAGGATCAGAAGCTGCAAGCTTCATCATCTCCCAATATAGTTTATCACAAGAAGACATCTGGAGCAGAACTAACGGCTATAAAGCAGACCACAACAGCACTTTTTTCCTTTTGTATAAAAGTGGTTCCAAAATATGTTATGGAGCCTAACATAAAATAGAAAGAGCTATTG
The DNA here is from genome assembly GCF_046630445.1 of Rutidosis leptorrhynchoides. Taxonomy (NCBI): domain Eukaryota; kingdom Viridiplantae; phylum Streptophyta; class Magnoliopsida; order Asterales; family Asteraceae; genus Rutidosis; species Rutidosis leptorrhynchoides. The sequence goes on from NC_092339.1 coordinate 158,175,266, forward strand.
CAATTATAGGTGTATATAAAGACACTTAGCAGCTAGTAAAAAATAACTTGTATCAATTCAAGCATATATTCAATAAACCGATCAATACAATCATTTTAATTCTTATAAAGTATCACTCCTCTAATGGGTTAAATGGTGGCAATATGGATCATGTTTCAGATTCATCTTCCAGTCCTTCTGAACCACCACCAGGTTTTGAAACACCTGGTAAATCACCCAAGTCATCTTTGACTCCAAACCATAAGAAGGATATTAATGGTTTCTCAATTTTGCATGAATTGGAGGAAATTGCAACTATTGGAGCTAATATGGGCTTAGATACAACAGCATGTGATAATTCTTTTCTGAATTTCATGAACTACGTAGGGGGAAATATTGTTGATAAATGAATATTTTGTCCTTAAATATTTGTGGCACGAAGATTAGGCGTAAACGGGAATGGGTGAAAGAGCTTTGTTTTAAAAACAACATCCATTTTCTAGGATTACAAGAATCCAAAATGGTTCATCTTGAATTATTTCGGTTGAAATCATTGTGGGGCAATTATAATTTTGATTATGCATGTAGTCTTTCTCGAGGGCGTTCTGGAGGTATTATTTCCATTAGGGACGGCTCTTTCTTTACTAAGTCGCGGATTTGGTGTCATGATTCTTATGTCATCGTGGAAGGCAAATGGAAATATTATAGTGAGCAATCTTTCTTAATGAACATTTATGCTCCTCAAGACTCAAGAGATAAGGTTTCTTTATGGAATTCTTTATTATCTTTCATTCGCGTTCATTCTGGTATTTTCATTCTCTTTGGTGACTTCAATTATGTTAGATTCGAATCGGAAAGAATGGGTTCCAATTTTTCGTCAACGGAGGCGGATCAGTTTAACTCATTCCTGGATGATGCTAACTTAATTGATTTACCTCAAGGAGGTCGTGCTTTTACCTACATGAACAAGGCGGGCACGAAGCATAGCAAATTGGATCGTTTTATGATATCTCCGAATGGCTATGGTCTGTTGAATGATGCTAAAGTTACTGTTTTGGACAGCAAATACTCAGACCATAATCCTATCTTTTTTCATTTGCAAAAGACTGATTATGGTCCTATTCCGTTCAAGTTTTTTCGTTCATGGTTACATCGTGGCTCATTATTAACTACTATTACTTCTGCTTATAATGGTTTTGGTAATATTCAATTCCATTCTAAATTAAAAGCGCTGAAACAGGAAATTAAAGCTTGGTATTCAGTTACTAAAGTGACAGAGATTTCTCAGAGGTCTGTTGTGGATTCTAATATTAATGATATCGACATTCGTCTGGATTCGGGCACGGCTACAGACGATGACCGAGTGTTGTGTAATGCATTACTTCTCGAACGTCAACATCTTGATAAACTTGGTGACATGGATGCTAAGAAAAAATCAAGAGATATATGGAATTTAGACGGCGATGAAAATTCTAAATATTTTCATAATCTTCTCAAAATCAAACGTCAGTCACAAGCTGTTCAGGGTATCCTAATTAATGGAAGTTGGGTTTCTGATCCTCCTCGGGTTAAAGAAGCTTTTCTTTCTTATTTTAAGGATAAATTCCAATACATTGGCCCGATTGTCCCTTTACTTCCTTTGACGAGAGCTGCAGTCCTCCCTGCTTTTGATCGTACTAGCCTCGAAGTGGACACCTCTTTGGAAGAAATAAAGTTGGCTATTTTGAATTGTGTGAGTGACAAGGCTCCAGGCCCAGATGGGTACCCTTTCTTTTTCATTAAACACTTTTGGGATACTTTGAAAGTTGATATAAAGTGCTTTGTTGATAATTTTTTTGCAACTGGATCGTTTCCTCATGGCGCAAACTCCTCTTTTATCTCCTTGATCCCGAAAGTTAGCAACCCTGCTAACATAAATGACTTTCGGCATATTTCTCTTATCAGTGCTCCTTATAAGATTGTTGCTAAAATATTAGCTAATCGTCTTTCTACGGTCATTCATAAGGTGATTAGTAATGAACAGTCTGCTTTCATACGAGAACGTCAGATCACTGATGGGCCGTTGATGCTTAGTGAGGTTATTGATTGGTACAAAAAGAAGCATAAAAAGCTTCTTATTTTCAAAGTTGATTTTGAAAAAGCTTTTGATTCGGTGAACTGGCGTTACCTCGATTTTATGCTTTCGCAACTCGGTTTTGGTGATAGATGGAGAGCTTGGATTAGGGGTTGCCTTCATTCTGCTAGATCGTCTATTCTTGTAAATGGTAGCACTACTTCTGAATTTTCTCTGAAATGTGGTCTTCGTCAGGGTGACCCACTTTCGCCCTTCCTTTTCATCATCGTTATGGAAGGATTACATCTCTCTATTAAACAGGCCATTGCAAACTGTAGCATTCAAGGAATTGCTATTGGTAATGTTCATCTCTCTCATTTCATGTTCGCAGATGATGTTGCTATTATTTCAAATTGGAGCCAATCGGATCTGGATAATATCATCACTTTGCTGAATGATTTTCATCGATGCTCTGGCCTCAGAATCAATCTTAATAAATCCCAATTGTATGGTGTAGGGGTTTCGATGGATTCTGTTACTTCCTTGACATCACGTTATAATTGTAGCGCGGGAGTTTTGCCTTTTAAATTTCTTGGTTATATGTTGGGAGCTAATATGAAGCGAATATCAAGCTGGTCATATGTCATCGACAAATTTAAAAATAGATTGTCTTCTTGGAACGCTAGCTTACTCTCCATTGGAGGTAGATTAACTCTTATAAAGAGTGTTCTAGGGAGTATTGGAATCTATCCCTTCTCTCTATATAAAGCTCCTGAAAAGATTTTTAAAATTTTGGAAGGCCTGCGCGCGAAGTTTTTTTTGGGGATGTCATAACAGAGATAGAAAAGTTGCTTGGGTTAAATGGGAAACCGCTCTTTCTTCTCACGAAAAAGGTGGTCTCGCAATTGGTAGCCTCAAAGCGTTTAATTTTTCGCTACTCCTTAAGTGGTTTTAGCGCCTTGTTCACAACCCGGGCTCTCTTTGGGTCAAGTTGCTTCGGGCTATACATGGTATTAATTGCGGTATTGATTCTAGAGGCTGCAAAACGAATGGTCTCTGGAAAAATATTGTAGATGTTTCAAACCATCTACATTCTTTAGGTGTTGTTGATCGACATACACTTAAAAAACAGGTTGGCAATGGTGATGGTATCAAGTTTTGGAAAGATGTTTGGTTAGGGAATGCATCTTTAGAGTCAACTTATAATCGACTTTATAGACTAGATGTCAACCCTGAATGCTCTATTAGCGATCGTTTTAATGGCTTAACATGGAATTGGGATTGGGTTCGTAGTCCAACTTCCTCCTGTAATCTTGCTTCATTTCTACACGCTTTGTCAAATGTCTCTGTTACTAATCGACCAGATCGCTGGGTGTGGCTTCTGGATAAAGATGGTTGCTTTTCGGTACAAGCTACAAGAAAACACATTGATAACTTTTTCTTGTCTAATTCTATTCGCAGTACTAGATGGCACAAACAGATTCCGATTAAGGTAAATGTATTTGTGTGGAAGCTCCTTCATGATCGTTTACCCACTCGGATAAATTTGGCATGTCGTGGAATTTCAGTAAATTCTATCATCTGTCCGTTATGTGGGGTTGGTTGTGAGTCAAGGGATCATCTTTTCTTGTCTTGCAACTCAATATCTCCTATTTGGCGTTGTATTCGAACTTGGCGTGGTATTAGTTTGCCACACTTTGATTCGGTTATTGATTTGTTCGAGTGGATTGATTCTTGGCCGGGTCCGTCTTCAAGCAAGATTCGGCTTCATTGCATCGTCTCAACTACTATGTGGTGGATATGGAGGTTTCGGAATGACTCCATCTTTGGTGCTAGTGAGATCCAGTTAAGTGAGATCTTCAACAACATACGTCTTTTTTCTTTTTCTTGGTTAAATGTTAGAAGTAGATTAGTTTCTAATTGGAATTGTTGGTTGACTTTTCCTTTGTAATTTTCTTTTTGTCTTTAGCTTCTTGCTAGCTTTTTATAAAATCTCGCCGTTAAAAAAAAAAATTAGCACCCAACCATGACAAGCGATTTACATCAAACCTACGAATGACAAACGAATCAACCACAAGCATGAACGATAATAATAAAGCATAATGACCCAATAATTTAAGGTGGTTATATCCCAACTCCAAACACGTAGATCGGTTACTCCACCGGCGCAAACTAGAGAATTTTCATTATCTTTTTCCTTGCTCTTATTGTTTTTAGTCAGTTTAACTCGGATATTATCAAACATGGACTTAATGTTACCAAAATTTCCCCCTTCATTATGATCAAAAGTCTTCACTGTATTAATATTTTGAGCTGAATTTTTCTCAGAAACATAAGCAGTATCCGTGATCCTTGGCCCATGTACAGATCCTTGTCTAATCTCATCGATAACCGGCTCAATGCTATCACCAACCTTTGGCCTACATCCAGGCACCAACACATTTGAAAACGTAAGCAACATAGATACCCTGGTCTGAAGTTGGACCAAAAACACGTGCGCTGACAGGAACATCAGCCCCATCAAATGTCCCAAACCAAATTTCAGAGTACAATCACACTTGAATCTGACCCATTAACTAGATCAGGGCCGTTACCAAAAAAGGATTATTAGTTTCGGCCCAGAAATAGTTTTGTTACTAGAAACAGACCCAAGAGAGCAAAATTTTGCAGCTGCATTCGTTACACAATTAACCTTATTCGAACTAGGGATGGCATTGGGTCTAGTTTTTCCCATTTAGTTACTAACTAGCGGTTAAACAGGTTTTTCCATGGGTATTTGAGTCCCATATACTTACGAACTATTAGGTAAATAGGTTATCCTATGGGTATTCGAGTCTTTTTCGGGTATACAGGTCGGGTAATCGGGTATACGGGACGAGTACATGAACTCGGGTGTTTTTTCGGTATACGAGTCGGGTAATCGCGTTGGTGTCTAAAACCATCCCGGACCCAAAAGCGCAAAAAAATAAAAACAATCTATATACCCGACCCTAGACTCGTTTACCCGGCCAGAACCCGATCCAAAAATATTGGGTTTGAGGTTTTCCATCTAGCACTGTTTCTTTTGCCATCTCTGATTCGAACCAACATTTAACTGGCAATTGATCAGAACTTGTTTTCACCTTTAACGAACCGATTCTCCAAATCTCTAATTGGTTCTCACCTACTGGTAGCACTAAAACGCCTGATTTACGGTATGTAATCAATCTATTACCTGTATTTCGAAATATTTGATATCAAATTTTGGATATAAACTTTCCAATTTGTTTCCATTTATATTTATGTTTATATTTTATATATTCATCATAATCATTTTAAAATTTGTTGACCAAATTAGGGTTTCGAAGTGTTCTATACATCATTGTAAAATTTAGGTTTCAGTGTTAACTCAAATATGTTACTTTTGATTTTGAAGTGATGATACAAGTTTTTAGGGGTTTACCTAATTTAAGCTCGTTAATGCAGTCCATTTCATTTATTTGTACTCCAAGTGTTTGATTTTGTTAGAAATAGGAGGTTATGTGTATATTATTTGTGGAAGAGAGGATTGATAATTTAGAAGTTTGATTGATCTTGAAGGCTTTGTTTATTACTTGATTTGCTTATTGAATTGCTTTTTTGCTTGATTACAAATGGGAGGTGAATCCATCTATTTATACTACACCATGGACTAGTCTAGAATACTTCACCATCTAATATCTAGATATTTCCTAAGTATTCTCATGATAATTCTAGACTTAGATATTTTACAAGATTATTCTACACACATTCTACACACTTTCACTACTACATATTACAAGAAGTTTCTACATAATGGGCTATAATCTTGATCCAAAATATTTGTATACTTGCAAGCCCAAATCCAAAACAAATAGCCCACAATCAAGTTTAGTTTCCAACAGCCCCCCTTAAACTTGATTTCGTCACTCCGAGCATATTTCGTAATCTCTGAAAAGTCTCGTGTTTTAGAGGCTTTGTGAAAATATCAGCAACTTGGTCGAATGACTTCGTGTACTTTATCTGCACCTCTTTATTTGTAACACACTCCCTGATGAAATGGTATTTCGTATCGATGTGCTTGCTTCGATCATGGAAGACTGGATTCTTTGCTAGAGCAATCGCAGACTTGTTATCCACATATATCTCCGTAGCTTCCTTTTGAAAAAACTTAAGCTCATTTAGTAACTTCCTGAGCCATATTGCATGACAGGTGCACGATGTTGCTGCTACAAACTCGGCTTCACACGTTGACAGAGTCACAATGGGTTGCTTCTTCGAGCTCCATGTGAACGCCGTATCTCCCATATAGAACACGAAACCACTCGTACTCTTACGATCATCTATGTCTCCAGCCCAATCACTATCACTGTATCCAACTAGCTTGAAGTGCTCAGAAGGCGAATAAAACAGGCCATAGTCAATCGTACCTTTGATGTAGCGAAGTATCCTCTTGGCCGCCTTCAAGTGATTTATTGTAGGTGCTTCCATGTATCGACTTACTAGTCCAACTCCGTAGAGAATATCTGGCCTCGTGCAGGTTAGGTACCTCAGACTTCCAACCAAACTCTTGTATTGTGTTGGGTCCACCAAGTATCCTTCATCATCTTTTGACAATTTGAGATTGCAATCCACCGATGTATTCATTGACTTGCAGTCATTCATCTTAAACTTCTTGAGCACCTCATTCGCATAACCTTCTTGGGATATGAATATTCCTTCTTTCTTTTGTTTTACCTCGATCCCAAGATAGTAAGCCATAAGTCCAATGTCGGTCATCTCGAACTCCCGAACCATTGCTTTCTTGAACTCCTCAAACATTTTGGGATTACTACCGGTGAATATCAAGTCATCCACGTATAGGCACACAATCATAACATCTCCATCATTGCTAACTTTGGTGTAGAGGGCATGCTCATGGGGGCATTTCGTAAAGTCATTCTGCTGGAAATACTTGTCTATCCTGCTATTCCATGCCCGAGGCGCTTGCTTCAACCCGTATAAGGCCTTTTTCAATTTTAGCACCTTATTCTCTTGGCCTTTCACGATGTATCCCAAAGGTTGTTCTATATAGACTTCTTCTTCTAAGTGGCCATTAAGGAACGCGGATTTGACATCCATTTGATAAATCTTCCAATTATGTTGAGCTGCAAGTGAGATTATCAATCTTATAGTTTCTAGACGAGTGACGGGAGCAAATACCTCGTCATAGTCTATGCCGGCTCGTTGACTGTATCCCTTCGCCACCAACCTTGCCTTATATCTTTCAACTTCACCTTTGGAATTCTTCTTGGCCTTGTACACCCATTTTACACCAATAGCCTTATGTCCCTTTGGTAGTGTGGCAAGATCCCACGTATTATTCTTCTCGATTGCTTGAATCTCTTCGTCCATAGCACATTTCCACTTTTGGCTTTTGTTGCGTCTTCATAGCTTATTGGCTCACAATCGGTAAGAAGGCAGAACAATGATAGATCCTCCATAGGCTGTGTTACCTCGTACAACTCCTCAATGCTCCTTGTGTGATGTTGTAGCCTACTTGATTCTCCTCCTGATGTTGGTGTCACTTCATTAGGTGTAGTGGTTGGAGTATGTGGAGAGTGCGGAGATGGTGTACTAGAAGGTTCTTGAACTTCTAGATATTCTTCGTTCTTTGCAGTACTCTCGAATGGATAAGGGAGAAAGTCGTAGTTCTCCTCCGCGGGAACATTCCAATCCCATGTTGCTTCTTCATCGAACACCACATCTCGACTTGAGATTACTTTACCATTCTTGGGATTATATAGCTTGTAACCCTTCGAACTTGAGTCATAACCCACGAATATGAGTTTCTCGCTTTTATCATCGAGCTTTGTCCTCTTTTGATCTGGCACATGAGCATATGCCACACTTCCGAACACTCGAAGGTGTGAGATGCCAGGCTTCCTTCCACTCCAAGCTTCAATGGGCGTTTTGTTCTTGACACTTCTAGTGGGCGAGCGATTTGATAGATAGATCGCACAGTCCACTGCCTCAGCCCAAAACTCCTTAGGCATCCTTTTGCTCTTTAACATACTCCGGGCCATATCAAGAATGGTCCTATTTTTTCTTTCCGTAACACCATTTTGTTGAGGTGAATACGGAAGAGTTAGAGGACGTCGTAACCCGTTGTTGTCGCAAAATTTCTTAAATTCCTTGGATGTGAACTCTCCTCCACGATCGGATCTCAACGCCTTTATGGTGAGACCACTTTGATTCTCCACAAATGCTTTAAACTTCTTGAACATTCCAAAAGCTTCCGACTTCTCTTTTAGAAAATAGACCCATGTCTTTCGACTAAAATCATCAATGAATAGAATAAAATATCTATTTTTACCAAAAGACGGTGGGCTGATGGGTCCACACACATCCGTGTGAATAAGTTCTAGAGGTTTCTTCGCTCTACTAGAAGCTTCTGTTGGAAAACTGTTTCGGAAGTGCTTTCCTAGAAGGCATCCCTCACATATTTGATCCAGATGATTAATTGGAGGCAAACCCTTCACCATTCCTTTACTTGATAATAATTTTAACCCTCCAAAATTTAAGTGCCCGTATCTCATGTGCCAAAGCCAAGAATTATCTTTGAAACATGCTTTTAAACATCTTGGAATGTCATGTTGAATATTTAGCATGAACATCCTATTCGTTGACATTGGCACCTTAGCAATCAAACCTCCTTTTTGGTCTCTTAAAGAAAGAGTACGATTTATCATGTGAATATCATAGCCTTTCTCTAAGAGTTGTCCAATACTCAGTATATTCGTCTTCATATTAGGCACATAATACACGTTAGAGATAAATTGATGCCTTCCATTTTTCAAGCGGATGAGAATCTTACCTTTGCCTTTAACCGGGACTTTAGAGGAATCTCCGAAGGTGATATTTCCACTAATTACCTCGTCTAACTCCACAAACATGTTTTTGTCACCGCACATATGGTTGCTTGCACCCGTGTCGAGATACCACAAATTTGATTCTCCGTTATCTTCACCTTTGCATGCTAGTAACAAAGTGTTTTTCACGGCTTCGGTATCTTCTTGCACTAAATTTGCTCTTTCTTGCACGTAATTGTTTGACTTCTCGCATTCCGAAGCATAGTGGCCAAATTTATGACAATTATAGCATTTGGTTTGAGAATTGTCATACCTTGGCCTTCTACTTGTGTAGCCTCTCCCGCGACCTCTTGTCGGGTGAAAATTTTGACTTCTTTCTTCATTTCTGTAAGAACTATAACCTCCACGTTTGATATATCCTTGTCCTCGTCCTCGGCCACGTACTTGATCACGACCTCGTTGACTCGTTTGATGAGTCTTTTCACTGCTCTCTTCCTTGAAAGACAGTTTTGCTTGTAAAGCTTGCTCCAATGGCTCCTTATTATTCTTATTGAACCTCTCTTCATGGGCTTGTAGTGAACCCATGAGTTCATCGATAGTCATTGATTCTAGATCTTTAGATTCTTCGATGGCTACGACTATATAGTCGAATTTTGAATCTAATGATCTAAGAATCTTCTCAATGACTCTTACATCACTTAGAGTTTCACCATTCCTCTTTAATTGATTGACAATCGCCAAGACTCTTGTAAAATAATCGGAAATTGATTCTGAGTCTTTCTTATTTAAGGATTTGAACTCACCTCGTAGTGTTTGTAGTCGAACCTTTTTCACCTTTTCAACTCCCTTGTGAGAATTCTCCAAGATCTCCCATGCTTTCTTGGCGGTGGTTGCACTTGCAATTTTCTCAAAAGCTCCATCATCTACACTTTGTTGGATGATGGAAAGAGCCTTTTGATCGTTCGTCTTCATTAATTTTTTCTCCTTGCCGAGAGGACCTTTTTCTGCAGGTTCCTCATAGCCTTCCTCCACAATCTCCCATAAGTCTTGTCCACCTAGGAAGGTCTTCATTTGGATGCTCCATCGATCATAATTATCCTTTGTGAGGCGAGGAAATGTGATGACATTGTTGGCCATCATCTTGTCGAACCAAGCTCTTGATACCAATTTGTTAGAAATAGGAGGTTATGTGTATATTATTTGTGGAAGAGAGGATTGATAATTTAGAAGTTTGATTGATCTTGAAGGCTTTGTTTATTACTTGATTTGCTTATTGAATTGCTTTTTTGCTTGATTACAAATGGGAGGTGAATCCATCTATTTATACTACACCATGGACTAGTCTAGAATACTTCACCATCTAATATCTAGATATTTCCTAAGTATTCTCATGATAATTCTAGACTTAGATATTTTACAAGATTATTCTACACACATTCTACACACTTTCACTACTACATATTACAAGAAGTTTCTACATAATGGGCTATAATCTTGATCCAAAATATTTGTATACTTGCAAGCCCAAATCCAAAACAAATAGCCCACAATCAAGTTTAGTTTCCAACAGATTTTTTGTCACACTGAGTGAATACTTTTCACTGAGATAATTCAGGATTTTAAATCAATTGAATCATTTTTATTTATCACCTACCTCAATGGTATCATATTGTCATGCCAAATAATTGGAATTCAACGGAGTTGAGTGTTTTACTCATATGTACGTGACCTAATCATGATATCTAATGACTTTTTTATTCGAACGGCCAATATTATTAAAACCTCAAACTAGCAAGACGCTAGAAGAGGGAAAACCAAACAATTACAAAGGATTACGATACCATTCGGTCCTAGATAATTTACGTTTGCTTCTATATCTAATCCAAAAAAAAATGAAAAATTACATATAGAATCGAAAAGATCATTGATCTTCAATCAGGGGCGGATCCGTGATTACAAAGTAACTGGCACTCGCGTACATGGGGTATGTTTACTTTCTCTCATTTATAAATAGACACATGTTCATATTTTAATCATCAAGATTTTTTAAGAATGATGATTTATGGTGTGCTTTATACATTTTGCTACCCAGTGTTAAGTTTGTTTGGTTTTTGGAATCTGTACAAGTAGAAAATTTTCTTTATTGTGCGTATGTTGTTCTTAGCTATATATACTCTTTATATATTTACGAAACATCAATGAAGAGACTGGAATATGAAGCTGCATTGGTGATCTCATACCTGAATTAAGGTTGAGGCTACATAGTTTATTGTCCTTCCTGTTGAGCATAGTATATGCTGACAACGGAGTGGAAAAGTATGTTATATGATCTTCATCATTAGGCTATGGGGTTGTGCATTACTATACGCTTTACAAAGGTAAAATTTTTTAGAGAATTAACATCATTTCGACCTCTAAAATTGAAGAGTAAATAAACTGTTCTATTTTTCTTTGTATTTTTTTATTTCAATTGGTCTTTGTTATTAATAGGGATCACAATATCTCTAAGTTACATATGTTATGTATGTACAGTATATGCTTTACAATATTTCTTAGTTACATATGTTATGTATGTACAGTATATCACTAAGTGATTTTATAAGCTTAGCTTGGCAGTAGATGTTGGATGTATCTGCATATTATAGTCATTTTTCATTGAAATAGAACTCTACTTGTACTCTCACTTTATTTACCATTCAGCATCTATTATATTATGTAAACCAACAACTTCCTACATCTTTTGTTCTTTGAATCAACATATGATTCTCAATACATGATATCAACATACTGTTTGCCATGAGATTTTTTGGTTCTCAATACATGATATCTCTGAAATTATAGGTACTAATAACATGTAAAGTCGGGATTATTCCGATTAATTAGTTTTATAAGCGGGCCGATTGGTCTTGCCAAACTTGGTCAAATTAATTGTCAAGATACGGAACTAGTCGGTCAAAGTGCTTGGCGGTTGAAGTCCGGTCAAAATCGGTCAAATTTTCTGAACATCCATTAATCCCTACAAGGTTATGGCCGATTAGTCTCTATTAGCGATTTTTACAACCTTGACTAATAGTAACCATCCCATGTATCCATGATTTAATAGATAACTACTGTCTTAACAGAAGGTTTACATCTTCGATTTTGCTTTAGCCTGATTACTTTATGTTACTACATTGCTAGAAAGTTTGATGCCCTAATTAGTAACTATGCCACGTCGGTTCATTCATTGACTAATTGTTCTTTCCTTCTTCTCGTACTTAATTTTCAGGTCAATTATGGTAACTTTATGCATGGACTTTTAAAAGAGAACATCCAACTAAACAGGAAGGTTCTATCAGAGTTGTCGATGCATGAGCCATATAGTTTCAAGGCGCTTGTTGACATTTCACGCACTGCGTTCCCTGGGAACAAGAACATGCCATCTGCTTCAAAGAAGGAAGGCCTTTCGATTTTGGTTTGATCACAACTATTTTTTTGTAGGCTTACCTTAAAAACCTTGTATTAGATATGTTGAAGAAGTATAATAACGATTTTTGCCATAAAAATACTAAATAAGTCTCTTGATCAAATTTTATGATACCCATCATCCCACTTCGATTAAAGATTATCATACGTGAAAGCGTTATCACATATATGAGCCATACTCCTATTAACTATAGGCATCTTTTCGAATAGAACATGTCTATATATTACTTGCATCTTGTTTTTTTTTAAACCAATGCAATAATGATGTGTTAACTTCTTAGCTCCCTTGGGATTTGTATTGTTATGTAGTAGACATAAAAGCACAAAGTGTAGTCAGATGACACCCAATCCAACTGTATGAAGTCTTTAACTGTTTGGATTCGTTGAGGTGGCAAAATGGACGGGTTGTGCTGTGTTGAATTGTTGCTTAAGGGTCGAATGGGTTGGGGTCAACAAGTGTCTGGTTAAATAGACGGGTCAAAATTCAAATATTCTAATATCTTGTTAAATAAAGAATTTGTTATAATAAAGACCCGCGAATATCTGGTTATAATATCTTGTTAAATATTCTAATGAGGAATATTAAAATGAATTCAACTTTTAAGTTGAGATCCAAGGGATCAATCAGAGTGGGACATGTGGCGCGAAAATCACATGTGATTGAACAAACATAAAAAAAAAATTTGTTCAAATTTTTTTTTTTTTTTGAAAAAAAAACATTTCAATTTTTTTTAATCACATGTGATTTTGCATGCCAATCACACGTGATTTTGCATGTCATATTCAATCAAATGTGATTGAAAAAACAAAAAAAAAAAATTTGAATTTTTCTTTTATTTTAAAAAAAATTTTGATTTTTTTTTCAATCACATGTGATTGTCACGTTACATGTCGCACTCTAATTGTTTCCTTGAATTTCAAAAAAATTGTTGGATTCACATAATTACAACTCATAATGATAATTATGATTATTTTTTTCTTTTAGTCAAATTTTTTAAGAGTTTATAATAAGACTAGTCCTTGTTATTTACATGAAATTATATAAGGAGACAAATTACACAAATTGTTCCTGATCGATATGGTAGTGCACGAGATAGTCCCTATGGTTTTCATTAATTTACACCAATCATCCCTATCATTTAAAGACTACATTAATCGTCCTTGACTTAAAAATATACGTTAATGGTCTCTGAATTTTTTAAAATGCTGTTATAAAAGTCAATTATAGATGGTAATTTTATTATTATTATATATATTGTATAGTAGATTTTTTATTAGTATAAATATATGTGTTATGTAAGCTCATAAGGTGCACACTTTGAGAATATACAAAAACACATACTTCTCTCATATTCTCTCTATATACTTATTAGTAGTCTACAGTCAAGAACCAGACCACTAAAGGTAGTTATAAGCCTACTGAATTATAACACGTTATCAGCACGAAGTGCTCCATATAATCAAGGTTTATATAAGCAAGCACAAGTCACTAATCAAGGTAAGAAATTCTTTAACAATATCTTCTATTATTTATTAGTAAGGTAAATATTATTATCATCATATGTAAAATTATATTTCTGTAATCTAACTTTTATTAACTTTACTAATATTTATATTTATGTTATTTAAGTTATATATGGTCGGTTATACCGCCTGAATTATATTTATGTAATCTAACTTTTATTAACTTCACTAACATTTATATTTATGTTATTTAAGTTATATATGGTCGGTTATACCGCCTGAATTATATTTATGTAATCTAACTTTTATTAAATTCACTAACATCTATATTTATGTTATTTAAGTTATATATGGTCGGTTATACAGCCTGAATTATATTTATGTAATCTAACTTTTATTAACTTCACTAACATTTATTTTTATGTTATTTAAGTTATATATAGTCGGTTATACCGCCTGAATTATATTTCTGTAATTACATTATACCAAATCCTTATTAACAATAAAAGGTCAACCAAGAGACTACAGAAATTTAGAGAACCTATTTATGCATAATAATAATAAAAAAAAAAAAAAGTTCATACAAATCACAAAAGAACAGTTCGAACAACAAAAGTGGATCAATTTACAAATTTGACATTGAAAGATGTTCAAATAAAGAACAACAAATGGAAGCCATAAGATAAGATTATAATTTATAATTATATTATAATTCACATCAATTTAATCCACTTCAAAATCTACTATCCATTCAGTCCACCCACATAAATACATTTAGATGTGATCAAGAAGAAAATCAGTTGAAGAAAAGTATATATAAACAAAACAGAGATTGGAGCCGACTTGAAAACGAACACAAAGTCATCATAAGTTATATTATATTAAAGGGTAAATTATTAATTCCTAACTAAACTCTAATATTAATTTGTTAATAAGATTTATTAATCATAAAGTATCCATGTTTACCGATTGAAAAGTCACCACCGACTTAGGCTACGATGTCGGAAAATTTTAAAGAATCTGATTGATAACGAATTAGTGATCCTATAGTTATGTTTATATTATGGTTAGTTTTGTATAATTAATTAGTTAATACAAATATGAATTATTAAATTAAATAGATTAGATATACTAAATCTAAAATGGATGGTACTGAACGTTTGTGAAGAAGACGATAATACATTTTTCAGGATTTTCATTTTATAACCCTTGTGTATGTATAATGTTACAATTCTAACTTATAAAGTGTTAAAAGAACGGGACCACCCTTAAACCACCTATGTCTTACAATTATCAATCATAGTATGAATGATTTGACCTAGATTATCGCTACACGTTTTTGAAACCTTTTCACATGTTAAACTAGATGAAATAGTTAGCTAGGTAGTTTTACTTAGTAAGCGTGTTATTTTAATACGGAGTATCTATATATATAATTGTTAGCTAGAATTACTTAAATGAAATGGAAGAATATACGAAATTAGGGGATAATACAAATACCCTGGGTTATAAATGTGGAAAAACATCTCAAATCAATCGGTATTTTAGAAACCCTGAATGAAAATAACAATTGTTCCAAACAAGAGAAAACAATGACAAGTATTTTTCTTAGCAAACATATTGACGAGTCCTTAGAATCTACATATTATATGATCGAAGATCCAAGTGTATTATGGAAAATACTCAAAGATAGATACGATATTAATTATCAAGAAATAATCGTGATCTATGAACAAATAAAATTGAAGATGTTAGTAGACGCGCTTATAAGAATCCCAGAGATTCTTATTAATGATCTGGTAACGTGGATCATCAGTCTAGTATTTCTTGAATACATGAACATCTTGTTTATCTCTACAAATAAGTCTCAAAATAAAAGAAAACGAGAGTGAATCTGTTGAAAAATCTTGATTAAATAAACTCTGAGCTACCTTGAGACTTGAATGGTTTGAATTTTCTAAGATGCCTAGCTTGTTATGTATCACTCATAAATAAATGGTTTTAGACCATAACGCATATGATAAAAAGCGCATATGATGAAAAGTGCATATGATGAAAAGCGCAACGAATACAATTAAAAGAGCATATGATGAAAAGTGCATATGATGAAAAGCGCAGCGCATATGATTAAAAGCGCATATGGTGAAAAGGATATATTATGAAAAGCGCATATGATGATTAATGAAAAAGCACATATGGTGATTAATGAAAAAGCAAATATGGTGATTAATGAAAAAGCGCATATGGTGAAAAGGATATATTATGAAAAGCGCATATGGTGATTAATGAAAAAGCACATATGGTGATTAATGAAAAAGCACATATGGTGATTAATGAAAAAGCACATATGGTGATTAATGAAATGAATATTGAGAAAGAATCACCAATGTTTCTTGAAAGAATTCAAGGTTATATATATGGACCAATTCATCCATCATGTGGACCATTTTTTATATTTCATAGTTTTAATAGACGCATCTAGCGGATGGTCTCATGTTTGTGTGTTATCAAGCCATAATATGGCATTTGCAAAGTTTCTTGCACAAATTATTAAATTGAGAACACATTATTCTGATTACACCATTAAAAGGATGAGACTTGATAATGCTGGTGAGTTAACATCTCAAGCATTTAATGATTATTATATGTCTAAAGGGATTGTTGTTGAACATCCAGTTGCTCATGTGCATACACAAAATTGGTTTAGCTGAATCAATAGATAAACGATTGTAGCTAATAACTAGACAATTAGAAATGAGTACAAAACTCTCAATATTTATATGGGGACATGTATATTTACATGATGCGACATTAATTCGCACTAAACCAAGTGCAAGTCATAAATATTCTCCATTACCAACTTAATTTTGGCCGAGAACCAAATATTTTCCATCTTAGAACATTTGATTGTGCAGTATATTTTTAATTGCACCACCACAACAAATGGTTCCTCAAAGAAGTATTGAAATATATGTTGGATATGAAACATCTTCAATTATAAGATATATTGAACCCATGACGGGTGATGTTTTTACAGCACATTTTGTTGATTGTCATTATAATGAAAAATTGTTTCCTGTATTAGGGGGAGAAAAAAAATAATAAAGAAAAAGATGTTTTATGATGTGAACATAAATTAATGTATCTTGATCATCGCACAAAAAATGCGAAAAGAAAGTTAAAAAAATAATACATATGCAAGAACTTGCAAATAAATTACCTGATGTATTTACAGATACAAAAAGGAGTGACTAAATCATATATACTAGCAGTAAATGCTTCAGCTAGAATTGAAATTCAAAAAGCTGCCAATAATGTCACTCATGAGTCTTTGCCACGCTAGAAACGTGGGAGACCAATTGGTTCCAAAGATAAAAATCTTCGAAAAAGAAAATCAGCTGATAATAAGGTAAAAGAAAGTGTTCAAGAAAAACCACAAATCAATACTCCTTCTGCAGAGGAGATTGATGATGTCAATACGGAAATTGCAATCAATTATGCACATTTAAAAAAAATATATTATGGAACCAAAATGAAATAAAAAATCTTGATGAGATATTTTCATATAATGTTGCATATGACATCATGAATGATGATGATGATCAAGAATCAAAATATGTCATTAAATGTCAAAATAGACACGATGAGCTCAATAGAAAGAAACAATACGAGCTAAATTTGAATCGCTCAATAAAGAAAAGTTTTCATATCAATAGTTATCATTGTGAAATATATGGAATACAAATGAATTTTTATCCGAAAAAGAAATGAGAAAAATGAAGTTACAAGGTAAAGCTAGATTTGTAACTCAAAACTTCTCTCAAAGACCAGAAATTGATTATGAGAAAACTTATTCTCCTGTTATGGATGAAATTACTTAATCAGCCTGGCAATTTCTAAAGATTTAGAAATACATCTAATGGATGTTATTACTACTTATTTAAATGAATCACTTGATTGTGATATATACATGAATATACATGAAGGATTTAAGGTATCAGAAGCATCAAATGCAAAATTCAATGAAATGTATTCCATTAAATCACAAAGGTCTTTATATGGGTTGAAACAATTGGATCGCATGTGGTATACCCGATTAAGTGATTACTTGATAAGCAAAGGGTATATAAATAATCTTATTTTCCCATGTGTTTTCATTAAGAAAACAACATCCGAATATGTGATTATAGCTGTTTATGTTGATGATCTTAACATCATAGGTACAAATAAAGAGATTCATGAAGTCATTCAACTTCTAAAGAAAGAATTTGAAATGAAAGATCTCGGAAAAATCAAGTATTGCCTTGGTTTATAAATTGAACATATGCCTAATGATTTACTTGTACATCAAACAGCTTATACAGAAAAGATTTTAAAACATTTTCAATATGGACAAGGCAAAACCATTAACTACTCTTATGGTTGTTAGATCACTTAATGTTGACACTGATCCATTTCATCCCTGTGAAGATCATGAAGATATTCTGGGACCAGAAGTACCATATCTTAATGCAATTGAAGCTCTTATGTATCTTACAAATTGTACAAGACCTGACATTTCTTTTGCAGTTAATTTGTTGGCAAGATTTAGCTCAGTTCCTACCTAAAGACACTGGAATGGGATCAAACAAATATTTCGATACCTTCGAGAAACTACTGATTTAAAATTATTTTATTCTAACGCTTCAAAACAAGATTTGGTTGATTATGTATATACAGGTCATTCATCAAATCCTCATAAAGATAAATCTCAAACGATATGTATTCCTAAATGGAGGTACCGCAATATCATGGCGTTCTCAAAAACAAACACTTGTTGCAACATCATCAAATCATGCCGAAGTGATTGCATTACATGAAGCTACTCGGAAATGTTTTTGGTTGAGATCAATGACACAACTCATTACTGATTCTTGTGGACTAGAACGCGATAAAAGTCCAACAACTATCTATGAAGATAATGTAGCTTGCATAGCACAGATGAAAGAAGGGTATATCAAAAGTGACCGAACAAAACACATACCTCCTAGATTTTTCTCATACACTCAAAATCTCATTAAGGACAACCAGATTGAAATGAGATATGTTTAGTCCAGCAAAAACTCTGCTGACCTTTTCACCAAAGCACTTCTAACTGCTTTTTTCAGAACACACGTTCATAATATTGACATGAGGCATGTTCAGAAGATGTAACAATTCAGGCGTTGCCTATTTGAGGGGGAGTCAACTCTATGCTGCACTCTTTTTCCCTTGGCTAAAGTTTTATCCCAATGAGTTTTCCTTAGCAAGGTTTTTAACGAGGCAGTACTAGTTATTCTCTAATAAAATTGTCATCCAAGGGGGAGTGTTATAAAAGTCAATTATGGATGGTAATTTTATTATTATTATATATATTGTATAGTAGATTTTTTATTAGTATAAATATATGTGTTATGTAAGCTCATAAGGTGCACACTTTGAGAATATATAAAAACACATACTTCTCTAATATTCTCTCTATATACTTATTAGTAGTCTACAGTCAAGAACCAGGCCACTAAAGGTAGTTATAAGCCTACTAAATTATAACAAATGCGCATTAATAAAAGAGATGATCAACGCACATTTTATGTAAATAAGAGACCATAAACGTACTTTTTTAAGTATGTCATGGACATTTAGCGTAATTTCAAAAAATAAGGATAGTTAATGTAATTTCACTATTAATATAGGGATTATTAGTTTAATTTTCAAAAAAACAAAGATAATTTGTGTAATTTTATATAAATCACAATAACTATTAGTGTAATTTACTCTTTTCTTAGCTTAGTGAGTAACAATAGCCAAAATAAATTTTGTAATTGCAGCCTCTACTAGGTGTTGTCTCTAAGAATTTTCCAAGTCTCCTTTTATTAAATTTGTGAGTCGATGTTTTCTTGGTTGCAAGTTGCAACTTTAATATATTGGTCGTGTTGTGGTTGCAACTTTCCATCGTATTCTTTAATATTATTAATCTTTTTTCCTTTTGCACATGTTGGATTAACTATAAACGTATTATACATGCATGCTGTCCTATTGCACATTGTAGGTATTTGTGAGTTTTTTCATGTATAGGAAAATAATGAAAGTAATTATATTTATATTTATATTATATATGATAAGGGTAGTTAAAAATTCATTTTTAATTCATAATGATGTATTCAATATGTAAAATGTATCATTATTACAAAATCAAACAGTATTCATATTACTTAAACATACAATACATGCTTTTTAACGTTTGATAATTAGTATTTAGTAGTCAATGGTCAAACACGTGAATTCTTGTACACATTATACACCATAAATAAAATGTAATTAACATTAATATTCTTTAGTAATGTTGCAAACTCTGTTCCAGAGTTTTATTCTGTAGTGAAAGTATTCTTGTACACATTATACATCATATAAAATGTAATAACATTAATAATCTTTATTAATGTTGCAAACTCTGTTCCGGAGTTTTATTCTGTAGTGAAAAGTAAAAGAAAAAAAAGTAGTAATGTTTTGGTATTTTTAAAGAAGGAAAAAGAAAAGAACTACTTGGTCATAATTTCACATATTCTTTTCAATTTTTTTGTGCTAATAAAATTTGTTTTGTCAGCAAAAACAAAATCTAAATTCTCTTTTGGTTTTAGTTTAAATCTCCAATCAATTTTTCTTTTTCAATTTAAAAGGAATACACTTCTTTCTTTTCATAGACATGACAGATTCAATTCTAGATTTCACCCGCTTTCATTCGAGTTTTATATACTCTTATATCATCGTATTATTCACTAATTATAATGACAACTGGAATTTTTTTTTTAAAGGCAACAGAAATTTTTATTCAACCAGACAAATTACATAGGAGAATTGCTCACTGTTAGTCTAGCACAGAACAACAAACCATCTATGCCAACACAAAATAATCCCACAATAAGGAGGATGCCAAGATAGCATCTTACATAAACAGACCTATCGACTATGTTATGAAACACAATGGATTATTAAACCAACTATGCCAATCGATAGGCTTTCCTTTGTATCTCTTCGCGATCCACTCGAAGCTTTTAATTTGAATTTCACTCAACGCTAGCGGGGAATTCCAACTCTTGTTTTTGAAGACCATTTGATTACGGTTTTTCCACATAAGGTAGCTACAAGTCCAAACCACCGCTTGCCAAATACATTTGCCCGTATCCGAGTTTATTTGAGCCGACTTGCCTTAAAGAAGATCATCAAGATTTGTATTTGCACCAAGACCCCACCAATTGAAGACTTTGTTAGGAATTTATGGACCCAACAACGACCACCAATCTAAAGATTGTGATCCCACAAACGACAAACGGACAGAATAAATGCAAGAAATGTAAACGACACAAGATATTACGTGGTTATATGCAATCGGTATGATTGCTTTAGTCCACGGCTAGCTAGAGAGCTTTTTATTGATTTTTCGTGCTTAGAGTTACATATTACTATAGGTATATTTATAGTGCTAATCAAAATTAGGAAACAAATCGAATAACTTGCTGGCTACGCACACTGTCGTGTTTCGCGACACTTTGTCGCGTTCCGCGACAAACTGCATCAAAACGTGACAAAGTGGTTCAGAACGTGACAGCTTCTGACACCCACTTCTGCCATATTTGTCTCGTTTCAGTGCACTTTATCACTTTCTAGTCGTGTCGCGTTTTGCGACAAACATCACTCAAACCCGATACCAGAACTTGACAATTTCTTGTTTTGATCTTCTTTGCAACTATCCAACAATCTCCCACTCAAAGGAGAGCAAAACCCAGAAATCTCATCAACCCCAAAACTAACCATTTCAACCAAGAACGTCGAACTACCTCTCATACCGCCAATCAAACATGGGACACGCAAACTCAACATCGCTGGAAGAGCAGACTTTCGATACAAGGTCTTCAACACTACTTGTCGAAATCAATACCGATAACCCTTAGAACTCTCTAGTTGACGTCTTCTTTCATCAAGTAACAAGAAGACCAGTTGAAGCTATGCAAAGCTTCAACTTTCCGATCGTAACCACCTTAGTACACTGATAGTGCTCCAAATGAACATACATTTAGTCGCAATATCATCCCAATATGTAAAGTTTTCAGTTGCAATTGTTCTATTTTCATGTAATAATCATTTATATTAAATAAGTGCGAAGACTGAAGACGCAAATGCATATTTGAAGACGCAAATGATCAAAAAGCTCAAATGTACAAGATTCAATCCAAGTGGTTCAATTTATTGATGAATAACATCTAAAAATGACAAGAGTACAAGCCGCGAAACGCAAAGTACAAGATATCTAAGCATACGAAAAGGCGTTCGAAAATCCGAAACCGAGACATAAACCGAGCATCAACGCGCGAGACAACGGACCTAAAATTACGAGTCAACTATGCACAAGAATATAATATAATATAATATATATAATTATATAAAATTATATATATTATATTATATATTAAATAAATAACATTCGCCCACGTTTTTAGTGCATTTTGAGCTGATCCAGCTGGCCATGCGATCGCATGGCCAGGATGCCTAAATTCCATGCGATCGCATGGTTCCCTATAGCAGGCCAAGTCCTATAAATTGGCCAGTTTTCTGCGAATTATGTACACCATTTTTTCTTTCTTCCTATGTAAACTTATATATATATATATATATATATATATATATATATATATATATATATATATATATATATATATATATATATATTATAATTTTAATTTAAGTTAATTTTAATAATAAAGTTATGGTTTAGTTGAGTTATTGTAAGAAATGTTTTACGGGTTTTAAGTCGAAACTCTGTCCGGGTAACGCTACGCGATAAATAATCACTGTAAGCTATGCTCTTCCTTTTTCAATTAATGTCTCGTAACTAAGTTATTATTATGCTTATTTGAGCCGAAGTAATCGTGATGTTAGACTAAATATTAAAGACGGGGTTATTGGATTTTGTACCATAATTAGGGTTTGGACAAAAGACCGATACTTGTGAACATTGGACTATGGACTATTAATAGATGGGGGGTATTGTCTAATCGAATGACAACTCATTGGAATCTGTCGAACCTATCTTCAAATTAGTTAATCTAATAATTATTAAATGATTATGCATGTCCTATGTAGTGACGTTTATACGACATCTTTTACGATCATTTAATTAATTATTCGGGTTGGGTAATTGATTATTCAAACTGATCAAGTGGGTAAATTAATGTTTATATCTCATTAAAACAGGGGTGGATTACATACAAGGGTAATTGGTGTAATTGTTAACAAAGTATTAAAACATTGGATTACACACAGTCGATAAACTGGTGTAATTATTAACAAAGTATTAAAACCTTGTTACAGTTTAAATCCCTAATTAGTTGGAATATTTAACTTCGGAAATAAGGTTAATTTGACGAGCATTTTATAATTATGACAGATGGACTATTATGGACAAAAACCAGATAGGTATCAAATAAACCAGGACAAAGGACAATTAACCCGGGTAACAATTAATTAAAATCAAAACGTCAAACATCATGATTACGGAAGTTTAAATAAGCATAATTCTTTTATTTTATATCTCATCGTACTTTTATTTACTTGCACTTTTAATTATCTTACTTTTATTTTATCGCATTTTTATTTATCGTCATTTACTTTACGCTTTAAATTGTAACAACCCAAACCAAACCACAATCGAACCCGCGGAAAATTATCACACAAAAATTTGTTTGATCAGCAAGTGGCGCGGCGCGCCACTGACCTGCGCGGCGCTCCAAACCGGCCTGTCCAACTTTTCCATTTTTGCGAAAAAGATCGGCCACTTTCCGACATAATTAGACAAAACGCTTTTAACAACATAATCAAATATGTAAAACTAACACGATTCAAACATGAAATAAGTTTTACAAAGTGGGGCCCACATCGGCCGTTTTACGAGTTTCATACAAAAGTTTGGGTTTCGACCACATTAGTTTAATTTCCAAACGACACTACGAGCATGGTGTTTGGGGTTAAACTACCCAAGTCTCGGTCAAACTCCAAAAGCTAACACATCCAAAAAGCATCCCCTAACAACAAAACGGGATCTCTATTCCAAGATAATGCCCTTACCCTTGTCCACACCGGAGCCTATAAAAAGATAAACAACGAGAGGGTAAGCAAAGCTTAGTGAATAGAATAAATATATACATGCATATAAGACTTACCTACTCGCATCCACGATATCATACAACGCATACAAACGCAAAACATCTTGATAAACAAGCTAGTATCATCAAATCGTACAACTAGCAGTATTAATAGCATAATAATCATAACATTAATCAAATGCTAACGTTAACAACTATAAACCATGGTTAACCAAATTCTTTGCAAGGGAATGACTTCGCGAAACAAGTCATCGATGTTCATAACAACCGTTAGCTCCCAAATACGGCTATGGTATACTAACCCCCGAGGTGTTCCAAAAACGGCTATGGTATCACCCCCAAGTGTTCCAAAAACAGCTATGGCATCACTTGATCAACGTATGAGTAAAATACGGCTATTACTCACAATCATGTACATAAACACGGCTATGTGCACAATTAATGCAAATAACAACGTGGGAGTAAAACACGGCTATTACTCGCCACCATATGCACAAGCACGGCTATGTGCATAAACATCAAATGTGGGCAAAACAGCTATGCCTCACAACTATGGTCACACAACGGCTATGTGACACCATTGATACGGCACATAAATCATATACACACATATATAGATATTCCACTCACCTTAAGTCTTTGTGAGAGTTAACCGAGCTTGCAAATCCTTCAAAGTAACGTACCTATTACATTAGGCACATAATTAATCACACAATCGACTTGGTCAACTAACTCACTCAACATCCTAGAGTCATTGTGACCCATGGTGCAATTTCGACCCATTCGCACCCTTAACCCTAATACTTGGGTTAACATCACCGAAACTCTAACATTAGCCAAGTTAGGTCCTAGAACACTTTTCAACACGAAGTGTATGCATCTTACACATACATTCACAACCTTAGGTCTATTATTACCCATTTGACCAATTTAAGGTCAACACACCCATTTTGGGTCATCCACAACCCACACAACACCCATTTACTTATATCTAGGTGTGCTAGTAATTAACTAACTAATTTAAGCTCATAATCATCAATTAATACCTTGAAAACCCTAGGTTAGTCATCTTTGAGTCTCATGACCCAAATTCACCCAATAAATCCCCAAATCACTAACAAAATGGGTTTTAAGTCCATCATTACCCCAAAACCTAACCCTTAACAAAATTAAATTAGAGAAAACGAAGTTAGAACATACCACTACACCCAAAATGTAGCTAGGAAGTAGATGAACAACTTTAACACTTGAGCTTAAGCAAGAATCCTCCATCTTCTTCTCCAAAATGAGTTTTTTCACACTAGGATCTTACTCTCTCTATAGAATTTAAGTGATAAGGTTGAAGTAGATGAAAATGGAGTAAATGAGGCTCCACCAACTGATCTAGAGCCATTAATTCGGGTCCCATGTGATTTTACCAATTTACCCTCAAAATATCTATTTTAAAAGGAAGGAATCTGTCACAGACCAATGGCGCGGCACGCCAAAGGGCTGCGCGGTGCGCAACACCCCCAGATCAGATTCTGTCTCCTTTTGAATATGTACAATAAAACCCCCACTTCAAGTATCTTAAATACACTTTTGTACACTACAAATAATTGGGTCTTCCAACTCTCCCCCACTTGAATCGGAGCGCGTCCTCGCTATCCAAGCCGCATGACAAGAGGGAAGATAAACTAACACGAATTCTTCGGGCTCCCAAGTAAACTCGGAACCTTTACTCCGACGTCATTGAACTTTAAAAGTTCTCACCTCTTTATTTCTCAACATTTTCACCTTCTCATCAAGGATAGCAATCGGCTCTTCAACATATTCTAACTTGTTGTTTAGCTCAATTTCGTCTAATGGCATCCATGAAGAATCATCTGCAAGACACTTACGGAGATGGGAAACATGAAACGTGTTATGGATCCCCGCAAGCTCTTCAGGTAATTCCAAACGATACGCAACTTCACCAATACGAGCTAAAACCTTAAATGGCCCAATAAACCGAGGAGCTAACTTTCCCCGTTTTCTAAACCGAATAATGTCTTTCCATGGCGAAACCTTAAGCATCACCATGTCACCTTCTTGAAATTCGATCATTCATCTACGCTTGTCGGCATACGACTTTTGTCTATCTTGCGCCTTTTTCAAATGATCCCGAATCATATCAATCTTGCTATTCATTTCTAAGACCAAATCGGTACTCCCGATTTCTTTTTGACCAACTTCACCCCAACAAATCGGAGTTCGACACCTCCGCCCATAAAGCATCTCGTAAGGTAGTATCCCAATACTAGTATGATAACTATTATTGTACGAGAATTCCACCAAAGGTAAGTGCTCATCCCAACTACCACCGAAATCAATAATACACGGCCGTAACATATCCTCCAATGTTTGATTCGTACGTTCGGTTTGACCGTTCGTTTGAGGATGGTACGCCGTGCTCAATTTCAATTGTGTACCCATATCTTCATGAAACTTTTCCCAAAATTGAGATGTGAAACGGGTATCTCGATCCGAAATAATAGATATAGGAACCCCATGTCGAGAGATTACTTCCTTGATAAACAACTTCGCCAAGGTCTCCGACGATATCGCTTCCCGAATGGGAAGAAACAAGGCACTTTTCGTCAATCGATCAACTATCACCCAAATCGTATCATATTGGGTTCTCGCCGTTTTAGGTAACTTTGTGATGAAATCCATGGTAATGTGCTCCCATTTCCACTTCGAGATTTCTAAAGGTTGTAACTTACCATACGGCTTTTGGTGTTCGGCTTTAACTTGCAAACACGTGACACATTGCTCAACATACTTGACAACATCACGTTTCATGCCCGGCCACCAATAATCCTTTCTCAAATCAAGATACATTTTCGTCGCGCCCGGATGAATGGAATATTTTGACTTATGTGCTTCATCAAGTAGCACTCGTCGATAATCCCCCATCTTAGGCACCCACACTCTTCCTTGAAAAGACAACAAACCACGCGAACCCATAGTAATGAATTCTGATTGCCCCACAATTCGTTCCGCATGCTTGTTATGAACGTAAGCTTCAATTTGAATCACACCAAGTTTTTCAAGAAAATCGTTAGTAATAATCATACGTAACAATCCTAATCGTAACGCCGGATGGTGACTCTTTCGACTCAACGCATCCGGGACCACATTCGCCTTGCCCGGATGATAAAGTATTTCACAATCATAATCTTTAACTACATCCATCCACCTACGTTGGCGATAATTCAAATCTCTTTGATCGAAAAGATGTTTCAAACTCTTGTGATCCGAATACATTATACACTTGACACCATACAAGTAATGGCGCCAAATTTTCAACGCATGCACAACCGCCGCCAACTCAAGATCATGAGTCGGATATCTCGTTTCATGTTCCTTTAATTGTTGAGAGGCATAATCAATGACTTTACCCCTTTGCATTAGAACACACCCGAGCCCATTTAAAGAAGCGTCACAATAAACCGTCATGTCTTCTACACCTTCCGGCAACACTAACACCGGAGCTTGACACAACTTCTCTTTTAACAATTGAAAAGCAATTTCTTGCTCATTTTCCCAATTAAATTTAGCATTCTTTCTCGTCAATTTCGTCAATGGAGAAGCGATTTTAGAAAAGTCTTGGATAAACCGACGATAATAACCGGCCAATCCGAGAAAACTTCGAATTTTCGTGGGCGTAGTCGGTCGTCCCCAACTCTTCACCGTCTCTATCTTCCCCGGATCTACTTGAATACCGTCTTTGTTCACAATATGACCAAGGAATTGAACTTCCCTTAGCCAAAATTCACATTTGGAGAACTTTGCATACAACTTATCCTTTCGTAACGTCTTCATTACTTCACGCAAATGACGATCATGTTCGTTCATACTTTTCGAGTAGACTAGTATGTCGTCAATGAACACAATTACCGACTTGTCCAACATAGGTTGGCACACTCGGTTCATCAGATCCATGAATTCCGCCGGTGCATTTGTAAGACCAAAAGGCATAACTACAAACTCAAAATGCCCGTAACGAGTTCGAAAAGCCGTTTTCTCGATATCTTCCTCACGGACCCGCATTTGGTGATAGCCGGACCGTAGGTCGATTTTAGAGAAATACATTGCACCTTGGAGTTGGTCGAACAAATCGTCTATCCTAGGCAATGGATAACGATTCTTGATCGTCACTTTGTTCAACTCCCGATAATCGATGCACATCCGCATACTACCATCCTTTTTCTTTACGAATAAAACCGGAGCGCCCCATGGTGAAGCACTCGGTCGAATAAAACCCTTTTCAAGTAACTCTTGGGTTTGATTTAACAACTCTTGCATTTCCGTCGGCGCTAAACGATAAGGAGTTTTAGCAATGGGGGTAGCTCCCGGAACCAACTCAATGCGAAATTCAACTTGTCTTTCCGCCGGAACACCCGGTAATGTCATACCCCGTCCTAATCCATCCGGACGAAGTCCATATCGATTATAAACGATTCACAACAGTTGATTACATCGCGAGGTACTTGACCTCTATATGATACATTTTACAAACATTGCATTCGTTTTTGAAAAGACCATCTTTCATTACATCGGAAGTTGACGACATGCATATCATTTCATAATAAATCTAACTAAAATTGACTTAATAATAATATTGATGAACGCAACGACTCGAATGCAACGTCTATTGAAATATGTCATGAATGACTCCAAGTAATATCCCTAAAATGAGCAAATGCACAGCGGAAGATTTCTTTCGTACCTGAGAATAAACATGCTTTCAAGTGTCAACCAAAAAGGTTGGTGAGTTCATTAGTTTATCATAAATAATCATTTCATAATTTTAATAGACCACAAGATTTCATATTCCCAATTCTCATAAATAAACGTCTCATGCATAGAGACAAAAATATCATTCATATGGATTGAACACCTGGTAACCGACATTCACAATATGCATATAAGAATATCCCCATCATTCCTGGATCCTCCTTCGGACATGATATAAATTTCGAAGTACTAAAGCATCCGGTACATTGGATGGGGCTTGTTGGGCTCGATAGATCTATCTTTATAGTTCGCGTCAATTAGGGTGTCTGTTCCCTAATTCTTAGATTACCAGACTTAATAAAAAGGGGCATATTCGATTTCGATAATTCAACCATAGAACGTAATTTTGATTACTTGTGTCTATTTCGTAAAACAGTTATAAAATTTGCGCATGTATTCTCAGCCCAAAAATATAAAGGGTAAAAAGGTAAATGAAACTCACGCATATAAATATTGTAAAATAGTTATTAAAACATTGCATGTATTCTCAGCCCAAAAATATATATAAAAAGGGAATAATGAAACTCACCTAATGTATTTTGTAGTAAAAATACATATGACGACATTGAACAAGTATAGGGTTGATGTGACGCCCCGTACTAAATCATCGTGTACGGACCATCATCAACAGGATCATTACAAGGTTTAGTACTATATGCGTTTTCAAAACAGGGTTTGCATTCATTAATAAAAGTGACGTCATAACATACGTCAATTGTTTTACAAATCAAAAGTATGCTTCACTAAGTAGAAGCATTAAATAAGTGTACGTGACCATAATGGTCGTTACATAACATAAGTTCATAAGTAAAAAGTTTGAATGCAACATAAGTAGTCATGCGATAACAACTCTAGGCAGCGGGTTCTACAGCACGACTAGTAAGATAGCGGAAGCGACTTCAAGCACCTGAGAAAATACATGCTTAAAAAGGTCAACACAAAGGTTGGTGAGCTATAGTTTAAGTATAACAGTAATGTAAGTAGGCCACGAGATTTCAGTGCTACAACGAGCGTTTCAAAAGTATGTAAAAGTATATGCTTAACCGTGGGCACCCGGTAACTAACTTAACGTTTAATGTACCCCCTTAAAGTGCACTTGGCAAGTGCGTATAACCTCGAAGTATTAAACACTCGTTAAATGCTAGCGCTACTAGCCCGAGTGGGGATGTCAAACCCTATGGATCCATATCTAAGATTCGCGTTCACGGTTCAAAAACCAATGATTAAACGTTACCGAGCTAAAGGGAATGTTTCTGCCGTTATATAACCCACACATATATAAGTTTAAGTACTCGTGCCTAGTATGTAAAACATAAAATCCGCATGTATTCTCAGTTCCCAAAATAAGTTAAAGTAAAAAGGGAATGCTATAACTCACAATGATTAGTAGTAACGGTAAGGTAGTAGTCGGAAAGTGGTGTGCAAGTAACGGTCCAAACGTCCTCAACCTAAGTCAAATAGCACTAAGTCAATAAGTCGTCTCAAAAGGTTTACAAGTACGTAATTAAGGTCATAAGGGTCATCATCAATCATCATTAAACAAAAGGTAACAAGTAAGACTCGTTTATGAAAGTCGTTTAAAACAAAGGCTGACTTCGGTCAGTCACCACGGCCTCTACCCTTACTGAATTAAGGTGAGACCAGTGGTCATGGCTCCGTCTATGAGTCCCTTAAGTGTGGTAAAATTTACAGAAGCAAACTCGTCTTGGTTTGACCGTGGCGACGGTCTAAGTGCGAGTAGGTCAGAAATTTCTGCACAACGTCAAAGGACATGGTAACGATCGGAGGGCCATAAATCCTAAACCGTAACTCGGATTAAGACGAGTCCTATATGAAAAGTTATCTACTCGAAAAGTTCTATCTAAAAATAAAGGTTAGAACAGCCCAGGTCTACTGGTCTGTTCCAGAAGCAGTAGGTCAGAAACTTTTGGACAGAATGCAGTGGGTTTTCAAGGGTTCCGGTGATCTTGGTGTTGGATGCTCATCATGGTTCTCATCCTTGATGCGTCTAGCTTCAAGTGCACAACTCATGGGTGTGTATACATCATCTTAACCAAGATTTGTCCATCATAACCTTAGTGCAAGTCTAAGACATGAATTTGATGAACCAAAGTTACATCAAGTCCTAGATCTACACACACATGAACAATGAAAGTAATTCTAACTAAGTTACAAACTTGAATTGAACTTAAGTAAGCAAGATCTTAGCTTGTAGAACATAGTTCTTAGTTAGATCTTGAAGATTCAAGACTCAAAAGTCTAGATCTATAGTTCTTAAGTCAAATCAACACAAGTTAGAGAGTTTAAAGTGTTGTTCTTGAACTAACAAGTTAGATTCAAGAAATATAAGATCAAGATTAACTAGTAATCATGACCAAGGTTACATGTAAGTTTATGAACAAGTTCATGAACACTAAGAAAGATCACAACCAAGTGTTGGATCCATGATACTTGCACCAAAGTGTAAGCTCTTGTTGGTTTCATGTCCTTGTTCAAAAGTGTAGTAAGCAACTAACAATAAGAAATAAAGAAAGTGAATGATAAGCCTAAACCAACCATGAAGGTGGTATTCTAGTAACATACAACAAACAAGAACACAAGTAACAATTATAAAGATTATAAACTTTAAATCTTGAAAACAAGTAGAGTAGAACCATAAGTTATGAAAGAACTTAGATCCTTTGTTCTTGACTTCCTTAAACATAATGGAAGTAGCAAGATTACATGAGATACAAACTACTAAGTTTGATCTTTAACAATGACAAGTAACAATTACAACAAACAATCAAGTAATAACAATGGATGATGATGATCTATGTGGATCTAGGCCACGGTTTTGTTGTAAGAAAAGGAAGAGGAGATTGTTCATTTTACTTACAAGAAAGAAAGAAGAACTTGAGAGAAAGA
Organism: Rutidosis leptorrhynchoides; assembly: GCF_046630445.1. NCBI lineage: Eukaryota > Viridiplantae > Streptophyta > Magnoliopsida > Asterales > Asteraceae > Rutidosis > Rutidosis leptorrhynchoides. Next base: position 158,206,978 of record NC_092339.1, read on the forward strand.
TAAGAGAAAAGATGAAGCAAGTGTGTGTGTTTTGAGAAATGAGTGAGCAAGTGAACTAGTGAGTAAGTAAGGTAAAAAAAATAAACAAAATCTCTTGTATCCCCCCCCTAAGTCGACGGTTACTGCAGCAAAAAGAGGAGGGAGTGTGTTGCCTACTAGTTCCTTGTGTGCAAAGTTTTAAAAGTTGGGTAATGGTGGTGTTTACATGGGGATTATGGCAACTAGATTCCATTTCCAAGCTAACCATCTAGTTTAAGTTCAAGTATCATACTTACATGTAAACATGGGCTAGATTAATCCATAATATAAGTAGGGTGGGCTTACACTAGTCCATTAACACTTAAAAGGCCCAAGTTGCAAGTAGTTAGCAAGTAATCCAATAAAAGTCCATCTTAAGCCCAAGTAACTAACTAAAAGCCTTAGTTAATTAAAATGATTAATAAAATTAATCATGGATGTAAATAATATCTTAAAATATTATTCGTGCAAGTTCCGGGTGTCACAAAGACGTTTCGGGCATTTAAAGTTCAAGTACGGGCAATTAAAGCAACATGTAAATGTAATAACATACATTCGTTTAATCAAGCGTATTAATAATAATAATTATTAATAAATAACGTTGGAAAAACCAGGGTCGTTACATTACCCACCTGTTAAAGAAAATTTCGTCCCGAAATTTTAAGCTGAATCTGAAGGTGACGGAGGAGGTGGGAAAAGGTGAGGATACTTCTGTCTCATGCGGTCCTCTCGTTCCCAAGTAAACTCAGGTCCTCGTTTGGAATTCCATCGTACTCGTACAATCGGAATCTTGTTGCGTTTCAAAGTTTTGATCTCACGATCCATAATCTCAACAGGTTCCTCCACAAAGTGGAGTTTGTCATCGATAGTAAGTTCCTCCAATGGTATGATAAGTTCAGGTGGAGCAAGACACTTCTTCAAGTTTGACACATGGAAGGTAGGATGAACTGAGCTCAATTGTGCTGGTAGATCCAAACGGTATGCAACTGGTCCAACACGTTCCAAGATCTCGAATGGACCAATGTATCGTGGGTTTAACTTTCCACGTTTTCCAAAACGGATCACACCTTTCCAAGGTGCAACCTTCAACATTACACGATCACCAACATTAAATTCAAAGTCTTTCCGTTTAAGATCGGCATAGCTCTTTTGGCGATCACGGGCAGTCTTAAGTCTAGCTTGGATCTGAGCAATCTTCTCCGTGGTTTCGTGAACTACCTCGGGTCCGGTGATTTGCTTTTCGCCTACTTCGGCCCAACAAATAGGAGATCGGCACTTACGACCATACAATGCTTCAAAAGGTGCAGCATTAATGCTTGAGTGATAACTGTTGTTGTACGAGAATTCGGCGAGTGGCAAATGCCTTTCCCAGGCCTTTCCAAAATCAATGACACATGCACGCAGCATGTCCTCCAAGGTCTGAATCGTTCGTTCACTTTGCCCGTCAGTCTGAGGATGATAAGCAGTACTCATGTCAAGACGAGTTCCCATGGCTTCTTGCAAAGAACGCCAAAATCTGGAAGCAAAACGGGGATCGCGATCGGAGATGATTGATAAAGGTACACCATGACGAGATACAACCTCTTTGATGTACAGCTGAGCAAGTCTTTCCATTGTATCAGTTTCCTTCATCGCTAGGAAGTGTGCAGATTTGGTGAGGCGGTCAACAATAGCCCAAATAGTATCGCATCCGCCCACCGTCTTCGGCAGCTTAGTAATGAAATCCATTGTGATCCTTTCCCACTTCCATTGTGGGATTTCCGGCTGTTGAAGTAACCCAGAAGGTCTCTGATGCTCGGCTTTAACCTTCGAGCAAGTCAAACACTTACCAACATAAGTCGCAACGTCCTTCTTAAGATTCGGCCACCAATACTGTTCTTTAAGGTCGTGGTACATCTTACCTGCACCGGGGTGAATTGAATATCTCGATTTATGTGCTTCATCAAGTATCAAGCTTCGTAGATCTCCATAGTAAGGTACCCAAATTCTTCCGGCATAACATCGGAGTCCAGACTCTCTAACCTCGAATCGAGAGACAAGTATGTTCAAATGCTCGTGAGATATGTTCTCCTCCTTGAGAGCCTCAACTTGGGCTACTCTGATCTGGTTGTTGAGGTTCGAATGGATGGTGATGTTCAGAGCCCTAACACGGAGAGGTGCCGTCCTCTCCTTTCGGCTTAAAGCGTCAGCTACAACATTGGCCTTGCCAGGGTGATAACGGAGTTCACAATCGTAGTCGTTGAGCGTCTCGATCCATCAACGCTGTCTCATATTCAATTGCTTCTGATCGAAGATGTGCTGGAGACTCTTGTGATCGGTGAAGATAGTGCTCTTAGTTCCATACAAATAATGTCTCCACAATTTGAGTGCGAAGACAACGGCTCCAAGTTCAAGATCGTGTGTGGTATAGTTTCGTTCGTGGATCTTAAGTTGTCGAGAAGCATAGGCGATGACCTTCATGCGTTGCATCAGTACACAACCATAACCAGTTTTCGAGGCGTCGCAGTAAACAACAAAATCGTCATTACCCTCAGGAAGTGATAAGATAGGTGCGGTGGTTAACTTCTGTTTCAAGAATTGAAATGCCTTCTCTTGTTCGTCTCCCCAAACAAATTTCTTTCCTTTGTGAGTGAGTGCGGTTAACGGACGTGAAATCAGAGAGAAACCTTCGATAAACCTTCGGTAGTAACCGGCAAGACCCAAAAATTGGCGGATGTGAGTCGGAGTAGTGGGGGTCTCCCACTTGCTGATCGCTTCTATCTTGGCGGGATCAACTTTGATGCCCTGGTCACTCACAACATGACCCAAAAACTGAACTTCCTTCAACCAGAATTCACACTTAGAAAACTTCGCGTAGAGTTGCTCTCGTCTCAAGAGCTCAAGTACTAATCGGAGATGATGCTCGTGTTCTTCCTCGCTCTTAGAGTAGATGAGGATATCATCAATGAAGACTATAACAAACTTGTCCAAGTACGGCTTGCAAACACGGTTCATAAGGTCCATAAATACAGCAGGTGCATTGGTTAGACCGAATGGCATTACAAGAAACTCATAATGACCATAGCGGGTTCTAAATGCAGTTTTCATCACGTCGCTTTCTTTCACCCTCAACTGGTGATAGCCCGATCGCAAATCGATCTTTGAGTAAACACACGATCCTTGCAGTTGGTCAAAAAGATCGTCAATCCGTGGAAGAGGATACCGATTCTTGATTGTTAATTTGTTAAGCTCACGGTAGTCGATACACATTCGGAAGGATCCATCCTTCTTCTTCACAAACAATACAGGTGCGCCCCACGGCGAAGAACTTGGTTGAATAAACCCTCGATCAAGTAACTCTTGTAGTTGGCTTTGCAATTCTTGCATCTCGGAAGGTGCAAGTCTATAGGGTGCGCGAGCTACAGGTGCAGCTCCTGGCACTAAGTCAATCTGAAACTCTACTGCCCTCGGTGGCGGTAATCCAGGCAGTTCTTCGGGAAAGACATCGGAAAACTCGTTCACAATACGCACATCTTCCACTTTCTTCTCCTCGGTTCCTACGGTTTTCACATGAGCTAGGACAGCAAGGCGTCCCTTCTTCATTATCTTTTGCGCTTTTACGCAACTAATGAGGTTCAGTTGTGAGGTACATCTCTCGCCATAGATAACCAGTGGTTCGCCATCTCCTTGTGGTATGCGAAGTGCTTTATCTCCACAGATAACATCGGCCTTTATCTTGCTCAACCAATCCATACCGACGATCACGTCAAAACTTCCCAGCTTGATAGGTATCAAATCAATTTCGAAATCTGCACCAGCTATGTTGATAATAGCTCCACGACTAATATGGTCAACCTTTTCAAGTTTTCCATTGGCGACCTCGACAAGCATACTTTCCTTCAAAGGAACTAACGACCAATCTAACTTATCACAAAAATGTCTACACACATAGCTCCTATCGGCACCAGTATCGAATAGGACAGAAGCTAAAAGTTTGTTGATTTTGAATATACCTGTTACCAAGTCGGGGTTGTCGCGTGCATCTCTTGCATTAACATTGAAGGCTCTAGCACGTGGTGGTCCGCCATCCTTACGCTTGTTAGGACACTCGTTTCTGAAATGGCCCGTCTTTCCACATTCATAACACTTCTTAGGCCCATTGTTGTTGTGGTTTGGCTTCACGTTCAAAGTGGTAACCTTGCAATCCTTGCCAACATGTCCAGATCGTTGGCACTTCTCACAGATAACATTGCAATACCCAGTGTGGTGCTTGTAGCACCTATTGCATTGTGGTAAGGTTCCTTTGTAGTTCGGATTGGTGCGGTTGTTGTTGTTGGGGTTGGTGTTGTTGTTGTGCATGTTGTTGTTTTGCCTGAACCCTTCATGTCGTTTTGCCGGGTTTTGATCATAGTTCCTACCCCTGTTGTTGTTGTGGTTGTTGTCCCATTTCCTCTTTTCACCACTAACAGTTTCAAACTTAGCCTTCTCCGGCTCGTCAAGGATGATTTGATTCAAGAGAGTATGCGCCATGCGCATTGCTTCGGGAACACTTGGTGGCTTGGATGAGGTAACATTACCCTTGATGGACTTAGGAAGTCCCGAGAAGTATTTCTCCAAACGCTTAAATTCGGGGGTGACCATGGTTGGACACATAAGAGCCAATTCCAAAAACCTACGGTTGTAGCTGTTAAGGTCGTTCCCTACGGTTTTCAATTGCATAAATTCGATTTCCATCTTTTGAATCTCGGTTCTCGGACAGTATTCCTCGATCATAGCACATTTAAATTCTTCCCAAGGCGTAGCATACGCCTCATCAATTCCTTGCGCTTGGGCCATGGTATTCCACCATGTAAGCGCGCCATCAGAAAGTGTGCAAGATGAAAATTTCGTTTTGTTAGCCTCAGAACAATTGCTAACCCTGAATACCGATTCCAACTTTTCGAACCATCTGGTGAGACCGACGGGTCCCTCAGTGCCACTGAAGTAGTGTGGCTTGCAGCTTTGAAATTCCTTGTAAGTACACCCATCTCGAACGACAGGTGGATTGACAGGCGGTGGTGGTGGAGCTTGGGGTTGTCTTTCAGCTAGTGCAGCAGCGACTCGCTCGTTAATCATTTCCTCAATTTGTGCCGCGGTGGGGATAGATCTCCCGTTGGCCATGATGTTCTATACAAACATTTTGACTCAAGTCAAAATCCATTATGCAAATAATAATAATATAGTATATAACAACCAACATGAAAACAGCACAACACATGTTGATTAAGTAATGCAAGCATATATAAGTACCACAAAACCATGATATGATAACGTAAATAGAACACTTGCGCACAAAGTAACAACACAAATTCCATTCATTAATGATAATAAGTTCATACATTACAATAAGTTCGTACATTACATAAGTGAAATATGAAATTACAAAAAGAGATTACAATACAGAATCTAGTACAAAGTCCTACGGCGATGGTGGGTACAAGATGTCCAGAACATGAGCCAACTGCTCCTCGAGCTTAGTAACTCGAGTCTGGAGAATCTCAATCTCCCGCCTCATTTCCTCATTAGAGGAAGATGGTGGGGCAGGTGGTGCTGGCGGTGCAGGTGGAGCTGGTGGTGCTGAAGTGGATGGTCCGGCTCTGGGTGGAGACGGTAATATCTGTGGGTCGGCGGGGTACGGCACCAGCCGTTTACGAGCAGTGATCCTACGACGCCGACCATAAGCGTCTGTGACAGTACGACCAGGAATTATGCCAGCGAAGCGATACCGCTTCTTCGGCGGGGTAGAAGGTGCCTGAATCGGTCGGTCAGCGGGATCCTCCTCATCACTGGAGTCGTCAGATGAGGTGTCGTCTGAAGAAGCATCGGTGGAAGAACCGTCGTCTGAATCATGCGGTGGTGGCGCGGGTGGCTCAACATATCCGAAAGCGGCCAACATCTGTCGGTGTCGGCCTGGCGTAATCACGGCTAAGCGGCCGTCGGCAGTGCGTCGGCAAGGTGTGCGCCAGTGATTACGGAAGGGACCTTCCCCGAACTCCGCGGGGATCTCCATGCCACCAATGCGAGCCAGTTGCCTTGGGGGTCTGGAAGAAGACGCCAGGATAGGCACACTAGAGCTAGCTCCAGAACTAGAGGCGCCGGGGTCGCCAGTGGGTGTCGGGGCCGGAATGTCGGCAGCAGCAGCAGCAACAGGTGCAGCAGTGGGTGGAACAACGGGGCCTGAGCCGCTCGGGATGTCAGCAGGTGGAACGTCCGACATCTGAACAAGGAAAAATAAATTTTCCATGTCAGTATGTCATAAATCAAGCAAATAATAGGCCAACAGTTTAAATCATGTATAACAATAAGTAGCATGGCAATATCAGTAATCGTACGAAACTAGCATGCAATCGAAAGCAAGTAATAGCATGCAGTAGTGATATCACGTAGTAGCATACGGCATATAGCAGTAACAGTAAGCAGCAGCATGCAGTAAGTTCAGCGGAAACAAGTAAACTAACAAGTTGTAGATTAGCCCTATTAGTGAATCCTACTCGGGTCGGTCTTAGACTCACTAATGCATCCTAATTCCCTACAACCAATGCTCTGATACCAAATGTGACGCCCCGTACTAAATCATCGTGTACGGACCATCATCAACAGGATCATTACAAGGTTTAGTACTATATGCGTTTTCAAAACAGGGTTTGCATTCATTAATAAAAGTGACGTCATAACATACGTCAATTGTTTTACAAATCAAAAGTATGCTTCACTAAGTACAAGCATTAAATAAGTGTACGTGACCATAATGGTCGTTACATAACATAAGTTCATAAGTAAAAAGTTTGAATGCAACATAAGTAGTCATGCGATAACAACTCTAGGCAGCGGGTTCTACAGCACGACTAGTAAGATAGCGGAAGCGACTTCAAGCACCTGAGAAAATACATGCTTAAAAAGGTCAACACAAAGGTTGGTGAGCTATAGTTTAAGTATAACAGTAATGTAAGTAGGCCACGAGATTTCAGTGCTACAACGAGCGTTTCAAAAGTATGTAAAAGTATATGCTTAACCGTGGGCACCCGGTAACTAACTTAACGTTTAATGTACCCCCTTAAAGTGCACTTGGCAAGTGCGTATAACCTCGAAGTATTAAACACTCGTTAAATGCTAGCGCTACTAGCCCGAGTGGGGATGTCAAACCCTATGGATCCATATCTAAGATTCGCGTTCACGGTTCAAAAACCAATGATTAAACGTTACCGAGCTAAAGGGAATGTTTCTGCCGTTATATAACCCACACATATATAAGTTTAAGTACTCGTGCCTAGTATGTAAAACATAAAATCCGCATGTATTCTCAGTTCCCAAAATAAGTTAAAGTAAAAAGGGAATGCTATAACTCACAATGATTAGTAGTAACGGTAAGGTAGTAGTCGGAAAGTGGTGTGCAAGTAACGGTCCAAACGTCCTCAACCTAAGTCAAATAGCACTAAGTCAATAAGTCGTCTCAAAAGGTTTACAAGTACGTAATTAAGGTCATAAGGGTCATCATCAATCATCATTAAACAAAAGGTAACAAGTAAGACTCGTTTATGAAAGTCGTTTAAAACAAAGGCTGACTTCGGTCAGTCACCACGGCCTCTACCCTTACTGAATTAAGGTGAGACCAGTGGTCATGGCTCCGTCTATGAGTCCCTTAAGTGTGGTAAAATTTACAGAAGCAAACTCGTCTTGGTTTGACCGTGGCGACGGTCTAAGTGCGAGTAGGTCAGAAATTTCTGCACAACGTCAAAGGACATGGTAACGATCGGAGGGCCATAAATCCTAAACCGTAACTCGGATTAAGACGAGTCCTATATGAAAAGTTATCTACTCGAAAAGTTCTATCTAAAAATAAAGGTTAGAACAGCCCAGGTTTACTGGTCTGTTCCAGAAGCAGTAGGTCAGAAACTTTTGGACAGAATGCAGTGGGTTTTCAAGGGTTCCGGTGATCTTGGTGTTGGATGCTCATCATGGTTCTCATCCTTGATGCGTCTAGCTTCAAGTGCACAACTCATGGGTGTGAATACATCATCTTAACCAAGATTTGTCCATCATAACCTTAGTGCAAGTCTAAGACATGAATTTGATGAACCAAAGTTACATCAAGTCCTAGATCTACACACACATGAACAATGAAAGTAATTCTAACTAAGTTACAAACTTGAATTGAACTTAAGTAAGCAAGATCTTAGCTTGTAGAACATAGTTCTTAGTTAGATCTTGAAGATTCAAGACTCAAAAGTCTAGATCTATAGTTCTTAAGTCAAATCAACACAAGTTAGAGAGTTTAAAGTGTTGTTCTTGAACTAACAAGTTAGATTCAAGAAATATAAGATCAAGATTAACTAGTAATCATGACCAAGGTTACATGTAAGTTTATGAACAAGTTCATGAACACTAAGAAAGATCACAACCAAGTGTTGGATCCATGATACTTGCACCAAAGTGTAAGCTCTTGTTGGTTTCATGTCCTTGTTCAAAAGTGTAGTAAGCAACTAACAATAAGAAATAAAGAAAGTGAATGATAAGCCTAAACCAACCATGAAGGTGGTATTCTAGTAACATACAACAAACAAGAACACAAGTAACAATTATAAAGATTATAAACTTTAAATCTTGAAAACAAGTAGAGTAGAACCATAACTTATGAAAGAACTTAGATCCTTTGTTCTTGACTTCCTTAAACATAATGGAAGTAGCAAGATTACATGAGATACAAACTACTAAGTTTGATCTTTAACAATGACAAGTAACAATTACAACAAACAATCAAGTAATAACAAAGGGTGATGATGATCTATGTGGATCTAGGCCACGGTTTTGTTGTAAGAAAAGGAAGAGGAGATTGTTCATTTTACTTACAAGAAAGAAAGAAGAACTTGAGAGAAAGATAAGAGAAAAGATGAAGCAAGTGTGTGTGTTTTGAGAAATGAGTGAGCAAGTGAACTAGTGAGTAAGTAAGGTAAAAAAAAATAAACAAAATCTCTTGTATCCCCCCCCTAAGTCGACGGTTACTGCAGCAAAAAGAGGAGGGAGTGTGTTGCCTACTAGTTCCTTGTGTGCAAAGTTTTAAAAGTTGGGTAATGGTGGTGTTTACATGGGGATTATGGCAACTAGATTCCATTTCCAAGCTAACCATCTAGTTTAAGTTCAAGTATCATACTTACATGTAAACATGGGCTAGATTAATCCATAATAAAAGTAGGGTGGGCTTACACTAGTCCATTAACACTTAAAAGGCCCAAGTTGCAAGTAGTTAGCAAGTTTTCCAATAAAAGTCCATCTTAAGCCCAAGTAACTAACTAAAAGCCTTAGTTAATTAAAATGATTAATAAAATTAATCATGGATGTAAATAATATCTTAAAATATTATTCGTGCAAGTTCCGGGTGTCACAAAGACGTTTCGGGCATTTAAAGTTCAAGTACGGGCAATTAAAGCAACATGTAAATGTAATAACATACATTCGTTTAATCAAGCGTATTAATAATAATAATTATTAATAAATAACGTTGGAAAAACCAGGGTCGTTACAGTTGACCTCAGATTCACGAACCTATATCATTTGTATATTTATTAATATACATAGTTGTAGTCGAATAAATATATATATATATATATATATATATATATATATATATATATATATATATATATATATATATATATATATATATATATAAATTTATTAATTATATCCTTTTTATATTAATAATATATATATATATATATATGTTTCATATATTTATTTTGTACATAAAAAAAATATATTAAATTTTGTTATGTTATATGTATTAAATATATATACATATAAATATCATTTGTTGGTTTAAGTAGTATTTTAAGATAATATTTTAAGTGATAACAATAATAATAATGATAGTACTAATATTAATAATAATGATAGTAGTATTAATAATTCTATGAATGATAATATTAACGATAGTTTTTATGACAAGTCTCATGATAATAATAGTAGTTTTTAATAAAATGCATAATCTAAAATAATAGTAATAAAAATATTAATTGTTGATAATAATACTTAATTCTTTTGCGGCTAATCCTGTCTTTCACTCTCGCATGAAACATCTAGCGATTGCATATCATTTCATTCGTGAACAAGTTAAATTGGGTACTATATGGGTCACTCACGTTTCTTTTGCAGATCAACTGGCTGATGCACTTACTAAAGCACTAAGTCGCACGGTGTTTACAAATCTTATGTCCAGGATTGGACTCTCGTCTCGGCCATCTTATGTCCAAGATTGGACTCTCGTCTCGGCCGTCCACCTTGAGGGGGTGTGTAAAGGATAACGATTAACTTAATAGGATATTATCTATTCCTTATTTATTATTTATTGCTTATGTATAGTTGGAATAGATATCATTGTGTATCTCTTGTTGTTATAGTTAATCCCTTGTATCCTATATATGTTTCACATCAGTTATTGGAATAATACGATTCAACCTTTAATCTCTTTAGGAAGTATATATTTTTGAATATCTATAGTTTCTATTATATTGCTAAAATGATGATTTCATAATTAGGCTAATTTTTTTGTTAAGAAAAAATCAAAAAGAAAAAGAAAAAAATCTAAGCATGGTGAGTGATGTCATTAATCTAAATAATTTTGAATTAAAATTAACTCTTATTAATAATTAATTTAATTATTAAAATAAAATAATTTTAAATCATTGTAATTAATTATTTTGAATTTGGTACGAGATTGTATAAAGTTATGCAGAAAGAAACCAATTTTATATTTATATTTTTAATTTACACTTTTAAAATAAAATGACAACTAATATTATCTTTTATGATTGGATGAGGATTGTTTAATATGCATTTTAGGTGTTTGATGAAATGTTCATCTGACGAGTTTCTTAGTCGGACTATATGATTCCACGGGTCATTAAACTAAATAACTTTAACATTTACGTTCACTTAATACCTAAAACATATCATTAAACTGTTTCATTTAAACAAACCCGTGGTTCCACGGGTCATTTCACTAGATGAGGATTGTTTAATATGTATTTTAGGTGTTTGATGAAATGTTCATCTGACGAGTTTCTTAGTCGGACTATATGATTCCACGGGTCATTAAACTAAATAACTTTAAGATTTACGTTCACTTAATACCTAAAACATATCATTAAACTGTTTCATTTAAACAAACCCGTGGTTCCACGGGTCATTTAATAAATTGTATTCTTTTTGCAACGGAACTTCCAACTTGACTAGATCGAAGCGCATCAAGAGATCGACTTTTGGTACAGGGGACCGCTCATCGTTCCCGTTATGGTGCGTCACTAGGTCAATATGAGGCAAATGTCCACCATAAAAACATATTGAATCATTTAGTAATATTAAGAGTAGCCCATCAACTTATTTATTTCATTTTAATTTTCAATGTGAGACTTTATTTTGCACCTAATAGTTGAATCCTAAAGGCTCTCGATATCCATGCCCAAAATCAAAAACCACATTCGTCATGCATGGTAGATTATTATGAGGGCCTTGTTGTATATAAAGAAACCTGACAATCATATATCTCAAACACTTCCATCGAGTTGCTTGATTTAGCTAATGCTGGATCAGTAATTCGATGGCCTATTGTCTTTCCACGAGCACCAGGCTATTGAACACGATTAGCTTACAATATATACTAAAAACTTCAAAAATGAAGATCTATTCTAGGATCTATCTTCTTTACAAATAGGAGTACATACTAAAATATATAAATAGTCAGTCTCTTAAGTCTTCATATAACCCCAAAGGGGTAGTTGAATGGATTGGTGCTTGAAAATCTTTAAAAGGGACTTAAGTTCTATCCTTATCAACTACATTTTGTGGTCTTGACTTTCGAAAGAAAAAGTAAATAAAAAATAAAAAATAAAACTCTTCATATTGATAAAAATGCCCGTCCAAATTAAAAATTCAAACAATCTTTAGTACAGTGATACATAGGAAGTAAAGCCATATAAGTAATTGATTATTTTTATATGGATACTATTCTAGATTAGTTCTATATAGGCATAAGAAAGCGAATCTTTTGACCATGAAAACCGACCTTGTACCATATATATTTACATATTTTGCACATGCCTTAGTAATTTCTAATTCACATTAACTTTTTATAGTTCAAATCATTTAACCTATTTCTTACTCACATTAACTTTATAGTGCAAATCATTTCCTTAGGCTCCTAGTGTCCTTTTAGTACCACTTTCACTAGTGATTTTGGACATTAAAGTTGGCCACCATTCCCTATTAAAAATGTTTGGGTGATGTACCAAAGAGATAATTTTCATAAGCATGTACCAAGTTATGATTGTTATAAGTATATTGTAAATATTAAACTAAGTGTTATGATTGTCATAAACATATTGTAAATTTTTAACTAAGTGTTCCATGGAGGACTTCTATTCCCCTGCCTCTTTTAATTCATGAAAAACCTTTCAGGATTTTAATATCTTTAAAGATTTTGATCTCATTATTCTTAATCATATATGCATAATATAGATTCATGTATAACCTTTTGTTTTGACCATCTCAAGCTAGTCAGGACCGGCGACAGTCACGAGACCCGGTTAGACTGCGTACATCTGACGTTGAAGGTGTGAAGAAGATGGAATAAAAAACAAATGTGTGTACCAGTAGATGGGTCGCGTTTGGTGACATCGGATCGCCATATACGATCATGTATGTCCAGATGCAAGAAAGTGGTTCGAAGCTTTTGGAGTTGTTTAATTTGTGGAGGTCGCTTTTCGCCAATGGACTGTCGCTAAACATGAGGTCCGACGTATCCAGCAAGTCAGGGACGCTTGTTGCCTTATGTTAGTATCGTATTAACAACATGAAATATTGTAGAGGGGGTGAATACAATCTTTTCTTTAAATATGCAATTAAGTGAGTTAAGATAGTAAGCCTAATTATAAAAAGAGTTATAGTAATTTCAATGTATTATTTTATGATTTATAATCTAAAGAATCACGGTCATCAAAATGCGGAGTAGATGACCGGTTCATACAGATTACACCTTGATTGCTTAGAACACACTAAAGAGAATAAAATTTAAGACTCTACGCAATTTAAGCTCCCACACCACTTACTAAAACATTTATGGAGCGTATTGATCATATACATAGCATTGTATATGTATATTTTAATTGCTAAATGCTAAAAACAGAGGTTGCACGAAGTATATTTAAAGAATTTGGAATATTCCCTGAAAGTTAAGATATCGGATCATATTGTACATTAATAAAAGATTGCGGATTATTTTCGTTAAGTCAATGCGGATGATTAAACAATCTGCATACCGCGAATATTCTGGAAACTATAAATAGAGAGTTTGGCCTCTCATTTATAGGTTGTTGATTCTCTGTCATTTGCCCAGACCTTTGTAATTTTCACTTGTGACTTTGCCCAAGGAACTTTTACATTGTGTTAAGGTGAATCATGCTAATTAACAATCAAGACCGGGTCGGGGTGGTTGATCACTTGATTGATAAAGTGAAAGACGATCATCGGGGCCCAAAACAATCATCAAACATCCCATTCCACCACTTTAATCTCATTGCACTCAATCCTTAATTAAATATCTTTAATCTAGAATTGATCAATTGGCGCTATCCGTGGGACACGTTCAAAATTAAACTCGGAATTTTTTGTTTTATGCTATCGAACAATAAATTGGCCTGTTTAATTCTAATCGTGTATTATTTTGATTATTTACAGAAAAATTGCTAAGGCGTACCAGTTGATTTGATCGTCGGCCATGGCAGCTAAAGCGAAACAAGCAAATAGCTCTAAGAATGTTGATGCGCTGCATGATGATTCGCAAAATGCCTTGCCGGTTAATTTTCAGGCAAATGTTAATGCTACCGGGAGCAATTCAGTTCAAGAACCGCTCGCTAAAGCGTCTAATGTCAATATCGCTAGTGCTGATCCGCAACTAAAGGTTGCTGCTGATAAAATGGTTGCACGCAGAAATTTGCAACTGAACCACGATGAAACCATTGCAGAAGTCAAACGACTTGGAATTTTGGCTGGAAAAATGAGTTTGAAGGCAGATAAGGTTGTTGGTTCTGCTATTGAGCAAGCCAAAAAAGATGCCAAGCATAGTCGCGAATCTCGCATACCGCGTGCTTATCTATGGCCGTTGAATGATTCAGGATCACATATTGATCGCTTAGTTGTTGAACATCGCGATAGTGATAGCGATGATGCAGAGGAACGTGTTGTTTTAAACTCTGTCTATAATTCCAAGATTGCAAAAACGCCAAGAGAAGAAAGTGAATATTCTGATGATTCGGATAGCGCAGAAGAAGTTGTGAAAATTCCACATGTTAAGCGCAGATGACCGCCAACACCTTTTCCACACCATGGGGATGAGGGTGAATCTTTTGATGCTGCGCGTAGAGAAAATGCTCAAAACTTTTTAGCGGATGCTTTTAAGAGCATTGTGCCTAAATCAATGCAGCATAAGTTTGAGCAACCGAATTTTTTGCAAGATATGATAACTAAGTTTTGTGCGGAGAATGTTGATACTTGCACAAAAAAGGCGACAGAGATCACTACTGCTGCAGACAAGTTTGTCCAGCATATCTCTGGTTATCCGATTGTTACACCGCCCATTGTGCCTGCTACGTTGGGAGTTTATTCTGGCTTAACTGATCCTTTGGATTTCTTACAACGGTTTGAGGGAGTTGTAAGCACTTATAATTGGGATGAACCGGTCGCATGCCGAGTATTTCTCATCGTGCTGCAAGGGTCTGCAAGGGAGTGGTTTCATAGTTTGCAAGCCCGCAGTATTATTGGCTTTATCGGTCTTCGCGATAAATTTTTATTGCAGTTTCAGAACCTTTTACCGCAGAAGAAGACGCATGTCGAATGCCTTGACATCAAGCAGGGCAACAAGGAAACTTTAAATGCGTTACTTACGCGATATATCTATGAATGTCAAAAGATAACAAGTTGGAATGAGGATCAAAAAATCTCTGGGTTTTTGCATGCCATTAATCCGCAAAGACATCCAACGCTTGTGCGACATTTGAGAAGAGATGTTCCGCCAACTTTTGCTAAGGTGCAGCAAGAAACATATGATTACATCAGAGGTGGAGAGGATAGTGCTATAAGCCCCTCATGTGGATGGGGTAAGGATAAAAGTTAGCGGGATGATAATGATTCTTTCCGTGATGGAAACAATGACAATTTTCGCGGTTCGGGATATCCAAGGCGAAACGGCGGTGATAGTTATCCGCGTAACGACAGACATTAAGGTCAAGGTGATAATCATGGATATAACCGTCGGTGATCGTTATTCTTCACGGAAATGAAATAATGAATCTTTCAACATTATCTAAATGTTAACAAAAACGCCTAAGGAAATTCTTTTGCAAGAAAGAGTGGCGAAATCTTTTCCTGATCCTCAACCTTTAGCGAAAAATAGCAGGCGTGATAAGTCCAAGTTTTGCATTTTCCATGATGATTATGGTCATGATACTAACCATTGTAGAGATTTGGCAGAATTAACTACGGAGGCATTTGAGTAAGGTAAATTGGACCATTTGATAGCTCAAGGTGCTGCAAGTACTGCAAATGCGATTATCTTGCCCGCAGAGTCTAATGCTCCACAAGTGCCAAATGCTGGTGCGTTTGTTCACGCTGATCGGAAAGCCCCCACAGTAAAGAATTTAGGGGTTAAAATGGTGAGTAAGTGTAACAATCCAACCCGTTATCCAACCGACAACGCTTAATTTTTTTTTTATCAAATCAGGCCATTTCCGCATTCGGCGCGGGGCGCCCCACTGTGGAGCGGCGCTCCAAAGTGGTCTGTCCACTCTTTCCTTTTTTGACAAAAAGATCGTCCACTACCGGGCACTTTTAGACGAAACGGTTTTCACAACACGATAAAGTAAGTAAAACTAACACGTTTTCATAATAAAACAAGTTTTACAACACCGGGCCCGCATCGACCCAATTTACAACAAGTGACAATTTCGACCCATTTTAGTTTAATACAAAACTTAGACCGAGCATGGCGATTGGGGATACGCTACCCAATCCTAATCAATCCAAAGCACGTCCTCTAAAGCAACCTACACAATCCAATAGTTCTCACGCTTACCCGAGCCATCACCTCCACGCGAATCTATAAAAATGTAAACAACGAGAGGGTAAGCTATGAAAGCTTAGTGAATGCAATAATTATACATATACATATATAATATACCTACATGCAAACACTTACACAAATACCTCATACATGCTAGCAATTTACATGGCATACCATCGCAAAGTATAACGTTAAATCTCCAAGACCACAAGCTAGCACAAACAATAGCATATATAACTCGAACAATATAATATGCTACACTACAACACATAACCATGGTTAACCAAGTACAAGGGAATGGTACTTCGAATTTCCCATCGGTGTTCCCAACAACCGTTAGTGTACAACGAAATATATCACTAACCCCTGGGTGGTATCGATCGCCCGAACTTAAAACCCACCCGTCACGTGTAATGTGGTATTGAACGCTCGAACTTTAACCCACACTACACGCCCACACACACACCTATATGACATGGTATCGAACGCCTGAACTTTAAACCCATATCATATATTGACCCGATGTGGTATCGATCGCCCGAACTTAAACCCACATCAAACCTCGTACAAGTAAATACATTATATACACACATGTATAATCATTCCACTCACCTCGTGAACTCGAGCATTACAAACCATGCTCGAAATCCCCACCACATGCGACCGAGCAAGATTTTACCTATAATACGCATATAGGTATACACATAATCAACATACAACCTCATTTGGACTCTCGACCCGCCCGAATGAACAACAAGTGCAAAATATACCCTTTTGCACTTTTAACGCTACCCGAAGGTCCAAAACTAACGAGACTAGTTCCCGCGATCTCGAAATACCCAATTATGTCACCTTTAACCTTTAAATGCATACTAGCTCGTTTTTTACACAAAACCCATTCCATGGTTGACCAAGTTTGACTTTATTGCTAAAACACCAAATTTTAACCTAAAATCACTTCTCGCGAGTAATTACATCAAAAGCATCATTTAACACTTAACAAAAGCGTTTAACATCCAATTAATCCAAATTAGTGTCATCCTCAATTTTGACCCAATTCAAATTGCTCATTTTATCCAAAGTCATAAAACGCCCCAAAATCACCAACGACTAGTGATTATATTTTCAAGACAACCACTAACACTTAAATCAAGTATTTACCTACTTGATTTACCAAAACTTGACTTAAAACTTAATTTGACACCGAATCAAGCTTACTTGTCCCGAAATACCCATTTGACCCGTTTTGACCTAAATTAGGGTTTACACCCAAAAACTAAGTCAACACAAGTGTTCTAACGTTTAACCAACACACGCAAGACCCAAACTCATAATTTCATCACTCGAAACCCTAAGTCACCCATTTAGGCTTACTTACTTGAATCTTACCCAAAACTCCCAAATTTCACAATAAAATGGGTTTATAATTCTAACTAACATAAACCCTAACTCAAACAAGAAATCAAACACTACAATTCGGATTAGGGTTTACCTCAAGCACCAAAACGAGCTCTAGTAGTTAGAAACACCAAGGAGAACCAAAACCCGCTTCCAATTTGGGCAAAAATCACCATCTTCATCATCCATTCAAGCTTCCTCTCTCTAGAACTCACTCTCTCCCTCTAAGATAAGATGGGAGTGTTGTGTGAATGTCAAAATGATCCAAAAGTGGATCTAAAACTGATATTAAAGCCACAAATCCGTCCATAAGTGAAAGGACCAAAGTACCCCTCATTTACCCTTTAAAAAAGGCTGAAAATTGCATCAGACGGGATCGGAGCGCCGCGCCAAAGAGTGGAGCGCCGCTCCAACCTTCTGGTCAGTTTTCAGCAACTTGTTTTGGCCATAACTTTTTGACCGTAGCTCCGTTTTTGATCAATCAAATATCATTGGAAACGTAATAAGATTTTCTTTCCAATGGTGAGGCTTTGAAACATCAACACAAACTTTATTTGGGGTTGAAAAGATGCGTACACACCTTGTCACTTCAGACAACGTCCAGTTTCCTTTGACGTTCGAGCAAGCAACACGTACGTGCTTCGTACACTTCATACACGCATCGTACACCATAAATACATTATGTACAATAAATATTTGGGTCTTACAACTCTCCTCCACTTAAACTCGATCACGTCCTCGTGATCTTCGTTACTCAACCCATCCGGACCTACACCCTATGGTCCTTCGACGTACTTTCGAACTCGAAGTCTACGAAATTTCCCGCAACGTGAAGATCTTACACCGCACTTAAGCGACCCTTTCGATAAATCACCCCCTTTCAACTTAAATCTCCATCCGCTATTTACCAAATCCACGAATCCGAGCACTAAAAACTTGCTCAATCCCTCATATCGGGAAGAACTCAACCAATCTCGTACCGAGATATCACCCCTTTGGTGTACCCTTCACTAGTACAATGCCAAGAGTAACCACGTCCCACAATAAGGTCAACATCCAAAACGACGAAGACCGAGTAAAAGTAAATCCTTACGGATAACACTTACCACTTAACATCCCTTCAAATTCTCTCGGCTATAACTCGGAACAAGCTACATCCTTAACTAAATCACCCAACGCGATCTACTAGGTCCACTACGACGTGAGCCAAGTCTTGCATTAATCCAAATCGAGAAGGATTTATGTCGCGTCAAACCTTCGGACTTCAACGACTCGTAAACCAGCCAATCAAGAATGTTCTATGAATCAAGAACTAACTTCCTCTGTCTCTACCACCGGGTCATTCCTTCGACGAAGAAATTTTGGTAACGCCAAATAATCACCCTAAGAACACAAACTTTCCCATCAATCGATCCGCACACGACCACCAGTCTCTGGATTAATCCAGGATGACGATAATACACCACAAGTTAGACAAAACATCAACACTCGACACAGGGTTTCTCCCCTAAACCCAACAACACATCCATACAATATGGCTTCCTAGCACTAGCATGGAAACTATTTGTGTACTAGAATCCTGTCAATAGCAAATTATCATCCCAACAATTCGCAATTCGTCACGCGACCTTCAAAAGTATTCACCAATGTCAGGTGAATCCTCCAACCTAGACCGTCCGTTAAGGATGATTTTGACATTTCAATGCGGCTAACGGGTCGCATCACTGGGGAATGCACCCTCACAAACAAACAAAACCCGCATGTCTCTATGTGAGACAATTGTAAATAGAACTCCCCGCCTCACAATCATCCATAAAGTGGAATAATCCACCGACAATATCCACAATCACGTTTCCTGAAAGGGAAAATACAGTATCCATACCGAAATCGAACTCGTACCTACTCAACAGCACTATCCGGGTTTCGCGCCAACCCAATTTTACATCACGAGAGCACCTGCAATGACAGTTACATTCTCTCACATCCGTGATCTCAAACTTCACACTTGGTCTCATACCGCACTTGGTACTGCACGACCACCTTATACAAGAAGACTTACGCTTCAATTGATCTAACACCACCGGAGATTCCTTGGGCGGCAGTAAAAACTCCCCCACTTAGGATTTATCTCTCCATTCTCACCGCCAAGATGATAACATCCCGCGGAATTGTAATTCCATGTCACACCTGACCATTCTCACCGTTGGTCATAAACATCAAATCACCACAAATTCACTTTAGGCTCTTAGAGCTGACATGTACAATCACTTGAGACGTCTTACACGCGACGACATCGCACCGTCATTCCACAAATCATAATTTACAGCTCTTCATCGTTCGCAAAGCGAACTCCACCAAAGTCCCACACACGCCTCTATGACTAGGCATATGCCACTCCGCTTAATCAGTCGTGCATCACAGTCGAGATCACCCGACCTTCTACTCAACGAACCATTATCAACAATTGCTCACTCTCATGGGGAAGAGTGACCAATCTGACACAATAATTGCATCGACCGCAATATCAATGCTTCATCATAACCTTCAACCTAATCGACCATTAATTCCATCACCGGCTCACCAGTCATTCTTATTCGTCCATCACATAAGAGCAACAGATTCGCTCATCTGCCACTTCATAAGAAGTATTTACTGCAATGCTCCTAAACTTAGACTTTCGCAACCGTCGAATTACTATCACCCGTCGATCACTATTTAAAATCTTCGATGCTTCCAAAGGGTATCTCATAGGCACCCTAAGCACAAAGTGATCACACCATCACCGGAGTTGAACATTACACTAGCAGGTATAAGAGGGCACCTGACGCCGTGTCATGCTGACTCCCACCACAATCAACCGAATTTTTAGAAACTCGATCTTTAGGTTCCATACACCCGACGTCACTTATCTCTCTATAATAATGACCCGAAGTCATACCTACCCGACAAACCTTACGGTTTATCGTCTTATCGAAAGTTCCTAGCTATCACATGCTACCCGCAATTTCCACAAGGCCAAACGATATAGCCTCACGAAACCCTTCATCTAACACTAAAGAAATGCTTGGCAACACCAAGTCTTACATCCTTCCACACCTCAATAAACCCCTACTACAAGGGATATTCCATTAGGAATGTTACCCTATAACCCACAACACACTAACACAAACAACATTATACGGGTCTCACACCCATGAGTTTAACGACCCGAAGACTCCTCAATCTCGCCAATTCCAAGGCGACTCACAACAAGAATCCTAACACGATTCTCTAACCACACACTCTACCGAGTGTAACTCAAAACTACAATCATTAGACTTATTGCATTCCATTACAGAATTCAAGTCTTCGCCGCACACACGCACACGTAAATCGGTCATCCTAGTTACGATGGGTAACTAAAACCAATAACAATCTCAACAGTGCACCCACTACTTAGGGTGACTAAGCACGCACCAAACTCGTGAGTTGGCTCGCTCACTTAACTAATCGAATCTATCGTAACACTTCCCGACTCGTAAAGAACTCGACGTGACAACAAGCACGTCACTCGAGACCACTATACCCTAGGAACCAATAAAAGATTCCTAATACGTCCCGTTCTACCCCAACCATGCACGTTTCCTCCGTTCGGTACTTGTCATGTCATGCTTGGTGTCAAGATACACTTTCGTAATAATGGTGATCAATCACTATTAAAAATGCGTACCTTACCATTTCCACATGGTCATGCAAAGTACTTTACCCTGACTGATGCAACATTCACACAAAATAACACGCGATAACTCGTAGTACCCGAATGACCCAAGTCCTTACCGTGAACTTGATCACTCAAACCGCCAAACATGCGAATCTCTCCAATAGATTCGTCCCTAGGACACCGCACCAAAAGATACCTATATATATACACCAATATACAATAATAATAAGCGTACACAAGTACACCACAACAACAAGTCAACCTACAACCTAGGTGACTATCACTAAAACAACG
Source organism: Rutidosis leptorrhynchoides (assembly GCF_046630445.1). Lineage (NCBI taxonomy): Eukaryota > Viridiplantae > Streptophyta > Magnoliopsida > Asterales > Asteraceae > Rutidosis > Rutidosis leptorrhynchoides. The sequence continues at coordinate 158,228,514 of NC_092339.1, forward strand.
TCCAAGTTCGCCTACTTACATTAGGCACTAGCGATCTAAGGCACTAATTTACACACGAAATAGGGCCCCACAAAATTTCACATTGGACAAGCACAAGTCCTAGTTAGTCACCTACTCTAAGGCACTAACAAATCTCAATCCGACCCGTAATCCTACAAGTCCCGCAATTAACGCACCACTGTCAATAAGTCTAAGACTAGGCACCTATTCCATGGTCACCTAATTCCCTTAGACCATGCTCTGATACCACTTGTAACAACCCAACCCATTATCCAACCGACAACGCTTAATTTTTTTTTATCAAATCAGGCCAGTTCAGCATTCGGCGCTGCGCGCCCCACTGTGGAGCGGCGTGTAGTGACCCTAACTTTTCCATGTTTATATATATTAATTGAGATTTATATTTACATGATTAAATGTTTCCAACATGTTAAGCAATCAAACTTGTTAAGACTTGATTAATTGAAATATGTTTCATATAGACAATTGACCACCCAAGTTGACCGGCGATTCACGAACGTTAAAACTTGTAAAAATGACATGACGATATATATATGGATATACATATGGTTAACATGAGATTATGATAAGTAAGTATCTCCATAAGTATATTAACAATGAGTTATATACATATAAACAAGACTACTAACTTAAGGATTTCGAAACAAGACATATATGTAACGATTATCGTTGTAACGACATTTAAATGTATATATATCATATTAAGATATATTAATATATCATAATATCATGATAATATAATAATTTAACATCTCATTAGATATAATAAACAATGGGTTAACAACATTAATTGAGATCGTTAACTTAAAGGTTTCAAAACAACACTTACATGTAACGACTAATGATGACTTAACGACTCAGTTAAAATGTATATACATGTAGTGTAATTAGATGTATTAAAATACTTTTGGAAGACTTCAAGACATATATCAAAACACTCATACTTAACGAAAATGGTTACAGTTACTTTCCCATTCTTTTCTTTCATCAAGAATTCTAGTCGTATTCTTACCCGTATTATACACAGCTTCAAAACATACTTACTATGGGTATATACCAATAGGAACTAGCATGGGATTCCACTCTTGATTATGTCATGCATGACTAATAAATTTTAACTTCTACCATGAGCTAGTCAACTAACTAGAACTCCTTTTAACCCCACTCACCACTCACCAATTACCACTCATCATTCACTCCATTTCACTTCCAATTCTCTTTCTAATTCTCTCTCAACACACACACACACTATTATGAACGTATTTTTCCAGTAGTTAATCATCATCTTCATCAAAAATCACTTCAAGAATCAAGCTATAATCATCATAGGAAGAACACTTCAAGAACACTTCAAAAATCCCTTCAAGTTTACTAATTTACTTCCAAGCTTTCTAATCCATTCCAAGTAATCATCTAAGATCAAGAAACCTTTGTTATATACAGTAGGTTATCTTTCTTATTCAAGGTAATATTCATATTCAAACTTTGATACAATTTCTATAACTATAAACTATCTTAATTCGAGTAAAAATCTTACTTGAACTTGTTTTTGTGTCATGATCCTACTTCAAGAACTTTCAAGCCATCCAAGATCCTTTGAAGCTAGATCATTTTTTGTCACTTCCAGTGGGTTTACCTACTAAACTTGAGGTAGTAATGATGTTCATAACATCATTCGATTCATATATATAAAACTATCTTATTCGAAGGTTTAAACTCGTAATCACTAGAACATAGTTTAGTAATTCTAAACTTGTTCGCAAACAAAAGTTAATCCTTCTAACTTGACTTTTAAAATTAACTAAACACATGTTCTATATCTATATGATATGCTAACTTAATGGTTTAAAACCTGGAAACACGAAAAACACCGTAAAACCGGATTTACGCCGTCGTAGTAACACCGCGGACTGTTTTGGGTTAGTTAATTAAAAACTATGATAAACTTTGATTTAAAAGTTGTTATTCTGAGAAAATTATTTTTATTATGAACATGAAACTATATCCAAAAATTATGGTTAAACTCAAAGTGGAAGTATGTTTTCTAAAATGGTCATCTAGACGTCGTTCTTTCGACTGAAATGACTACCTTTACAAAAACGACTTGTAACTTATTTTTCCGAATATAAACCTATACTTTTTCTGTTTAGATTCAAAAAATAGAGTTCAATATGAAACCATAGCAATTTGATTCACTCAAAACGGATTTAAAATGAAGAAGTTATGGGTAAAACATGATTGGATAATTTTTCTCATTTTAGCTACGTGAAAATTGGTAACAAATCTATTCCAACCATAACTTAATCAACTTGTATTGTATATTATGTAATCTTGAGATACCATAGACACGTATACAATGTTTCGACCTATCATGTCGACACATCTATATATATTTCGGAACAACCATCGACACTCTATATGTGAATGTTGGAGTTAGCTATACAGGGTTGAGGTTGATTCCAAAATATATATAGTTTGAGTTGTGATCAATACTGAGATACGTATACACTGGGTCGTGGATTGATTCAAAATAATATTTATCGATTTATTTCTGTACATCTAACTGTGGACAACTAGTTGTAGGTTACTAACGAGGACAGCTGACTTAATAAACTTAAAACATCAAAATATATTAAAAGTGTTGTAAATATATTTTGAACATACTTTAATATATATGTATATATTGTTATAGGTTCGTGAATCAACAGTGGCCAAGTCTTACTTCTCGACGAAGTAAAAATCTGTGAAAGTGAGTTATAGTCCCACTTTTAAAATCTAATATTTTAGGATGAGAATACATGCAGGTTTTATAAATGATTTACAAAATAGACACAAGTACATGAAACTACATTCTATGGTTGAATTATCGAAATCGAATATGCCCCTTGTTATTAAGTCTGGTAATCTAAGAATTAGGGAACAGACACCCTAATTGACGCGAATCCTAAAGATAGATCTATTGGGCCTAACAAACCCCATCCAAAGTACCGGATGCTTTAGTACTTCGAAATTTATATCATATCCGAAGGGTGTCCCGGAATAATGGGGATATTCTTATATATGCATCTTGTTAATGTCGGTTACCAGGTGTTCACCATATGAATGATTTTTATCTCTATGTATGGGATGTGTATTGAAATATGAAATCTTGTGGTCTATTGTTACGATTTGATATATATAGGTTAAACCTATAACTCACCAAAATTTTTGTTGACGTTTAAAGCATGTTTATTCTCAGGTGAATATTAAGAGCTTCCGCTGTTGCATACTAAAATAAGGACAAGATTTGGAGTCCATGTTTGTATGATATTGTGTAAAAACTGCATTCAAGAAACTGATTTCGATGTAACATATTTGTATTGTAAACCATTATGTAATGGTCGTGTGTAAACAGGATATTTTAGATTATCATTATTTGATAATCCACGTAATGCTTTTTAAACCTTTATTTATGAAATAAAGGTTATGGTTTGTTTTAAAAATGAATGCAGTCTTTGAAAAACGTCTCATATAGAGGTCAAAACCTCGCAACGAAATCAATTAATATGGAATGTTTTTAATCAATAAGAACGGGACATTTCACGGCGCTCCAAAGTGGTCTGTCCACTCTTTCCTTTTTTGACAAAAAGATCGTCCACTACCGGGCACTTTTAGACGAAACGGTTTTCACAACACGATAAAGTAAGTAAAACTAACACGTTTTCATAATAAAACAAGTTTTACAACACCGGGCCCGCATCGACCCAATTTACAACAAGTGACCATTTCGACCCGTTTTAGTTTAATACAAAACTTAGACCGAGCATGGCGATTGGGGATACACTACCCAATCCTAATCAATCCAAAGCACGTCCTCTAAAGCAACCTACACAATCCAATAGTTCTCACGCTTACCCGAGCCATCACCTCCACGCGAATCTATAAAAATGTAAACAACGAGAGGGTAAGCTATGAAAGCTTAGTGAATGCAATAATTATACATATACATATATAATATACCTACATGCAAACACTTACACAAATACCTCATACATGCTAGCAATTTACATAGCATACCATTGCAAAGTATAACGTTAAATCTTCAAGACCACAAGCTAGCACAAACAATAGCATATATAACTCGAACAATATAATATGCTACACTACAACACATAACCATGGTTAACCAAGTACAAGGGAATGGTACTTCGAATTTCCCATCGGTGTTCCCAACAACCGTTAGTGTACAACGAAATATATCACTAACCCCTGGGTGGTATCGGTCGCCCGAACTTAAAACCCACCCGTCACGTGTAATGTGGTATCGAATGCCCGAACTTTAACCCACACTACACGCCCATACACACCCCTATATGTGACGACCCGGAAATTTCTGACCAAATTTAAACTTTAATCTTTATATTATTCTGACACGATAAGCAAAGTTTGTTAAGTTAAATCTCAAGAATTTTAAACTGTGTTCATACATTCATTATAACCTCGACCAAATTCCGACGATTCACGAACCGTTATATATAAATAGATATGTATATGTATATATATATATATATATATATATATATATATATATTATAAATTGAGAATATTAATAAAGTATTAAACGTATAATACTTTACACGAACGTATTTGTTTCAATATGATTTTCGACAAAAAAAATATATATTAAATGATTGAATTATCAGAAACATTGAATTATGATTACAAGTCTCTGTTGAGAGGTCCACTATGATTTGAGAAAATCTATTCCTCTTAATGATATTCAGAATAATTTGTAAAGCTATTTATAAATAAAAACAAAAAGTGTCATTTACGAAAGTTAGACAAAAGTTAGTGGAGAATTGGTTTCCATATTATTCTATTAATCTATTTTTAAACGTACAAAGACGTTTTCAGTTTAAAAAGAACTTTATTATTAAAACGTATATAACTTTTATAAATATCTAGAATCACTTTTGACAACTCATTACTTAACCAGTATAATAAATATAACGATATTTATATTTTATTTCATTAAATATATATAACGATTTAAATTAATATTATATATATTTATACGCATATTATACATACATAGTTTTTTATACTTTTACTATACTTTAACTTTACCTTTACTTTAATTTTACTTTACTTTAACTTTAATAATTTACTTTAATAATTCATACTTTAATAATTCACTTTAATAATTCATACTTTAATAATTCACTTTAATAATTGATGTCAAAGCTAAGGGGTATAAAATACTATTAAATTTTAGCAGGAAATACTATTAAATACGATACAATTTTACACAAGATATTTATTTATTTAGAGAACGGATATACTTAAACCTTGCTACAACACTTATAGGCAGTGTACCTAATCGTACAGTAGTGTAGTTTTTAGTAAGTCCGGTTCGTTCCACAGGGAATCTTTTTTAACCAAAGCTCAACGCTATATTGGTTTACTTTTATAAAAATACAAATATATATATATATATAAATAATATTATTATTATAAAAGGGGGTTTTTACCGTTTAATGACCGGTTTGTCGATTTTAAAACTTTAGTCGCAGTTAAAACCAAATAAATACAAGACTTTAAATTAAAGCATAAAGTAAATAACGATAATAAAATTGCGAATAATAAAAGTGCGATAAAATAAACTTGCGATAATTAAAAAGTACGATAATTAAAAGTGCAATTAAATACAATAACAATAAAAATGCGATAATTAGAAGTGCAATTAAATATAAAATAAAGGAAATTAAATATGAAATAAAAGAATTATGCTTATTTAAACTTCCGTAATCATGATGTTTGACGTGTTGATTTTAGTTTTATGCCCATGGGTTAATTGTCCTTTGTCCTGGATTATTTAATATGTCCGTCTGGTTTTTGTCCATAACAGTCCATCAGTCATAAATATAAAGTGCGAGTGTCCTCGTCAAATTATTCTTATACCCGAAGTTAAATATTCCAACTAATTGGGGACTTAAACTGTAACAAGATTTTAATACTTTGTTTAATAATTACACCAGGATGTCGACTGAGTGTAACCCAAGGTTTTAATATTTTGTTATCAATTATACCAAGTGTCCTTGTACATAATTTCACCCCTGTTTTAATTATTCTAGTGGCTATTAATCCATTCCCGTGTCCGGTTAAATGAACAATTATTCGTACATATAAATACCCCGCCCATCGTGTCCGATTGAGTGTATATGGTAATTTATAGGGACGCCCAATTGTAAATCTTTATATTAACATTAACAAACTATCATTTAGTTAAACAAATATAAAGCCCATTAATAGCTCATAGTCTAATTTCCACAAGTGTCGTTCTTTTGTCCAAACCCCAATTATGGTACAAAGCCCAATTACCCAATTTTAATAATTAGCCCAACATCATGATTACTTCGTTTTAAATAAGCATAATAATAACTTAGCTACGAGACGTTAATATAAAAAGGTTGAACATAACTTACAATGATTAAAAATAACGTAGCGTTACACGGACAGAATTTCGAATTACACCCTTACAACATTCGCTAACATACCCTTATTATTAGAATTATAATTAAAATTAAAATATAAATTATAAATATATATATATATTTTACGTATGAATGAGGAGAAGAAAAAGATGATTTTTTACGATCAGAATGCGCGAGCTTTATAGGGAGTTTCTGAAATTGGGGCTCCGCGACTCGCGGCCTTTTTGGCCTTCAAACTCCGCGAGTCGCGGAGTTTGAAATTACAGCTCAGATACTTTGGAGTCTTTCTTGCCGACGGATTTATAAATATATATAATATATTAAATAATTATAAGAATTTTCGATTTGTAATTTTTAGTCCGTTGCGTCGAGCGTTGAGAGTTGACTCATGTCCCGGTTCCGGATTTTCGAACGTCCTTGCGTACAATTTTATATTTTGTACTTTGCGTTTTGAATCTTGTACTCTTGTAATTTCGAGACGTTTCTTATCAATAATTGGAACCTCTTTGATTGTCTTTTGTACTTTTGAGCTTTTTGGTCGTTTGCGTCTTCAATTCGTCGAATCTGTCTTTTGTCTTCACCTTTTATTATTTAAACGAATATCACTTTTAAATAGAACAATTGCAACTAAAAGCTTGTCTTTCTTGAGGAATAATGCTATGAAATATATGTTCGTTTTTAGCATTATCAAATATTCCCACACTTGAGCGTTGCTTGTCCTCAAGCAATATCGTCTTGAAATACTAGAATCACTTCTCTATTCTTCTCACTTTGTACATCAGTGATTTCTATACGGTGGTATAAACAATGGTAGTAACGATATGGTTTACAGTCTCACATGACTATAAAAATTTAGATCCATTAAGGAAATTGGATCTTTATGAAAACATTTGATCTTTTAAAAATTAAATCTAGTTTTTACCCTAGATAAGTTTTCCGGAATAACCCTTTACCGGTGTTTGCAAAATATTTTTGTGGGTTTGGTGGGTTTCAGATTTGAAATTATAGCTCAAAACTTATGGTTTTGTGTCACCCACTTGCTAACCTTGTATTTGGAAAGCAACACGTCCAGTTTACTTGTCCCGTATATTACCTTTCGGTAAACTACCGTCCGATTGTAAAGGAAAGCATTGAACAAGCAACTGTTAAGGCAATGTCCACTGACATGCTTTTAATTATGGTCTATAACGTGTCGGACGCAATTACTATCCTTGGTAGGAGCAATAGTAAAGCTCACCCTTATGATTTTTTCGATTTGGCACAAGGTCCTGTCTTTGACCATGCTATGCAACCACCGTTCTTACGGTTGACACCCGATTTGGTTCAGGTGACCTAATGAATTCCAGGTGAATTCCTAGGATTTTACGTTCAATGGTAATTTTACGCTCAATCTTTAAGGTCAATCTCTAGGATTGAGTAATATCAGGCTTAAAAGCTGATTTTTAATCTTTAAGGAGATTATCCTTTCTGGGGATCTGATTCATTAGTCTTATCCAGCTAATTTGCATGGTGGCCCCCCATTTTACGAGATAAATCCTTCTCATGGTTAGGATAAATCTGACCACCTGGCGACCCTGTTTAATGCTGAGGTCCGTGGATTTCCTGCTGATTTTAGTGATGACTTTTCTGGATTTTTCGTCAACCTACAGCTGGTCTGGACGACAACTTCATGACCTAAATCAAGAAGCGCGTGTCTTTTTCGGAAGACTTTACTTCCTTTTAATGATGGAATTGATTCATCGTGTAGATCCATCTCTTCTTTTCTTTCATCGGGTAAAACAGTTTAGTTTAGTCCCAAGCAAAAGTATTTTCAGTTATTTGTTACAGATATATGTGACATATGTTTAAAATAACTTGGTAAATTTTCCCACACTTGGCTTTTATTTTCCTTTTTATCGTCCTCTATTCCATTTTAAATGAATTTTAACATTTTGGTTTGTTTCTCAATTTATGTCCTTTCCGAGGTAACAATAATTTCGGTGTTAAAACCTAGTTTTATCGTTCATAAATATGTATAAACATGATTTTGAGTTCATTTAATTGAAAATTTTGAAAATTTTTACTAGAATTGGGTAGTCAGTATATAAGACTAGGGCTGTTCTTTATTATCAGAGAGCACTAGATTCTAATACAACTACTGCTTTACTAGTATTTTTAATGGTAACCAAGTGTATAAAGTAAAAAAATTTAAAATCCGAAAGAATTTAACCCCTTCCCACACTTAAGATCTTGCAATGCCCTCATTTGCAAGAAATCAGTAATAATTTAAATTATTGAGGGTGATTTGTGTGAAAATGATTAAATTTTTACCAAAGTTTCCAAATATATTGGCGTTTGTTTGCTGAATGATAAATGGTGCACATCATTTGTTCATTCCGTCTTGTTGTTATTTCACATATATTTTGCATCTTGTCGTCAAAATTAGTTGCTTTTGCTGAACTTAATGCCAGTCTTTGAAAATGCGTTGTTTTACCCTGTTGTGTACATAAGATAAACTGCAAACATATATACATATTTTTGAAGTTTGGTATATTACCCCACATTCAAAAATTATTAAAATCTAAGAATAAAAGTTAGACAATTATAAAAACTATTACAATATTAACAAAAGTATTAAACGTATCAATCATTACAAATTACAAAATAAATAAAACTAAGTATACTAGGGATGATACTGGTACCAATAGGGGTTCCAGGCATAACCATAGGTGCTATAGAATGCTTCGGCAGGGTTATACGTAGGATACGGTGGCTGCATCTCTATAGACCAGGGAGGGAAGATGGGTTTCGGTGTAGGAATATAGTTTCTACCTATATGTTGGCAGTGAGCTATGATTTGGTTCTGATGAACTTGTCAATCTTCAAATGCTCTCTGTCTAGCATTTTCGTACTCCTGAGAAGCTATAAACCTTTGCATTTCTTGCATCTCATTCCCCCCTCCTACATTACCTTGCTATTGGTTTCTCTCAACCTGTGGATGTCTACCATGGTATGGTACTGCGGCGTTATTTCGCCTCTTCAAAACTTTCGTACCATGGTATACATTTAAACCTATAGTATCTCGGGGTTCTGGTTCTTCTACTAATAATCCCCCCGACTTATATCCACACCGAGATATTCACCAATCAAAGTAATAAAAATACCACCTCCTATTATGCTATGCGGTCTCATCCCTCGAACCATAGCTGATAAATAATAACCCACACAATACGGTATACTTACAGCGCTTTGTGGGTCTCGAATACACATATGGTAAAACAAATCCTGTTCATTTACCTTTTTCTTGTTCTTACCCCTTTGTGTAATCGAATTAGCTAAAAACCTATGAATCACTCTTAATTCGGCTCTATCTATATCCAAATAAGAGTAATTTCCCCCTTTGAAACGGTGATGGCTTGTCATTTGACTCCACACACCGTGTGTATCAAAATTTTCATCTATCTTTCTACCGTTTAGTATCAACCCTCTACAATCGGCAGATACTAACTCCTCAGGCGTATATATACGTAAAGCCTGAGCCATGTCCAGTAAAGACATGTGGCGCATCGAACCGCCTAACAAAAATCTAATAAAAGATCGATCGGTTAAACTAGTTACCCGATCATTCAACTCTATACTACACAATAATTCTTCACACCATACTTTATATACAGGTCTACGCATGGTGAATAAACGTACCCAGTCATTAAAAGTAAAATTACCATACCTCTGTACAAGTAATTCCCTAATTGGCCCGGCCAATTCTACAGCTTCTAAGGGTCCCCATTCTATGACCCTCGGTACCTCAACAACCTTAGAATGAAGCGTATGCAAACCCCTTTGGTATTTTGGATAATCTATCCAAAGTCTGTCAAATCTCAGGTTCGGGTGCAACTCTTCCAAGTGCATATCAGAAAATGTCATGACCGGATGAGGTATATCCTGCTTGTAGTAGTTATCCACCTCCTGTTGTTCCGCATTCTCAGCAGGAGCATTGCGAGCTTGGGATGAAGATTCACCCCTTTCAGTCTGCAAAACACATCAAACACAATTTTTGTGCATCCAAATATGCATTAGTGTTAGCAAAATCATCAATCAAAATAATTACAATGACATGATCAATTTATATCAAACTTAAGCTCATTTTCACATTTTTATCAAATCTACACTTTTTTAAATAAGCATATATGAAAATGTTCGCCAAGTTCATAAGCATTCAACTCAAATAACATGTCAAAATAATCATTACTGGCAATTAAACAAGTTTCAAATGGCATTATCTCTCAAAAATCAAGTTCATGAATTTTTAGACTTGAAAAAGTCCACTTTAATTCTCAAAATCATGTTTAGGCTCAAAGTTTGGATCATTTAACTACCTAGACATGTTACACTACTTAATTTAGCAACAATTCATGACAAAAATCGGCCATAACCTGTTTATATCAAAAAGCCCCAAATTTGCTCAAGAACACAAACCCTAGATTACTCTAAATTTGAAGTTTAAGGCTTCTAATCATGTTAAACAGCATCAATCTAGGTTATACAAGCATAATACATAACCAATTTAAACATAATTACACTAAAAAGCATCAAAATCAAATTGGGAAAAAAATTGCTCAAGAACACTAATTTCGGATTAAATGGTGTTTAGATGTAGAAATTTACCATTTTTCTTAAGTAATTCCTAGATAGCATCCTTCTCAACATGATTTTAGTAAAAAATTTGGTGATTAACGGTTAAAAATTGTGATTTTGGGGTGTATTTTTCGGGTTTTTCGCGCAGGTTTTTCGGCAGTTTTGTGTTTTGTGGTGTGGGGAATGAACTGATCTGTTTTTTTACGTTTTATTTTTTTCTGGGTCTTGGTCCCTCCGCGAGTCGTGGAGATTTCCCCTTCAAACTCCGCGAGTCGCGGAGTTTGCTATTTTTTTTTTTTAAAATCTTATACTAATTAAAACAATTAATTAATTAATTTAAAATTTTGTTTCCCTTGTTATTTAGGACGAGGTCGTTTCGGATCGATGTCCTAGTTCGTCCTCCGACAAAATTTTAAAATTTGTCTTTTTGTAGCGATTGTTTTAAAAGCTAAGATTTTTGGGTTTTTTTTAATGTTTTTGGCATACTTTAATTCAATAAGATTAAAAATAATGATAATAAAAGTTCTCGTCCCTCCCTCGGGTAAAGCAATTTCGGTTCAAAGACCTAGTCTTCAACTTACGACGAATTTTAAAAATCATATTCTTAACTTAATGAGATAAAGTAAATTTTTGTTTTTAAATTCACACAATTTAAATATAAAATTCAAAATTAATATTAAAAATTCACACCAAACTTAAAATTTGAAATGCATAAAATTAAAATTTCATATTTTAAAAATTAAAAATTCACACCAAACTTAATTTAAAAATTTATAAATTCATACCAAACTTATATTAATTTTTCAAATATTTACAATTTTAAATATATTGTTTTTACAAAGTTTACAATATTAATTTAAGATTTAAATATTAATTTTAAAAACATGGTAAAAATAAAATTAAAAATCTTTTTGGCTTTTTATCCCACTTTAATCAATCAAATATTATCAAAAATATGCGCCCCTCTTTTCGGTAAAGTAATTTCGGTTCCAAGACCTAATTTAACTCATGACGAATTTTTGAAATATTTTGTGTTGATTGATTAAAGATATTTATACCTTAAGAATAAACATTAAATTTCGCAGTGATGTAATAAATTTTTGTATGATATCAATAATTTCGTTCGCCAAACCTAATTTTATTCAATACCAATTTAATACTTTTTAGCGAACAAATTAGCGTTTATTATCAAAAGGTTTAAAATAAAATAAAATAAAAACTGTACAGACTTACCTGTGAAATAGATTTCTTAGTTATATGATCTATCCCATTCATAAGATAGTCGGTTTAATTGGTTTTCCATGGCTACATAGGCGTAACCTCGAGCATTCAGTGTCTTTTCTTCTAAACATATGAATGGTCCGTCTCTACATAAAGTAACAAATTCGGTGTTTGAATAGGTTTGATTATTTGAACATTTACCTCCATGTGACCATTTTCCGCATTTGTGACATCTTTCTAGGTGTCGTGCTCTTCTTTTCGCTGCGGATTTTGATTTTCCTTTACCAAATTGTAACTTATTATCTTCGCATCTGGATTCTTTTCTAACTCCGTCCATTCTTTCTCTGATTACTGATACTAATTCACTCGGTAGTATGTCATTATTTCGTTTAGTGATCAAAGCGTGTAGCATTAGACCATGGTTTAGTTCACAGGCAGTCTTCATTTTGTAAAAACCTAAAAAAATAAAAATTCAGAATGGGGGGAGAAGACTAGTTCTTTAGGGTCTGCTAGGGAAAGACCATTCGGGTTCCATTTTCAAGAACTACACGAAAACAGACAATCTAACTCTAACAGAAATACATATTATCCTTTAAAGGCTTGATTCTCCCCACACTTAGTTAGCTGTGGTGTCGAAATTGTGATTAACTTCATTGTCAACTTCCATCGGACCATGTATGTAATGTTTAACTCTGTGACCATTAACTTTAAATTCAATCCCATTTGAATTTATTAATTCTATCGTTCCGTATGGGAAAACTCTTTTGACTATGAATGGTCCAGACCATCTTGATTTCAATTTTCCAGGAAATAGCTTGAATCGTGAATTGAAAAGAAGAACTCTATCTCCTTCTTTAAATTCTTTTGAACTTCTGATTCTTTTATCATGCCATTTCTTCGTTCTTTCTTTATAGATTAACGAATTTTCGTATGCTTCATGTCTTAATTCTTCTAATTCGTTTAGTTGACTTAATCGTAGACGTCCGGCTTCATGTAAATCAAGATTACATGTTTTCAAAGCCCAAAATGCTTTGTGTTCAATTTCTACTGGAAGATGACATGCTTTTCCATAAACAAGTCTAAAAGGTGTGGTTCCAATTGGAGTTTTGTAGGCTGTTCTAAAAGCCCAGAGTGCATCCTCCAATTTAATGGACCATTCCTTTGGATTTGATCCTACGGTTTTCTCTAGAATACGTTTTAAAGCTCGGTTGGTATTTTCAACTTGTCCACTTGTTTGTGGATGATATGCGGTGGAGATTTTATGAGTTACTCCATATCTTTTAAGAACTTTCTCAAGTTGATTATTACAGAAATGAGTACCCCGATCACTTATTAAAGCTTTCGGTGTTCCAAACCTTGCAAAAAGATGTTTTAAAAAGTTGACTACAACTCGTGCATCGTTAGTTGGGAGAGCTTGTGCTTCCGCCCATTTAGATACATAATCAATGGCTACGAGTATATATAGATTATTATGAGATTTTGGAAATGGACCCATAAAGTCAATGCCCCAAATGTCAAATACTTCACATACTTGGATGACATTTTGTGGCATTTCATCACGTTGACTTATTTTTCCGGCCCTTTGACAAGCATCACAGGATTTGCAAAGAAGGTGTGCGTCTTTGTAAATTGTAGGCCAATAGAATCCAGCATCATAAACTTTTCTTGCTGTTAGTTGAGGCCCATAATACCCTCCTGTTGGTCCTGTGTGACAATGGTTTAATATTTTACTAGCTTCATCTCCAAATACACATCGGCGTATTATTCCATCTGGACAACTTTTAAACAGATGTGGATCTTCCCAGAAATAGTGTTTTATATCACTGAAGAATTTCTTTCGTCTTTGGTACGATAATCCTTTTTTAAGGAATCCACATACTAAGTAGTTTTCATAGTCTGCAAACCATGGGATTTCTTTATAATCTATCTTCAATAGATATTCATCAGGAAAGTTGTCTTGTATGGCCGATTCATTTAGAACTTCTAATTCAGGATTTTCAAGACGAGAAAGATGATCAGCGGCGAGATTTTCTGCTCATCTTTTATCTCGGATTTCAATATCAAACTCTTGTAAGAGTAAGATCCAACGGATTAATCTTGGTTTAGCATCTTGTTTCGAAAATAGGTATCTAAGAGCAGAATGGTCGGTATAGACCACCGTTTTTGCTAGAACGAGATATGATCGAAATTTGTCAAAAGCAAAGACAATAGCAAGGAGTTCTTTTTCAGTAGTTGTATAGTTCGTTTGTGCTCCTTGTAACGTCTTACTAGCATAATATATAGGTTGAAATCGTTTTTCAATCCTTTGTCCTAAAACGGCTCCCATTGCAAAATCACTTGCATCGCACATTAGTTCAAATGGTAGATTCCAATTTGGTGTTATCATGATCGGCGCATTAGTAAGTTTTTCTTTAAGAATATTAAAAGATTTGATACACTCATCTGACAAGATGAATGGAGCATCCTTTTCTAGGAGTTTATTCATAGGAGTGGCAATTTTTGAAAAATCTTTTATGAAACGTCGGTAAAAACCGGCATGCCCTAGAAAACTCCTAACTCCTCTAACATTGGTGGGATGTGGAAGTTTAGCAATTACATCTACTTTAGCTCTATCCACTTCAATTCCTTCTTTTGAAATTTTATGACCAAGAACGATGCCTTCTTTAACCATGAAATGGCATTTTTCCCAATTAAGTACTAGATTTGATTTTTAGCATCTAATTAGCATTCGTTCCAGATTAACTAGACATGATTTAAATGTATCACCGAAGACTGAAAAGTCATCCATGAATACTTACATGCATTCTTCTATCATGTCATGAAAAATCGCCATCATACACCTTTGAAAGGTTGCAGGGGCGTTACAAAGTCCAAATGGCATGCGTTTGTAAGCAAAAGTACCATAAGGGCATGTGAATGTGGTTTTCTCTTGATCTTCGGGTGCTATTGGAATTTGAAAATATCCGGAAAATCCATCTAGAAAACAATAGTAACTATTTCCGGCTAATCTTTCCAACATTTGATCTATGAAAGGTAAGGGAAAGTGATCTTTTCTGGTGGCGTCATTTAATTTTCTATAATCAATACACACACGCCATCCTGTTACAGTCCTAGTAGGAATAAGCTCATTTTTCTCATTTGTAATGACAGTCATGCCACCCTTCTTAGGCACGCATTGAACTGGGCTTACCCATGGACTATAAGAGATTGGATAAATTAGACCTGCATCTAGCAGTTTAATAATCTCTTTCTTAACTACATCTTGCATATTAGGATTTAGTCTTCGTTGGCGTTGCACATATGTTTTATGACCTTCTTCCATAAGGATTTTATATGTGCAATACGAAGGACTTATTCCTTTAATATCATGAATCTTCCATGCAATGACTGGTTTATGAGCTTTCAACACAGAAATGAGTTGTGATTTCTCATTTTCATTAAGAGAAGACGATATTATTACAGGTAATTCAGATTCACCATGTAAATAAGCGTATTCCAAATGGTTTGGAAGTGGCTTTAACTCTAATTTCGGAGGTTCTTCTATCGATGATTTATATCGATATCTGTCTTCTTCTTTTAGCATTTGAATTTCTTCTGTTGTTGGTTCATATCCATTAGCTATAAGTGTAGCTAACATTTCAGCTTCATCAATTGGTTCATTACCTTCTCCTAAAGAACATTCTCCTGTTCCTTGTAATTCTGGAAATTCTTCTAATAATTCTGCATGTGCATCTATAGTTTGAATATAATAACATGTATCATCTGCAGATTGTGGTTGTTGCATTGCTCTATCAACTGAAAAGGTAACACTCTCGTCCTCTATACTTAGGGTCAATTTCTTACCGAACACGTCTATCATTGCTTTAGCCGTGTTTAAGAATAGTCTTCCTAATATGAGAGGAACTTGAGAATCTTCTTCCATGTCCAGAACAACAAAATCTACTGGAAATACTAAAGTACCAACTTTAACTAGCATGTTCTCCATTATCCCTCTAGGATATTTTATTGATCTATCGGCTAGTTGTATGCTTATTCTTGTTGGTTTCAATTCTCCAAGGTCTAGTTTAGTGTATAGTGAATACGGCATTAGATTTATACTAGCACCTAAGTCTGCCAATGCTTCTATTGAACTAAGACTTCCCAGAAAACATGGAATTGTGAAACTTCCTGGATCAGATAGTTTTTCTGGTATCTTATTCAACAGCACTGCTGAACAATTAGCATTCATAGTAACAGCCGAGAGTTCTTCCATTTTCTTTCTATTTGAGATTAGATCTTTCAAGAATTTAGCATATCTAGGCATTCCTGAAATCAAATCAATGAAAGGAAGATTTACATTTATCTGTTTAAACATATCCAAGAATTTGGATTGCTCGGCTTCAAGTTTCTCTTTCTTCATTTTACTCGAGTAAGGAAGTGGTGGTTGGTATGGTTTAACATAAGGTTTATCCTTAGCTGTGTTATCTTCATTAACCTTTTCAACTACCGGTTCTTTTTCCTTATCTTGATCAGGTTGTGGTTCTTGTGGAGTAGGAATAGCTTCATCAGAAGTTACAGGTATTTCAGGTGATTTAAGTGTTGTACCACTTCTTGTGGTAATAGCTTTAGCTGTTTCATTCCGGGGGTTAGCATTTGTATCACTAGGTAAACTTCCCAGTTTTCTTTCACCTATTAACCTTGCTAGGTTACTTACTTCTTGTTCCAGATTTTGAATAGAAGCTTGTTGATTTCTAAATGCTTGAGCATTTTGTTCATTTGTTTGTTTCTGAGATGTGAAAAACTGCGTTTGAGTTTCAACTAGCTTCGTCATCATATCTTCTAAATTCGGCTTTTTATCATCGGTTTGTTGTGGTGGTTTATTTTGAAAATTAGGTCTTTGCTGGTTGTAAGTATTATTGGATACTTGTTGATTGCTAGGACCTTGTTGGTTGTTGTATGGAATATTTCGGTTATAATTCTGGTTTTGATTGTAAATTGGTCTTGGCGGTTGATAATTATTCTGATAATTATTTCCAGGCCTTTGGTTTATGTATGAAATATTCTCTCTTTGTTCCATTGTTAATTCAATACTGAGACAATCTTTTGTCAAATGTGGTCCTCCACACTGCTCACAACTAATTCGTATTGAGTGAATATCTTTAGTCATCTTTTCCATTCGTCTTTCCACAGCATCTATCTTTGCGGAAATGGAATCTAAGTCATGGCTAGAATCGGCTCTAGCTGCTTTAGATGATCTAACTATATCTTTTTCTTGGTGCCACTCATGTGAGTGGGAAGCAGTGTTATCAATAATTTTGTAAGCATCAGTTTCGGTTTTCTTCATAATAGAACCACCAGCTGCTATATCTATGTCTTTCCTTGCAGTGATGTCGTATCCTTGGTAGAATATTTGTACTATTTGACAGGTGTCTAAACCATGTTGCGGACATCCTCTTAATAACTTTCCATATCTAGTCCACGCCTCATATAGAGTTTCATTTGGTTTCTGTGTGAACGTAACAATTTCTGCTTGAAGTCTTACAGCTTTAGATGCAGGAAAGAATTGTTTAAGAAATTTGTCAACTAAAACATCCCATGTATCGATCGCCCCTTCAGGTAACGATTCCAACCAATCTTTGGCTTCTCCCTTTAAAGTCCAGGGAAATAACATGAGATATATCTGTTCATCCTCCACTTCTCGGATTTTAAATAGTGTGCAGATCCTATTAAAGGTACGTAGATGTTCATTTGGATCTTCCTTCGGCGCACCACTAAATTGGCATTGATTAGTCACCATGTGTAGAATTTGTCCTTTGATTTCATAATCTGGCGCATTAATGTCTGGATGAGTAATTGCGTGACCTTGGTCAGTGCGTTTAGCTCTCATTCGGTCTTCCATACTTAAAGGTTCCAGATTCTCCATAATTGAATTTGTTGAATCGGTATCACTAGATGATTCTGATTTAATGGTTCGTTCCTCAACAATCTCTGTTTGAATGATTGGTGGTTCCGGAGGAAAGTTTAGTGGTTCAGGATCTACAAACCGTTCCTGAATATTCTCCGGATTCTCAATTGTGAGGTCGGGTTCAAAAAATAGATTATCGGAAATTTGAACTGAAGTACTTGGTCGACTGGATGACGATTCTAAAGAAAAATCAACGGCAGTAATATTTGCTAAATGTCTTGATCTAGTTACAGGTGGTGAACGTACAAAAGGTGGTGAACGTCTTGCTCGGTGCATTCACTGAATATCCTATTAGTTTTTAAAAGGAAAGAAAAATTATAATAAGTTATCCAATCAATAGACTTTTCTGATTTTGCCCACGTTTCGAATAGCCAAAAGATGCAGCAGAGGGGCAGGATTCGTTTGGTCTCAATATAATTGAGGACTGTTTGGCTCCAATAACCCGGTCCACGTACAAATCCAACTATTACTACGAACCAGAAAATCTTGATGTCTATCAATTTAACCACTTAAAATAAATTTTCGTAATTTTAAGAAAATTAGATAAGAAGTAGAATAAAAATCTATGTCCTAAAAACTAGAATAGCGAGAAATAAGAAAGAAAAAGAGTTCGTCGAAAAAGGTCGAAAAAGAAAAATGGTTGAAAAATAAAAGGTGACGGAAAAATAAAAGAAACTTATAAAAATTAAAAATACTTGACTAACCTAACCTTATTACTACAACTAACTTAAAATTATAATCGCAAATTGAGATTACTAATTGGAATGATAATTGATACATAGGTAAAAGTCGTCTAAAAATATTAAAGCTTACAAGTAAAACTATATCCCAAATGGAAATAACTTAAAAAGAAACTAAAACTTAAAAAGGCGTCGCAAAATTCTAAAGTACCTAAATCTTAGTCTAAAGAAAAAGCACTTAAGGAATTCTACGGCAAAACCTAAAAATCTAGGACTAAAAATAACTATGGCAAAAACTAAGTTTAAAACTAAATATGAGCTAGTAATACAAATATTATGCTAAAACAATTAAAAAGGGATAAAATATAAAAATATACAAAAAGTTGTAAAAAGTACAATTTTTATAAAAATATTATTTTTATATTAATTATTTATTAAAACTATTAATTTTACAATTTAATTAAACTAATTTAACTAAAATATAAATTAAATAAAACTTAAATTAAAATAAAACTAATTATAATTATAATAATAATAATTAGGGTTAATAATAATTATAATTAATAATAATCCGTAATAAATGCAGTTTAGGGTTTCTGTCGGTGTCAGAGTATCTCCGCAAGTCGCGGTTCTCAAAGCTGCAAACCCCGCGAGTCGCGGGGTTCCGGTTTTCAACTCTGGAACAGGAAATTTTACGCGTTTTTCTTTTCTTTTTTTTATATTTTTAATTTCTGTTTTTAATTTTCTGTTTTAATAAAAGTATTTATATAATAAAAACTTATATCTAAAAACTAAAATAGAAATATTTTATAATTTTATAAATAAAAATCTTAAAACTAGAATTATATATATATATATTTTTTTTCGATTTTTGATTTTATGTTTTAAATAAAAACAAAATACTTAAATAAAACTTATATTTTTATAAAATAAAAATAAAGAAACTTTCTAAAACTTAAATATTTAACAAAATCTTAAAAATACATAAATTTTTTTTATATTAGCGTTGCGCTTCCGGCTTTTAAAAGAGTTCCCCGGCAGCGGCGCCAAAAATACTTGATGTCAAAGCTAAGGGGTATAAAATACTATTAAATTTTAGCAGGAAATACTATTAAATACGATACAATTTTACACAAGATATTTATTTATTTAGAGAACGGATATACTTAAACCTTGCTACAACACTTATAGGCAGTATACCTAATCGTACAGTAGTGTAGTTTTTAGTAAGTCCGGTTCGTTCCACAGGGAATCTTTTTTAAACAAAGCTCAACGCTATATTGGTTTACTTTTATAAAAATACAAATATATATATATATATAAATAATAATATTATTATTATAAAAGGGGGTTTTTACCGTTTAATGACCGGTTTGTCGATTTTAAAACTTTAGTTTGCAGTTAAAACCAAATAAATACAAGACTTTAAATTAAAGCATAAAGTAAATAACGATAATAAAATTGCGAATAATAAAAGTGCGATAAAATAAACTTGCGATAATTAAAAAGTACGATAATTAAAAGTGCAATTAAATACAATAACAATAAAAATGCGATAATTAGAAGTGCAATTAAATATAAAATAAAGGAAATTAAATATGAAATAAAAGAATTATGCTTATTTAAACTTCCGTAATCATGATGTTTGACGTGTTGATTTTAGTTTTATGCCCATGGGTTAATTGTCCTTTGTCCTGGATTATTTAATATGTCCGTCTGGTTTTTGTCCATAACAGTCCATCAGTCATAAATATAAAGTGCGAGTGTCCTCGTCAAATTATTCTTATACCCGAAGTTAAATATTCCAACTAATTGGGGACTTAAACTGTAACAAGATTTTAATACTTTGTTTAATAATTACACCAGGATGTCGACTGAGTGTAACCCAAGGTTTTAATATTTTGTTATCAATTATACCAAGTGTCCTTGTACATAATTTCACCCCTGTTTTAATTATTCTAGTGGCTATTAATCCATTCCCGTGTCCGGTTAAATGAACGATTATTCGTACATATAAATACCCCGCCCATCGTGTCCGATTGAGTGTATATGGTAATTTATAGGGACGCCCAATTGTAAATCTTTATATTAACATTAACAAACTATCATTTAGTTAAACAAATATAAAGCCCATTAATAGCTCATAGTCTAATTTCCAGAAGTGTCGTTCTTTTGTCCAAACCCCAATTATGGTACAAAACCCAATTACCCAATTTTAATAATTAGCCCAACATCATGATTACTTCATTTTAAATAAGCATAATAATAACTTAGCTACGAGACATTAATATAAAAAGGTTGAACATAACTTACAATGATTAAAAATAGCGTAGCGTTACACGGACAGAATTTCGACTTACACCCTTATAACATTCGCTAACATACCCTTATTATTAGAATTATAATTAAAATTAAAATATAAATTATAAATATATATATATATTTTACGTATGAATGAGGAGAAGAAAAAGATGATTTTTTACGATCAGAATGCGCGAGCTTTATAGGGAGTTTCTGAAATTGGGGCTCCGCGACTCGCGGCCTTTTTGGCCTTCAAACTCCGCGAGTCGCGGAGTTTGAAATTACAGCTCAGATACTTTGGAGTCTTTCTTGCCGACGGATTTATAAATATATATAATATATTAAATAATTATAAGAATTATTTAAATATTATATTATATTTATGTGCATAGTTGATTTGTAATTTTTAGTCCGTTGCGTCGAGCGTTGAGAGTTGACTCATGTCCCGGTTCCGGATTTTCGAACGTCCTTGCGTACAATTTTATATTTTGTACTTTGCGTTTTGAATCTTGTACTCTTGTAATTTCGAGACGTTTGTTATCAATAATTGGAACCTCTTTGATTGTCTTTTGTACTTTTGAGCTTTTTGGTCGTTTGCGTCTTCAATTCGTCAAATCTGTCTTTTGTCTTCACCTTTTATTATTTAAACGAATATCAATTTTAAATAGAACAATTGCAACTAAAAGCTTATCTTTCTTGAGGAATAATGCTATGAAATATATGTTCGTTTTTAGCATTATCAATAATTCATACTTTAATAATTCATACTTTAATAATTCACTGTAATAATTCATACTTTAATAATTCACTTTAATAATTCATACTTTAATAATTCACTTTTATAATTCAAAAATCTATTATAAATAGAATTCAATAGGTTTCATTATTTTATAGAAACTTGAAAATATATTTCTCTAAACTCTCTCAATTGATTTATATATATATATATATATATATATATATATATATATATATATATATATATATATATATATATATTTGCTCTGTATTATTTCAAGATATTATTAGTATACATAAAATATTACGACGGAGTGCTGTCCGAGTGATTTCAAAATAGTTTTTTTTGAATGAGTCGAAGCTAAGGAAATTATGGGTTATAGCTATGGAGGTGATGAGTATGGTTCATGGGTATGCTCGTGAGGTCAATCTAGTGTTTATCATCTCCGTTGCGTCTACGTACTTTCCTGCAATATTGAATCTCAATATTGATACGTTCGTGAATCCGAGGCCAACCTTGCACTTATTAAATGACGTTATATGTATTTTTACTACGAAATACAGTATTGTGAGTTTCATTTGCTCCCTTTTATATATATTTTTGGGACTGAGAATACATGCGCTGTTTTTATAAATGTTTTACGAAATAGGCACAAGTACTAAAACTAATTCTACGTGGGTTCAAACCAGAAATATACCCTTAGCTTGGTAACATTAAACTACTTGTCTATGTACGGTAGGCGCGAATCCTAAAGATAGATCTATTGGGCCTGACAAACCCCATCCTGACTATGGAATACTTTAGTACTTCGAGGTTATTTTAAACACACCTGATCTGGTGTACTTCAGAGGGTAAAACATGAACGTTAAGGCTTGTTACCGGGTGCCTACAACTTATAGAATACTTTTATACACTTGCGAGTGTACATATATTTATAAACGGAAATCTTGTGGTCTATTAATATATTGAAATGATTGTTATGATAAACCTATGAACTCACCAACCTTTTGGTTGACACTTTAAAGCATGTTTATTCTCAGGTATTAAAGAAATCTTCCGCTATGCATTAGCTCATTTTAAGGATATTACTTGGAGTCATTCATGGCATATTTTGAAAGACGTTGCATTCGAGTCATTGAGTTCATCAAGATTATTATTAAGCTAATTATAGTTGGATGTATTATAAAATGGTGTGCATGCCGTCAACTTTCGTTGTAAAGAAAGTTTGTCTTTTAAAAACTAATGCAATGTTTGTAAAATGTATCATATAGAGGTCAAATACCTCGCGATGTAATCAACTATTGTGAATCGTTTATAATGTATATGAATGGGTCCTTTCAGTTGGTATCAGAGCGGTGGTCTTAGTAAACCAGGTCTGCATTAGTGTGTCTAACTGATAGTCGTTAGGATGCATTAGTGAGTCTGGACTTCGACCGTGTCTGCATTTCAAAAGTTTTGCTCATCATTCTTGTCGGAAATTACATGCTTATCATTCTTAGTCTAGACACATCTTATTGCATTGATTGCATGAATAGTGCATAGACAAAATTCATATCTTAGCGTATCTGCTAATTCATATCTTAGCGTATCTGTTACTGTAAACTTTGCCAGACATATTCCGTAAATTCCTCCGTAATCTACGAAACCTTTTGCTCTATATAATTAGAATACCACCCGATAGCCAGAAAATCATTTCATATCGAAAAATTCTTTATTCAATCGTACGAAATGAAATTCGCCATTAGTTCAAGTCCCTCGGATTCCGAAATGGAATCCCACTCAAGTTCCGAAAGCAGTGTGACCGGAATGGATCAACCAATTAGTCATCATCTATTCTGGATGAATTGGGGATGCGTTCGTAGCCTCCTTAATCATTGGAGACAAGAAGAAGGTGATCCCTTCCATCCACCACATTGCCCTCTTGGCGAAGAACCTGAAGCACTTACAGGTGAACCTATCCGAAACACCATTTTCTCTCTTATTTCTAGAGTATCTCGTCACGATTACATACTACACCAAATTCTAGATTTTATTCATCTACTTGTCCGAACTGACAATCACCCCGGTGTAATAGAAGAAGTCAACGAGCTTTGCGCTCGGGTAGTGGCTTTGGAGAATATGGTGCAAAGGTTACAAACACCAGCAGCAGCAGTAGCATAAACAGTACCACCATCAGCAACACCAACAGTACCATCACCACCACCAACAACAACATCCACATCCCACACCGCAACATCACAATATGTATCTCAAACATCAACGTCATACGCCCTGTAAATATCCAGGAATATCAACAACAACAAACGATGAAGTATTAATTCATAAACTTCATTGAAGAGATATCTCTGCGGCAGTTATGTAATCTCCAAAATCTTAGAGATTATTTAATTCTGACCGTAAATCGGATGAGTGAATGGAGATGGTAGAGTAGAAACTTTGATCGAAAATGGTGTACGATTTACAAGCTAGAATTGTTTTACCGACAGCATCAACAGGACCGTAGCATCATCAACACAGTCAGTGCCATCAGTATCGTCAGAATCAACAGCACCTGTAACATAACAAACTCTGTCAGTTCAAGAATCATTGTGGACATCATTACGAATCAACAACAAATATATTGTATCAACGAGTTATGAAGTATTAACTCATTTCTAATCGAAAGATTTATATGTATATTTTATATGTATAAATTTTTAAACCATAATAAATCTTCCCGTACTAAGCTATTATGTGTGAATCTTAACTACTCAGTTAATTCATATTACAAATATGCAATGATGTACGTCCTTCGTCCGCAACTTAACCGTCGTTAATTACAATCTCTGTCTCAATTCAATAAAAAAATCCAATTCATAATAAATCAAGTGTATTATTCGAATATATGTTTGATTTTACACTTTCATCATCGATGTACTCGAAACTTTTCAAATAACATCATTCGTACCTTGCGAAGTTCACAAGAATTTCACGAAAACCAACAAATAACAAAGTAATGATTCATAATTTCAATATTATTGAAGAAATACTTATGCAATTTATAAAGTTTTAGGGATTACTCAATTCTAGTTCCAACCATAAAACAAATGAGTTTAATTTAATATTAACTCATTAAATCTATGTTACATCTAAAGAAAATATACACATATATTTTCATAAAGACTGTAATAAACTTCTTTTGTACAAAATATTAATTGTGAAAATTTTTTTAACGGGTAGGTAATACCCGAGAGATATATAAATTCACAATTAATATATTATATTTTTCGAAACTGATTCAGCAATCATCAACTATACTCCCTACTTTCACAACAATATCCATTCTTTCATATAAATCAAAACAATCATACTCATTCAAATTCAATTACATATTCTGATTTTGAAATCGCATAATTCAATTCGAAATATAACCAGTATCATCACTCTTAGATTCCTATATCTTTCAAAGCTATACTTTGACTTCAAAACTGTGTTAGAACATCATATGTATTAACGATTACAATACGTGCTCAAACCCTTCGAAATTCCTGAAGACACTTCAACTAAGGAACAATCGAGATGATGATCCAACCACATGTTACCCACAGTTATACACCTGAAAAACTCTCAAAACCCAAGTCATAGTTCGACACGTATCCGTGTTAGACCCTTTGGCATTTACTAGCTAAAATAACTTTTCAATTCCGTTTCAAAATGGACAGTTTTGTCACAGCTCCAGGAAGTTATCTTCGACTTCTCAATCAAAACAGTCTTATTATAACCTCGATAGATACGTTGCCCTTTCGCCAACGTTACTGGGGAATTATTTATATTCACCACATTAGAAATAAACTTACCAACAACTTCATTGATCTTTGACTTTCAAAAAAAAAAATCATTATAATTATCGAAACCCTATCATATACTCATTCGTACCTTATAACAAGAATTGCCATACCAATTATTGAGAATCAGCAATCAGTATTTTGAAACCTCGCAGCATGTCTACATCAACAATAACATATACACACAATGTCTACCTCCAAGACTTACATTCTTTGAATGAGAAATTTCTGAAAAACACCCTAAACTGCGAACCAGTTCTCGAAATTTTGAAAAATGCTGATGAAGCAGCAAAAACTGTAAAAGACCTTAACAGTAAAAAGTTGGATGATAAAGGATAGTATATTGGCAAAGCTCAGAAAAAGAGAAGCATTGGAACTGGAAAACGGATTGAGCAAAGTATGAAGGAGGCTGTGGACAAATCACAAAGGCTGAACCTGCCTTCAAAGAATCCAAATGATTCAGTACTTGTTGAAGTCATTAACGAATACCTTGCTCCTGACTCTAAACCCCTGCGGACAATATCCTTCATCATCCTCTGATATTAGACATTATAAGTTATCATCGTATCTTTTATTATAAATATCATCCATACTTCTGAAGATATTTTTATAATTATTCTTATCTGAAATCATTTACCTCTTCGCGCTATCTGTATTATATCATAAAAAAAACTATTTTAGTTTCTAAATTATGAAACATTCGAGTTTAAAATAGGAATATTCTTGAAGAAGTGTTGGGAGCTGAAGCATGAGTTAGTATAATATAATGACACTTGATCAACGTGATTATATTATAGTAATTCATGCTGAGTTTCTAAATGGAACATGATGATTCACAGATCATAACGTCATCATGTGCTATGTTACACGACTCTTGTATTCTCTTTGATCTCTAAATATCAAGAAAATATTTCTTGATGATTCGGCCTTTTCCGAGGTATTCTGGTAATTTGACAAGTCAAGATCGTGTCATTACAATTTCCTTCCTAGAACATTAACAATGTTCATTCCGAAATTTATATCTGCGAATTCTGGACCATTACAAGCAGTGCTTAATCGCAAGAAGAAGAAACGAAAGGACAAAGCTCCGAACTAGAAATGGGAGTATAAATCATAGCAAATAGAAGAGAGCATTAACTGTGGATGACAATGATTATAGAAGAAGCAAGGACTTTGAAATATAAGGGAAGATATAAAACCCAACAACAACCCAGAAATCACAAATCGTATATATCAATGCATATAGCAATATAAAGACACGGGAGAACTAAAAACACTATAAAACCAAGAGTATAGTAGAAGTAAATAGATTCTTCCAGAGGCAGATGAAAAAGAAGAGCGACAGATATGAAAGTGAGGAGTATATCAAGAATCAGCACTGGATGAAGCATATTGACAAATACTTTAAAATATGAGTTGAGAAGGTGTGAGTTGTAAGAAAATAAATGAGGTGGATTTATAGTGAAATATCCGACAGAGAAATCAAAAGGGATTATCGCATTAATTCGAAGAGGATCATAATTTCCTTAATCGCCGAATAATCAAATCCAATATAGATTACAAAGATTTTCTTTTCGGAGATCAATCGTGATGACGTCAAAAGATACGACGAATCACTATTATCTTATTTCATTCATTTACGATAACTTCACTCACACGCTTCGAGTAATCGAATTATTTTATCCATTCTTCTTGAACATGATAAAACTCTATAATCGTTATGATAACATTCTCATTGTTAGTCATGACAACCTCTATCAAATTTCGGGGACGAAATTTCTTTAACGGGTAGGTACTGTAACGACCCGGAAATTTCCGACCAAATTTAAACTTTAATCTTTATATTATTCCGACACGATAAGCAAAGTTTGTTAAGTTAAATCTCAAGAATTTTAAACTGTGTTCATACATTCATTATAACCTCGACCAAATTCTGACGATTCACGAACCGTTATATATAAATAGATATGTATATGTATATATATATATTATAAATTGAGAATATTAATAAAGTATTAAACGTATAATACTTTACAGAACGTATTTGTTTCAATATGATTTTCGACAAAAAAAAATATATTAAATGATTGAATTATCAGAAACATTGAATTATGATTACAAGTCTCTGTTGAGAGGTCCACTATGATTTGAGAAAATCTATTCCTCTTAACGATATTCAGAATAATTTGTAAAGCTATTTATAAATAAAAACAAAAAGTGTCATTTACGAAAGTTAGACAAAAGTTAGTGGAGAATTGGTTTCCATATTATTCTATTAATCTATTTTCAAACGTACAAAGACGTTTTCAGTTTAAAAAGAACTTTATTATTAAAATGTATATAACTTTTATAAATATCTAGAATCACTTTTGACAACTCATTACTTAACCAGTATAATAAATATAACGATATTTATATTTTATTTCATTAAATATATATAACGATTTAAATTAATATTATATATATTTATACGCGTATTATACATACATAGTTTTTTATACTTTTACTATACTTTAACTTTACCTTTACTTTACTTTTACTTTACTTTTACTTTAATAATTCACTTTAATAATTCATACTTTAATAATTCACTTTAATAATTCATACTTTAATAATTCATACTTTAATAATTCACTGTAATAATTTATACTTTAATAATTCACTTTAATAATTCATACTTTAATAATTCACTTTTATAATTCAAAAATCTATTATAAATAGAATTCAATAGGTTTCATTATTTCATAGAAACTTGAAAATATATTTCTCTAAACTCTCTCAATTGATTTATATATATATATATATATATATATATATATATTTGCTCTGTATTATTTCAAGATATTATTAGTATACATAAAATATTACGACGGAGTGCTGTCCGAGTGATTTCAAAATAGTTTTTTTTGAATGAGTCGAAGCTAAGGAAATTATGGGTTATAGCTATGGAGGTGATGGGTATGGTTCATGGGTATGCTTGTGAGGTCAATCTAGTGTTTATCATCTTCGTTGCGTCTACGTACTTTCCTGCAATATCGAATCTCAATATTGATACGTTCGTGAATCCGAGGCCAACCTTGCACTTATTAAATGACGTTATATGTATTTTTACTACGAAATACAGTATTGTGAGTTTCATTTGCTCCCTTTTATATATATTTTTGGGACTGAGAATACATGCGCTGTTTTTATAAATGTTTTACGAAATAGGCACAAGTACTAAAACTAATTCTACGTGGGTTTAAACCAGAAATATACCCTTAGCTTGGTAACATTAAACTACTTGTCTATGTACGGTAGGCGCGAATCCTAAAGATAGATCTATTGGGCCTGACAAACCCCATCCTGACTATGGGATGCTTTAGTACTTCGAGGTTATTTTAAACACACCTGATCTGGTGTACTTCAGAGGGTAAAACATGAACGTTAAGGCTTGTTACCGGGTGCCTACAACTTATAGAATACTTTTATACACTTGCGAGTGTACATATATTTATAAACGGAAATCTTGTGGTCTATTAATATATTGAAATGATTGTTATGATAAACCTATGAACTCACCAACCTTTTGGTTGACACTTTAAAGCATGTTTATTCTCGGGTATTAAAAAAATCTTCCGCTGTGCATTAGCTCATTTTAAGGATATTACTTGGAGTCATTCATGGCATATTTTGAAAGACGTTGCATTCGAGTCATTGAGTTCATCAAGATTATTATTAAGCTAATTATAGTTGGATGTATTATGAAATGGTGTGCATGCCGTCAACTTTCATTGTAAAGAAAGTTTGTCTTTTAAAAAAGAATGCAATGTTTGTAAAATGTATCATATAGAGGTCAAATACCTCGCGATGTAATCAACTATTGTGAATCGTTTATAATGTATATGAACGGGTCCTTTCACTATATGACATGGTATCGAAAGCCCGAACTTTAAACCCATATCATATATTGACCCGATGTGGTATCGATCGCCCGAACTTAAACCCACATAGAACCTCGTACAAGTAAATACATTATATACACACATGTATAATCATTCCACTCACCTCGTGAACTCGAGCATTACAAACCATGCGCGAAATCCCCACCACACGCGATCGAGCAAGATTTTACCTATAAAACGCATATAGGTATACACATAATCAACATACAACCTCATTTGGACTCTCGACCCGCCCGAATGAACAACAAGTGAAAAATATACCCTTTTGCACTTTTAACGCTACCCGAAGGTCCAAAACTAACGAGACTAGTTCCCGCATTCTCGAAATACCCAATTATGTCACCTTTAACCTTTAAACGCATACTAGCTCGTATTTTACACAAAACCCATTCCATGGTTGACCAAGTTTGACTTTATTGCTAAAACACCAAATTTTAACCTAAAATCACTTCTCGAGAGTAATTACATCAAAAGCATCATTTAACACTTAACAAAAGCGTTTAACATCCAATTAATCCAAATTAGTGTCATCCTCAATTTTGACCCAATTCAAATTGCTCATTTTGACCAAAGTCATAAAACGCCCCAAAATCACCAACGACTAGTGATTATATTTTCATGACAACCACTAACACTTAAATCAAGTATTTACCTACTTGATTTACCAAAACATGACTTAAAACTTAATTTGACACCGAATCAAGCTTACTTGTCCCGAAATACTCATTTGACCCGTTTTGACCTAAATTAGGGTTTACACCCAAAAACTAAGTCAACACAAGTGTTCTAACGTTTAACCAACACACGCAAGACCCAAACTCATAATTTCATCACTCGAAACCCTAAGTCACCCATTTAGGCTTACTTACTTGAATCTTACCCAAAACTCCCAAATTTCACAATAAAATGGGTTTATAATTCTAACTAACACAAACCCTAACTCAAACAAGAAATCAAACACTACAATTCGGATTAGGGTTTACCTCAAGCACCAAAACGAGCTCTAGTAGTTAGAAACAACAAGGAGAACCAAAACCCGCTTCCAATTTGGGAAAAAATCACCATCTTCATCATCCATTCAAGCTTCCTCTCTCTAGAACTCACTCTCTCCCTCTAAGATAAGATGTGAGTGTTGTGTGGATGTCAAAATGATCCAAAAGTGGATCTAAAACTTATATTAAAGCCACAAATCCGTCCATAAGTGAAAGGACCAAAGTACCCCTCATTTACCCTTTAAAAAAGGCTGAAAATTGCATCAGACGGGATCGAAGCGCCACGCCAAAGAGTGGAGCGCCGCTCCAACCTTCAGGTCAGTTTTCAGCAACTTGTTTTGGCCATAAATTTTTGACCGTAGCTCCGTTTTCGATCAATCAAATATCGTTGGAAACGTAATAGGATTTTCTTTCCAATGGTAAGGCTTTGAAACATCAACAAAAACTTTATTTAGGGTTGAAAAGATGCGTACACACCTTGTCACTTCAGACAACGTCCAGTTTCCTTCGACGTTCGAGCAAGCAACACGTACGTGCTTCGTACACTTCATACACGCATCGTACACCATAAATACATTATGTACAATAAATATTTGGGTCTTACAGTAAGAAAGAGAATTTGCGAGAAATTTAGGTTATTAATGTAGTGGAGGTTCAAAGCGAAATTTCAGTGTTTCAAGTATCTGAACAATTCGCGAATTAGCAATGCCCCTCTATCACTTTCCCTCTTATAAACTTAAGCGCAGATCTTGATAAACCAGTGGTGATTTCATGCCGCATTGCAAATACTGGCATTATGATAATGAAGGTGCATGTTGATACTGGTAGCAGTGTGGATGTAATGTATGAGCAGTGCTTCGACAAATTGCCTGTACATGTTATGGCTTTACTAAAACCCACTGCGGTTTTGCTGGCTAGTTTTTCAGGAGAATCAACTTGGCCTATTGGTCAGTTAGAATTGCAAAATTGAATTGGTAGATGATCGCGATGAACTGCTAAAGCGGCAAGCCTTGTTAAACCTTTATGTAATGCGTAATCAATCTAGGTTTAACATGATTCTAGGGCTGCTTTGCGCATGTTTGGCGCAATATCATCTACGTTGCATGGAATGGTGAAGTTTTCTACTTGTAGAAGCATTGGTACGCTAACTTCGGTGGTAATGGAACCAATATGCACGATGATTACTGCTCGAGAGAGCATTGGTGTTGAAGGGCATGCGGTGCTCGCTGAATAAGAGTAAATGTTTGTCGTAAAAAACATTTTAAGCAGTTGATTGGTAAATCATATTTTAGTGAATATGTACTTTGTTACGTTGTTTTTATTAATGATTGTTATTTCTCAAAAAATGCGAATAAAAATTAGTGAATTTGTGTTTTAGCGATTGTTTCTATACAAAGCAGAAAACACTGCGTGTGGCCACGCGTAGTGATAATTTTGCAGAATGCAAACGCTTAAATCTTACAACACAATGAAATTCTTATGCATAACGCAACTAAGTGTTCGCAGAAATTCTAACATATATGGCATTATTTCGCTAAGTAATGATAAAGCCTACTTATGCAGTAACAATGCAGATATTTCATGAAATTTTAGCTTTAAAGCCAAGTGATGAAACTGCCCACTTGTGTTAAGTGATAAATGTTGCGAAAGGATAAAATTTCCTAAGTATTTGATCTTGCCATACTTAGATGCTTCGCATTGCTAATAAAATTACCTAAGGATCGTTTTGGTGGACTTAGAAGATTCATAATGTATAAGTTTATACAAGTACAGATTGTTTCGCAAAAGTACATACTTATTATGTGCACAATAATAAAAGTTGGAAATTGCAAAGGACAAGTCTGGATTATGAATATATTGAATAAAGCGATATATAAATAAACAAAGTTGCAACTGCGAAATATAAAAAGTTTCATTAATAAAGCGTTATGCGAAGCGCGCTATAATACAAAAAGTGCAATACAAGATTGCGGTTACAAATGTACAAATTTCACAAACACACTACAGCTCGGGTGCCATAATGTCTTCGAAAGTTACATTCTCCTTTTAGCTAATCTCCTCTAAAGCCGGAATGGTAACCTTTTCGACCTCCTTTTTTGCCTTGGCCAGTGCTTCCTGCGCCTCTCCTGTTGGGCATATTTCTTTGGCGATGTCAGTAGGAAGTGGTTGCGAAAGGTCGCCAAGTTAGCAAAGCAGGTCATACCACTCGCAGCGAGTGGCGAGCTTAGATGCTTGAGCATATGCCTTGAACTTTTCGGTCACCGGCACGGAGTCTATAACTTTATCGCCAAACTCGGGCAGATACTTGACAAGTTACTAAAACTGCTTTTCCCAAATTCCGCTCTATTTTTTAGCGCAGAATTTTCATTTTGAGACTGTTTGAGAGCATCTTCAGTCTTCTTCAATTGAAGCTCTAGCTTTTGAATCTTTTTGCGCTAAGCTTGAACAGTTGCGCATTTCTTGTCATAGTGGTCCGAGATAGTGTTGAACCGCTCGACATTGTCTATGGTTAAGCAAATGGCGTTAAAACGGTTGTTTATTAGCTGTCTTTCGGCTTCAGTGAATGAAAGTTCGTGGTATTTAGCGTGCACACTACTTGGCACAAACTTGCAGAGTTTTCGGTAAAGTTTGTTGGCATACTCTTCCTCTGCAGCTTCCGCGGCGTCTTCATCACGGTTTGATGTTTCGGTTTCAGAGGGAATGTTTAAGTCTTCGTTGCCAGGAGTTTCAAAAATGCCTTCAGGGAAATCCCCACCAATGTTATATAACTCCTCTGGCTCCTCAGTAGAATCTGAAAGAACAACTAAAAGCGGATAAGCAAATAAAATGAATTAATGAGCGCAGTCATGATATCAGAATAATATGCGCAGTAATGTGAAATAATGCTAATTTACTTGCTTCTTGCTCTGCTATGGTGCGAAGGGGTCTTTTACGGGGAGTGGTAACTTCGTCGGTTGTGGTTTTACGTTTTCCCCGATCTTCGCCACCAGGAATAACAAAGGTGTTTAGAATTGGTTCATCAATGGGGATGATTGCACCGTCGCCTTCTTTTGGGCGGCGCGCAGGCCTAATAGCTCGAACATCCGATGTTCTCATCAGTTGGTCAAGATCAATTTATACAAAATTATACTGTAAAAGTTTTACAAATATAGTATAATATAAAATACTGTTTTGCGCAAAAGTAAAGTATAAGCGATATACCATTATTTGATTAGTCAATCAGTAACGCGTTGTGATAGCCCCATAGCCATTATATGGAGACTCCGCCGATGTAAAGAGGTACGTTGCTGTATGCTCGCATAATCAGGTCAGTACCCTTGATTGAATTGAGGATCCCCTTTACGAAATCATCTGGGGTAATTTTATCATTTGCGTTAGCGTCAAGCTCGGTACACCAAGTTTTAACGATGTTGCTGGTGCAGTGAGCAGTGTTATTAATAAAGAAAAAAGAACTGTGCCAGTTCCCAATCGAATCTTTGGGAGTGGTCATCACGCCAAGGCGGTCGCGAAACGAATACCACCCCGAATCGTGCGGAGTAATACTATTGAAAAAGCGAAAAAAAATTGAACATTGGCTGCTTATTAAGCGCGTTGCAGTACATCTCAAATAGAACGATTTTTTTAACGGCATTTGGATGCAATTGAGCAATTGCAACCTTGTAATGTTCACACACGCTACGAAAAAAAGGCGTCAGTGGAAGTCGTAAGTTGCCGTGAGAGATAGCGGCTTCGTAGATTGTGATCATATCTTTGGGTTGGGCGTTGGCCCTATCTTCTATCGACGGCACGATAGGAGAGAATTGAGCCAGCAGTGGGTAATGTTGTTTTAGGGTTTCGATCTTTTCGGCCGTCATATATGAGATGAATGCATTGGGTGTGTTTGCAGATGATGATGATGCCATTTTTTATTATGTGAGTAGATTTGGTAATGAATTTGAAATAAGAAAAGTATGAATCGCTAAATTGCAAGTAGTGAGTATGGAATTCGATAAACTTCGATTGAAAAGAAATTGATTGTGAAAGCGTAAAGTTTGTAATGCGAGTTCTTTGCTATTTATAATTAAAATTGAGAGGTAATGATTAATTTTTAACGGATAGAATTATCAAAACGCGTTAACGGTAATTATATAGCCGTTACAGCGTTTCTCGATTTGACAGCTTTTTCAGAATTACTGCTGTTATTACGCGTTATCATTGCGAAAATCAACGGTAATAAATTAACGATGAAAAATTATTAAGACTTGCTGCAATGATATTTTAGAGTTTATCATGATACATTTTCTATGCAAAATATACCACAATAAACTGGGGGGACTTGATCATATACATAGCATTGTATATGTATATTTTAATTGCTAAAGGCTAAAAACAGAGGTTACGCGAAGTATATTTAAAGAATTTGGAATATCTGCTGAAAGTTAAGATAGCGGATCATATTGTGCATTAATAAAAGACTGCGGATTATTTTTGCTAAGTCAATGCGGATGATTAAACAATCTGCATACCGCGAATATTCTGGAAACTATAAATAGAGAGCTTGGCCTCTCATATATAGGTTGTTGATTCTCTGCCATTTGCCCAGACCTTTGTAATTTTCACTTATGACTTTGCCCAAGGAACTTTTACATTGTGTTAAGGTGAATCATGCTAATTAACAATCAAGACCGGGTTTGGGTGGTTGATCACTTGATTGATAAAGTGAAAGACGATCATCAGGGCCTAAAACAATCATCAAACATCCCATTCCACCACTTTAATCTCATTGCACTCAATTCTTAATTAAATATCTTTAATCTAGGATTGATCACGTATCTTGTAATAGGAAATCTAATAACTTGGTAAACACTCTGTTGAACACTGGTCCAAACTATGTTTGTACTTTGACCGACAGGTTGGTAGAAAGCGTGCAACTTCTTTCCTTGTTATTTGCAAAGACAGGAACACCCTAAAAAGGTTGAACATATTAATTGAATAAATAGTTAGAATGTTGTGTTCCTAAGTTGTTGACAAAATTTATCATTGATCTGCGCTTGGGATATATTTCTTCATTCCACATTGTCTTGTAAGGATACTTGTCACCGCCAACTTGTAGCTTTCTATCTTCACCTTCGTCTTCTATGTCTAAAGAATGACATGATTTTTTGGACAACACAAAAAAGACACTGTCTTTAAAGAATATACATAATATGTCTAAGTGTTTTGTATTGATTCTTCTATAATATGTCTAAGTGTTCTATCAACACAAGATACAACACACCTCACAAACAGTACCATACATCACATGTTGACGTTTTTTCACTTAAAAAAAATTTAAAGCCTTATGATAGCCGCACATAACTAAAATTAGTGTTAATTACTATTTTATCATAATTAAATCATTAAAAGGGTTGTTGACTCAACACCTTATTTTGTTACGCCCTATAATATAACCCTAATGTAACATGCCTCATTAAACACGAAAAATAAAATAAAAAACTCTCTAGCTGGTCGTGGACTGAACCATTCACAACGATTTAATATAACTACGTTAATTAGCTTGTGTTGATTTAATTTTTTGCGATTACTCTTTCTTTTATTGCATTGTGGGTGAGTGATTTTTCTAAATCACTTACTATGTTTGGTACCTAAAAACCTACAAATTGGTAATGGAGCTTAAGGCTACGAGTTTGGGTTCAATAGCGGAATATGAAAAGTTTAGAATCGATCAGTTTGATAGAAAAGACTTCGGATTTTGGAAGATGCAAATCAAATACTAACTGTATCAGAAAAAGCTAAAAATCTGAAGGGATAGATGATGTCGGTTGGGCTTTATTGGATTTCTAAGCTTTGGGTACGAATCATCTTTCATGTAACACCCTCAAACCGGGCCTAGTAGGAAATGACTATTTTTACCCTTACGTGTTATTTAATGTCATTTTCATAATTATGTGCTTATAATTACTTAACTATGTGGTTGAGACCAGTTTGTGACAAGGGTCACAGAACTTGATGAATTAAATTGGGTTTTAAGTGGGTTTTGTAAAAATGAGTTTTTGATGCTTGATTCATGATGATATGTGTTTGTTATGTTTGATTGATGTTAGAAATAGTTTTAATATGTGTTATGTGATATTATTGAGCCTTTGGATCGACCAAATCAAGCAAAAATCGAGTTTTGGGTGCTAAAAACGCGAAAACAGCATGCTGGAACTGATTTTTAGCACCCACACTTTTGATAGCTCAACCACGCAGTTGAGGACACTTTTGAGGGCTCAACCACGTGGTTGAGGGCTCAACCATACGGTTGAGGTCTCAACCACGCGGTTAAGTAGTTGTCAGCTTTTGGTAAAATTGAAAAGGGCGTAACTTTCAAACCGTAACTCCGTTTTTGACAAATAAACTATCGTTGGAATCGTATTGAGGTGTACTTTCCAATGATAAGGTTTTAAGAAGCTGGATCAAATTTATTTTGGTCAGAAAAAGGATTTTTAGAATGTATGTCTTATTTTGCACACATTGAGTGTCATTATTGATTGAATTTATGATGTAGACTTATCATATAGTGAATGCATGATTGTATGTATTGGTTTAGAGTATGTATTAATGTTTGATTGTGCATTTTGGGTTGAAACCCATCTAAATGGTTGTTACCACTGTTCTTCATCACTCGCACGAGTGAGCATTCACTCGTACAGTTGAGATAGTCAACCGTGTGCTGAACCATGCGAGTGAGTGATGATGAGGAACTTATGTTTTGATTGTGATGATATGTACAGTTGAGACATGACTCTTACGAGTCAATGTTCACTCGTGTGATGAACCGTATGGATCAGGTGATTCATTGTGGGATGCTTGGTCATAGACCTAATGTACGAGTGAGTTGTCAACTGCACGGTTGAGTGCTCTCAAACATGCGTGTGATGGTGTTACTCGTATGATTGGCAGACCACTTGTAAAGTGATTAAGTGTTGGTATTGGTGTTGTTGTCTTGTTGTCGGGTTATTATCAAGATATGATTACTGACTCGGATTGTATCATTCTTGGGTGATAAAGAAACAAAGAAGACTCAGTAACATTAGACCACTGAGTTCTTACTGGTAATCGGTGAGTGGGACTATCCCTATGGATATTGGTATTTGGTAACAAGTGTAGTTACTACCCACTGTTTTGCTTAATATCGATTATGATAATCTATGTATGCATTTTAATTATTGTTGTAATGATAAGTAGTAGGTTATACTACTGTTATCAGGTTTCCGCTTAGATTTAAATAGTAGAATGCCTGATTAGATTGCCTTGTGGTTATTAGTGATGTTACCTACGGTGAGATTGTAGGTGGGTTATGTGCACATTTGGGAACTGGCCGTGTATAGAAGGGTCAGTACCGTCCGTGTATAGAAGGGACGGGAGAGGTCAACCGTGTATAGAAGGGTTGGGCTCGAGGGTTATTGTATGGGCAGTATATTGCAATTGACATATGTAAACGTTAGGAGAGGTATACTGTGGGACAATAACTGGAGCTATCGGTACGGCTCTAGCTTGATCAGCTAGTAGTTGTAGACCTAGCAGGGTCAACAATCCTCTTGGGGTTTATAGCCGTTAGTGCTATGAGAGTGAATAGCTATATAGAGCTATTGATATCATTAGTGAGTAGCTATGTATAGCTATGAATACCTTTATGGTAAGGCTATGTTAGTGTAGTGCCTTTGGTGCCTTTACTGAATAGCTTGTGGATGCTATTGCTACTCTGTTAATTGAATCCCTACCTAGCTCTGTATGATATAGTTGTGTAATGCTATATTATGTGATAGCTATGTAACGTTATGTCCTTATGCCCTTGACCAGATGCATGATCCCTAAAAGCTAGGCTTGGTACTTTATATCGGTATTTGTTGGGATATCTCATTCACTTAGTGTTATGCTAATCCCCCACATTTTCTCCCCTGCATATTATATGGTTTCGCATGCTAGGGACGGGAGAAGATAGTCATACTTTGGTTATGTTTGACACACTGAAGAACTATGATGTTTGACATAACTATGCTTAACTGTTTT
This sequence comes from Rutidosis leptorrhynchoides, assembly GCF_046630445.1. Lineage (NCBI taxonomy): Eukaryota > Viridiplantae > Streptophyta > Magnoliopsida > Asterales > Asteraceae > Rutidosis > Rutidosis leptorrhynchoides. The sequence continues at coordinate 158,267,301 of NC_092339.1, forward strand.
AAAAGGTAACACCCGTTGAACTGTAATGAACAGTAACATATATGTTTAATATATGCTTATAACCATGATTTGATAAACTGATATTCCGTTGTGTTATTTAAAAAAAAACTACGGTGTTACAACTTGGTATCAGAGCATAGGTTTGGCAGCATGTACATTATGATGAATGTCATGTTCCCAAATCTTGGTTGGATCTGTGTCAAACATACTAGTGGGGGAAGGGAAAGTGAATGTGGGTGGTATACGTGTTAGTTGATAGGTACTAAATGATTATCCACTAAGCTTTTGTGAGATGTTGTGATAAGACAGGTATGGCTGATCAAACTCCGGATGTCGATACCCCCTTGAACCCCAGACTAACAAGAGTGTCTTCAGAGGAGCTTAATGCAGAAGATAGTTTACAAAAGTATAATTTACAATTAAAAAGTCAACTGAATGAAATGAGGGATAGAATACGAGAGTTGGAACAACAAAAACTCGCAAGCAGATAATACTACTATTACTCCATTCACAATTATTCCATGTACACCTCCAGATTTTGCAACATCGCAAAGTCCGTCTGTGCCTATTAAATGTGCATTACCACAACAATCGCAAACACAATCACAAATTCCACTCCAGTTTAATTATTCAAATCCAATGCAGACGTTGTATCCGTGTCAGATCTTTCAACAATCCTCAATTGCAACCAATAAGAAGTGTACCTATAAACAGTTCTTAAATTGTAATCCTCCTACATATTCGGGTAGTGCTAACCTAAATGACACATTAAATTGGTTGAGAGAAGTGGATTGGGCATTTGAAGAGTGTCAATGTGAACCAGAACTGAGGGTTACTTTCACTTGTCGGTTATTGAAGAATAAAGCTATGGTATGGTGGGATTCTGTCATTACCCATGTGTTAATGAACAATTTAGTCAAATCACTTGGGAGCAGTTTTATGAAAAAGTGTGCGAACAGTATTATACTCCATACGAGATAGGAAAGTTAAGAAGAGAGTTTATGGAATTGAGAATGATCGAGCAAATGTCCGTGGACGATGCGGTTGATCAATATAAAGATAAACTAAGGTTTGCGCATCAATGGGTTCCGGATGAACGATTTAAAATTGATCATTTTGTGGAAATGTTATTGCCAGAATATCGAACTTTGGCAAGAACTTCCACCACTTTATCTCAAGCTTTTGTTATGGCAAAAATGGTTGAGGGTGATATTAAAGCTGCAATTAACTGAAAAAAGGGAATGTGAGTCTTCAGCAGCAAAGTTAAACAATAAGTCAATCTAGTTCAGAGTTAAAGAAGTCCTTTTGGAATAAGATGAAAAGAAATCAGACTCAGGGTGTATCTAAGTCAAAATTTAAAATGTGGTGTGTTCATTGTAGAGAAAGTCACGATGGAGATTGTTCTGAAAGAACGCACAGATGTTACCGATGTGGTTTAATAGGACATGATGTCCAGTCTTGTTCATTTAAGGATAATGTATGTTAGAATTGTCAGAATGAAGGTCATCGATCTGATCAGTGTACATCCGTGAGAAAGTCATATTTTGAATCAAGGTCTGGGGCAAGGTTGAGATGAACCGGGGATTCGACGAGAGGATTATCAGTTACAGTGATGAGACAGAAGAGGAAGAAATCCTCTTGAATCTAAAAGGTATGTTCTTGATTAATTATTGTATATATATAAGTGTACTGTTTGATTGTGAACAATTACTTGACGGTGCTTGTAGTCAGTGGGGATTCACTGAGATTATTTATGATACAGTTACTTCCTCCTTAATGACTGAAGTAATTAAAGGTTTAGTAGTTCCAACCACAATGATTGTGATTGGAAGTACTTTTGGTGATTTAGGGAACTTAGTCCCTGACATGTATGTGTGAAATTTATAGATTGTTTCTAACGTGTTTGCTATGCTGCATGATTATGTGCATGTAAAGTGATTGATTCTCGCTTTAAAGTAAAAGTAGTCGGTGGTTTGATGACTCATGTCACATAAGTTTTGTCGGGAGCTACCATTGACATTATTGGGATTTTATTCTTTTTGATTGGTTGCCATGCCTTTGGTGATTGCTATGTTCTTTAAGACTGGTTAGATATGATGCACTAGATATGCTTACCATGATTAGTAAGATTATTAGTTTTGTACTGCATAAGAGGCATGCAATATGTGTTCCATGATTTTTATAATTTGTTGGTTATATACTACATGTGACTTTGGGCTATGTTCCATGTGAAGTGGTTGCCCTACTTTTAGTGACTTGTCTGTTATAAAAGTCTTGCTATAACGTTATGTATGATCGGATAAGACTGCATAGGGCTTATGTGATGTGTATTTTTACCTTCGACTGACGGGATACGTGTAGTTGCCCATAAGGATTGAATAGGGTAGTAGTCCCATTATTTATAGATAAAGGACTTAAACCATGTATATTGTCCTCAGGTGTATGTGATTTGTACATTATGTAAGATGCTGGCCCTACTTTATTACTTACAATACATGCTTAGATTAAAATGCGTGAGACAGTAGTGAAGCTTTAAGGAATTGTCTTTCTTTCCTTAGACTTGCGTGAATGTGGCAACCTCTAGAAAGGAATTATGACTGGTGTTCCGTGGGTGGTCTTTTAAGGGATAGGGAAACCCTTGACTTGAGTAGTGATTGATACCGAGTGTGTGTTATGACTGGAAGATAGAGCTAAGCGTTAGACAATGTTTTGAATTGTGACTAGTGTATCATTATGATAGAATGGCATGACTTGATAAATTTCTATGCTTGGATGGTCGTGTGATAATTGCATATAACGGTTGTAACCTTCGGGAATTGGATTGATAATACATGGCCTGTTATTGATTTGCGAATGGTGTGACTTCCATAAGCTCAAGTTGGACTATGGTGATATGTTGTAAATGATGACTAGATCGGACTTAGTTAGATATCCATGTGTGAAGAATTTGTGATGGTGGATGACGTAAGACTGATAAGACTTACTGACCAGTGATAAAGTAAATTTCCTTAACTTCGATGCTTGATAGGAAATTGTGTGTCTTAACCGAGGTGTGAATCATATAAGATTTTCCTTATCAGGTGACTCAGAACGAAAGTATGATTTAGGAGAATATGTTAACGTCTGGCCAACGAAAGTATATTGTTGTAAATCTACAGGAATTCTGAGAAGTCGAAGGAAATATAGAAGACTCGAACTGTGCATGGACAGTGGATTGACTGTTGAATAATGAATCACATGAGCATGAAATGACTAACCTGAATAATTTTGGTAGATTAAAGACATATTTTGTGAACATATGTTCAGATTTTAGTGAAATAAATGAAATTCAATTGCCATTGCTTGGAAATTTGAGGAAATTTAACGGTGTAAAGAGTTAAGCCAGATGACAATTTGGTGAAATTGATGGTATAAATGATATACTTACAAGGTTTAGACCTTGACTCATGAGTTGACTGTGGTAATTTATGGACACTGTTGGTTAGTGGAACGACGTTTGAAGTAAATGTCATTGTTTTGGATGCTGATTAGTTGTAAAAATTTGACTATCCTTTGCATTTTGACGGGAACGGTGATAAGTTTAAAATGACAAAGGGTCGGATTTCAGTATTGATCGTGGTAAATAAGTATGTGTAATTTTTCGATTGAAGGTTCGCTGATAATTATTTGACCGACTAGATAAGCTAGAGTAATTGGGTATGACAGTTTGGACTTGCATGTGAATTAAAAATTAGAGGTTGTGATGAAACTGTGACTTTTGTGATAATGACTGACCAGATTTTGAGGACGGAATCTTCTTAAAAGGGTAGATTTGTAACACCCTCAAACCGGGCCTAGTAGGAAATGACTATTTTTACCCTTACGTGTTATTTAATGTCATTTTCATAATTATGTGCTTATAATTATTTAACTATGTGGTTGAGACCAGTTTGTGACAAGGGGCACAGAACTTGTTTCGTTATGAAAATTGGATCTCGTTAGGACCACTTAATGAGGTGCTTCGTGCTTCAGATAACTGGTAAATACCTGTGTGAGACACGGAGGAAGTTTCCTCCCTTTGAAGAAACCTAAATATGGATATAAGAGAGTGTTCAGTACCATTTTTTCTATTTTTGGAAAAACACGACACATACACACATACATAAACCCTGTTTTGTTCTTCAAACTTAAAATCAAAGAGTGTGAATCAAAGCTTGTGATTTCGTGCATCAGATTATAGTAATTTCAAGGATCAAAACGAGGTAAACAACTATGAATTTGATGAATTAAATTGGGTTTTAAGTGGATTTTGTAAAAATGAGTTTTTGATGCTTGTTTCATGATGATATATGTTTATTATGTTCGATTGATGTTAGAAACAGTTTATATATGTGTTATGTGATATTATTGAGCCTTTGGATCGACCAAATCAAGCAAAAATCGAGTTTTGGGTGCTAAAAACGCGAAAACAGCGTGCTGGAACTGATTTTCAACACCCACACTTTGGACAGCTCAACCATGCGGTTGAGCACACTTTTGAGGACTCAACCACACGGTTGAGGGCTCAACCGTACGATTGAGGGCTCAACCACGCGGTTGAGTAGTGGTCAGCTTTTGGTAAAATTGAAAAGGGTGTAACTTTCAAACCGTAACTCAGTTTTTGACAAATAAACTATCGTTGGAATTGTCTTGAGGTGTAATTTCCAATGATAAGGTTTTAAGAAGCTGGATCAAACTTTATTTTAGTCAGAAAAAGGGGTTTTAGAGTGTATGTCTTGTTTTGCACACATTGAGTGTCATTATTGATTGAATTTATGATGTAGACTTACCATATAGTGAATGCATGATTGTATGTATTGGTTTAGAGTATGTATTAATGTTTTTTTGTGCATTTTGGGTTGAAACGCGTCTAAATGGTTGTTACCACTGTTCTTCATCACTCGCACGAGTGAGTATTCACTCGTACGATTGAGATAGTCAACCGTGTGCTGAACTGTGCGAGTTAGTGGTGATGAGGAACTTATGTTTTGATTGTGATGATATGTACGGTTGAGACATGACTTGTTCGAGTTACTTTTCACTCGTGTGATGAACCGTACGGATCAGGTGATTCATTGTGGTATGATTGGTCATAGACCAAATGTACGAGTGGGTTGTCAACTGCAAGGTTGAGTGCTCTCAAATGTGTGTGTGATGGTGTTACTCGTACGGTTGGCAGACCACTTGTAAAGTGATTAAGTGTTTGTATTGGTGTTGTTGTCTTGTTGTCGGGTTATTATCAAGATATGATTACTGACTCGGATTGTATCATTCTCAGGTGATAAAGAAATGAAGAAGACTCAGTAACATTAGACCACTGAGTTCTTGCTGGTAATCGGTGAGTGGGGCTATCCTTATGGATATTTGTATTTGGTAACAAGTGTAGTGATGTTAAAGCTAAGGGGTATAAAATACTATTAAATTTTAGCAGAAAATACTATTAAATACGATACAATTTTACACAAGATATTTATTTATTTATAGAATGGATATACTTAAACCTTGCTACAACACTTATAGGCAGTGTACCTAATCGTACAGTAGTGTAGTTTTTAGTAAGTCCGGTTCGTTCCACAGGGAAATCTTTAAACAAAGCTCAACGCTATATTAGTTTACTTTTATAAAAATACAAATATATATATAAGTAATATTATTATTATAAAGGGGGGTTTTTACCGTTTAATGACCGGTTTGTCGATTTTAAAACTTTAGTCGCAGTTAAAACCTAATGTAAAATATTAAATAAATACAAGACTTAAATTAAAGCGTAAAGTAAATAACGATAATGAAATTGCCAATAAAAATGCGATAAAATAAAATTGCGATAATTAGAAGTGCAATTAAATATAAAATAAAGGAAATTAAATATGAAATAAAAGAATTATGCTTATTTAAACTTCCGTAATCATGATGTTTGACGTGTTGATTTTAGTTTTATGCCCATGGGTTAATTGTCCTTTGTCCTGGATTATTCAATATGTCCGTCTGGTTTTTGTCCATAACAGTCCATCAGTCATAAATATAAATTGCAAGTGTCCTTGTCAAATTATTATTATACCCGAAGTTAAATATTCCAACTAATTGGGGATTCGAATTGTAACAAGGTTTTAATACTTTGTTTAATGAATACACCAGGTTATCGACTGCGTGTAAACCAAAGTTTTACTACTTTGTTAACAATTACACCAATTACCCTTGAATGTAATTTCACCCCTGTTTTAATTATTCTAGTGGCTATTAATTCATTCCCGTGTCCGGTTAAATGAACGATTATTCATACATATAAATACCCCGCCCATCGTGTCCGATTGAGTGTATATGGTAATTTATAGGGACGCCCAATTGTAAATCTTTACATTAACATTAACAAAGCCCAATTGTAAATCTTTACATTAACATTAACAAACTTTCATTTAGTTAAACAAATATAAAGCCCATTAATAGCCCATAGTCTAATTTCCACAAGTGTCGTTCTTTTGTCCAAACCCCAATTATGGTACAAAGCCCAATTACCCAATTTTAGTAATTAGCCCAACATCATGATTACTTCGTTTTAAATAAGCATAATAATAACTTAGCTACGAGACATTAATGTAAAAAGGTTGAACATAACTTACAATGATTAAAAATAGCGTAGCGTTACACGGACAGAATTTCGACTTACACCCTTACAACATTCGCTAACATACCTTTATTATTAGAATTATAATTAAAATTAAAATATAAATTATAAATATAAATATAAATTTTACGTATGAATAGGAAGAAAAAGATTATGAAATTTGATCAGAATTCGGTTTGCTTTATAGCCAGAAGTGAAATTTGGGGCTCCGCGACTCGCGGCAAAAGCCTCTCCAAACTCCGCGAGTCGCGGAGATAGAAATTACAGCTCAGTCCTTGGAGTTTTCTCTGCCGACGGTTTTTAATATATATATATAATATATATATAATTAATTATATATTATATTATATTTATATACATAGTTAACTTGTAATTTTTAGTCCGTTGCGTCGAGCGTTAAGAGTTGACTCTGGTCCCGGTTCCGGATTTTCGAACGTCCTCGCGTACAATTTTATATTTTGTACTTTGCGTTTTGAATCTTGTACTCTTGTAATTTCGAGACGTTTCTTATCAATAATTGGAACCTTTTTGATTGTCTTTTGTTCTTTTGAGCTTTTTGGTCGTTTGCGTCTTCAATTCGTCGAATCTGTCTTTTGTCTTCACCTTTTATTATTTAAACGAATATCTCTTGTAAATAGAACAATTGCAACTAAAAGCTTGTCTTTCTTGAGGAATAATGCTATGAAATATATGTTCGTTTTTAGCATTATCAAATATTCCCACACTTGAGCGTTGCTTGTCCTCAAGCAATATCGTCTTGAAATACTAGAATCACTTCTTTATTCTTCACACTTTGTACATCAGTGATTTCTATACGGCGGTATAAACAATGGTAGTAACGATATGGTTTACAGTCCCACATGACTATAAAAATTTAGATCCATTAAGGAAATTGGATCTTTATGAAAACATTTGATCTTTTGAAATCTAGTTTTTACCCTAGATAAGTTTTCCGGAATAACCCTTTACCGGTATTTGCAAAATATTTTTGTGGGTTTGGTGGGTTTCAGATTTGAAAATTTTAGCTCAAAACTTGCGGTTTTGTGTCACCCACTTGCTAACCTTGTATTTGGAAAGCAACACGTCCAGTTTACTTGTCCCGTATATTACCTTTCGGTAAACTACCGTCCGGTTGTAAAGGAAAGCGTTGAACAAGCAACTGTTAAGGCAATGTCCCGTGACATGCTTTTGATTATGGTCTATAACGTGTCGGATGCAATTACTATCCTTGGTAGGAGCAATAGTAAAGCTCATCCTTATAATTTTTCGGTATGGCACAAGGTCCTGTCTTTGACCACTATGCAACCACCGTTCTTACGGTTGACACCCGATTTAGTTCAGGTGACCTAATGAATTCCAGGTGAATTCCTAGGATTTTACGTTCAATGGTAATGAACGCATTGAAAATAGGGTTTTCAGAAAACAAATCGGTTTGTAATTTTGATCAAAATATTTTCTCGTTTAAGCTCGAGTTTAGATATCATTGAATTCCATGAGTTTGAATTCTCAATCTTTAAGGTCAATCTCTAGGATTGAGTAATATCAGTCTTAAAAGCTGATTTTTAATCTTTAAGGAGATTATCCTTTCTGGGGATCTGATTCATTAGTCTTATCCAGCTAATTTGCATGGTGCCCCCCCATTGTACGAGATAAATCCTTCTCATGGTTAGGATAAATCTGACCACTTGGCGACCCTGTTTAATGCTGAGGTCCGTGGATTTCCTGCTGATTTTAGTGATGACTTTTCTAGATTTTTCGTCAACCTACAGCTGGTCTGGACGACAACTTCATGACCTAAATCAAGAAGAGCGTTTCTTTTTAGGAAGACTTTACTTCCTTTTAATGATGGAATTGATTCATCGTGTAGATCCATCTCTTCTTTTCTTTCATTGGGTAAAACAGTTTAGTTTAGTTCAAAGCAAAAGTATTTTCAGTTATTTGTTACAGATATATGTGACATATGTTTAAAATAACTTGGTAAATTTTCCCACACTTGGCTTTTATTTTCCTTTTTATCGTCCTCTATTCCATTTTAAATGAATTTTGACATTTTAGTTTGTTTCTTAATTTATGTCCTTTCCGAGGTAACAATAATTTCGGTGTTAAAACCTAGTTTTATCGTTCATAAATATGTATAAACATGATTTTGAATTCATTTAATTGAAAATTTTGAACCATTTTACTAGAATTGGGTAGTCAGTATATAAGACTAGGGCTGTTCTTTTTTATCAGAGAGCACTAGATTCTAATACAACTACTGCTTTACTAGTATTTTTAATGGTAACCAAGTGTTTAATATAAAATTTTAAAATCCGAAAGAATTTAACCCCTTCCCACACTTAAGATCTTGCAATGCCCTCATTTGCAAGAAATCAGTAACTATTTAAATTATTGAGGGTGATTTGTGTGAAAATGATTAAATTTTTACCAAAGTTTCCAAATATATTGGCGTTTGTTTGCTGAATGATAAATGGTGCACATCATTTGTTCATTCCGTCTTGTTGTTATTTCACATATATTTTGCATGTTGTCGTCAAAATTAGTTGCTTTTGCTGAACTTAATGCCAGTCTTTGAAAATGCGTTGTTTTACCCTGTTGTGTACATAAGATAAACTGCAAACATATATACATATTTTTGAAGTTTGGTTTATTACCCCACATTCAAAAATTATTAAAATCTAAGAATAAAAGTTAGATAATTATAAAAATGATTACAACATTAACAAAAATATTAAATGTATCAATAATTACAAATTACAAAATAATAAAAAAAATAATAAGTAAACTAAGGATGATATTGGTACCAATAGGGGTTCCAGGCATAACCATAAGTGCTATAGAATGCTTCGGCAGGGTCATACGTAGGATATGGTGGCTGCATCTCTATCGACCAAGGAGGGAAGACGGGTTTCGGTGTAGGAATATAGTTTCTACCTATATGTTGGCAATGCGCTATGATCTGGTTCTGATGAACTTGCCAATCTTCAAATGCTCTCTGTCTAGCATTTTCGTATTCCTGAGAAGCTATAAACCTATGCATTTCTTGCATCTCATTCCCCCCTCCTACATTACCTTGTTCCTGGTTTCTCTCCACCTGTGGATGTCTACCATGGTATCGTACTGCGGCGTTATTTCGCCGCTTCAAAACTTTCGCACCATGGTATACATTTAAACCTATAGTGTCGCGGGGTTCCGGCTCTTCTAGTAATAATCCCCCCCGACTTATATCCACACCGAGATATTCACCAATCAAAGTAATAAAAATACCACCTCCTATTATGCTATGTGGTCGCATCCCCCGAACCATAGCTGATAAATAATAACCCACACAATATGGTATACTTACAGCGCTCTGTGGGTCTCGAATACACATATGGTAAAACAAATCTTGTTCATTTACCTTTTCTTTGTTTTTACCCCTTTGTGTAATCGAATTAGCTAAAAACCTATGTATTACTCTTAATTCGGCTCTATCTATATCCAAATAAGAGTAGTTTCCCCCTTTGAAACGGTGATGGCTTGTCATTTGACTCCACACACCGTGTGTATCAAAATTCTCATCTATCTTTCTACCGTTTAGTATCAATCCTCTACAATCGGCAGACGCTAACTCCTCAGGCGTATATATACGTAAAGCCTGAGCCATGTCCAGTAAAGACATGTGGCGCATCGAACCGCCTAACAAAAATCTAATAAAAGAACGATCGGTTAAACTAGCTACCCGATCATTCAACTCTATACTACATAACAACTCTTCACACCATACTTTATATACAGGTCTGCGTATGGTGAATAAACATATCCAGTCATTAAAAGAAGAATTACCATACCTCTGTACAAGTAATTCCCTAATTGGCCCGGCCAATTCTACAGCTTCTAAGGGTCCCCATTCTATGACCCTCGGTACCTCAACAACCTTAGAGTGAAGAGTATGCAAACCCCGTTGATATTTTGGATAATCTATCCAAAGTCTGTCAAATCGCAGGTTCGGGTGCAACTCTTCCAAATGCATATCGGAAAAGGTCATGACTGGATGAGGTACATCCTGCTTGTAGTAGTTATCTACCTCCTGTTGTTCCAAATTCTCGGCAGGAGCATTGCGGGCTTGGGATGAAGATTCACCCCTTTCATTCTGCAAAACACATCAAACACAAATTTTGTGCATCCAAATATGCATTAGTGTCAGCAAAATCATCAATTAAAATAATTACAATGACATTATCAATTTATATCAAACTTAAGCTTATTTTCACATTTTTATCAAATCTACACTTTTTCAAATAAGCATATACGAAAATTTTCGCCAAGTTCATAAACATTCAACTCAAATAACATGTCAAAATAATCATTACTAGCAATCAAACAAGTCTCAAATGGCATTATCTTTCAAAAATCAAGTTCATGAATTTTGGACTTGAAAAAGTCCACTTTAATTCTCAAAATCATGTTTAGGCTCAAAGTTTGGATCATTTAACTACCTAGACATGTTACACTACTTAATTTAGCAACAATTCATGACAAAAATCGGCCATAACCTGTTTATATCAAAAAGCCCCAAATTTGCTCAAGAACACAAACCCTAGATTATTCAAAATTTGAAGTTTAAGGCTTCTAATCATGTTAAACAGCATCAATCTAGGCTATACAAGCATAATACATAAACAATTTAAGTCTAATTACACTAAAAAGCATCAAAATCAAATTGGGGAAAAAATAGCTCAAGAACACCTAATTTCGAATTAATGGTGTTTAGGTGTAGAAATTTACCGTTTTTCTTGAGTAATTCTTAGATAGCATCCGTCTCAACATGATTTTAGAAAAAAAATTTGGTGATTAACGGTTAAAAATTGGGATTTTTGGGGGTGATTTTCGGGTTTTTTCGAGCTCTTTTTTCGCAGTATTTTTCTGTTTTGTGTGTGGGTGAGTGAACTGATCGTTTGCAGCTCTTATTTTTTTTTTCTGTAATCCGGTCTCTCCGCGAGTCGCGGTAATTTACCCTCCAAATTCCGCGACTCGCGGAGTTTGGTATTTTTTTTTTTTTTTTTTTTATAATCTTTAACTTATTAAAACAATTTAGTAATTAATTTTAAAATTTTGTTTCCCTTGTTATTTAGGACGAGGTCGTTTCGGATCGATGTCCTAGTCCGTCCTTCGACAAAATTTTAAAATTTGTCTTTTTGTAGCGATTGTTTTAAAAGCTAAGATTTTTGGGTTTTTTCAATGTTTTTGGCATACTTTAAATCAATAAGATTAAAAATAATGATAATAAAAGTTCTCGTCCCTCCCTCGGGTAAAGCAATTTCGGTTCAAAGACCTAGTCTTCAACTTACGACGAATTTTAAAAATCATATTCTTAACTTAATGAGATAAAGTAAATTTTTGTTTTTAAATTCACACAACATAAATATAAAATTCAAAATTAATATTAAAAATTCACACCAAACTCAAAATTTAAAATGCATAAAATTAAAAATTAATATTTTATAAATTAAAAATTCACACCAAACTTAATTTAAAAATTTATAAATTCATATCAAACTTATATTAATTTTTCAAATATTTACAATTTTAAATATATTGTTTTTACAGAGTTTACAATATTAATTTAAGATTTAAATATTAATTTTAAAAAGATGGTAAAAATAAAATTAAAAATCTTTTTGTCTTTTTATCCCACTTTAATCAATCAAATATTATCAAAAATATGCGCCCCTCTTTTCGGTAAAGTAATTTCGGTTCCAAGACCTAATTTAACTCATGACGAATTTTTGAAATATTTTGGGTTGATTGTTTAAAGATATTTATACCTTAAGAATAAACGTTAAATTTCGCAGTGATGTAATAAATTTTTGAATGATATCAATAATTTCGGTCACCAAACCTAATTTTATTCAATACCAATTTAATACTTTTTAGCGAACAAATTAGCGTTTATTATCAAAAGGTTAAAAATAAAAATAAAAATTAAAACTGTACAGACATACCTGTGAAATAGATTTCTTAGTTATATGATCTATTCCATTCATAAGATAGTCGGTTTAATTGGTTTTCCATGGCTCCAAAGGCGTAACCTCGAGCATTCAGTGTCTTTTCTTCTAAACATATGAACGGTCCGTCTCTGCATAAAGTAACAAATTCGGTATTTGAATAGGTTTGATTATTTGAACATTTACCTCCATGTGACCATTTTCCGCATTTGTGACATCGTTCTAGGTGTCGTGCTCTTCTTTTCGCTGCGGATTTTGATTTTCCTTTACCAAATTGTAACTTATTATCTTCGCATCTGGATTCTTTTCTAACTCCGTCCATTCTTTCTCTGATTACTGATACTAATTCGCTCGGTAGTATGTCATTATTTCTTTTAGTGATCAAAGCGTGTAGCATTAGACCATGGTTTAGTTCACAGGCAGTCTTCATATCGTAAAAACCTAAAAAAAATAAAAATTCAGAATGGGGGGAGAAGACTAGTTCTTTAGGGTCTGCTAGGGAAAGACCATACGTGTTCCATTTTCGAGAACTACACGAAAACAGACAATCTAACTCTAACAGAAATACATATTATCCTTTAAAGACTTGATTCTCCCCACACTTAGTTAGCTGTGGTGTCGAAATTGTGATTAACTTCGTTGTCGACTTCCACCGGACCATGTATGTAATGTTTAACTCTGTGACCATTAACTTTAAATTGAAATCAATTCTATCGTTCCATATGGGAAAACTCGTTTGACTATGAATGGTCCAGACCATCTTGATTTTAATTTTCCAGGAAATAGCTTGAATCGTGAATTGAAAAGAAGAACTCTATCTCCTTCTTTAAATTCTTTTGAACTTCTGATTCTTTTATCATGCCATTTCTTCGTTCTTTCTTTATAGATTAACGAATTTTCGTATGCTTCATGTCTTAATTCTTCTAATTCATTTAGTTGATTTAATCGTAGACGTCCGGCTTCATGTAAATCAAGATTACATGTCTTCAAAGCCCAAAATGCTTTGTGTTCAATTTCTACTGGAAGATGACATGCTTTTCCATAAATAAGTCTAAAAGGTGTGGTTCCAATTGGAGTTTTGTAGGCTGTTCTAAAAGCCCAGAGTGCATCCTCCAATTTAATGGACCATTCCTTCGGATTTGATCCTACGGTTTTCTCTAGAATACGTTTTAAAGCTCGGTTGGTATTTTCAACTTGTCCACTTGTTTGTGGATGATATGCGGTGGAGATTTTATGAGTTACTCCATATCTTTTAAGAACTTTCTCAAGTTGATTATTACAGAAATGAGTACCCCGATCACTTATTAAAGCTTTCGGTGTTCCAAACCTTGCAAAAAGACGTTTTAAAAAGTTGACTACAACTCGTGCATCGTTAGTTGGGAGAGCTTGTGCTTCCGCCCATTTAGATACATAATCAATGGCTACGAGTATATATAGATTATTATGAGATTTTGGAAATGGACCCATAAAGTCAATACCCCAAATGTCAAATACTTCACATACTTGGATGACATTTTGTGGCATTTCATCACGTTGACTTATTTTTCCGGCCCTTTGACATGCATCACAGGATTTGCAAAGAAGGTGTGCGTCTTTGTAAATTGTTGGCCAATAGAATCCAGCTTCATAAACTTTTCTTGCTGTTAGTTGAGGCCCATAATGCCCTCCTGTTGGTCCTGTGTGACAATGGTTTAAAATTTTACTAGCTTCATCTCCAAATACACATCGGCGTATTATTCCATCGGAACAACTTTTAAACAGATGTAGATCTTCCCAGAAATAGTGTTTTATATCACTGAAGAATTTCTTTCGTCTTTGGTACGATAATCCTTTTTCAAGGAATCCACAAACTAAGTAGTTTGCATAGTCTGCAAACCATGGGATTTCTTTATAATCTATCTTCAATAGATATTCATCAGGAAAGTTGTCTTGTATGGCCGATTCATTTAGAACTTCTAATTCGGGATTTTCAAGACGAGAAAGATGATCAGCGGCGAGATTTTCTGCTCCTCTTTTATCTCGGATTTCAATATCAAACTCTTGTAAGAGTAAGATCCAACGGATTAATCTTGGTTTAGCATCTTGTTTTGAAAATAGGTATCTAAGAGCAGAATGGTCGGTATAGACCACCGTTTTTGCTAGAACGAGATATGATCGAAATTTGTCAAAAGCAAAGACAATAGCAAGGAGTTCTTTTTCAGTAGTTGTATAGTTCATTTGTGCTCCTTGTAATGTCTTACTAGCATAATATATAGGTTGAAATCGTTTTTCAATCCTTTGTCCTAAAACGGCTCCCATTGCAAAATCACTTGCATCGCACATTAGTTCAAATGGTAGATTCCAATTTGGTGTTATCATGATCGGCGCATTAGTGAGTTTTTCTTTAAGAATATTAAAAGATTTGATACACTCATCTGAAAAGATGAATGGCGCATCCTTTTCTAGGAGTTTATTCATAGGAGTGGCAATTTTAGAAAAATCTTTTATAAAACATCGGTAAAAACCGGCATGCCCTAGAAAACTCCTAACTCCTCTAACATTGGTGGGATGTGGAAGTTTAGCAATTACATCTACTTTAGCTCTATCCACCTCAATTCCTTCTTTTGAAATTTTATGTCCAAGAACGATGCCTTCTTTAACCATGAAATGGCATTTCTCCCAATTAAGTACTAGATTTGATTTTTCGCATCTAATTAGCATTCGTTCCAGATTAACTAGACATGATTTAAATGTATCACCGAAGACTGAAAAGTCATCCATGAAAACTTCCATGCATTCTTCTATCATGTCGTGAAAAATCGCCATCATACACCTTTGAAAGGTTGCAGGGGCGTTGCAAAGTCCAAATGGCATTCTTTTGTAAGCAAAAGTACCATAAGGGCACGTGAATGTGGTTTTCTCTTGGTCCTCGGGTGCTATTGGAATTTGAAAATATCCGGAAAATCCATCTAGAAAACAATAGTAACTATTTCCGGCTAATCTTTCCAACATTTGATCTATGAAAGGTAAGGGAAAGTGATCTTTTCTGGTGGCGTCATTTAATTTTCTATAATCAATACATACACGCCATCCTGTTACATACCTAGTAGGAATAAGCTCATTTTTCTCATTTATAATGACAGTCATGCCACCCTTCTTAGGCACGCATTGAACTGGGCTTACCCATGGACTATCAGAAATTGGATATATCAAACCTGCATCTAGCAGTTTAATAATTTCCTTTTTAACAACATCTTGCATATTAGGATTTAGTCTTCGTTGACGTTGCACATACGTTTTATGACCTTCTTCCATAAGGATTTTATGTGTGCAATACGAAGGACTTATTCCTTTAATATCATGAATCTTCCATGCAATGGCTGGTTTATGAGCTTTCAACACAGAAATGAGTTGTGATTTCTCATTTTTAGTAAGAGAAGACGATATTATTACAGGTAATTCAGATTCACCATGTAAATAAGCGTATTCCAAATGGTTTGGAAGTGGCTTTAACTCTAATTTCGGAGGTTCTTCTATCGATGATTTATATCGATATCTGTCTTCTTCTTTTAGCATTTGAATTTCTTCTGTTGTTGGTTCATATCCATTAGCTATAAGTGTAGCTAACATTTCAGCTTCATCAATTGGTTCATTACCTTCTCCTAAAGAACATTCTCCCGTTCCTTGTAATTCTGGAAATTCTTCTAATAATTCTGCATGTGCATCTATAGTTTGAATATAATAACATGTATCATCTGCAGATTGGGGTTGTTGCATTGCTCTATCAACTGAAAAGGTAACACTATCATCCTCTATACTTAGGGTCAGTTTCTTACCGAACACGTCTATCATTGCTTTAGCCGTGTTTAAGAATGGTCTTCCTAATATGAGAGGAACTTGAGAATCTTCTTCCATGTCCAGAACAACAAAATCTACTGGAAATACTAAAGTACCAACTTTAACTAGCATGTTCTCCATTATCCCTCTAGGATATTTTATTGATCTATCGGCTAGTTGTATGCTTATTCTGGTTGGTTTCAATTCTCCAAGGTCTAGTTTAGCGTATAGTGAATACGGCATTAGATTTATACTAGCACCTAAGTCTGCCAATGCTTCTATTGAACTAAGACTACCCAGAAAACATGGAATTGTGAAACTTCCTGGATCAGATAATTTTTCTGGTATCTTATTCAACAGCACTGCTGAACAATTAGCATTCATAGTAACAGCCGAGAGTTCTTCCATTTTCTTTCTATTCGTGATTAGATCTTTCAAGAATTTAGCATATCTAGGCATTCCTGAAATTACATCAATGAAAGGAAGATTTACATTTATCTGTTTAAACATATCCAAGAATTTAGATTGCTCGGCTTCAAGTTTCTCTTTCTTCATTTTACTCGGATAAGGAAGTGGTGGTTGGTATGGTTTAACATAAGGTTTATCCTTAACTGTGTTATTTTCATTAACCTTTTCAACTACCGGTTCTTTTTCCTTATCTTTATCAGGTTGTGGTTCTTGTGGAGTAGGAATAGTTTCATCAGAAGTTACAGGTATTTCAGGTGATTTAAGTGTTGTACCACTTCTTGTGGTAATAGCTTTAGCTGTTTCATTCCGTGGGTTAGCATTTGTATCACTAGGTAGACTTCCCGGTTTTCTTTCACCTATTAACCTTGCTAGGTTACTTACTTCTTGTTCCAGATTTTGAATAGAAGCTTGTTGATTTCTAAATGCTTGAGCATTTTGTTCATTGGTTTGTTTTTGAGATGTGAAAAACTGTGTTTGAGTTTCAACTAGCTTTGTCATCATATCTTCTAAATTTGGCTTTTTATCATCGGTTTGTTGTGGTGGTTTGTTTTGAAAATTAGGTCTTTGCTGATTGTAAGTATTATTGGATACTTGTTGATTGCTAGGACCTTGTTGGTTGTTGTATGAAATATTTCGGTTATAATTCTGGTTTTGATTGTAAATCGGTCTTGGCGGTTGATAATTATTCTGATAATTATTTCCAGGCCTTTGGTTTATGTATGAAATATTCTCTCTTTGTTCCATTGTTAATTCAATACTGAGACAATCTTTTGTCAAATGTGGTCCTCCACACTGCTCACAACTAATTCGTATTGAGTGAATATCCTTAGTCATCTTTTCCATTCGTCTCTCTACAGCATCTATTTTTGCGGAAATGGAATCTAAGTCATGGCTAGAATCGGCTCTAGCTGCTTTAGATGATCTAATGATATCTTTTTCTTGGTGCCACTCATGTGAGTGGGAAGCAGTATTATCAATAATTTTGTAAGCATCAGTTTCGGTTTTCTTCATAATAGAACCACCAGCTGCTATATCTATGTCTTTCCTTGTAGTGATGTCGCATCCTCGGTAGAATATTTGTACTATTTGACAGGTGTCTAAACCATGTTGCGGACATCCTCTTAACAACTTTCCATATCTTGTCCATGCCTCATATAGAGTTTCATTTGGCTTCTGTGTGAACGTAACAATTTCTGCTTGAAGTCTTACGGCTTTAGATGCAGGAAAGAATTGTTTAAGAAATTTGTCAATTAAAACGTCCCATGTATCAATCGCCCCTTCAGGTAACGATTCCAACCAATCTTTGGCTTCTCCCTTTAAAGTCCAGGGAAATAACATGAGATATATCTGTTCATCCTCCACTTCTCGGATTTTAAATAGTGTGCAGATCCTATTAAAGGTACGTAGATGTTCATTTGGATCTTCCTTCGACGCACCACTAAATTGGCATTGATTAGTCACCATGTGTAAAATTTGTCCTTTGATTTCATAATCTGGCGCATTAATGTCTGGATGAGTAATTGCGTGACCTTGGCCAGTGCGTTTAGCTCTCATTCGGTCTTCCATACTTAAAGGTTCCAAATTCTCCATAATTGAATTTTTTGAATCGGTATCACTAGATGCTTCAGATTTAATGGTTCGTTCCTCAACAATCTCTGTTTGAATGATTGGTGGTTCCGGAGGAAAGTTTAATGGTTCAGGATCTACGAACCGTTCCTGAATATTTTCCGGATTCTCAATTGTGAGGTCGGGTTCAAAAAATGGATTATCGGAAATTTGAACTGAAGTACTTGGTTGACTAGATGACGATTCTAAAGAAAAATCAACGGCGGTTATATTTGTTAAACGATGTCTTGATCGAGTTACAGGTGGTGAACGTACAAAAGGTGGTGAACGTCTTGCTCGGTGCATTCACTGAATATCCTATTAGTTTTTAAAAGGAAAGAAAAATTATAATAAGTTATCCAATTAATAGACTTTTCTGATTTTGCCCACGTTTCGAATAGCCAAAAGATGCAGCAGAGGGGCAGGATTCGTTTGGTCTCAATATAATTGAGGACTGTTTGGCTCCAATAACCCGGTCCACGTACAAATCCAACTATTACTACGAACCAGAAAATTTTGATGTCTATCAATTTAACCACTTAAAATAAATTTTCGTAATTTTAAGAAATTTAGATAAGAAGTAGAAAAAAAAAATTCTAAGTCCTAAAACTAGAATAGCGAGAAATAAGAGAGAAAAAGAGTTCGTCGAAAAAGGTTGAAAAAGAAAAAATGGTTGAAAAATAAAAGGTGACGGAAAAATAAAAGAAACTTATAAAAACTTAAAAATACTTGACTAACCTAACCTTATTACTACAACTAACTTAAAATTATAATCGCAAATTGATATTACTAATTGGAATGATAATTGGTACATAGTAAAAGGTCTAAAAATATTAAAGCTTACAGAAAAAACTAAATCCCAAATGGAAATAACTTAAAAAGAAAATAAAACTTAAAAAGGCGTCGCAAAATTCTAAAGCACCTAAATCTTAGTCTAAAGAAAAAGCACTTAAGGAATTCTACGGCAAAGCCTAAAAATCTAGGAGTAAAAATAACTATAGCAAAAACTAAGTTTAAAATTAAATATGAGCTAAAAAAATACAAATTTTACGCTACAACGATTAAAAAGGGACAAAATATAAAAATATATAAAAAGTTGTAAAAAGTACAATTTTTATAAAAATATTATTTTTATATTATTTATTTTATAAAACTATTAATTTTATAATTTAATAAAACTAATTTAACTAAAATATATAAATAAAAAGTAAAAAGTAAAAATAAAACTAAAACTAATAATAATAATAATAATAATTAGGTTAAATAATAATAATAATAATTAATAACCCGTAATTAATGCAGTTTTAGGGCTTCTGTTCGCGTGTCAGAGTGGCTCCGCGAGTTGCGGTGATTAATGAGGAAAACCCCGCGAGTCGCGGGGTTCAGAAATTCTGTTGACAGCTTTCAATTTTTACGCGTTTTTCTTTATTTTTTTTTTTATTTTTTATTTTCTGTTTTCTGTTTTTTAATTAAATAAAAGATATTTAATAAAACTTATATTTTTATAAACTAAAATAAAAATAAAGAAACTTGTAAAACTTAAATATTTAACAAAATCTTAAAAATACTTATATTTTTGTTTTTCTTTTTATATTTTTGAATAATTAAAACGTATTTTTACAAAAACGAATTTTAATAAAAGTTAACTAAAAATCTTTTTTTTTTTTTTTTTATATTAGCGTTGCGCTTCCGGCTTTTAAGAATGTTCCCCGGCAGCGGCGCCAAAAATACTTGATGTTAAAGCTAAGGGGTATAAAATACTATTAAATTTTAGCAGAAAATACTATTAAATACGATACAATTTTACACAATATATTTATTTATTTATAGAATGGATATACTTAAACCTTGCTACAACACTTATAGGCAGTGTACCTAATCGTACAGTAGTGTAGTTTTTAGTAAGTCCGGTTCGTTCCACAGGGAAATCTTTAAACAAAGCTCAACGCTATATTAGTTTACTTTTATAAAAATACAAATATATATATAAGTAATATTATTATTATAAAGGGGGGTTTTTACCGTTTAATGACCGGTTTGTCGATTTTAAAACTTTAGTCGCAGTTAAAACCTAATGTAAAATATTAAATAAATACAAGACTTAAATTAAAGCGTAAAGTAAATAACGATAATGAAATTGCCAATAAAAATGCGATAAAATAAAATTGCGATAATTAGAAGTGCAATTAAATATAAAATAAAGGAAATTAAATATGAAATAAAAGAATTATGCTTATTTAAACTTCCGTAATCATGATGTTTGACGTGTTGATTTTAGTTTTATGCCCATGGGTTAATTGTCCTTTGTCCTGGATTATTCAATATGTCCGTCTGGTTTTTGTCCATAACAGTCCATCAGTCATAAATATAAATTGCAAGTGTCCTTGTCAAATTATTATTATACCCGAAGTTAAATATTCCAACTAATTGGGGATTCGAATTGTAACAAGGTTTTAATACTTTGTTTAATGAATACACCAGGTTATCGACTGCGTGTAAACCAAAGTTTTACTACTTTGTTAACAATTACACCAATTACCCTTGAATGTAATTTCACCCCTGTTTTAATTATTCTAGTGGCTATTAATTCATTCCCGTGTCCGGTTAAATGAACGATTATTCATACATATAAATACCCCGCCCATCGTGTCCGATTGAGTGTATATGGTAATTTATAGGGACGCCCAATTGTAAATCTTTACATTAACATTAACAAAGCCCAATTGTAAATCTTTACATTAACATTAACAAACTTTCATTTAGTTAAACAAATATAAAGCCCATTAATAGCCCATAGTCTAATTTCCACAAGTGTCGTTCTTTTGTCCAAACCCCAATTATGGTACAAAGCCCAATTACCCAATTTTAGTAATTAGCCCAACATCATGATTACTTCGTTTTAAATAAGCATAATAATAACTTAGCTACGAGACATTAATGTAAAAAGGTTGAACATAACTTACAATGATTAAAAATAGCGTAGCGTTACACGGACAGAATTTCGACTTACACCCTTACAACATTCGCTAACATACCTTTATTATTAGAATTATAATTAAAATTAAAATATAAATTATAAATATAAATATAAATTTTACGTATGAAGAGGAAGAAAAAGATTATGAAATTTGATCAGAATTCGGTTTGCTTTATAGCCAGAAGTGAAATTTGGGGCTCCGCGACTCGCGGCAAAAGCCTCTCCAAACTCCGCGAGTCGCGGAGATAGAAATTACAGCTCAGTCCTTGGAGTTTTCTCTGCCGACGGTTTTTAATATATATATATAATATATATATAATTAATATAATTAATTATATATTATATTATATTTATATACATAGTTAACTTGTAATTTTTAGTCCGTTGCGTCGAGCGTTAAGAGTTGACTCTGGTCCCGGTTCCGGATTTTCGAACATCCTCGCGTACAATTTTATATTTTGTACTTTGCGTTTTGAATCTTGTACTCTTGTAATTTCGAGACGTTTCTTATCAATAATTGGAACCTTTTTGATTGTCTTTTGTTCTTTTGAGCTTTTTGGTCGTTTGCGTCTTCAATTCGTCGAATCTGTCTTTTGTCTTCACCTTTTATTATTTAAACGAATATCTCTTGTAAATAGAACAATTGCAACTAAAAGCTTGTCTTTCTTGAGGAATAATGCTATGAAATATATGTTCGTTTTTAGCATTATCATGTAGTTACTACCCGCTGTTTTGCTTAATATAGATTATGATAATCTATGTATGCATGTTAATTATTGTTCTAATGATAAGTAGTAGGTTATACTACTGTTATCAGGTTTTCGCTTAGATTTAAATAGTAGAATGCCTGATTAGATTTCCTTGTGGTTATTAGTGATGTTACCTACAGTGAGATTGTAGGTGGGTTATGTGCACATTTGGGAACTGGCCGTGTATAGAAGGGTCAGTACCGTCCGTGTATGGAAGGGACGGAAGAGGTCAACCGTGTATAGAAGGGTTGGGCTCGGGGGTTATTGTACGGGCAGTATATTGCAATTGACGTATGTAAACGTCAGGAGAGGTATACTGTAGGGCAATAACTGGAGCTATCGGTACAGCTCTAGCTTGATTAGCTAGTAGTTGTAGACCTGGCAGGGTCAACGATCCTCTTGGGGTTTATAGCCGTTAGTGCTATGTATAGCCATTAGTGCTATGAGAATGAATAGCTGTATAGAGCTATTGATATCATTAGTGAGTAGCTATGTATAGCTATGGATACCTTTATGGTAAGGCTATGTTAGTGTAGTGCCTTTGGTGCCTTTACTGAATAGCTTGTGGATGCTATTGCTAATTTGTTAATTGAATCACTGCCTAGCTATGTAAGATATAGTTGTGTAATGCTATATTATGTGATAGCTATGTAACGGGCTATGTCCTTATGCCCTTGACCAGATGCATGATCCCTAAAAGCTAGGCTTGGTACTTTATATCAGTATTTGTTGGGATATCTCATTCACTTAGCGTTATGCTAATCCCCCATATTTTCTCCCCTGCAGGTTATATGGTTTCGCATGCTAGGGACGGGAGAAGATAGTCATACTTTGGTTATGTTTGACACACTGAAGAACTCTGATGTTTGACATAACTTTGCTTAACTGTTTTAAAAAGTAACACCCGTTGAAATGTAATGAACAGTAACATATATGTTTAACATATGCTTATAACCATGATTTGATAAACTGATATTCCGCTGTGTAATTTAAAAAAAAGTACGGTGTTACATTTCACTCGCGAAGAAAGTTTCCTACAACGTTGTGAATGAGAAGACAATATGTAGTTGCTCGAGAGCACTCTTTAACATGTAAGAAAAACCTAACACCGCAAACAAAGTTTTTCTGATGCGTCAATTGTTCAACACGAAGATGAAGGAAGGCATAAGTGCGACGGACCATATCAACGAGTTCAACAATATTATATCGAGACTGTCTTTGGTGGATATTGTGTTTGATGATGACCTAAAGGAACTAATATTGCTTTCTTCGTTACTGGAATGTTGATCGCGTACAGTAACTGCGGTTAGTAGTTCCACGTGAAAATACTAAGCTTAAGTTTAAAATAATTAGAGATTTGATTCTCGGTGAAGATACTGGTAGGAAAAGCTATAGGAAATCAACGTCTGATTCTTTGTTAAGTAGGTTCAACCGAGGTAGGAAAATTGAGCGCATGGAAAAGATGGGCAAGGAGAAGTCTAAGAAGAGGTATCCATCGAAGGACCGTAGTGAAGCGATTTGTTGGGGTTGCAATCAAAAAGAGCATTACTAACGTCATTGTAAGAATCCCCCGACTAAAAGTGTCAACTTTACCGCGAAAGACACAAATGATGCGCTTTGGTGTAGCGTAGAAATTTGACAGAGTCTTGGGTTACGAATTCGAGAGCTTCCTTCATGCTAAACCATCTATGAGCATGATGAAGAATTCTATGTCGTATCATGGTAAAGTGAGATTGACAGAAAACAAAAAGAATGATGGTAAAGGCATTGGAGATGTTGTTTTGAGTACTACTCTTAGATCTAATTGGACTTTGAAGAGCGTGAGGAACATTCTGAAACATAATAGGAAAATTATCTTGGTCTGTCAATTGGATGAGGAAGGTAATGTTGTTACTTTCGTCGACCGCCAATGGATGGTGGTTATGTGTGGTTGTGTAGTGGATCGTGGAAATAAAAAGGGAACACTCTACATGGTTGAAGTGATGGATAAAGACACGGTGGTTGCTATGATGTATGTTGGGGCCGAGTCTACTCTATGACATCAAAGACTTGATCATATGAGTGAGAAGGGTATGAAAATGCTTGTTTCAAGTGGGAGAATTTTAGATTTGAAGATATTGGAGCTTTGATTTTGAGAACCATGTTTCTATGGGAAGAAAAAGAAGGTGACTTTCAGGAAGTCTGGGAATGCGTCCACGTTGGAAAAATTGGAGCTTGTTCATACGGATGATTTTATGCCAACGAATGTGGAATCATAAAGAGGTTCTTGCTATTATGTCACCGTCATTAGGACTTCACTCGAAAGATACGGGTTTACTTTCTAAAGTTTAAATATGACATGTTTGATACTTTTGTGAAGTGGATTGCTAGTGTAAAGAATGAGACTAAGCTAAAAGTTAAGTGCTTGAATTCGGAAAATGAAGGGGAATACATCAGTCGTTAACTTCAAGACTATTGTAGAAATCTCAAGATTAAAATGTTGAAAATAGTCCCAGAGATATCGAAACACAATGGGGTCATCAAACGTATAACTCGTACGTTGAGTGAGTATGCAAAGAGTATGAGGTTAAATGTAGGTTTGCCTAAGATGTTTCGGGCCGATGTGGTCAATACGGCATATTACTTGGTCAACAAGGGACCCTCAACACCGCTGGGTTTCTGAATCTACGAGGATGAATGATGAGGTTAGGAGGTGACTTATGATCACCTTCGGGTCTTTGAGTGTGATGCGTATGTGAAAATTAAAGATGCGGATAGTGACAAGCTTTAAGAAAAATCTAAGAGGTGTACGTTTATTGGTTATGGGGCGGATGAAATGGGTTACCGATGTTTGGTTAACGAGACTAGGAAGGTGATTTGCAGTCATGATGTCACATGTGATGAAGACTCAGTTTACGGCAAGGCGGTGATGGTGAGTCCTAAACCTAATTATGTTACTTTTGATTATGTTTCTATTGATGATCTTGCAGGTCCTAGTGGGAGTTCGGGTAACAATGAATTTTCGATTAACGGTGAGGCATCAGAAGATGCTAATGATGTGGATGGTTCAGAGAATAGTTCCGAACATAGCGAGAGTTCTAGTGATGATGCCCTTGATGATAACACTGGATCACCCATTACAATTTCTCCTACACTAATACGCTCAACTAGAATGCCCAAGACTAATCATAGGTACTCTCCATCAACAGACTACTTTCTCTATACCGAGAATGGTGGCAAAGAGATCTAAAGAATTTATAAAGTGGGAGCTTGCCATAAAAGAAGAGATGAGATCACTTGAGAAATGAGACCCTGTCACTTGTGAATCTACCTCATAATAAATGGGCAATGTAAACAAATGGGTATTCTGTGTTAAGAATGAGTTGGATGACAAGAAGACATAAAATCTTGGTTGACGGTAAAAGGCTTTCAATAAAAGGAAGGAGTTGACTACCACGAGATATTTTCCCCGGTCGTAAAAATGACTACTATTCGACTGGTGCACTGTATGGTCATTTTCCCCGATCGTAAAAATGACTACTATTCGACTGGTGCATTGTATGGTCATTGTCGAGGACTTATATCTTGAGCAATTAAATGTGAAGAGCTCATTTTTACATGGTGATATTGATGAGGAGATCTATATGGTGCAACATGAGCGATTTGAGGTAGAGGGTAAAGGGAAGTGGGTTTGTAAGCTACAGAAAAGTCTGTATTGATTGAAGCAAGCACTTCGGAAATGGTACTTAAAGTTTGATGATTTTATGTAGAGGAGTGGATACATGAGATGCGAGATGGATCATAGTTGTTAATTGAAGAAATCCAAGTCCTCTTTTATCATATTAAGGTTATATATTTATGATATGTTACTTACAAGTTCATACATGCCCGAGATGAACAATTTGAAGAGAATGTTACCTCTTGAATTCGAGATGAAGGATCTTGGTGGTGTTAAGCAATTACATGTCATGAGTATTGTGCTTGATTGTGTGAAAGTTACTCTCCTCAATCAAAATACATCGAGAAAGTTGTAGAGAAGTTCAACATAGATAAAGCAAAGGCTCGCATAATGCGTTTGGGTAGCACATCGAGATTATCGAAGAGTCAATTACCTAAAGCGGATGAAGACAAAGCGGAGATGGATAATATACCGTATGCTTCGGCCGTGGGTAGTGTTATGTATGATATGGTTTGTATGAGACCAGATATTGCCCATGCGCAGGGAGTTATTAGCCGTTATATGTGGAATCCAGGGAAAGAGCATTGGGAAGCGGTTAAATGGTTGCTTAATTATTTGAAGGGAACCTCTAGTATGAGATTGTGCTCCTCTAAAAGCAATGTCATACTTAGAGGTTACATGAATGCTAATTTGTGTGATGTGATGATTCGGGTAAAAGCACTACGGATATCGTGTTTACAATGGGGAAGACAATGGTTAGTTATATGTCTCGACAAAAACGAGTGTTGCTTTGTAGACCCTCGAGGCCGAATATATGGCTGTTGTAAAAGCTACTAAAGATCTTATATGGTTAAAGAACTTCTTGGGTGGGTTGGGCAAGAAACAAGACTATTGCGCCTCATACTGTGACCACTAAAGTGCGGTGGGTTTCATACTCGTACAGAAAACATTGAATTTAGGTATCATTTTATTTGTGAACTCATATAATGATTGTGATTTAATTTTGGAGAAAGTACCTGGAACGAATAATGTTGTTGATATGTTTACTAAGGTCTTAACGAATGAAAAGTTCAGGTTTTGCATAGTCTCGGTCGGTCTTATGATGACTTGATGAGAGAAGATGTCGACTAAAGAGTTAGAGGGTTATAATTTCGATTATAGACCTTGTGTCGAAAGTATGCTCATCCAAAGATGTGTTAAGAGAGAGTGTGTGTGTGTGTGTGTGTGTCAATGGTACTTGGCTGTATAATGGTGGTTACACGTTCTTGGTTAGATTGTTTGGTTGATAGGTTGACGAGTTTGGGTTGTTTAATGTCTCCTTCAAATGGGAGATTGTTGAAGGTGTGAAGAAGATTAAACAAGGAACAAATGTGTGTACCAGCAGGTGGCTTGTATTTGGTAACACTGGATCACCATACACGATCATGTATGTCAAGACGCGAGAAAATGGTTCGAAGGTTTTGGAGCTGTTTGATTTGGGGAGGTCGCGTTTGGCGACTGGACCCTTGCCAAACATGAGGTTCGACGTATCCAGCAAGTCAGGGACGCTAGTTACTTTATTTTGTTTCGCACTATAAATATAATCCTTGAGCTCGAAAAATATAATAAAAACACTCTAGTTGGCCATGGAGTAAACCAATCCAACGATTGAATATAAACACGTTAATTTGCTTGTGTCGATTTATTTTTTGCGTTTATTCTTTCGGTTTTGCATTGTGGGTATGTGATATTGCCAAATCATTTGCGTTGTTTGGATCCTAAAAACCTAACATCTAACATCTGATATTCCCGTTCTTCGATAGTCTGAAAAGAAAAAAACTTATCCGTTTATATAAGTTCTAGATTCAAGGATAAAACCTGGATTGATGTCATCATATCATATATATTTACATAAATCAATTAATGCTCGAAAGGATGTCTACATTCAATATATTTGTGTATCATCATAATCATCAAAAGCAACAACCATCAATCCTCCATTTATCAAAAAGAGATGGTTTAAAACAATAATATATAAAGAATAGTTGCTTTACCATATTTTAATCCTACCCGAGTATCATTATAAAGTTTAGTACTTCTCACATGATCATTATCAATTAGGATTAAAATATAATATCTTACAAACAAGTCAAAATTCAAAACAAAATTTCTTTTCAAAAGTCAAAACATGTTACATTACAACAGCTCACGGTAAATAAAGCCTTAGAGAGGATTAATGATAAAAATTTTCACATTAGTCGGCATATGTGAAAACCTTTGTTAAACTACTTGTATATGAAGAAGCATGTCAATATTTTGCAAATTAGATTTAACAAATGTTTAACCAGAATCTCAAAACACATACATCAATGCAATTGTTATGCTGTTTTTTGTTTACTATCTCATTTTCTTTCTTACCACTTTCTACAAGTGAAAACAGCATTACAAAAACCAATTTCATCACTAACAACCAAACCCTAATCTCAGCAGGAGGCAAATTTGCATTAGGCTTCTTCATTCCTAATAATTCAACAAACAAATACCTTGGAATATGGTACAACACAATACCAAAACAAACAATCATATGGGTTGCTAATAGAGCATCACCAATTCACAAAAATTCGTCACCTATTTTTCGTCTTTCTGAAGACGGAAATCTTGTCGTATTAAGTGACAAAACCGTCGTTTGGACATCAAACGTGTCTCGAATTAGCATAACCGTACAATCCGTAGATGCAGTGTTACTCGATAATGGGAATTTGGTACTCAGACATGGCGAAAATGATGTTGTATGGCAGAGTTTTGATCACCCAAGTGACACATTTGTATCCGACATGAAAATCACCTCAAACGTAAAAACGGGCCAAGTAACCCGTCTTACATCATGGGTAAACGATGAAGATCTGCGACCCGGTATATTCTCAATTGGAATAGATCCGTACGGACATCAAATTTTCATTTGGAAACGAGATAAACCGTATTGGAGAAGCAATGTTTACGCTACTACGCTTTCTTTCGCGAGTGGATTTATAAAATTCGAACAAGGATTTTCAACGTACCTTAGTCTCGTTATATAACAAGACGAAGTTTATCTTGTTTCGAGCATTTCAACAGACACGGTTAGAACACGGTTCACGTTGGCTCCTAATGGGCGGGTTCAGCTACTTGTATGGGTTCAAACCACATGGGTAGTTTTATGGCAGGCACCTTTAGATACATGTGATTTTTATAACTACTGTGGTCCATTTACGATATGTCAGAAAACTGAAAATGTTCCGGTGTGCGAGTGTTTGACCGGGTTTGACCCAAAATCGAGCGACGAATGGAGTGTGGGAAATTGGACAGGTGGATGTGTGAGGAATAAGACGTTAATGTGTGACGATGGAGACTCGTTTTTGAAATTTGAAGGACTAAAGCTGCCTGATTATGCGGTTACGGTTAGGGATAAAGCTAAAAGTGTTAGCGAATGTGAATACGAATGCTTGAAGAACTGTTCGTGTACAGCTTACGCGTATGAGAATGTGACGGATGAAGTTACGATAGTTTGTTTGAATTGGTTTAGAGAGCTTGTTGACATCACAACTAACGTCAGCATTGGTCATAATCTATATGTTCGTGTTCATAACTCGGAAATGGGTAATTAACTTTTCGTTGTAAATGTTAATTTCTCACTTGCTATGTTTAACTGAAAGGACAGTGATCCGTATACCATACCACCAAAATTTATCCATATACCAGCAAAACTGCTTACTGTACAGTATTTTATGGCAAAAGGTGTACGTTTGGCAGGGACACCCCGACCCTGTGTTTCCTTTGGAAACACACCAGACCCGCCCCGAAAGAGTCGGATGCCGGAAAAGTACCTCCACCAGGTCCCCACACATGTGACAGGAGCAACCATCATCCCAGTGCCACAAGAGTTGTATATTCTTGCCGCGACTGGGGATTGAACCTGCGCCTATTTTATGGCAAAACTTCCACATGGCGGGTCCCAGCTACAAAGGTATCGGGTACCACTGAACTATTGCTACATTGGTTACTGTACAGTATTATAATACATGTGTAGTGATAATTTTGGTGGTGTAAGGGTCTGTCACCCTAAACGGAAACTTATGTTCTCTTACATGGTCAACATGCAGTAGATTATAGTCAAAAACGTAATCCGATCCACATAAGGAAAGGCGTGATGGTAGTTACGATCGTTATTTTATCTGTGGGATTGGTTATTATCAGTATCTTTTGCTACTTGTGGAGAAGGAAAAGATTAATAAGGAAAGGTAAACATTAACATATACATAAAATTAATAATGTTTACACTTTTTATTCAAGAGGTGGTAATCGCAACCCATTAACTTATGAATGGGTCAATTTGGGTTATAACTTATCCCTAAAGGGTCAAATTTATTTTCTATATTCCATTTTCAAGATTACTGATTATGGTTATGGTTTACTCAGAGAGAATAAACAAGGAATTGCTTGGATTTGATTCTATTAGTGCCACATCCGGAGATGCTCGTAACAGTTCGGAGCTTGTATCATTTAGCTTCAAAAGTGTGTTGTCAGCAACAAGTTCTTTTTCGGTTGAAAACAAGCTCGGTGAGGGTGGATTCGGTCCTGTTTACAAGGTACAGCTTGTAAAATATCGTAGTTACTAGAGATAGCAATATGGATGTGTTGGGTAATGAGTCAAAAAGGATTTTATATGTATTTATGTATATATATTTTATTACTGTCTATACAGGTTGGGTTAGCCTGAAACACTTTTTGGAATGAAACTATACGTTCTTGTTATCATCTAAGTTTTTTAATTCAATGATTTCTAAACTTTATAGGGCGACTCGTATCATATGTTTCCTTTTTATGTATCCTTCATTTATTTATGGCTCTATTTATTGAGTCGACATCAAGCGTCGATTAATTGGCAACTTGACTGACTCTTAAAGCTTAAATTAAATTTTAGGCAGGATTTAAAACCCATGAAAATTTGATTTTACCATTTTCATGGCGTCTCAATTTTATTTTTAATTAAATTTTATTTTTTAAAAAACTTTTTCCTACTTATTGGCCGGAGGTCCATTCGGAAGCAATCTCTCTATCCGTCGAATAGAGAGAGGGATGACTTTCTCTACTTTTGAGAGTTTAACTCTGGGTGGAGAAATGACTTGTCTTTATTCTCGGATAGGGGAAGGATTGTCTACATCTCACATCCCCCATACACCACTTATGTGGTATTGGTTTTTGTTGTTGTAGTTGTAAAAAGGCTATAATCAACTAGTACATGTGCAAATGGGTTAAATTATAAAAACCATGCAGGGTTCATTGCCTGGAAACAGAGATATAGCTGTAAAACGACTATCAACAAGATCATCGCAAGGACGTGAAGAGTTTATGAACGAGTTGAAACTTATTGCAAAGCTTCAACATACAAATCTTGTTAGATTATTGGGATGTTGTGTTGAAGAAGATGAAAAGATACTAATGTATGAATACATGCCTAATCAAAGCCTAGACAAGTTCCTATTTGGTACATTTTATACTTTCTAACGAGTTCTTATATTCGATAATCAATTTTTTTTGTGTCACATAGCTAAAATACTTTTTTTATAATGTTATTAGATCCATCAAAGAAAGTAAATCTTGATTGGAACAAGAGATACAAAATAATAGAAGGGATAGCTCAAGGACTTCTTTATTTGCACAAATATTCAAGACTCAAAGTTATTCATAGGGACTTAAAAGCAAGCAATGTTCTTCTTGATCAAATGATGACTCCTAAAATTTCAGATTTTGGATTGGCAAGAATTTTTGAGATTAATCAAATTGAAGACAAAACCAACAGAGTTGTTGGTACCTAGTAAGTCCACAAATCATCCTGTAAATAAAACTTACATCTTAATCATATAGACAAAGAGTACAATGGGCGGGTCAAGTAGGTTGGGTAACTTGCCAAAACGATTAATTAGTCTACCTGTCAAAACAGGCCACATTAACCTCACTGTAACTATCTTTTTTCAGAAGTTCCAAAATCCTTATAAATTATTATTAGTGCGTCTAATATATTAAAAAAAAATTTGAAGGTTTTATTATTTTAAACTTTGGGATACTTTTGCCTGTTCAACCCATTAGGCATAAGGAATAACCCGAATGGACCCATTTGGGTTAAAATCTCCACCTCTAATAAATTTATGTCCTTGTTTTATTAATTGCAGTGGATACATGGCACCTGAATATGCACTTCACGGGCGATATTCTGAAAGATCAGACGTATATAGCTTTGGGGTCTTACTTCTTGAAATTGTGACCGGTAGAAAAAGTACAGGTTCCGATTGCACCAGAGATTCTCTTACCGTATCAGAATGGGTACTTGTATCTTCTTTCTTTGTTTTTTCATTCTTACAAAATAAAATAGTTGCAGACAGTTTCAGTTTAACGGTTTCTGATCATTTTTTAGGCTTGGAAACATTGGATGGACGGCAAAGGTAAGGAGATAATCGATCCTTCAATGAGGGACCATGATTGCATTAATTTTGTACAGGCAATGAAGTGCATACATGTAGATGTAGTTTGGACCTTAGAGCATACGTTGTATCTATATTAATGGCGGAAACACTAATTAGAATGAGTCGAATACGTATTAGACTAACGGGATCGAATTAACCAATGAATAATTGATAGAATCGATGCCTAAGACTGTGTATTCGGTTGGTAAGGGTTTTGGGACGATTAGCAGCAAGTAATACGACGGCCTAAGGGTTTATGGTGTGTAACCTAACACAAAACCACGAAACCCGTATTTATACTAAATACAGCGACCATCGGCCGGTGGTCGGGGACCTTCGGCCGATGGTGACAGTCCCTCGACCGATGGTCCCTACCATCAGTCGATGGTCTTGAGCAGCCAACCGACTGCTTGACCTATTCACGACATTATACTAAGCATCATAAACACAAAGTATAAGTGTCCACGTACATATATGACTGAAATATCAAGTACATAACAAATAGAACAATAAACGTAATAGAACTCGGGATTTATGCACCAACAAACTCCCCCTAAGACCTAGTTCTATTCCATAAGTCTTCAGTCATCATACGGATCGATCACCATGTTGTTCAAGTAGCACAGCTTAGCCACTTTAACATACTGTTCAGCCTGTACCCTGTTTTCACGACGATAAAGCATACGGTTATAGTACAAAGTAAAAATATCAGCTTCGGTACAGTTCCTTAACCAGATCGGATCCAACACACGAATACAATCGATATCATCTTCCTTCAGCTTATCTAAAACAATCACAGCTTCCTCAGAACGATCATCATAAAACCACCAACGAAATCTCTGACTCCAATTCTGCGGCAATTTTCTTAACGGAACCTTCTTCATAGTCTTTGCCGGCTTATACTTCAAAATTTGTCGAGATACTCCATTAATAGGATCAACCCTGTACTTAATCCTCGGATACTGTGGTCTAAAATCCTTCCAGTTATTCGAATTGTACGCAATTAGAACTTTCTTAACCAACAATGATGAGCGATCGTTCATTCCACAATACAACATCTTTAACCTGGCAATCTGCATAAGCTCAAAATACGGCAGTGACTTGAACTCATGACCATGTTTGATGTAGTCAACTCCAAACTCTCGTTTAATTGCAAACATGTTGAATTCTTCAATGTATGCCCAGGCCAAGATCCTTCCTTTCGCACCTTTCCTCAAATTTATCATCTTCAAATACTTTGGCTCAAGCTTCGGTTTTTCACAATACTTTCGAATCCTCAAAATATCACGCCAGTCAGCTTCTAACTTCGCAGCAACCTCATCATTATACTTGACTGGCAAGAACCCTTCAGGCAAAACCTCAGTTCTCTCTTTCTCTTTACACCTTCGATTCAAAACTTCGTCATCTGTTCTAAACAACTCCTCAAAACCAGGAAGATCTTCATTCCTATCATTCATATACGTAGGATATTCTTCAAAAGTAACATCTTCCATTAAACCATCAACTTCCCCATCATCGATATCCTTAGAAATCTCAGGGCCAAAAGAATCATCCTCTGATGGAGGATCATCGGACTGTGCGTCAGCAGCTTTAGCTTCTTCTTGCTCTAGACGCACCAGCTCGTCCAGCTCAGCTCTGGTGAAGTTGTGAGGGATCTCCCCCTCCTCTAAATCATCATAAACAACAGAATGCTTGAGCTCATCCTGTTTAGAAAAGAATTCACTAAAACTATAATCAATTTGTAAAGGAATTACTGACAGTGCTGTTTCTTTTGAAGTACCAGGAGCCACCACCATTTGAACATCAGTTTCTCCCTCTGGCAATTCAACCAGATCAAACTTCTCTTCCCAAGCAGTAATCTTAGCCAAAGCCGACTCTGCCACCTTTCTAGCTTCAGAAGCTTCTTTCTTTGTAGCAGTTAACAACAATGATTGATCACCAACTTTCTTCTGTAACAAATCAACCTGAGTTCTCAACCTAGTAACATCCTCAGTTTTCACACGATTCTCTTCTCTCAACTCCTCCACTTTCGCATCCATATCCTTCTTCATTCTCAGATTATCAGCCATAGCTTGAACATACAAATCATTCAGATTCTGAAGCGCAGATGAACTAACTCCTCCTGCTCCTGTATGTGGTGCCTCCGGAGTTGGAGTAGACACAGTCTCTTGAGACAATTGTTGAACAATTGGCAGTGATTGATGTTGCGGTTGAGTTTGTTGCCGTGGCTGACTTTGTTGCTGTTGTTGACTTTGTGCTTGAGTAGGTGCAGTTCTTTGTGTAGCACCTGTAGCAGAACCACCTGGATTCTTCAAAACCAACTTAAACCTCTTGCTCGGTCTCATCTTTGTAGAAACCTGAGAACCTTCATCTTCTACCAGACGTCTCCTCTCACCTCTAGGAGCTTCTTCACCAATACCAGTATTAACATCAACGGGCTCATCAGCCAAACCTCCAGTACCAGAACCACCTGTACCCTGAGTATTCATCGGCTGATCAACCTCTTCATCACTGTTTGCTAGCTCAAAATCAGGCTCATGACCAGATAGACTGTTCTCATTCCTCCACTTCTTGCCTGGTGGACATTGATAATCTTCCCTCGCAAGATGACACACCAGCTTTCCATCACTAGCACTCTTCTTCTGATTTAATCGATTAAACGTAAGATCAGTCATATGTTTCAGCTCGATGACGTCCTTCTTTGATCTCGGTAGATCCATAGTTTGAGCATTAATCATTATCTGCAGGAACCTCGGATAAATCAAGTATTGTTGGCTCGTAACATTCTCCATCAACAGATCAAAGATAACACCCGAAAAATTGAAATCAGCTTTCAGAATCAAGGCAGCAAACATTCCCTGATAAATCTCACTCAGCTCATCAAATCCGCCTTGTAACGTACTCAAACACTTAACAATCACTAAAGACAGATATCTGTACGGTGGAGTGAATCCGCTTCTTTTGATCGTAGCACGTGTAATATCACCAGCATACTCACATCTCAGCACACATCCAGTAATCTTAGTCTTCGACAGTCTCTTGGGCATTTTCTCATCATCCTCAAACAAAAACGTGTTCCGAATAGTATACTCAGATATCTTAACCTCTTGATCACATACTCGACTTACTATCACAGGCTTATTATCAACAGTTTCCACTCTAGCGTTAGCCCAGAATTCTCTCTGATGACAATAATAAGCAGTACATGGCATTGACACCGCAGCAAATATCCTTGAACGCTTCAAGAATTCAATCACAGTCTTGTACTTGCTAGCATTTGGACCTTTGTCATTTAGACACGCCATCAGATTAGAGTTAGGGCTCGCCTTCAACCCTGGAAGACTAGCAGATGTGGGTCCTCCTGATGATTCAGTCTCAGAACTGTGGACAGCTTGTTCTTGATCCATTTGTGCACCTGACATGATTAACAAAAACTGCAAACACAATTCTTAATCAGCGTTAAATTCATGATTAATTAAGTATCACTGATTTATCATCACAGAACATATCACATTAATACGATCACGATTACATAATCACATGTTCAAAGTTAGATCATTACAGACATAAGATACCGTATCAATGCTAACAGGCTAGCATTATCAAATTACACAATAATCTGAAAATAATCAAACATAAACATAACATCAGAATCAATCATCCCATTATGGGATCCTCTGGCACTAACTTTTCTTCATGTTGAATCACACCAAGTTTCTCAAACAAGTTATAAAGTAAAGCTGCATATGGGAATGGTTCTTCTGATTCAAGAAAATCTTTCATCACATGAATGAGAAAGTGTCCCACATTCACTTGAATACCCTCTAGTAGGCAATATAGAAACAAGACTTCAGTACCAGACAGCAAATGATCTCCTTATCTCCTAAAAGTCACATTTCTTTTGATGATTCTCAAATGTATCTCATGTTGTGGCAAGATATCTTCATCACTAACCTCAACTCTACCAGTATACACTACCTTCTCTGGCTTGCATATCCTAACAATAACATCTGACAATCTGAATCTACTGGGAATCTTTCTGATATCTTTGCTAGGGTACAGTATCTTAACCCCAGTATGAGGAACGTTTAACAGGTTTGAGAATTCCTCTAAAGTCCACCTATACTGTTGATTAAATAGACCCGAGTGTACAAACTTCTTCTTACCATCCTCTAAAGCAACATTGGCATAAAATTCTCTAAGTAGAGCAGGACAGTAATAATCCCCAATATCTATGAAAGCCTGACACCCAATCTGTTCCCAAGGACTATAAGTCTGTCGAGTCGCAATGACCTTTTGTTCTACTAAGATTGGTCGATATCTAGCTAGGATTCTCCTACGGTCGATGTTGAACATCCATTGACCAACAAATGAGCCACCTGACATTCTAATACAAACTACAAGCACTAGCATTAGATGGGCATCACAGAAATTATCAGAGACCAATCATTCAATTAAAATTAATCAAAATAATCTACCATCGGTCCAACAGAATGACCATCGGTCGATGGTGGAGACCATCGGTCCGATGGTCTAGACCTACGGCAGATGGTCTAACCACATACACAAACTGGTCAAATAACGACCTTCGGCGGAGTGACAAGATGTCCGGCCGATCGATGGACACCATCGGTCGATGGTCAGAGACCCTCGGCCGGAGGTAGTTCATCAGATCTGTGAATCGAAATTGATCAAATCGTCCGATTTGACGTTTCTAGTTCAAATTCCTGTTATAACAGATGCTAAAGGGGCCGTTTATCATACATCAAACATCAATTTCAACAGATCTCAAATAAAACTCATCCGATTTAAAGTTTATACTTCGAACACTAAATCATCGATTACAAACAAACGATTAAGAGTTATGTTACCTTGTTTACGGTGCTAAGATCACAAAGAAAAGATGAATAATAAAAACTGGATCAAAACCTTTCTCCTTAACTTCAGAAAAATTAGGGTAAAATCACACAATTTTGGCCAGAGTGACTGACCCGTTCATCGCTGGGTCCTTTTATATCCTGTCAGTGACCATCGGCCGATGGTCAAGTCCGTCGGTCCGATGGTCTTGACACTCGGGCGAGGGTCTGAGTCCATCGGCCGGATGTAAAGACTGTCGGCCGGTGGTCTGACATTTGAAAACTTTTAAAACTTAACACTTTTCAATATCAGACTTTTACCCATTTACACTAACTCCCCGTGGGACTGATCTCCACAATAAAAAACATCACGCTTTGTTCCTTTAAGCTCAAAACAACTTATATTCAAAACAATAAGAAACCTAAGGTTCCTTTCACAGTAAACCTTACCCAGAACTGAGTTGTGGACTTAAAAGATGAAATATAAATGCACATGCAACTAACACATGAATGCAAACTAATTCAGAAATGCATGCTCATGCAAATACACAAAGCAAATAACTGTACAAGATCAAGTGTATCATGATCAGCAATATAATAACAGATATAATCAGTAACATTTAACCTTTTAGATCTGTGGATAATAAACCTTTAACATCAGTTTCATAAAGCATTAACATTAACAAATTCATGATGTTATCAGCATAGGAACAAATAATACTGCTTATCATCAGTCACACTTCCAGAAGAATAACATATCTTTTTGTGAGTTGGCATATAAAATTGATTGAATCTTTTTGATTCGGGGATCAGAACTGAACTATATTGACATGTTATTCCATAGTTCATTCACGAACTTATTCATTAAAGCATATACAGAACAACCTTCAAATATATCAATAAACATTCATCAACTTTCACCCTAGACTTCGATGATCACGTTAGATTAATTACTTTAACATTTTTCAATGTCAGATTTACATCACAAAGTCAGTCCTCGTTTGAGATCGCACGATTTCTCGGGTAGAACAATTGAGCACAAACCTGTTGACGCTGTCCTCTTATCACAT
This sequence comes from Rutidosis leptorrhynchoides, assembly GCF_046630445.1. Lineage (NCBI taxonomy): Eukaryota > Viridiplantae > Streptophyta > Magnoliopsida > Asterales > Asteraceae > Rutidosis > Rutidosis leptorrhynchoides. Next base: position 158,305,606 of record NC_092339.1, read on the forward strand.
CAATGTACTTTCGATTCTATTGAACAGAACCATCTCACGATGTTTCTAGCAACCCTGTCAGCCTTTGGCTTCTACCTTAAACTTATACCTTTCGTTTCAGATAACATTGTTAATCTCAAATTTATTGCATACTCTGTTAAGGACGCATACCGGCCGCTATAAACCCCATACTTAAACGGAAATAGTATGATGTATGGTGTTGGATGGATGGAAGTGATATATATATTTGAGTGATGGAACGCTAAGATACCTTCCAGAAGATATTCCCTCTATCCAGGTCAATAGGCACAATCCCATATCACAGACAAAAGATGTAAAGTTCACTAATTGAGATGTGAACTAAATGATTTAAGTTCTCTATATCTGATGATCTGATAAATTCTCCCCCTCGGATGTAGATAACAAAATCGTTCAAATAAGTCTCCGATTGGAATGTATGTTGTCTCAAACATTGATAACCGAGGAATCTCTGAAACTCTGTTCAATTCTTGATCCATGATTCTCTTGAAGCTATGTAGTGCATCATGTTATTTACAAATTGAAATAAATACATAAATAAACATAAACAATCCATAACTTGCAATTTTTTTTTTTTTTTTTTTTTGGATTTTCTGATGTTGCATTTTCTCCTTACAATACATAAACAAAATAAATAAATAAATGATTACAACTAAACATGATGATGACGCACCACTGTCTTTGACATTTGTTATAACTGCACGGAAAACCAATCTTCGTATGTGGAAATCTAGAACCCGATGATGTTGCCTTTTAAAAATCATTCTGTGTCTGTGATACAAAACTGCACTTCTCAACCCTTTTAGAGAAAACACCTCCCTTTGGGTACCCGATATGTATGTTGTTGGATTTCGGTCCAAGTAATAAAGGTAAATAGAAACAAGTATGCATCCTAGACAAAATATGCTCACCTTGGGGACTCACAAAATTATCCTTTTGCTACCGAGTATAAATCGTAGTAGGGGAGACCTCAACCGTCTGTCGAGTTTCTGTTCAATCATTTCTCGGTACATATTCAGTGATAAGTAGGTGACTACCCTCAACCGCTGTAAACCTTTCCACGATTTCCTCATCATGATATTTACGCGTTATTAGTGTGATCATCTCTATCTAGAATTAGATCAATAAAGTTTACCAACATATTATCAATCATCCTGTATTACTTGTTTTTCACAACTTACATGTCAGTTCAGTATTGCAATCACTTCCCCACAAACATAACAAGCAACTCATTTTCTGATTTTTCACTTTTTATGGATTTTCTATTTTTCTAATTTTTATTTGTTTTTCTGGTTTTTCAATTTTTATGGCTTTTTGATTTTCTCTGTACAAAAGCATAAAACTATCTAAAAACATAAGCAAACATGCAAATTTCAGTAAAAACTAATCTATCATGCAAACGAAAAATGCAAATGATCTAGAAGCTATCATGCAAAACTATTCAAACTCTACAAGCAGTTTCTAACCATTCACAACTCAGTCTCAGGCTTAGATTCCTCTGTGTCAGGAACCTCAGTTTCAGGAATTTCAGTTTCAGGAACTACATCTTGAAGCAACTTAACACCTATCTCATTTAATAGAAATTCAAAAAGTGGTTTATCAAAAGCTTTTGTGAAGAGATCAGCCCTTTGGGCAGTAGTGTCAATTTGCACTACATCAATTAACTTTTTCTCATAGCAATCTCTAATGAAATGGTATTTAATCCCTATATGTTTCGTTTTAGAGTGATTTACGGGATTCTTAGTGACAGCTATGGCAGCAGTATTATCAACATAAATAGGAGTGTTAGAGATTTTCAAACCGTAGTCACGTAGTTGCTGTTGTATCCAGATAACCTGTGATGTACAGCTGGCCGCGGCAATATATTCTGCTTCTCAAGTGGACTGAGCCACTGCTGTATGCTTCTTACACTGCCAGGTTACTAGTTTGCTACCAAGAAATTGACACCCTCCTGATGTTGACTTGAAATCTTTCTTGCAACCTCCATAGTCTGAATCACTGTACGCTGTGAGATCAAAACCATCCTCACACGGATACCATAACCCTCAGCTAACATTGTTCTTGCGGTCTCAATCAAAGTCCTGTTCTTTCTCTCAGCAACACCATTTGACTGTGGTGTATAAGCAGGACTGAACTGCTGTTGTATCCCCTTTTCGTTACAAAACTGCAGCATCTGATTGTTCTTAAACTCCGTACCATTATCAGTACGAATCTTTCTCACTTTCAATTTATATAAACTTTCGAGCTTTAGAATCAGCACCTTAATATGCTCAAAAGTATCCGACTTATTCTTCAACATCACCACCCAAGAAAAACGTGAATATTCATCAGTAACTACCAAGCAATAGGATTCTCCTGTGAGAGTTTTACAGTTGACTGGACCAAAGAGATCCATATGCAACAGCTCCAAAGGAATGTTAACAGAATGATGCTTTTTGGTAGCATGTGACTTTTTCGTTTGTTTCCCCTGTTTACATGGAAGACACACATCAGGAATATGAAAACTTTTAAGATTAACACCCTCAACTAATCCATTGTGGACTAGATTGTTCATCTTCCTCAGACTCAAATGACCCATACGCTTGTGCCATATGATAGACTCTTGTTCAGTAGCTTTAGAAACGAAAGCCTGATGGCCAGTAGCTTCCTTTACATGAGCCTTACGCATGTCAAGGATATAGAGATCCTTGCATCTGGGAGCAGTCATCAGAATCATGTCTTCCGGAATAACAAATTCTTTCTTCAAAATATAGCATTGTTTATCATCAAATGCTACTGTATACTTCTTGTCAGCAACCTGAGAGACTGAAAGTAGATTGTTTGACATCTGCTCCACAAAATTAACCTTATCAAAGCTGACATTTTCATTCGCGATTATACCTTGAGCAGTAATAAACCCTCCTTCACTACCAGCAAAAGAAACCGGTCCACCATCCACTGTTTTCACATTAGAAAGTAAGGACAAGTTCCCTGTCATGTGCCTGGACGCCCCACTATCAACAATCCATGTACTGCAGCGTGGATTGTAGGCGACCTGCACATTAAAGTAAGAGGATTAGTTAGAAAGGGCAACCCATGCCCTAATGGCAGTGGGTTTCCCGTCAATGCCAACAATTGGCAATTCCACCCATTGTCCCTTGGATCCCGAAGGACCTGCAGGACGTTGAACACCCTTCACCTCAGATTTTGGTCTCCAAACTGTATTTTTAGGCAATGGTTTTCTATAATAATCGTTAGTTTGAAAAACCTTTGAATCAATTACTTTCACATTTGAATTGTGCACAGGAGAAGATGATCTTCTATAAAAAGAACGATTTGGGCTGAGATCAATCTTCCTGCGGGGTGTCTGTCTAATGGGTCCACAATCCACAGCCCTGTGTCCCAGCCTCCCACATTTGAAACAGTTAACATTATCAAAATCATTAACGTTAAACAACCTGCGTCTAATCGGTGAAAACTGTCTCCTAGGCTGTTCAGTACGTTGTCTAATCGTAGGGGGTGTCAAAACCTGTTTTTCAACAGTCTGACGCCGACTAGGCGGAACATACTTGGACACTTTCTCAGAATTAGAACTCCCACCTTTAGGTGGTTGTTCTACCTTAGGAACACTAACCTGCTGTTTTCTTGAATTATTTTCTTTAACAAACTTAATAGGAGTAGACAAAGTGGTCTTTTTCTTACTCTGTTTGGGCCTTTCTACACTCTTTGTCGGCGTCTTAAGACTCTCACTCCTATTCTCACTGTGTTTTGGATTCTTAAGAATCGTAACTGGCTTAGTCACTGGCACAAATGGTTTGCTATCTTTCTCAGTGTCTATGTCAGTATCAGACTCAGTCTCATAAACAACCTCTGTAGGGTTCTTAGAATCAACAACCTTACTAGCACTAACTACTGGGGTCTCCTTAGGTTTACCATATGGTGGTTCCACCACTGGTTCCTTAAACTTCTCTACGGGCTTATTAACATACTCACCCATAAGAGGTGGTGCAACCTCAGAATATCCCAGACCCTCCCGTTTAGGATGATTAAAAGTCTGAGTCACATACGACATCCTCTGCCAGTTATCTATTCTAGCTTTCTCAGACTCATATTTTAACTTAAAAGAATCCTTTTCAGCCTTAAGAGTCTCTATTTGCCCCAAATACATTGTGATCACCTTTTCATCATCTCTAATGGTTGATTTCATGTGACCTATTTGGTTTTCTAGAGACTTAATCACCTCAACATATTCTTTCTGTTTGTTAAGGTAGAAAAGGGCATCTTCATAGTTCTTCTTGTTGGTCTGATTTTCTAAGCTTAGGTTCTTAAGGTCAGTCCTAAGTTTAGGGCAGGTCTCACAAGTAACAGGTATTTCACTTAGCTTAGAAATAACGCATTCAAGTCTTTCAATTTCCTGTTCATAACCAAAACAATAAGCACATTTAGAAATTGAATCAGTACATACCTTATCGTTACTGGAAGTATTAGCCATAAAAGCATAGTTATTCCTTCCATCCTGTGATTCTGCATCTGACTCTGATTCGTACTCCGAACTTGTGCTGTCCGAATAATCAGCTTCATAACCTTCCTTACCCTCACTATTATCTGAACTAACTTGACTTTGAACCGTCACAACTTTCTTATCACCACTCACAAAATCACGGTTGAGCAAATGACCCAACTCTTCTCTGAACCAAGTACCCTCATGACAACTTTTACCTTCTTCTTCATCGGATGGATCAGTAGTAAACTCAATGTCTGACAAATCCTTGGCTTTCCGGAACTTATCATACAGTTGTTCCTTAACCCTCTTTCTGAAACACCATTTCATAAGCTCCTCAGCTCTCTTTAACCTTGCATCACACTTGCACACGTAGCATGTGCAGTTTGGATTATCTTTACCCTTACAACCTGCTCTTCTTCGAACTACTCTTTCTTCCTCAATTTCAGCCGGACTCTTTCCCATAAATACAACATTAGCTTTCTGAGCATCAACTGGAATAGACCAGTCACAAACTTCATCAGGATATATTGTGGAACCAGTTAAGGCTTTAGGTTGAGCAGAACCAGATGATTCCTTCTCAACAATGACGTGTTGGGGAGTCACTGAGATGGTTGTACTAAGAAAAGGATCATGATAACCAGCCTTTGGTGGTCTAGTACAAGTCTTCTTGAAGTGACCAAGTTCATCATAGTTGTAACATCTAACCTTCGCCATGTCAAAACCAAACTTAGAATCCCTGTTTAAACTCAAAGATCGTTGACCAGTTCTCTTTAAATACTTCCTTGCACGCCTAACAATGCTACCCATACAGTACAGAATGTCCATCCTCTCTAGCTCATCTTCATCGATCTGATCATAATCTTCATTCTCGAGATGATTGTTAAGAACATGTCCACTAATCATATCGTTGTAAGAGTTAACAACGATAGCAGCTAAAGCCATGTCCTCCTGAATGGACTCAATAGATCTTTTCCTGATATTGTCAGTTTGAAACATAGGACTCTGAGTCTGAGTCTGAGGTGGACTCTGAGTCTGCTGAGTCGGAACGTCCTCAATCATCTTAATTGTAGAGTTCTGTATTTTGGCATTAAAGTAACCAGATTGTGACTTTGGTGCAGATATCTGATTTGCATTTGCTGTGATGTACGCTGTCTGCAATGGAGCATGACCAGAAGAAGAAGCACTAGATGTGACATTGGCTGCTACAGTACCAAGCCTTTTCCTTTTGGCCTCAACCTGAATATCCTTCTCCATTAACTTTGAAGTAAATGCAGTCAATGTCAAAGGACGTCCAGAAGCAACATATAGGTTTTGGATCTTCTCTACTTCATAATCCCACTTCTCAGGAAGACCAAGTGCCAACACTTTTATTGCCTTATCATCTTTTACCTCAATCCCATAATCCGTCATCTCGGCAACCAATAACCTGTACCTTTCTAAAGTCTGGCTCAAAGTTTCTGTTGGAAGGGCTGCAAACACCTTCCACTCATCCTTCAACACTTTACCTTTAGTTGCTTTATAAGTAGCAGTACCCTCAGTTGCGGACACAATAGCCTGCCAAAGAGTATATCACGTCTTATAACGGTTCTTAAACTGACCGAAGATTTCCTTAGACAAGGCTTGCGTTAACTGAGCATAACACCGACACTCAAGATTATACCCTTCGCGTTCTGCGGGATCAAAATCATGAGTTTCTTTAGGTTCACCGTCAGCCCCTGATGGCCAAACAAAAGGAGTCTCAATACACTCCCAAAGTCGAGAATCTTGTCCATTAAGGTAAATCACAAACCTAACTTTCCATTCTAAAAAGTCTTTTAAGTTTTCAAGCCTCGGAACTTTATTGTTAGATCCTGATTCACTTTCGCTTAATAATAGTCTTTGAATTCCGGGTGCAATAACAAGTGCACTGTATTCGTTTGTTAATTTCTCGTTTGTATCAGACATTATTAACTGATTAAGTGATTAATTATGAATTAATTAAATTATTCTGGATTAAAAGAGGATCGGCCGATGGACTGAGACGATCGGTCGGAGGACTGAGACAATCGGTCGATGGTCTAAGGACGAACGGTCGATGGTCTAGACAAACGGTTCAAGGTTATCACAAACTGTCCTCCGGTTCAACTTAAGACGATCGGTCGAGTGTGAGTGACTATCGGTCGAAGGTCAAGACACTCGGTCGATGGTCAATGACGATCGGTCGAGGGTAGTTCTTACGTATCTGGGCAGAAAAAACTAGGGTTTTTGGCCAAAACTCAAATTTTGATTGATTCTAACGTTCTGGACTCAAACAAAACCGATGAAAACTTCACAAAAACACCTTTGAACACAAAAACACTCGAAAACACTGGATTTAAACGTAAAAGTTCCAACCTTTTAATTGAAACCCGTTTTGACACAAACCCTAATCACAAAAATCAAAAATTCGACTCAAAAACGTATGGATCAGCAACACAAGGCTCTGATACCACTTTGTAGATGTAGTTTGGACCTTAGATCATACGTTGTATCTAGATTAATGGCGGAAACACTAATTAGAATGAGTCGAATACGTATTAGACTAACGGGATCGAATTAACCAATGAATAATTGATAGAATCGATGCCTAAGACTGTGTATTCGGTTGGTAAGGGTTTTGGGACGATTAGCAGCAAGTAATACGACGGCCTAAGGGTTTATGGTGTGTAACCTAACACAAAACCACGAAACCCGTATTTATACTAAATACAGCGACCATCGGCCGGTGGTCGGGGACCTTCGGCCGATGGTGACAGTCCCTCGACCGATGGTCCCTACCATCAGTCGATGGTCTTGAGCAGCCAACCGACTGCTTGACCTATTCACGACATTATACTAAGCATCATAAACACAAAGTATAAGTGTCCACGTACATATATGACTGAAATATCAAGTACATAACAAATAGAACAATAAACGTAATAGAACTCGGGATTTATGCACCAACAATACATGTAGGACTTCTTTGTGTACAAGAAATTATGAATGATAGGCCAACAATGTCGGAAGTAGTTGTTATGTTGAGCAATGAAACCGCAATCGTTACATTGCCCAAAAAGCCTGCGTTTACGATTCGTACAAGTTCCCAATTGTCGAGTAGATACTCTAATAACGAAGTTACAATGAGTAATGTAGAGCCTAGATAGAGAGCTATATATATATTCATTCTTTCGTTAATATAACTGTTTTGTACTATAGTCCATCTGTTTTAACCAGCTATCAACAATGGAATAATCTCAAATTTTAAAATCTGTGTGGTTCTTGTCTAGTGGGAACTTAATTCCGCACAAAGATATGTACAATCGAAATTACTTAAAGTATCAAAACCTACATATTCAAGAAAATATTCTTAATCATTAATATAATGTAAGGGTCAGATACATGAAAATATAGGAAGATCTTCTAAGATGTTATTACATTACAATTTACAATACATAACAATGTAAGGGTAACAATTCATTTTGAATTTACCCCTTAATAAAGTACTGCTAGCGCCTGCCTGTTTAACATAGTAGTATATTAGTAGAAGATACACAAGTTAATCTTATAACCATGTTGGCAAGGTTGTAAAACTCACTATTTGCGGAGTACTAAGAATTTTAGAGTGAGTGATCTAGTACCGACTAAGTAATTGGATGGGTAGCAATATATCGGGAAGACCATTAGGTCAACCATTTGGGTCCATTGGGTCTCCAGAAACCAAAGGTCCATCTAGACCCGTTCAAACCCATTTCCAATTCATTATACGAAAAAATTGAATAAAAACTAAATAAATAATGAAGAACTTAAAAAATTAGAAAAATAAAAGTATTAAAAAGTTAAAATAAAATAATTAAAACAAAAATAATTAAAAAAAATTAAAGTAAACTTTTTTTTTAAAATGTAATAGAAAAATAATATTTTTTAAAAATTTTAAATTTGAAAAAAGAAATTTAAGAAATATTTTTGTAAGAGAAAATGGTCTCAACCCAACCCAACCCGTTTGGAGCGACTCGTTCGACCCACTTAAATTTTGAGACCTCAACCCATGACCCGTTTTGACCCAACCCAACCATTTTGCCACACTTAGATAGCAATTCGGAGATTAAATTGATTGGACTATTTATACGTCTGAATGATCTGAATGAATAGTATATCTTAAATATTATATGTGTGAATATAGAATAATACCGTAAACCTAAATCTAAATATAAACTTTAACATAATTTTCTAGAATTATAAACATAATTGATCATTTTTAATAACTCTAAATTCTTGTTTGAAGTCATATTAAAATGTTGATCAACTTTGATTTTGACCGATTTTGATTAACTAAAACCGACAATGACCAACAAATTCATTTTGACACATCAACCTGCGTTGACCGATTAATTAATCGAATTGTAAAATCCGGTCAGCCTACTTTTATAAAGGAGTAATCAAAGATTAATCGAGAATAATTGGGGAGTTTACAACTGTGCATATAGGCTGGATATTTATAAGCATGTCGATTGGTTTTGGATCAATGATAAACAAATGATTATTTTATCTTCGCTAAAAGATAAAGCCATACATAAATTGTAATCCAGATACATTGTTAAATACTGTCTGTTTAGACGTGACCAAAATAAGAGGAAGGAACTAGGGAATCTGTAAGATGTTCGAAATATGGAAACAAAATCGGAAATTGTGAATCTTAACAACATTATAAAAATAGAAAGCCAGGTGGCATAGTAGGCAACATACGCTTCTAGGAAAGAGTTGGGCCTTAACATACTGTCTCTGATTATCAGATCATCAACACCATTTCGTCGAACCCCATACCTTCATAACTTTCATTACTCATCCCTCAACTTTTGTAAACCTTCACTTTGACACTTACGGTATGATGGGATATAAAAATTTACCACATTAAACTTGTTAGCATCATTTGAATTTGAATATTATTTATAACGGCAACTTACACACTCAACATGAATTTTATTCATGAATATGCTTACGCTTAGACTTGACCTCTTTGATTGAAAGACATCGCAAATACGGATAAGCTATAACTCATTTGGCATCATTTGAGTATATTGATTACCCCTAGTGGTAAAATTTATACATACTTATTAGTGTGTTCATATTTCGTATTGTTATAGGCATAACATACGTTAGAAATAAGCTATCGCTATTTGTTATTTAGAGTGCCAAAGAAGTGTGAAGCAGTGTTCAATACTCGGTTTTAAATTGTTTAATCTAAAAACTAAAGCGAATGAAAATCAAAGAAAAAGATATTTGAATTGAAATTGGATTTTTTGTTCGGTTTTGGTTCCACTAACAAATCTGAATTCGGTTTCTATTTAACTTTTTGCAAATATTGGCTAAACCGAAACTGACTTCTTAATCGAATTAAATTACCAATATATTTAGACCATAAATTAATTTCAAAAGCAATAACCTTATACAATTATTTTGGTAAAATTTATAATTCTTTATTTTGTTTTTCAGTTTTAACCGAAATTGAGTCGAATTCAAATTTGATTTGGTTTTTGTTTTTTCAATTTTGTTTCAGTTTCGATTCTACTGTAACGTTTGTAAAATCAGATAAACTATCGGAACAAACCGGAGAAAGTAAAGACCGAACCCAAATGCATTTGGTTATTTGTATTCAATAAGTATTGCATGACCAGATAATGCAAAGAAGGCGCACCGTAGGGTGGGTCTTTTAAAACAATTACATAATACAAACAATACATCTATGCTTAGTCGTTTGCATTAATTAATTAATTAGTTAATTACAGTATAATTTTGAGCACTTTTGACTATGGACTCCAACTCACGCATCGGAACATACGTAAGTTTAAATAAAAGTTGAGGGTTCCAAATGTCACTATTCATACTCTAAGAACCATTATGTCTAGGATGAAATTTTGTTGGATAAAAAAATGGAAGTTCAATTGTACAGTATATATAAACCATCCTCCGAGCTACAAAAGTTTCAAGCTAAATCATATTCATACTCCAAACTACTTTAAGCAAACAAATGGGATCAGAAGCAAGAGGGAAATTTTGTGAGGAACAGTTTGAAGATATGTTGCCAAAAATGGCAGAAAAGTTGGGAGGTGAAGGTCTAATTAAAGAGCTATGTAATGGGTTCAATTTGTTAATGGATAAAGATAAATGTGTGATCACTTTCGAAAGCTTGAAGCACAACTCTTCATTGCTTGGGTTACAAGATTTACGAGACGATGAATTAATGAGCATGCTAAAAGAAGGTGATTATGATGGTGATGGTGCTCTCAATCAAATGGAGTTTTGTGTTTTGATGTTTAGGTTAAGTCCGGATTTGATGATGGAGTCCGAGGCTTTACTTGATCAAGCTTTGCAACAAGAATTTGAGTCGTCCGAATCGGACCATAATGTAAATTGATCCATCTAAAATACTATGATATTATTGAAATTGGAATTGGAATGTTGAAAAATGGTACACGTAAGCAAAGAAATTAAAACTTATATACTATCTTGTCTTTCTCTTTCAATGAGTATTATCAGAAGTGACTAGTTTAGCATGCTTTACATGTTCATTAAGCCTGGAAAGTTTATTTTGCAAATTTGCTCTGACATGATGAAATATGTAAAATTTAGAGAAGATGAAAATGAAAACCAAGAAAGTGACAGGCTTGAGGAGGGTAAATTGACATGCCAAAAGCAGTGGTAATCTGGAATCAAAACTGAATGATGTGCTGAATTTTCTTTTAAAATTAATCATATTTGAGAGTATATTTGAGAGTTGAGGTCTCTTGTGAGAATATTGGGACACCAACCACTACTAGGTAACATTGGTAACATTGCCACATTGAGATGGTTTTAGCGGAAGTGATAGATATCGTGATTTAGACCACTCCCTATCGTTTTTACAATAAACAAGTAAAATTAACTAAATCTAATATGTACTATATTAAAAAAACAAATAGATAAATCTTCTAATGAGTATATTGATAAAAATAAAGGTGTACTACATGGACTTGCTAGTATAGTCCAACGGTTCCCCCATGTACTTTGTGTCATGGGATAGGGAGAGGTAATGAATTCGATCCTTAGGGATGACATGATTTTCTTTAAAACAATTGAACACCAATAATGGTGGTATATATTGTGACCCTATAGGGAGGTTTTACCGGATTCGTTCACGGTGTGACGTCCCGTACCAAATCATCATGTACGGACCATCAACAACAGGAACGTTACAAGGTTAAGTACTATATGCGTTTTCAAAAAGAGTTTGTATTCATAATTAAAAGTGATGTCAAACCAACATCGAAAGTTTTACAATCCAAAAGTATGCTTCACTAAGTAGAAGCAATAAATAAGTGTACGTGACCCCAAATGGTCGTTACAAGTCATAATTCAAAAGTACGAATGTTTGAATGCAAAATAAAGTAGTTCATGCAATGACAACTCTAAGCAGCGGGTGTCTACAGCACGACTAGTACACAGCGGAAGCTAACCTCAAGCACCTGAGAAAAACATGCTTAAAAACGTCAACACAAAGGTTGGTGAGCTATAGTTTAAGTATAACAGTATGTAAGGTAGGCCACGAGATTTCAGTGCTACAAAGAGCGTTTCAAAACAGTATGATAAAGTATATGTTAACCGTGGGCACTTGGTAACTAACTTAACGTTTATACCCCCTGAAAGTACACTTGGCAAGTGTGTATGTCTACGAAGTATTAAACACTCGTTAAATGCTAGCGCTACTAGCCCGAGTGGGGATGTCAAACCCTATGGATCCATATCTAAGATTCGCGTTCACGGTTCAAAAACCAATGATTAAACGTTACCGAGCTAAAGGGAATGTTTCTGCCGTTGTATAACCCACACATATATAAGTTTAAGTACTCGTGCCTAGTATGTAAAACATAAAATCCGCATGTATTCTCAGTTCCCAAAATAAGTTTAAAGTAAAAAGGGAATGCTATAACTCACAATGATAATGTAGTCGTAAAGTCGGTTCGGAATAGGTGTGCAAGTAATCGGTCCGAAGGTCCTCAACCTAAGGCAAATAATACTAAGTCAGTAAATCGTCTTAATAGGTTTAAAAGTATGTATTTAAGGTCTTAAGGGTCATCATCATTCATCATCAAACAAAAGGCGTAAAGTAAGTTTCGTTTATGAAAGTAGTTTAAAACAAAGTCTGACTTCAGTCAGTCACCACGGCCTCTACCCTTACTAAATTAAGGTGAGACCAGTGGCCATGGCTCCGTCTATGAGTCCCTTAAGTGTGGTAAAATTTACAGAAGCAAACTCGTCTTGTTTTGATAGTGGCGACGGTCTAAGTGCGAGTAGGTCAGAAATTTCTGCACAACGTTAAAGGACATAGTGACGATCGGAGGGCCATAAATCCTAAACCGTAACTCGGATTTAGACGAGTCCTATATGAAAAGTTATCTACTCAAAAAGTTCTATCTAAAAATCAAGGTTAGAACAGCCCAGGTCTACTGGTATGTTACAGAAACATCAGATCAGTAGCTTTTGGACAGAAACAGTGAGTTTAAAAGGGTTCCGGTGGTCTTGGTGCTTGATGTTCATCATGGTTCCCATCCTTGATGCATATAGCTTCAAGTGTACAACTCATTGATGTATATACATCATCTTAACCAAGTCTTGACCATCATAACCCTAGTGCAAGTCTAAGACATGAAGCACAACTCACTTAAGAGTTGCATGTAGTTTGATGAACCAAAGTTACATCAAAGTCTTAGGTTTGACACTTACATGAACTATAATAGAAATATTGAACTATAAACTTGAAAGTTAACTAACTAATCAAGATCATAAGTAGTAGAACATAGTTCTTAGTTTGATCTTGAAGATCCAAGACTCCAAAGTCTAGATCCAAAGTTATATTTAAAGAAAACTTATTTGTGTGTTCTTGAACTTTCAAAGTTAACTTAATTTGTTCAAGAGATATGAGATCAAGACTAACTTGTAGTACTTGACCATATAAACTAACTACATGAAATTAAAGTGCATAAAATGAAGAAGTAAACTTAAATAAACAAGAAAAGGTTCATGGTTGTTCATACTTTAAAGATTCAAACCAAAGTTTGATCTTTAGAAAGTAAACTTTAAAGTTTACTTCATGAGCTTCAAGTATGTCTTTAACAACACATGAACTTGCAATCTTTTAAGAAAGTATATATAGAACCATAACTAGTAAGTTATGTTCTTGAGTGTTCTTGATAAATACAAGATATAATGAAGAATAAAACTAGTAAGTTAGATTCTTGAAACCAAGTAAGTAAATAACTAACAACTACTAGTAATCAACACAAGTAAACAAAGATTAAAACAAACAAAGTATGATAATGATTATGGAATGTTAGGATTCGGTTTTGACAAGAGAAAAAGAGGGAAAGAAACTCACACTTGAGAGCAAAAGATGAGAGAAAAAGTTTGAGAAAATGCAAGTTTGATGTGTGTGTGAAAATGAGGGAATTGTAATGAATGAAGTAATGAAAAATTTGAAACAAAAAGAGCTCTTCCTAGGTCATAAAGGCCACGGCCTGCAGCTCATCAAGGGGAAGGCCAAGGTTTGTTGGTCACTAGCAAGTAAAGCTTCAAAAGTGTGGACAATAGATGGGGTTTCATGGGGATAACAAGTGAACTAGATTCCAATTGATGAAACTAACTAGTTACCTCACTAAATGATACTTACACTTGAAGACATGGGCTAACTAAGTCCACTTAAAAGGTAGGGTGGGCTTGGAAGTCCAATAACATGAGTCCATTACACTAACAAAGCCCAAGTTCAAATAAATCACAAGTTAAACCAATTAAAGCCCAAGTAACTAACAAGTAACCTTTGTTAATTAAAATGATTAATAAAACTAATCATGAATGCAAATAATATCTAGAAATATTATTCGTGCAAGTTCCGGGTGTCACAAAGACGTTTCGGGCAATTAAAGTCAAGTTCGGGCAATCATGGTAACATGTAAATGTAATAACATACATTCGTTTAATCATACGTATTAATAATAATAATTATTAATAAATAAACCTTAGAAATTCCAGGGTCGTTACATTACCCACCTGTTAAAGAAAATTTCGTCCCGAAATTTTAAGCTGAGGTAGATGGAGGAGTCGGGAAAAGGTGAGGATACTTCCGCATCATTTGTTCCTCTCGCTCCCAAGTAAACTCAGGTCCTCGTTTGGCATTCCATCGTACTCGAACGATCGGAATCTTGTTGCGTTTCAAAGTTTTGATCTCACGATCCATAATCTCAACTGGTTCTTCCACAAAGTGGAGTTTGTCGTCAATCGTAAGTTCCTCAAGTGGTATGATAAGTTCAGGTGCAGCAAGACACTTCTTCAAGTTTGACACATGGAAGGTAGGTTGAACTGAGCTCAATTGTGCTGGTAGATCCAAACGGTATGCAACGGGTCCAACACGTTCCAAGATTTCAAAAGGACCAATGTATCGTCGGTTTAACTTTCCACGTTTTCCAAAACGAATCACACCTTTCCAAGGTGCAACCTTTAACATTACACGATCACCAACGTTGAATTCAAAGTCTTTACATTTAAGATCGGCATAACTCTTTTGGCGATCACGGGCAGTCTTAAGTCTAGCTTGGATCTGAGCAATCTTCTCCGTGGTTTCGTGGACTACCTCGGGTCCGGTGATTTTCTTTTCGCCTACTTCGGCCCAACAAATAGGAGATCGGCACTTACGGCCATACAATGCTTCGAAAGGTGCAGCATTAATGCTAGAGTGGTAACTGTTGTTGTACGAGAATTCGGCGAGTGGCAAATGTCTTTCCCAGGCCTTTCCAAAATCAATGACACATGCACGCAGCATGTCCTCCAAGGTCTGAATCGTTCGTTCACTTTGCCCGTCAGTCTGAGGATGATAAGCAGTACTCATGTCGAGACGAGTTCCCATGGCTTCTTGCAAAGAACGCCAAAATCTAGAGGCAAAACGGGGATCGCGATCTGAGATGATCGATAAAGGTACACCATGATGAGATACAACCTCTTTGATGTATAACTGAGCAAGTCTCTCCATTGTATTCATTTCCTTCATCGCTAGAAAGTGTGCAGATTTGGTAAGGCGGTCAACAATAACCCAAATAGTATCGTATCCGCCCGCCGTCTTTGGTAGCTTGGTGATGAAATCCATTGTTATCCGTTCCCACTTCCATTGTGGGATTTCTGGTTGTTGAAGTAAACCGGAAGGTCTCTGATGCTCGGCTTTAACCTTCGAGCAAGTCAAACACTTACCAACATAAGTCGCAACGTCCTTCTTAAGATTCGGCCACCAATACTGTTCTTTAAGGTCGTGGTACATCTTGCCCACACCGGGGTGAATCGAATATCTCGATTTGTGTGCTTCATCAAGTATCAGGTTTCGTAGATCTCCATAATAAGGTACCCAAATTCTTCCGGCATAACATCGGAGTCCAGACTCCCTAACCTCGAATCGAGAGACAAGTATGTTCAAATGTTCGTGAGATATGTTCTCCTCTTTGAGAGCCTCATCTTGGGCTACTTTGATCTGGCTGTTGAGGTTCGAATGGATGGTGATGTTCAGAGCCCTAACACGAAGAGGTGATGTCCTCTCCTTTCGGCTTAAAGCGTCAGCTACCACATTGGCCTTGCCAGGGTGATAACGGAGTTCACAATCGTAGTCGTTGAGCGTCTTGATCCATCGACGCTGTCTCATATTTAGTTGCTTCTGATCAAAGATGTGCTGGAGACTATTGTGGTCGGTGAAGATAGTGCTCTTAGTTCCATACAAATAATTTCTCCACAATTTGAGTGCAAAGACAACGGCTCCAAGTTTAAGATCATGTGTAGTGTAGTTCCGCTCGTGAATCTTCAATTGGCGGGAGGCATAGGCAATAACCTTTGATCGTTGCATCAGTAGACAACCAAAACCACTCTTCGATGCATCACAATAAACAACAAAGTCATCACTGCCCTCTGGTAGTGATAGGATAGGTGCGGTGGTCAACTTCTTCTTCAAATTTTGGAATGCTGATTCGTGTGCGGGTTCCCAAATGAACTTCTTGCCTTTGTGAGTCAGTGCGGTCAAAGGACGCTCAATCAGAGAAAATCCTTCGATGAACCTTCGGTAATAACCGGCGAGACCTAGGAATTGGCGAATATGCGTCGGAGTAGTGGGGCTCTCCCACTTGTTGATAGCTTCAATCTTGGCGGGGTCAACTTTGATACCCTGGTCGCTCACAACATGACCCAGAAACTGGACTTCCTTCAACCAAAATTCACACTTGGAGAATTTGGCATAGAGTTGCTCTTGTCTTAAGAGTTCAAGCACTAATCGGAGGTGTTGCTCATGTTCTTCTTCGCTCTTAGAGTAGATGAGGATATCATCTATGAAGACGATAACAAACTTGTCCAAGTAAGGCTTACAGACACGATTCATGAGGTCCATGAATACGGCAGGTGCGTTGGTTAGCCCGAACGGCATCACGAGAAACTCATAATGACCATAACGGGTTCTGAATGCAGTTTTCATCACGTCACTTTCCTTCACCCTCAGCTGGTGATATCCGGATCGCAAATTGATCTTTGAATAAATGCTCGATCCTTGTAGTTGATCAAAAAGATCGTCAATTCATGGAAGAGGATACCGATTCTTGATTGTCAATTTGTTGAGTTCATGGTAGTCGATACACATACGGAAGGATCCATCCTTCTTCTTCACAAACAACACAGGTGCGCTCCAAGGCGAGAAGCTTGGTTGAATAAATCCTCGGTCTAACAGCTCTTGTAGTTGACTCTGTAATTATTGCATCTCGGAAGGTGCGAGTCTATAAGGTGCGCGAGCTACAGGTGCTGCTCCAGGCACTAAATCAATCTGAAACTCTACGGCTCTCTACGGCGGCAATCCAGGCAATTCCTCTGGGAAGACATCGGGAAATTCGTTCACAATTCGAACGTCATTCACGCTCTTCACCTCAGTTTCTACCGCTTTCACATGTGCTAGGACAGCAAAACGTCCCTTCTTCATAATCTTTTGCGCTTTCATGCAACTAATGAGGTTCAACTTCGAGGTACATCTCTCTCCATAGATAACCAGTGGTTCGCCATCTCCTTGTGGTATGCGAAGTGCTTTATCTCCACAGATAATATCGGCCTTTATCTTGCTCAACCAATCCATAACAATGATCACGTCAAAGCTTCCCAGTTTGATAGGTATCAAATCAATTTCGAAATCTGCACCAGCTATGTTGATAATAGCTCCACGACTAATATGGTCAACCTTTTCAAGTTTTCCATTTGCGACCTCGACAAGCATACTTTCTTTTAATGGGACTAATGACCAATTAATCTTATCGCAAAAATGTCTACATACATAACTTCTATCCACACCAGTACCAAACAAGACAGAAGCTAAAAGATTGTTGATTGTGAATATACCTGTCACCAAGTCGGGGTTATCGCGTGCATCCCTTGCATTAACATTAAAAGCTCTACCTCGCGGTGGTCCTCCATCTTTTCGCTTGTTTGGGCACGCATTTCTGAAATGGCCCGTCTCCCCGCATTCATAACACTTCTTCGGCCCTGTGGGGTTCGGCTTCCCATTCAAAGTGGTGACCTTGCAATCTTTTCCGATATGCCCAGCCCGTTGGCATTTCTCACAAATAACCTTGCAATACCCAGTGTGGTGTTTGTAGCACCGTTTGCATTGTAGTAAGGTTCCTTTGTAGTTCGGGTTGGTGTTGGTGTTGTTGTTGGGATTAGGGTTTCCACCGTTGTTGTGCCTCTTGGCGGGGGTTTGATCGTAGTTTCTCCCCCTGTTGTTGTTGTTGTTGTTGTGGTTGTTGTGGTTGTTGTCCCATTTCCTCTTTTCGCTACTACCAGCCTCAAACTTAGCCTTCTCCGGCTCATCAATAAGAATCTGATTCATGAGAGTATGCGCCATGCGCATTGCTTCGGGAACATTCGGTGGTTTGGATGAGGTGACGTTTCCTTTGATGGACTTAGGGAGTCCCGAGAAGTATTTCTCCATGCGCTTGAATTCGGGGGTGACCATGGTCGGACACATCAGTGCTAACTCCAAAAACCTACGATTGTAACTGTTAAGGTCATTCCCTACGGCCTTCAACTGCATGAATTCAATTTCCATCTTCTGAATTTCGGTTCTCGGACAATACTCATCAATCATAGCTGCCTTGAATTCCTCCCATGGCGTAGCATACGCCTCATCGATACCTTTCGCTTGAGCTAACGTGTTCCACCACGTTAGCGCGCCGTCAGATAGCGTGCAAGATGCAAACTTGGTTTTATTATCCTCCGAACAGTTGCTAACTCAGAATACTGATTCAAGTTTCTCGAACCATCTGGTGAGACCAACTGGTCCCTCGGTGCCGCTGAAGTTATGCGGTTTGCAGCTCTAGAATTCCTTGTATGTACACCCATTTCGAATGGGTGGAATAACCGGTGGTGGTGGCGGTGGAGCTTGGAGATTTCTTTCTGCTAGGGCTGCAGCGACCCGTTCGTTGATCATGTCCTCAATCTGGGCAGCGGTAGGTGTGGATCTTCCGTTAGCCATGATATTCTAAACAAAAATTTGGACTCAAGTCAAAATCCAGTATGCAAGTAGTAATAATACAGTATATAGTGACCAACATGGAATCAAAACATCACATGTTATTAAATAATGCATCTAGGTACAAATACCACAGAATCATCGTACAGCAATGTAAATAGAACATCGTGCAAGAATTAAATAACGTAAAGTTCCATTCATTAATAATAATAAGTTTCATACATCTGAATAAGTTCGTACAATACATATGAAATACATGAAACTATATCTAGATTACATCATGAAATCTAAATACAAAGTCCTACGGTGAAGGCGGGTGAACTGCTCCTCGAGCCAACTGCTCCTCGAGCTCAGTGACTCGAGCTCGGAGAGTCTCAATCTCCCTCATCAGTTCCTCGTTAGAGGGAGCTGGTGGGGCAGGCGGTGCAGGTGGGGTGGGTGGTGCCGGTGGTGCCGGTGGTGCTGATGTAGATGGTCCGGCTCCGGATGTAGACGGTACGTCCCTAGATGTAAGTGGTCCGTATCTAAATCTAGGTGGTACGGTTCCAGGAATAGTCAATATGTAACGGGGAACCTTACGTATCTGTGGGTCGGCAGGGTATGGCACAACTCGTTTACGAGCAGTAACCCTACGACGATGGCCAAAAGCGTCAGTAAAAGCACGACCTCCATTCACCCCTGGAATGACGGTGCCGTCGAAACGGTACCGCTTCCTCGGCGGGGTGGAGGGTGCCTGAATAGGTCTATCAGCAGGATCCTCATCATCGCTGGAGTTGTCTGATGATGAAGAATCGGCGGATGATGAGTCATCCGAATCGTGTGGTGGTGACACTGGTGGCTGAGCTGGTAATCCGAAGCATCCGAAGGCGGCCAACATCTGTCTGTGTCTGCCTGGCGGAATCACGACTAAACATCCGTCGGGAGTGCATCGGCAAGGCGTGCGCATGTGGTTACGAAACGGCCCTTCCCCGAACTCCGCGGGGATCTCAATAACACCAATGCGGGGATGTGACCTCGAGGGTCCGGGAGCAGACACTGGGGCAGGTGCACTAGTACCAGCTCCGGAAGTAGAAGCGCCGGGATCACTAGTGGGTGTCGGGGTCGGTGTATCAGCAGTAGCAGCAGCAGGTGTAGCAGTAGGTAGGGCGACGGGGTCTGAGTCTGTACTGCCCGAAATGCCAGCAGGTGGAACATCCGACATCTGAACAAGGAAAAATAAATTTTCCATGTCAGTATGTCATAAAGCAAGCAAATAATAGGCCAACAGTTTAAATCATGTATAACGGTAACTAGCATGGCAATAACAGTAATTCGTATAAAAGTAGCATGCAATCGAAAGCAAGTAGCATCATGCAGTAGTGAAATCATGTAGTAGCATATGGCATATAGCGGAAAAAGTAAGCAGTAGCATGCAGTAAATTCAGCGGAAACAGGTAAACTAGCAAGTTGTAGATTAGTCCTATTAGTGAATCCTACTCGGGTCAGTCTTAGACTCACTAATGCAACCTAATTCCCTACAACCTGTGTAACGTCCTCCCAATAGGGTCTGAAAGGAACGTCACTAATATTAAAACATACCAACATATTATAATAAACGAGAACAATACTAAATGATGAATTTAACTTTAATGAGTACGCAGCGGAAAATGAAATATCGTTACAATGACAGGAATAACAATATCGTAAATGTTCACATGCAGAAGTAATAAATGCGATATCTCTTGATCCTATGTCCAAGTAGCATCACATAAGCAGTAAGTATAAGAGCTTGAATCAAACAGCACCTGAGACAAAACATGCTAAAGTGTCAACCAAAAAGGTTGAGTGAAGTTCATAGGTTTAACAAAAAGTTTGTCGTTGTTTTAGACCACAAGATTTAGTTTGTAAAGTTGATCTCCCGCAGGATCAAAAAGTTATGCCAATGCGTGATATTTAGACTAAACGTTCAAGTTTTTGCCCCATGACAAGTTGTGTCTGTCCTTGTCAGTTTAATTTCATTATTAAGTAATACAATGACTTGGTCAAATGTATCGGGGACGTTACTCCCGATAGGCCTACCCCCAATAATTAAGCATGCCGCAGCAATTAAAAATATCACTGTAGGGACTTAGTCGGACATAGCCGGGTATAGCATAGTTTAACAGTTTGGTACTTGTGTCTAACGTGTAAAAAGTAAAAACAGCATGTGTCTCACCCCAAGTAAAAGTAAGTAAGTTTGCTAGCAATAAAGAGGGGCTATGAATTCACCTTAGTAAGTAGAGAGAGTGTTATTCCTCGGAATAAAGAGTTGAACGAGTGAGCAGAAAAGTCAACCTATTGACATTTAAGAGTAGTTAAGTGTTTTGCCCATGTTTAAGTTTAAGTATGTGTTTAAGTATAGTTTGTTTTACTAAGTTTCTATTCCTAGTAAGTTACTATTTTTATAAAGTTTCCATTTTTAGAAAGTTTCTTATTTTACTAAGTTTCTATGACTAGAGAGTTTCTACTTTTATCAGTGTTTTCCATTTTAGGATACTTGTCGTATTAGATAAGCTTCCAATCACCCCTTTCCCTTCGAATGGCTAATTTAGATCTAGGGGCTTGAGCCATAGGACCCTTTAAATCGGAAATCCAAACCCTCTGCCTAGAATCTCATAGAAACCATTCGTCAAGAAAGTTTGAAGATCTATACATCTCTAATACATATCCCAAAATATTTTTATGTTACAATATAAGTAGTAGGTTATAGGTGCTAGTAATAGTAATAGTGTATATATGTTATTTATTTTATTTTTAATTGCATATAATTTATAACATTATTTACATGTTTCGGTAAAAATAATAACCGAAGTAAAAAGTAAAAAGTAAAAAAAAATAAAAAGTAAGAAAAGAATACTTACTAGTAGTAATTCTTCAAAGAGAGAATGAGAGAAATTTTGGTGTGAGTTTGAATGAGAAATGAGGGGTATTTATACTTGAAAAAATTAGGTAAAAAGAATAAAATAATTAAAAGAAAAAGAAATATTTAATTCTTAATGGGATTTTAAAATTAAAAAGTATTAAATGTTAGGTCATGGGATAATGCACAAAATAAAATAATAAAAGTAGTTTTTCCATTAAAATTTTTAATTAAAAAGTAATTTATTTATTTATTTTTTATTTATTTTAAGGATTTTTTTATGTAAATAAACAAATTTATTTAATGTTTTTCCAAGAATATTTGTCAATAATATTTTTTTTATTTTTTTTATTTTTGTTTTATTTAATTAATAAATACAAATTTTGCATAAAAATAATAAATAATTCGGTATTTTGTATTTTTAATAATAATTATGATTTTAATTATTAAACTATAGTTTTAGTAAGTTTGTAAATATTATTACATTTATATATAATTGGATTTATTATATAGTTAAATATATAATACATTAACTAAATAATAAAAGTGATACAAAGTTTATATACTTAGTTAAATTATGTCAAATTATATAAATTAATAATATATTATTTATTTAAGCGTACATTGTTGACTAAAAATTACTATTCAGTCAATATTTAATTGTATATAACAACCCTTAATACATATAGTCAGACATATAACCCTAGGGTTAATTCAGTAATTTAGAAGTCGAAAAGTGAGGGTTGTTACAGTACCTCCCCGTTAAATGGATACATGAAATGTGTTATGAATAATATTGAGCTCATTTAAAACCTTGAGCGTTTATGCTGCAATATTAGGCAGACAAAACAGAGAGGAGTTCATGAAAATCATAGTCATGAAATTTGATAGAGATCGTCATTCTTTATAACAAGAATGATGAATTAGAGTTTTATCGACATTAAATAATATGGATAAAGTAATTCGATTATAGAAAGAGTATAAACGAAGCTATCGTAAAAGAGTAAATGAGAAAATTAAATGTTTGCCTTAACTTTTGACGTAGTTACGATTGATTTTCGGATTTCAAGGAATTAAAGAAATCTTCGAAATCTTTATAAGATTTGATTTTCCGGTAATTACAGAAATTAGGATTTTCTTTAATTAAAGGCGGTGAATTGCCTCGATTGCTGTTTCTGGAATTTTTGCTATAAATTAGCTTCTTCCGTTTCATTATCTTCACCACTTATATACTTTCTTTCTCAATTTATACTTCCAAAATTTTTGTTAATATGCTCAATCCAGTTCTTGTCTTTGACATTATATTGGTTATCGCCACAATCATCCTTCTTTTCCAACTCCCACCAGAGGAGTCTGTTTACTTCTACTATGCTCTAGAATTTATTGTGTTTTTAGTTCTCCCGTGTCTTTATATTGCTATACGCATTGATATACACGGTTTGTAATTTCAGTGTTGTTATCGGGATTTATATTTTCCCTTATATGTCGAAGCTTCATGCTTTTGTAAAGCAAGTAACGGTCCAGAATTTGTAGGTATGAAGTTTCGAATGATCAGGATATTCAAAGCAGAAGGAAAGGTAACAGCACGATTTGATTTGTCATATTACCAGAATATCCGGAAAAGATCGAATTATCAAGAAAAATATTTTCTTGATATGTTTAGAGTTTAAATAGATAAGAGTCGTGTAACATGGCAAATGATGATTATAAAGTCTATGAATCATCATCTTCCATTAAAAATTTAGCATGACTTACTGTAATATAATCACGTTGGCCTGACGTCATTATATTATACTAACTCATGCTTCAATTCCCAACACTACTTCAAATCATTCATAATTTAAACTTGAACTTTACAGAATATAGAAACTAAAACAGTTTCCTTTATGATGTGATAAAGATATCGCAAAGAGATAATTAATTGCTGACAAGAATCGTTATAAAGATATCTTCAGAAATATAGAGGATATTTATAACGAAAGATACAGTGATATCTCAGAATTTCTAAGTTCCAATGATGAGGAAAATTCTTTTGTTTCCTCTGCATTTAATGCTACCATATCTGAATCATTGGTTATCAATCCGAGATGGTTTCAAAAAATTTTATTTTTTTTAGATGATTAAACGCTGATTGTAATCGTCAACGGATCTAATGGTTAACGAATAGGCGTTGTTGATGATAATTTCGGTGGTTTGATGTGATAATTCATCATAGAATACGAATGAATATAATTCATGAATGTAGTGATCTTTAGGAAGATAACACCTGCTAAAGCTTTACTTGAATTCTGGTATGTTAATTTCAGAATGTGTAATTAAATTTGTATGAAAATGATTGTGTATCACAGTGAAGGCAGTGAGTATAATTAATGATTTATGAATCGAAATTGAAGAATGTACAGTGTATTTAGGTGAGATGTAAATATTTCTCGGGTATTACCTACCCGTTAAAATATTTTCACAATTAACAGTTTTTACAATCTTTATGAAGATATACGTTCATATATGTATTCTTCAGATATAATCATGGATTTAATGAGTTAATATATATTAAACTCATTTGATTTGCGGTTTGGAACGAGAGTAAATAATCTCCAAAATCTTAGAGATTTCATAATTGTTGCGAAATATTTCGCTAATGAAGTTATGAATCAATACATTCATCGTTATACTTGATTTATTATGAAATGGAGTTTATTGTGCTGAAGTAGTGATTAACAATTGTTAAGTCATTAGCGAAGGGTGTACATCATAGCATATTAGTGATATGAATTAACCAAGTAGTACATATTAGTTGAGATTCTCACGTAATTGCTTAGTACGACAAGATTTATTATTGTTCCAAATCATATATATATATATATATAAGATATACATATATAATTCTTCACGAAGAATGAGTCAATACATCTTAACTCTTTATTGCTAATATTCCTTGGTATCTATGGGGCGTATCATGTTGATGTTTGAGGTACTGAGTGTGTTGTTGAGGCGGGGGATGCGAATGTTGTTGTTGATGAAGCTGATGCTGTTAGTGGTGATGTTGATGGTACTGGTGGTGATGCTGGTTATGCTGCTGGTGCTGCTGCTGGTGTTCGTAGGTTTCGCACCAGATTTTCCAGAGCCACTACTCGAGCGCGAAGCTCGTTGACTTCTTCTATTATTCCGGGATGATTGGTGGTTGGAACAAGGGGGTGAATAAGATCTAGAATCTTCGATATTATATATTCGTGACGGGATACCCTGGAAAGAAGAGAGAAAATGGTGTTTTGGACTGGTTCGCCGGTAAGTGCTTCAGGTTCTTCGCCAAGAGGTGAATTCGGTTGGTGGAAGGGATCACCTTCTTCTTGTCTCCATTGATTGAGTCGGCTACGAACCCATCCCCAATTCATCCAGAATAGATGATGGCTGATTGGTTCGTTTGTTCCGGTTACGCTGCCGTGGGAGCTTGAAGAGTTTGAGAAATTCATATTATATGTTTGGAATAGGGTTTGATATGAAATGGGTATTGAATACCGAATGATATATTCATCTCCTTGAATACGTATTTATAGCAAAAAGATTTCCGTAATTTACGAAGGAAATTTAGGATAAGTGGTAGACAAAGTTTATAGACATGATAATATATGATAAGATATGATGTGTCATCCATTTATGTAATAATGGTGGTATGACGTGTTGAGATTTGTAACCAGATATTGATTAAAGAATTTCAATTCGTATACTGTGATAACCTAATAATATTTTCCGGTTCGCAAACCGATGCATAAAGGCATAAGATACGTGAGTATTTGAAGTAGTAGCAGGAGCTTGTGGACGAACCGTTATCTTCAATAACATATAGAAGTTTGATAAACTTGATAGGTCATAAGTTTGAAAAAAAATTAAGTGGAATAAAGATGAATATGATATAAACGAAACACTTTATTTTATTAAGAACAAGGCTTTAAACAAGCCTTCTTATTACACGATTCGGGGATAGAAATAGTTTAAGGCATAGCCTTTGCATAGATAGAAAATAACTAGGAAATATTAAGATTGAAGTAGTCTTCATACTTCTTCTTCTCGTCCTCAACCTCCTTCATAAACTTCTCAAACTTGTCGTTCTTCTCCTTTTGTTCCTCATAAAGATACTCGATGTTATCATAAAGATTGGAAACATCATTGTTGATTACATGGTACTTGTGGTCCCTTATAGAAAGTTGATTATTCACGCAGTTTTCCTCCATCTTCAATCTAAGGTCAACATCTTCTCTTAGTTCACCAACTTTATCTCTTTCTTTAGTTCAACATTTTCCTCCATGAGCTTCTTGATCGCTAGGTCTTTTTCCTTCATTTGAAAATCGATCCTTGCAATATGGCGAATTAGGTCATCAGTAGTTTTTCGCAGATTCATGAGCTCGTACTTGGCATCAACTTCATCGTAGAAAGGAGATCGGGATCTTTTCTTTGACGGCCCCGTTTCTTCAAGACATTTCCTCTTGTCTTTATTCCTCGGGGTTGGATAGTATTCAGGAGACCCATGTAACTTTAGAGTAGTATTTGGGCTATAATTTGGTGAGGGAGGACCACCAAAGCCATAAGGTGGACTTTGGACTGGTCTTTCTGTGGAAGACCTTTCAGTATCTTTTTCGGTTGG
The DNA here is from genome assembly GCF_046630445.1 of Rutidosis leptorrhynchoides. Lineage (NCBI taxonomy): Eukaryota > Viridiplantae > Streptophyta > Magnoliopsida > Asterales > Asteraceae > Rutidosis > Rutidosis leptorrhynchoides. The sequence goes on from NC_092339.1 coordinate 158,332,187, forward strand.
CTTGAAAAGATTCATTTTGGTCGTTTGATGATAATTAGACATCCTAACATTAGGAAGGAGATTTTGATCAGTTTTAAGATAGGATTGTAAGACATATGTTTTAAGATTACAAGGCAATCCTAAGTGCTTTAAAGTCTAAGGCAGGAAAGGTTATAGTTTCCTAGATTGCTAAGGCACCCTAGCTAACAAGTAAGGCACACATAAAAATGCAATCCTGGTTCTCTATAACAGCCTGGTTATGCTCTGATACCAATCTGTAACGTCCTCCCAATAGGGTCTGGAAGGAACGTCACTAATATCAAAACATACCAACATATTATAATAAACGAGAACAATACTAAATGATGAATTTAACTTTAATGAGTACGCAGCGGAAAATGAAATATCGTTACAATGACAGGAATAACAATATCGTAAATGTTCACATGAAGAAGTAATAAATGCGATATCTCTTAATCCTATGTCCAAGTAGCATCACATAAGCAGTAAGTATAAGAGCTTGAATCAAACAGCACCTGAGACAAAACATGCTAAAGTGTCAACCAAAAAGGTTGAGTGAAGTTCATAGGTTTAACAAAAAGTTTGTCGTTGTTTTAGACCACAAGATTTAGTTTGTAAAGTTGATCTCCCGCAGGATCAAAAAGTTATGCCAATGCGTGATATTTAGACTAAACGTTCAAGTTTTTGCCCCATGACAAGTTGTGTCTGTCCTTGTCGGTTTAATTTCATTATTAAGTAATACAATGACTTGGTCAAATGTATCGGGGACGTTACTCCCGATAGGCCTACCCCCAATAATTAAGCATGCCGCAGCAATTAAAAATATCAATGTAGGGACTTAGTCGGACATAGCCGGGTATAGCATAGTTTAACAGTTTGGTACTTGTGTCTAACGTGTAAAAAGTAAAAACAGCATGTGTCTCACCCCAAGTAAAAGTAAGTAAGTTTGCTAGCAATAAAGAGGGGCTATGAATTCACCTTAGTAAGTAGAGAGAGTGTTATTCCTCAGAATAAAGAGTTGAACGAGTGAGCAGAAAAGTCAACCTATTGACATTTAAGAGTAGTTAAGTGTTTTGCCCATGTTTAAGTTTAAGTATGTGTTTAAGTATAGTTTGTTTTACTAAGTTTCTATTCCTAGTAAGTTACTATTTTTATAAAGTTTCCATTTTTAGAAAGTTTCTTATTTTACTAAGTTTCTATGACTAGAGAGTTTCTACTTTTATCAGTGTTTTCCATTTTAGGATACTTGTCGTATTAGATAAGCTTCCAATCACCCCCTTCCCTTCGAATGGCTAATTTAGATCTAGGGGCTTGAGCCATAGGACCCTTTAAATCGGAAATCCAAACCCTCTGCCTAGAATATCATAGAAACCATTCGTCAAGAAAGTTCGAAGATCTATACATCTCTAATACATATCCCAAAATGTTTTTATGTTACAATATAAGTAGTAGGTTATAGGTGCTAGTAATAGTAATAGTGTATACATGTTATTTATTTTATTTTTAATTGCATATAATTTATAACATTATTTACATGTTTCTGTAAAAATAATAACCGAAGTAAAAAGTAAAAAGTAAAAAGTAAAAAGTAAAAAAAATAAAAAGTAAGAAAAGAATACTTACTAGTAGTAATTCTTCAAAGAGAGAATGAGAGAAATTTTGGTGTGAGTTTGAATGAGAAATGAGGGGTATTTATACTTGAAAAAATTAGGTAAAAAGAATAAAATAATTAAAAGAAAAAGAAATATTTAATTCTTAATGGGATTTTAAAATTAAAAAGTATTAAATGTTAGGTCATGGGATAATGCACAAAATAAAATAATAAAAGTAGTTTTTCCATTAAAATTTTTAATTAAAAAGTAATTTATTTATTTATTTATTTATTTATTTATTTTTTATTTATTTTAAGGATTTTTTTTTATGTAAATAAACAAATTTATTTAATGTTTTTCCAAGAATATTTGTCAATAATATTTTTTTTTATTTTTATTTTTATTTTTGTTTTATTTAATTAATAAATACAAATTTTGCATAAAAATAATAAATGATTCGGTATTTTGTATTTTTAATAATAATTATGATTTTAATTATTAAACTATAGTTTTAGTAAGTTTGTAAATATTATTACATTTATATATAATTGGATTTATTATATAGTTAAATATATAATACATTAACTAAATAATAAAAGTGATACAAAGTTTATATACTTAGTGAAATTATGTCAAATTATATAAATTAATAATATATTATTTATTTAAGCGTACATTGTTGACTAAAAATTACTATTCGGTCAATATTTAATTGTATATAACAACCCTTAATACATATAGTCAGACATATAACCCTAGGGTTAATTCAGTAATTTAGAAGTCGAAAAGTGAGGGTTGTTACAACCTGGATCTGATACCAAATGTGACGTCCCGTACCAAATCATCATGCACGGACCATCAACAACAGGATCGTTACAAGGTTAAGTACTATATGCGTTTTCAAAAAGAGTTTGCATTCATAATTAAAAGTGATGTCAAACCAACATCGAAAGTTTTACAATCCAAAAGTATGCTTCACTAAGTAGAAGCAATAAATAAGTGTACGTGACCCCAAATGGTCGTTACAAGTCATAATTCAAAAGTACAAATGTTTGAATGCAAAATAAAGTAGTTCATGCGATGACAACTCTAAGCAGCGGGTGTCTACAGCACGACTAGTACACAGCGGAAGCTAACCTCAAGCACCTGAGAAAAACATGCTTAAAAACGTCAACACAAAGGTTGGTGAGCTATAGTTTAAGTATAACAGTATGTAAGGTAGGCCACGAGATTTCAGTGCTACAAAGAGCGTTTCAAAACAGTATGATAAAGTATATGTTAACCGTGGGCACTTGGTAACTAACTTAACGTTTATACCCCCTGAAAGTACACTTGGCAAGTGCGTATGTCTACGAAGTATTAAACACTCGTTAAATGCTGATGTCAAACCCTATGGATCCATATCTAAGATTCGCGTTCACGGTTCAAAAACCAATGATTAAACATTACCGAGCTAAAGGGAATGTTTCTGCCGTTGTATAACCCACACATATATAAGTTTAAGTACTCGTGCCTAGTATGTAAAACATAAAATCCGCATGTATTCTCAGTTCCCAAAATAAGTTTAAAGTAAAAAGGGAATGTTATAACTCACAATGATAATGTAGTCGTAAAGTCAGTTCGGAATAGGTGTGCAAGTAATCGGTCCGAAGGTCCTCAACCTAAGGCAAATAATACTAAGTCAGTAAATCGTCTTAATAGGTTTAAAAGTATGTATTTAAGGTCTTAAGGGTCATCATCATTCATCATCAAACAAAAGGCGTAAAGTAAGTTTCGTTTATGAAAGTAGTTTAAAACAAAGTCTGACTTCAGTCAGTCACCACGGCCTATACCCTTACTGAATTAAGGTGAGACCAGTGGCCATGGCTCCGTCTATGAGTCCCTTAAGTGTGGTAAAATTTACAGAAGCAAAATCGTCTTCGTTTGACCGTGGCGACGGTCTAAGTGCGAGTAGGTCAGAAATTTCTGCACAACGTTAAAGGACATAGTGACGATCTGAGGGCCATAAATCCTAAACCATAACTCGGATTAAGACGAGTCCTATATGAAAAGTTATCTACTCGAAAAGTTCTATCTAAAAATTAAGGTTAGAACAGCCCAGGTCTACTGGTATGTTACAGAAACATCAGATCAGTAGCTTTTGGACAGAAACAGTGAGTTTAAAAGGGTTTCGGTGGTCTTGGTGCTTGATGTTCATCATGGTTCCCATCCTTGATGCATATAGCTTCAAGTGTACAACTCATTGATGTGTCTACATCATCTTAACCAAGTCTTGACCATCATAACCCTAGTGCAAGTCTAAGACATGAAGCACAACTCACTTAAGAGTTGCATGTAGTTTGATGAACCAAAGTTACATCAAAGTCTTAGGTTTGACACTTACATGAACTATAATAGAAATATTGAACTATAAACTTAAAAGTTAACTAACTAATCAAGATCATAAGTAGTAGAACATAGTTCTTAGTTTGATCTTGAAGATCCAAGACTCCAAAGTCTAGATCTAAAGTTATATTTAAAGAAAACTTATTTGTGTGTTCTTGAACTTTCAAAGTTAACTTAATTTGTTCAAGAGATATGAGATCAAGACTAACTTGTAGTACTTGACCATATAAACTAACTACATGAAATTAAAGTGCATAAAATGAAGAAGTAAACTTAAATAAACAAGAAAAGGTTCATGGTTGTTCATACTTTAAAGATTCAAATCAAAGTTTGATCTTTAGAAAGTAAACTTTAAAGTTTACTTCATGAGCTTCAAGTATGTCTTTAACAACACATGAACTTGCAATCTTTTAAGAAAGTATATGTAGAACCATAACTAGTAAGTTATGTTCTTGAGTGTTCTTGATAAATACAAGATATAATGAAGAATAAAACTAGTAAGTTAGATTCTTGAAACCAAGTAAGTAAATAACTAACAACTACTAGTAATCAACACAAGTAAACAAAGATTAAAACAAACAAAGTATGATGATGATTATGGAATGTTAGGATTCAGTTTTGACAAGAGAAAAAGAGGGAAAGAAACTCACACTTGAGAGCAAAAGATGAGAGAAAAAGTTTGAGAAAATGCAAGTTTGATGTGTGTGTGAAAATGAGGGAATTGTAATGAATGAAGTAATGAAAATTTTGAAACAAAAAGAGCTCTTCCTAGGCCATAAAGGCCACGGCCTGCAGCTCATCAAGGGGAAGGCCAAGGCTTGTTGGTCACTAGCAAGTAAAGCTTCAAAAGTGTGGACAATAGATGGGGTTTCATGGGGATAACAAGTGAACTAGATTCCAATTGATGAAACTAACTAGTTACCTCACTAAATGATACTTACACTTGAAGACATGGGCTAACTAAGTCCACTTAAAAGGTAGGGTGGGCTTGGAAGTCCAATAACATGAGTCCATTACACTAACAAAGCCCAAGTTCAAATAAATCACAAGTTAAACCAATTAAAGCCCAAGTAACTAACAAGTAACCTTTGTTAATTAAAATGATTAATAAAACTAATCATGAATGCAAATAATATCTAGAAATATTATTCGTGCAAGTTCCGGGTGTCACAAAGATGCTTCGGGCAATTAAAGTCAAGTTCGGGCAATCATGGTAACAGGTAAATGTAATAACATACATTCGTTTAATCATACGTATTAATAATAATTATTATTAATAAATAAACCTTGGAAATTCCAGGGTCGTTACATTACCCACCTGTTAAAGAAAATTCCGTCCCGAAATTTTAAGCTGAGGTAGATGGAGGAGTCGGGAAAAGGTGAGGATACTTCCGCATCATTTGATCCTCTCGCTCCCAAGTAAACTCAGGTCCTCATTTGGCATTCCATCGTACTCGAACGATCGGAATCTTGTTGCGTTTCAAAGTTTTGATCTCACGATCCATAATCTCAATTGGTTCTTCCACAAAGTGGAGTTTGTCGTCAATCGTAAGTTCCTCAAGTGGTATGATAAGTTCAGGTGCAGCAAGACACTTCTTCAAGTTTGACACATGGAAGGTAGGTTGAACTGAGCTCAATTGTGCTGGTAGATCCAAACGGTATGCAACGGGTCCAACACGTTCCAAGATTTCAAAAGGACCAATGTATCGTGGGTTTAACTTTCCACGTTTTCCAAAACGAATCACACCTTTCCAAGGTGCAACCTTTAACATTACACGATCACCAACGTTGAATTCAAAGTCTTTACGTTTAAGATCGGCATAACTCTTTTGGCGATCACGGGCAGTCTTAAGTCTAGCTTGGATCTGAGCAATCTTCTCCGTGGTTTCGTGGACTACCTCGGGTCCGGTGATTTGCTTTTCGCCTACTTCGGCCCAACAAATAGGAGATCGGCACTTACGGCCATACAATGCTTCGAAAGGTGCAGCATTAATGCTAGAGTGATAACTGTTGTTGTACGAGAATTCGGCGAGTGGAAAATGTCTTTCCCAGGCCTTTCCAAAATCAATGACACATGCACGCAGCATGTCCTCCAAGGTCTGAATCGTTCGTTCACTTTGCCCGTTCGTCTGAGGATGATAAGCAGTACTCATGTCGAGACGAGTTCCCATGGCTTCTTGCAAAGAACGCCAAAATCTAGAGGCAAAACGGGGATCGCGATCTGAGATGATCGATAAAGGTACACCATGACGAGATACAACCTCTTTGATGTATAACTGAGCAACTCTCTCCATTGTATCCGTTTCCTTCATCGCTAGAAAGTGTGCAGATTGGGTAAGGCGGTCAACAATAACCCAAATAGTATCGTATCCGCCCACCTTCTTTGGTCGCTTGGTGATGAAATCCATTGTTATCCGTTCCCACTTCCATTGTGGGATTTCTGGTTGTTGAAGTAAACCGGAAGGTCTCTGATGCTCGGCTTTAACCTTCGAGCAAGTCAAACACTTACCAACATAAGTCGCAACGTCCTTCTTAAGATTCGGCCACCAATACTGTTCTTTAAGGTCGTGGTACATCTTGCCCGCACTGGGGTGAATCGAATATCTCGATTTGTGTGCTTCATCAAGTATCAGGTTTCGTAGATCTCCATAATAAGGTACCCAAATTCTTCCGGCATAACATCGGAGTCCAGACTCCCTAACCTCGAATCGAGAGACAAGTATATTCAAATGTTCGTGAGATATGTTCTCCTCTTTGAGAGCCTCATCTTGGGCTACTTTGATCTGGCTATTGAGGTTTGAATGGATGGTGATGTTCAGAGCCCTAACACGAAGAGGTGCCGTCCTCTCCTTTCGGCTTAAAGCGTCAGCTACCACATTGGCCTTGCCAGGGTGATAACGGAGTTCACAATCGTAGTCGTTGAGCGTCTCGATCCATCGACGCTGTCTCATATTTAGTTGCTTCTGATCAAAGATGTGCTGGAGACTCTTGTGGTCGGTGAAGATAGTGCTCTTAGTTCCATACAAATAATGTCTCCACAATTTGAGTGCAAAGACAACGGCTCCAAGTTCAAGATCATGTGTAGTGTAGTTCCGCTCGTGAATCTTCAATTGGCGGGAGGCATAGGCAATAACCTTTGATCGTTGCATCAGTACACAACCAAAACCACTCTTCGATGCATCACAATAAACAACAAAGTCATCACTGCCCTCTGGTAGTGATAAGATAGGTGCGGTGGTCAACTTCTTCTTCAAAGTTTGGAATGCTGATTCGTGTGCGGGTTCCCAAATGAACTTCTTGCCTTTGTGAGTCAGTGCGGTCAAAGGATGCGCAATCAGAGAAAATCCTTCGATGAACCTTCGGTAATAACCGGCGAGACCTAGGAATTGGCGAATATGCGTCGGAGTAGTGGGGGTCTCCCACTTGCTGATAGCTTCAATCTTGGCGGGGTCAACTTTGATACCGTGGTCGCTCACAACATGACCCAGAAACTGGACTTCCTTCAACCAAAATTCACACTTGGAGAATTTGGCATAGAGTTGCTCTTGTCTTAAGAGTTCAAGCACTAATCGGAGGTGTTGCTCATGTTCTTCTTCGCTCTTAGAGTAGATGAGGATATCATCTATGAAGACGATAACAAACTTGTCCAAGTAAGGCTTGCAGACACGATTCATGAGGTCCATGAATACGGCAGGTGCGTTGGTTAGCCCGAACGGCATCACGAGAAACTCATAATGACCATAACGGGTTCTGAATGCAGTTTTCATCACGTCACTTTCCTTCACCCTCAGCTGGTGATCTCCGGATCGCAAATCGATTTTTGAATAAACGCTCGATCCTTGTAGTTGATCAAAAAGATCGTCAATTCGTGGAAGAGGATACCGATTCTTGATTGTCAATTTGTTGAGTTCACGGTAGTCGATACACATACGGAAGGATCCATCCTTCTTCTTCATAAACAACACAGGTGCGCCCCAAGGCGAGAAGCTTGGTTGAATAAATCCTCGGTCTAACAGCTCTTGTAGTTGACTCTGTAATTCTTGCATCTCGGAAGGTGCGAGTCTATAAGGTGCGCGAGCTACAGGTGCTGCTCCAGGCACTAAATCAATCTGAAACTCTACGGCTCTCTGCGGCGGCAATCCAGGCAATTCCTCTGGGAAGACATCGGGAAATTCGTTCACAATTCGAACGTCATTCATGCTCTTCACCTCAGTTTCTACCGCTTTCACATGTGCTAGGACAGCAAAACGTCCCTTCTTCATAATCTTTTGCGCTTTCACGCAACTAATGAGGTTCAACTTCGAGGTACATCTCTCTCCATAGATAACCAGTGGTTCGCCATCTCCTTGTGGTATGCGAAGTGCTTTATCTCCACAGATAATATCGGCCTTTATCTTGCTCAACCAATCCATACCAACGATCACGTCAAAGCTTCCCAGTTTGATAGGTATCAAATCAATTTCGAAATCTGCACTAGCTATGTTGATAATAGCTCCACGACTAATATGGTCAACCTTTTCAAGTTTTCCATTTGCGACCTCGACAAGCATACTTTCTTTTAATGGGACTAATGACCAATTAATCTTATCGCAAAAATGTCTACATACATAACTTCTATCCGCACCAGTATCAAACAAGACAGAAGCTAAAAGATTGTTGATTGTGAATATACCTGTCACCAAGTCGGGGTTATCGCGTGCATCCCTTGCATTTACATTAAAAGCTCTACCTCGCGGTGGTCCTCCGTCTTTTCGCTTGTTTGGGCACGCATTTCTGAAATGGCCCGTCTCCCCGCATTCATAACACTTCTTCGGCCCTGTGGGGTTCGGCTTCCCATTCAAAGTGGTGACCTTGCAATCTTTTCCGATATGCCCAGCCCGTTGGCATTTCTCACAAACAACATTGCAATACCCAGTGTGGTGTTTGCAGCACCGTTTGCATTGTGGTAAGGTGAAATGTTCCGTTCTTATTGATTAAAAACGTTCCATATTAATTGATTTCGTTGCGAGGTTTTGACCTCTATATGAGACGTTTTTCAAAGACTGCATTCATTTTAAAACAAACCATAACCTTTATTTCATCAATAAAGGTTTAAAAAGCTTTACGTAGATTATCAAATAATGATAATCTAAAATATCCTGTTTACACACGATCATTACATAATGGTTTACAATACAAATATGTTACAACAAAATAAGTTTCTTGAATGCAGTTTTTACACAATATCATACAAGCATGGACTCCAAATCTCGTCCTTATTTAAGAATGCGACAGCGGAAGCTCTTAATAATCACCTGAGAATAAACATGCTTAAAACGTCAACAAAAATGTTGGTGAGTTATAGGTTTAACCTATATATATCAAATCATAATAATAGACCACAAGATTTCATATTTCAATACACATCCCATACATAGAGATAAAAATCATTCATATGGTGAACACCTGGTAACCGACATTAACAAGATGCATATATAAGAATATCCCCATCATTCCGGGACACCCTTCGGATATGATATAAATTTCGAAGTACTAAAGCATCCGGTACTTTGGATGGGGCTTGTTGGGCCAGATAGATCTATCTTTAGGATTCGCGTCAATTAGGGTGTCTGTTCCCTAATTCTTAGATTACCAGACTTAATAAAAAGGGGCATATTCGATTTCGATAATTCAACCATAGAATGTAGTTTCACGTACTTGTGTCTATTTTGTAAATCATTTATAAAACCTGCATATATTCTCATCCCAAAAATATTAGATTTTAAAAGTGAGACTATAACTCACTTTCACAGATTTTTACTTCGTCGGGAAGTAAGACTTGGCCACTGGTTGATTCACGAACCTATAACAATATATACATATATATCAAAGTATGTTCAAAATATATTTACAACACTTTTAATATATTTTGATGTTTTAAGTTTATTAAGTCAGCTGTCCTCGTTAGTAACCTACAACTAGTTGTCCACAGTTAGATGTACAGAAATAAATCGATAAATATTATCTTGAATCAATCCACGACCCAGTGTATACGTATCTCAGTATTGATCACAACTCAAACTATATATATTTTGGAATCAACCTCAACCCTGTATAGCTAACTCCAACATTCACATATAGAGTGTCTATGGTTGTTCCGAAATATATATAGATGTGTCGACATGATAGGTCGGAACATTGTATACGTGTCTATGGTATCTCAAGATTACATAATATACAATACAAGTTGATTAAGTTATGGTTGGAATAGATTTGTTACCAATTTTCACGTAGCTAAAATGAGAAAAATTATCCAATCTTGTTTTACCCATAACTTCTTCATTTTAAATCCGTTTTGAGTGAATCAAATTGCTATGGTTTCATATTGAACCCTATTTTATGAATCTAAACAGAAAAAGTATAGGTTTATAGTCAGAAAAATAAGTTACAAGTCGTTTTTGTAAAGGTAGTCATTTCAGTCGAAAGAATGACGTCTAGATGACCATTTTAGAAAACATACTTCCACTTTGAGTTTAACCATAATTTTTGGATATAGTTTCATGTTCATAATAAAAATCATTTTCTCAGAATAACAACTTTTAAATCAAAGTTTATCATAGTTTTTAATTAACTAACCCAAAACAGCCCGCGGTGTTACTACGACGGCGTAAATCCGGTTTTACGGTGTTTTTCGTGTTTCCAGGTTTTAAATCATTAAGTTAGCATATCATATAGATATAGAACATGTGTTTAGTTTATTTTAAAAGTCAAGTTAGAAGGATTAACTTTTGTTTGCGAACAAGTTTAGAATTAACTAAACTATGTTCTAGTGATTACAAGTTTAAACCTTCGAATAAGATAGCTTTATATGTATGAATCGAATGATGTTATGAACATCATTACTACCTTAAGTTCCTTGGATAAACCTACTGGAAAAGAGAAAAATGGATCTAGCTTCAATGGATCCTTGGATGGCTCGAAGTTCTTGAAGCAGAATAATGACACGAAAACAAGTTCAAGTAAGATCATCACTTGAAATAAGATTGTTATAGTTATAGAAATTGAACCAAAGTTTGAATATGATTATTACCTTGTATTAGAATAATAACCTACTGTAAGAAACAAAGATTTCTTGAGGTTGGATGATCACCTTACAAGATTGGAAGTGAGCTAGCAAACTTGAAAGTATTCTTGATTTTATGAAACTAGAACTTTTGGAATTTATGAAGAACACTTAGAACTTGAAGATAGAACTTGAGAGAGATCAATTAGATGAAGAAAATTGAAGAATGAAAGTGTTTGTAGGTGTTTTTGGTCGTTGGTGTATGGATTAGATATAAAGGATATGTAATTTTGTTTTCATGTAAATAAGTCATGAATGATTACTCATATTTTTGTAATTTTATGAGATATTTCATGCTAGTTGCCAAATGATGGTTCCCACATGTGTGAGGTGACTCACATGGGCTGCTAAGAGCTGATCATTGGAGTGTATATACCAATAGTACATACATCTAAAAGCTGTGTATTGTACGAGTACGAATACGGGTGCATACGAGTAGAATTGTTGATGAAACTGAACGAGGATGTAATTGTAAGCATTTTTGGTAAGTAGAAGTATTTTGATAAGTGTCTTGAAGTGTTTCAAAAGTGTATGAATACATATTAAAACACTACATGTATATACATTTTAACTGAGTCGTTAAGTCATCGTTAGTCGTTACATGTAAGTGTTGTTTTGAAACTTTTAGGTTAACGATCTTGTTAAATGTTGTTAACCCAATGTTTATAATATCAAATGAGATTTTAAATTATTATATTATCATGATATTATGATGTACGAATATCTATTAATATGATATATATATATATATATTAAATGTCGTTACAACGATAATCGTTACATATATGTCTCGTTTCAAAATCATTAAGTTAGTAGTCTTGTTTTTACATATGTAGTTCATTGTTAATATACTTAATGATATGATTACTTATCATAATATCGTGTTAACTATATATATATAACCATATATATGTCATCATATAGTTTTTACAAGTTTTAACGTTCGTGAATCACCGGTCAACTTGGGTGGTCAATTGTCTATATGAAACCTATTTCAATTAATCAAGTCTTAACAAGTTTGATTGCTTAACATGTTGGAAACACTTAATCATGTAAATAAAAATTTCATTTAATATATATATAAACATGGAAAAGTTCGGGTCACTACAGTACCTACCCGTTAAATAAATTTCGTCCCGAAATTTTAAGCAGTTGGAGGTGTTGACGTATCTTCTGGAAATAAATGCGGGTATTTCTTCTTCATCTGATCTTCATTCTCCCAGGTGAACTCGGGTCCTCTACGAGCATTCCATCGAACCTTAACAATTGGTATCTTGTTTTGCTTAAGTCTTTTAACCTCACGATCCATTATTTCGACGGGTTCTTCGATGAATTGAAGTTTTTCGTTGATTTGGATTTCATCTAACGGAATAGTGAGATCTTCTTTAGCAAAACATTTCTTCAAATTCGAGACGTGGAAAGTGTTATGTACAGCCGCGAGTTGTTGAGGTAACTCAAGTCGGTAAGCTACTGGTCCGACACGATCAATAATCTTGAATGGTCCAATATACCTTGGATTTAATTTCCCTCGTTTACCAAATCGAACAACGCCTTTCCAAGGTGCAACTTTAAGCATGACCATCTCTCCAATTTCAAATTCTATATCTTTTCTTTTAATGTCAGCGTAGCTCTTTTGTCGACTTTGGGCGGTTTTCAACCGTTGTTGAATTTGGATGATCTTCTCGGTAGTTTCTTGTATAATCTCCGAACCCGTAATCTGTCTATCCCCCACTTCACTCCAACAAATCGGAGACCTGCACTTTCTACCATAAAGTGCTTCAAACGGCGCCATCTCAATGCTTGAATGGTAGCTGTTGTTGTAGGAAAATTCTACTAACGGTAGATGTCGATCCCAACTGTTTCTGAAATCAATAACACATGCTCGTAGCATGTCTTCAAGCGTTTGTATCGTTCTTTCGCTCTGCCCATCAGTTTGTGGATGATAGGCAGTACTCATGTCTAGACGAGTTCCTAATGCTTGCTGTAATGTCTGCCAGAATCTTGAAATAAATCTGCCATCCCTATCAGAGACAATAGAGATTGGTATTCCATGTCTGGAGATGACTTCCTTCAAATACAGTCGTGCTAACTTCTCCATCTTGTCATCTTCTCTTATTGGCAGGAAGTGTGCTGATTTGGAGAGACGATCAACTATTACCCAAATAGTATCAAAACCACTTGCAGTCCTTGGCAATTTAGTGATGAAATCCATGGTAATGTTTTCCCATTTCCATTTCGGGATTTCGGGTTGTTGAAGTAGACCTGATGGTTTCTGATGCTCAGCTTTGACCTTAGAACACATCAAATATTCTCCTACGTATTTAGCAACATCGGCTTTCATACACGGCCACCAAAAATGTTTCTTGAGATCCTTGTACATCTTCCCCGTTCCAGGATGTATTGAGTATCTAGTTTTATGAGCTTCTCTAAGTACCATTTCTCTCATATCTCCAAATTTTGGTACCCAAATCCTTTCAGCCCTATACCGGGTTCCATCTTCCCGAATATTAAGATGCTTCTCCGATCCTTTGGGTATTTCATTCTTTAAATTTCCCTCTTTTAAAACTCCTTGTTGTGCCTCCTTTATTTGAGTAGTAAGGTTATTGTGAATCATTATATTCATAGATTTTACTAGAATAGGTTCTCTGTCCTTCCTGCTCAAGGCGTCGGCTACCACATTTGCCTTCCCTGGGTGGTAACGAATCTCAAAGTCATAATCATTCAACAATTCAATCCACCTACGCTGCCTCATATTCAGTTGTTTCTGATTAAATATGTGTTGAAGACTTTTGTGGTCGGTATATATAATACTTTTGACCCCATATAAGTAGTGCCTCTAAGTCTTTAATGCAAAAACAACCGCGCATAATTCCAAATCATGCGTCGTATAATTTTGTTCGTGAATCTTCAATTGTCTAGACGCATAAGCAATCACCTTCGTTCGTTGCATTAATACACAATTGAGACCTTGCTTTGATGCGTCACAATAAATCACAAAATCATCATTCCCTTCAGGCAATGACAATATAGGTGCCGTAGTTAGCTTTTTCTTCAATAACTGAAACGCTTTCTCTTGTTCATCATTCCATTCAAATTTCTTCCCTTTATGCGTTAATGCAGTCAAGGGTTTTGCTATTCTGGAAAAGTCTTGGATGAACCTTCTGTAGTAACCAGCTAGTCCTAAAAACTGGCGTATGTGTTTCGGAGTTTTCGGGGTTTCCCACTTTTCAACAGTTTCTATCTTTGCCGGATCCACCTTAATACCTTCTTTGTTCACTATGTGACCGAGGAATTGAACTTCTTCCAACCAAAATGCACACTTTGAAAACTTAGCGTACAATTCTTCCTTCCTCAATACTTCTAACACCTTTCTCAAATGTTCACCGTGCTCTTGGTCATTCTTTGAGTAAATAAGTATGTCATCAATGAAAACAATGACAAACTTGTCAAGGTATGGTCCACACACTCGGTTCATAAGGTCCATGAACACAGCTGGTGCATTAGTTAAACCAAATGGCATGACCATAAACTCGTAATGACCGTAACGTGTTCTGAAAGCAGTCTTTGGAATATCATCTTCTTTCACCCGCATTTGATGATACCCGGAACGTAAGTCAATCTTTGAATAAACAGACGAGCCTTGTAGTTGATCAAATAAGTCGTCGATTCTCGGTAGTGGGTAGCGGTTCTTGATGGTAAGTTTGTTCAACTCTCGGTAGTCGATACACAACCTGAATGTACCATCTTTCTTCTTGACAAACAAAACAGGAGCTCCCCACGGTGATGTGCTTGGTCGAATGAAACCACGCTCTAAAATTTCTTGTAATTGGCTTTGCAGTTCTTTCATCTCGCTGGGTGCGAGTCTGTAAGGAGCACGAGCTATTGGTGCAGCTCCTGGTACAAGATCTATTTGAAATTCAACGGATCGATGTGGGGGTAATCCCGGTAATTCTTTCGGAAATACATCGGGAAATTCTTTTGCAATGGGAACATCATTGATGCTCTTTTCTTCAGTTTGTACTTTCTCGACGTGTGCTAGAACAGCATAGCAACCTTTTCTTATTAGTTTTTGTGCCTTCAAATTACTAATAAGATGTAGCTTCGTGTTGCCCTTTTCTCCGTACACCATTAAGGGTTTTCCTTTTTCTCGTATAATACGAATTGCATTTTTGTAACAAACGATCTCCGCTTTCACTTCTTTCAACCAGTCCATACCGATTATCACATCAAAACTCCCTAACTCTACTGGTATCAAATCAATCTTAAATGTTTCACTAACCAGTTTAATTTCTCGATTTCGACATATATTATCTGCTGAAATTAATTTACCATTTGCTAATTCGAGTAAAAATTTACTATCCAAAGGCGTCAATGGACAACTTAATTTAGCACAAAAATCTCTACTCATATAGCTTCTATCCGCACCCGAATCAAATAAAACGTAAGCAGATTTATTGTCAATAAGAAACGTACCCGTAACAAGCTCCGGGTCTTCTTGTGCCTCTGCCGCATTAATATTGAAAACTCTTCCGCGGCCTTGTCCATTCGTGTTCTCCTGGTTCGGGCAATTTCTAATAATGTGGCCCGGTTTTCCACATTTATAACAAACTACATTGGCATAACTTGCTCCGACACTACTTGCTCCGCCATTACTCGTTCCGACACCATTTGTTCCTTTCGTTCTATTAACCCCTGGTCCGTAGACCTCACACTTCGTCGCGCTATGACCATTTCTTTTACACTTGTTGCAAAATTTGGTGCAGAACCCCGAGTGATACTTTTCACACCTTTGGCATAGCTGCTTCTGATTGTTGTTGTTATTGCGGTTATTATTGTTGTTAGGATGATTGTTGTAGTTGCTGTTGTTGTTGTTGTTGTTGTTGTTGGGCCGTTTGTTGTAGTTGCGATTGATGTTGCGATTGTTGGGATAATTGTTACGATTATTGTTGTAATTGCTTTTGTTGTTGTATTGGTGATTCTTATCACCGTTTTCCTCCCACTTTCTTTTGACTTGCTTCACATTGGCCTCTTCAGCAGTCTGTTCTTTAATTCTTTCTTCAATCTGGTTCACTAGTTTGTGAGCCATTCTACATGCCTGTTGTATGGAGGCGGGCTCGTATGAACTTATATCTTCTTGGATTCTTTCCGGTAATCCTTTCACAAACGCGTCGATCTTCTCTTCCTCATCTTCGAATGCTCCCGGACACAATAGGCACAATTCTATGAATCGTCTTTCGTACGTGGTAATATCAAATCCTTGGGTTCGTAACCCTCTAAGTTCTGTCTTGAGCTTATTGACCTCGGTTCTGGGACGGTACTTCTCGCTCATCAAGTGCTTGAATGCTGACCACGGTAGTGCGTACGCATCGTCTTGTCCCACTTGCTCTAGATAGGTATTCCACCATGTTAACGCAGAACCTGTGAAGGTATGCGTAGCGTACTTCACTTTGTCCTCTTCAGTACACTTACTTATGGCAAACACCGATTAGACCTTCTCAGTCCACCGTTTCAATCCGATCGGTCCTTCGGTTCCATCAAATTCCAAAGGTTTGCAGGCAGTGAATTCTTTGTAGGTGCATCCTACACGATTTCCTGTACTGCTAGATCCAAGGTTATTGTTGGTATGTAGCGCAGCCTGTACTGCGGCTATGTTTGAAGCTAGAAAAGTACGGAATTCCTCTTCATTCATATTCACGGTGTGTCGAGTAGTCGGTGCCATTTCCTTCAAAATAGTCAAATGGAACAAGTTAATCATACAGAATATTAAGAGTAGTTAATAGTATTTCGTAGCATAATATGAACTCATTTATAAAAGCTTTTTCTTCATATTAGCGTTTTATAAGTTTAAATTCGGGTAGTACCTACCCGTTAAGTTCATACTTAGTAGCTAATATACAATTCAACTACTACAATTCTATATGAAAAACTGATTATAATAATATTTCGCGTTCAAACTTTTACACAATATTTTACAAACTTACAATACCGCTTATTTTACATATAGCATGAAATATAGCACACAATAAATTTGATACAAGATGGTTGTGAAGATAATTCTAGCTAGTACACAAGTCGTTCAGCAAAGGCAATAAAGACACGTAATTCATACGTCCAGAAACAAGTCATGCATTCTGGTTTTACTAGGATTACTTCCCATCCTTGGTCTTGTGGAACATAACCATTATGGCCGTTGATAAGACAGCGTGTTGTAACGTCGTCAAAGGGACGAGGGTTACGTAATGTCCAACAGTCCTGTAACAATCTAAAAACCTCATTTCTTACCCCAATTACCGACTCCGTCACTTGTGGAAACGTTTTGTTTAATAGTTGTAGCCCGATGTTCTTGTTCTCACTTTGGTGAGAAGCGAACATTACTAATCCATAAGCATAACATGCTTCTTTATGTTGCATGTTAGCCGCTTTTTCTAAATCACGAAGTCCAATATTCGGATATATTGAGTCAAAATAATTTCTTAACCCATTGCGTAAAATAGCATTTGGGTTCCCCGCAATATATGCGTCAAAGTAAACACATCGTAACTTATGGATTTCCCAATGTGATATCCCCCATCTTTCGAACGAAAGCCTTATATAAACCAAGGCATTCTTGGAACGTTCTTCGAATGTCTTACAAACTGATCTCGCCTTAAATAGTTGTGCCGAAGAATTCTGACCGACTCTAGACAAGATTTCATCAATCATGTCTCCGGGTAGGTCTCTTAAAATATTGGGTTGTCTATCCATTTTGTGTTTTTATACTGTAAAATATACAAGAGTTAGATTCATAAAAAAAAATACTTATTAATACAAGCAATTTTTACATATATCATAAAGCATAAGCACACTATATTACATATATTACATCACACGAATACAACTATCTTATTCCGACTCGCTTGTTTCTTCTTCTTCGGTTTTGGTTCGTTTTGCCAAGTTTCTAGGGATATATGATGTTCCCCTAATACGAGCCGTCGTAATCCACATTGGTTTAGAAAAACCTGGTGGTTTAGAGGTTCCCGGGTCATTGTTACAACTTAAGGACTTCGGGGGTTGACGATACATATAAAGTTCATCGGGGTTGGAATTAGATTTCTCTATTTTTATGCCCTTTCCCTTATTATTTTCTTTTGCCTTTTTAAATTCAGTTAGGGTAATTCCTATAACATCATCGGAATTCTCGTCGGAATCCGATTCATCGGAGAATTGGTAATCCTCCCAATATTTTGCTTCCTTGGCGGAAACACCATTGACCATAATTAACCTTGGTCGGTTGGTTGAGGATTTTCTTTTACTTAACCGTTTTA
This sequence comes from Rutidosis leptorrhynchoides, assembly GCF_046630445.1. Classification (NCBI taxonomy): domain Eukaryota; kingdom Viridiplantae; phylum Streptophyta; class Magnoliopsida; order Asterales; family Asteraceae; genus Rutidosis; species Rutidosis leptorrhynchoides. The sequence goes on from NC_092339.1 coordinate 158,350,570, forward strand.
TTATTTCCCCCACCGGTTCTATTTCTTCATCCGGTTCCGATTCTTCTTCCGGTTCCGATTCTTCTTCCGGTTCCGAATCTTCTTCCGGTTCCGATTCTTCTTCCGGTTCCGACTCTTCTTCCGGTTCCTCTTCGGGAACTTGTGAATCAGTCCACGAATCATTCCAATTTACATTTGACTCTTCATTATTATTAGGTGAGTCAATGGGACTTGTTCTAGAGGTAGACATCTATCACATAATATCAAACACGTTAAGAGATTAATATATCACATAATATTCACATGTTAAAAATATATAGTTTCCAACAAAATTTGTTAAGCAATCATTTTTCAAGTAAACACGGTCGAAGTCCAGACTCACTAATGCATCCTAACAAACTCGATAAGACACACTAATGCAAAATTCTAGTTCTCTAAGACCAACGCTCGGATACCAACTGAAATGTCCCGTTCTTATTGATTAAAAACGTTCCATATTAATTGATTTCGTTGCGAGGTTTTGACCTCTATATGAGACGTTTTTCAAAGACTGCATTCATTTTAAAACAAACCATAACCTTTATTTCATCAATAAAGGTTTAAAAAGCTTTACGTAGATTATCAAATAATGATAATCTAAAATATCCTGTTTACACACGACCATTACATAATGGTTTACAATACAAATATGTTACAACAAAATAAGTTTCTTGAATGCAGTTTTTACACAATATCATACAAGCATGGACTCCAAATCTCGTCCTTATTTAAGTATGCGACAGCGGAAGCTCTTAATAATCACCTGAGAATAAACATGCTTAAAACGTCAACAAAAATGTTGGTGAGTTATAGGTTTAACCTATATATATCAAATCATAATAATAGACCACAAGATTTCATATTTCAATACACATCCCATACATAGAGATAAAAATCATTCATATGGTGAACACCTGGTAACCGACATTAACAAGATGCATATATAAGAATATCCCCATCATTCCGGGACACCCTTCGGATATGATATAAATTTCAAAGTACTAAAGCATCCGGTACTTTGGATGGGGCTTGTTGGGCCCGATAGATCTATCTTTAGGATTCGCGTCAATTAGGGTGTCTGTTCCCTAATTCTTAGATTACCAGACTTAATAAAAAGGGGCATATTCGATTTCGATAATTCAACCATAGAATGTAGTTTCACGTACTTGTGTCTATTTTGTAAATCATTTATAAAACCTGCATATATTCTCATCCCAAAAATATTAGATTTTAAAAGTGAGACTATAACTCACTTTCACAGATTTTTACTTCATCGGGAAGTAAGACTTGGCCACTGGTTGATTCACGAACCTATAACAATATATACATATATATCAAAGTATGTTCAAAATATATTTACAACACTTTTAATATATTTTGATGTTTTAAGTTTATTAAGTCAGCTGTCCTCGTTAGTAACCTACAACTAGTTGTCCACAGTTAGATGTACAGAAATAAATCGATAAATATTATCTTGAATCAATCCACGACCCAGTGTATACGTATCTCAGTATTGATCACAACTCAAACTATATATATTTTGGAATCAGCCTCAACCCTGTATAGCTAACTCCAACATTCACATATAGAGTGTCTATGGTTGTTCCGAAATATATATAGATGTGTCGACATGATAGGTCGAAACATTGTATACGTGTCTATGGTATCTCAAGATTACATAATATACAATACAAGTTGATTAAGTTATGGTTGGAATAGATTTGTTACCAATTTTCACGTAGCTAAAATGAGAAAAATTATCCAATCTTATTTTACCCATAACTTCTTCATTTTAAATCCGTTTTGAGTGAATCAAATTGCTATGGTTTCATATTGAACCCTATTTTATGAATCTAAACAGAAAAAGTATAGGTTTATAGTCGGAAAAATAAGTTACAAGTCGTTTTTGTAAAGGTAGTCATTTCAGTCGAAAGAACGACGTCTAGATGACCATTTTAGAAAACATACTTCCACTTTGAGTTTAACCATAATTTTTGGATATAGTTTCATGTTCATAATAAAAATCATTTTCTCAGAATAACAACTTTTAAATCAAAGTTTATCATAGTTTTTAATTAACTAACCCAAAACAGCCCGCGGTGTTACTACGACGGCGTAAATCCGGTTTTACGGTGTTTTTCGTGTTTCCAGGTTTTAAATCATTAAGTTAGCATATCATATAGATATAGAACATGTGTTTAGTTTATTTTAAAAGTCAAGTTAGAAGGATTAACTTTTGTTTGCGAACAAATTTAGAATTAACTAAACTATGTTCTAGTGATTACAAGTTTAAACCTTCGAATAAGATAGCTTTATATGTATGAATCGAATGATGTTATGAACATCATTACTACCTAAAGTTCCTTGGATAAACCTACTGGAAAAGAGAAAAATGGATCTAGCTTCAATGGATCCTTGGATGGCTCGAAGTTCTTGAAGCAGAATCATGACACGAAAACAAGTTCAAGTAAGATCATCACTTGAAATAAGATTGTTATAGTTATAGAAATTGAACCAAAGTTTGAATATGATTATTACCTTGTATTAGAATGATAACCTACTGTAAGAAACAAAGATTTCTTGAGGTTGGATGATCACCTTACAAGATTGGAAGTGAGCTAGCAAACTTGAAAGTATTCTTGATTTTATGAAACTAGAACTTTTGGAATTTATGAAGAACACTTAGAACTTGAAGATAGAACTTTAGAGAGATCAATTAGATGAAGAAAATTGAAGAATGAAAGTGTTTGTAGGTGTTTTTGGTCGTTGGTGTATGGATTAGATATAAAGGATATGTTATTTTGTTTTCATGTAAATAAGTCATGAATGATTACTCATATTTTTGTAATTTTATGAGATATTTCATGCTAGTTGCCAAATGATGGTTCCCACATGTGTTAGGTGACTCACATGGGCTGCTAAAAGCTGATCATTGGAGTGTATATACCAATAGTACATACATCTAAAAGCTGTGTATTGTACGAGTACGAATACGGGTGCATACGAGTAGAATTGTTGATGAAACTGAACGAGGATGTAATTGTAAGCATTTTTGTTAAGTAGAAGTATTTTGATAAGTGTCTTGAAGTCTTTCAAAAGTGTATGAATACATATTAAAACACTACATGTATATACATTTTAACTGAGTCGTTAAGTCATCGTTAGTCGTTACAAGTAAGTGTTGTTTTGAAACTTTTAGGTTAACGATCTTGTTAAATGTTGTTAACCCAATGTTTATAATATCAAATGAGATTTTAAATTATTATATTATCATGATATTATGATGTACGAATATCTATTAATATGATATATATATTAAATGTCGTTACAACGATAATCGTTACATATATGTCTCGTTTCAAAATCATTAAGTTAGTAGTCTTGTTTTTACATATGTAGTTCATTGTTAATATACTTAATGATATGATTACTTATCATAATATCATGTTAACTATATATATATAACCATATATATGTCATCATATAGTTTTTACAAGTTTTAACGTTCGTGAATCACCGGTCAACTTGGGTGGTCAATTGTCTATATGAAACCTATTTCAATTAATCAAGTCTTAACAAGTTTGATTGCTTAACATGTTGGAAACACTTAATCATGTAAATAAAAATTTCATTTAATATATATATAAACATGGAAAAGTTCGGGTCACTACATAAGGTTCCTTTGTAGTTCGGGTTGGTGTTGGTGTTGGTGTTGTTGTTGGGATTAGGGTTTCCACCATTGTTGTGCCTCTTGGAGGGGGTTTGATCGTAGTTTCTCCCCCTGTTGTTGTTGTTGTTGTTGTTGTGGTTGTTGTGGTTGTTGTCCCATTTCCTCTTTTCGCTACTACCAGCCTCAAACTTAGCCTTCTCCGACTCATCAATAAGAATCTGATTCATGAGAGTATGCGCCATGCACATTGCTTCGGGAACATTCGGTGGTTTGGATGAGGTGACGTTTCCTTTGATGGACTTAAGGAGTCCCGAGAAGTATTTCTCCATGCGCTTGAATTCGGGGGTGACCATGGTCGGACACATCAGTGCTAACTCCAAAAACCTACGATTGTAACTGTTAAGGTCATTCCCTACGGCCTTCAACTGCATGAATTCAATTTCCATCTTCTGAATTTCGGTTCTCGGACAATACTCATCAATCATAGCCGCCTTGAATTCCTCCCATGGCGTAGCATACGCCTCATCGATACCTTTCGCTTGAGCTAACGTGTTCCACCACGTTAGCGCGCCGTCAGATAGCGTGCAAGATGCAAACTTGGTTTTATTATCCTCCGAACAGTTGCTAACTCGGAATACTGATTCAAGTTTCTCGAACCATCTGGTGAGACCAACTGGTCCCTCGGTGCCGCTGAAGTTATGCGGTTTGCAGTTCTGGAATTCCTTGTATGTACACCCATTTCGAATGGGTGGAATAACCGGTGGTGGTGGCGGTGGAGCTTGGAGATTTCTTTCTGCTAGGGCTGCAGCGACCCGTTCGTTGATCATGTCCTCAATCTGGGCGGCGGTAGGTGTGGATCTTCCGTTAGCCATGATATTTTAAACAAAAATTTTGACTCAAGTCAAAATCCAGTATGCAAGTAGTAATAATACAGTATATAGTGACCAACATGGAATCAAAACATCACATGTTATTAAATAATGCATCTATGTACAAATACCACAGAATCATCGTACAGCAATGTAAATAGAACATCGTGCAAGAATTAAATAACGCAAAGTTCCATTCATTAATAATAATAAGTTTTATACATCTGAATAAGTTCGTACAATACATATGAAATACATGAAACTATATCTAGATTACATCATGAAATCTAAATACAAAGTCCTACGGTGAAGGCGGGTGAACTGCTCCTCGAGCCAACTACTCCTCGAGCTCAGTGACTCGAGCTCGAAGAGTCTCAATCTCCCTCATCAGTTCCTCGTTAGAGGGAGCTGGTGGGGCAGGCGGTGCAGGTGGGGCGGGTGGTGCTGGTGGTGCCGGTGGTGCTGATGTAGATGGTCCGGCTCCGGATGTAGACGGTACGTCCCTAGATGTAAGTGGTCCGTATCTAAATCTAGGTGGTACGGTTCCAGGAATAGTCAATACGTAACGGGGAACCTTACATATCTGTGGGTCGGCAGGGTATGGCACAACTCGTTTACGAGCAGTAACCCTACGACGATGGCCAAAAGCGTCAGTAAAAGCACGACCTCCATTCACCCCTGGAATGACGGTGCCGTCGAAACGGTACCGCTTCCTCGGCGGGGTGGAGGGTGCCTGAATAGGTCTATCAGCAGGATCCTCATCATCGCTGGAGTTGTCTGATGATGAAGAATCGGCGGATGATGAGTCATCCGAATCGTGTGGTGGTGACACTAGTGGCTGAGCTGGTAATCCGAAGCGTCCGAAGGCGGCCAACATCTGTCTGTGTCTGCCTGGCGAAATCACGAATAAACGTCCGTCGGGAGTGCGTCGGGAGTGCGTCGGCAAGGCGTGCGCATGTGGTTACGAAACGGCCCTTCCCCGAACTCCACGGGGATCTCAATACCACCAATGCGGGCTGTGACCTCGAGGGTCAGGGAGCAGACACTGGGGCAGGTGCACTAGTACCAGCTTCGGAAGTAGAAGCGCCGGGATCACTAGTGGGTGTCGGGGTCGGTGTATTGGCAGTAGCAGCAGCAGGTGTAGCAGTAGGTAGGGCGACGGGGTCTGAGTCTGTACTGCCCGAAATGCCAGCAGGTGGAACATCCGACATCTGAACAAGGAAAAATAAATTTTCCATGTCAGTATGTCATAAAGCAAGCAAATAATAGGCCAACAGTTTAAATCATGTATAACGGTAACTAGCATGGCAATAACAGTAATTCGTATGAAAGTAGCATGCAATCAAAAGCAAGTAGCATCATGCAGTAGTGAAATCATGTAGTAGCATACGGCATATAGCGGAAAAAGTAAGCAGTAGCAGGCAGTAAATTCAGCGGAAACAGGTAAACTAGCAAGTTGTAGATTAGTCCTATTAGTGAATCCTACTCGGGTCGGTCTTAGACTCACTAATGCAACCTAATTCCCTACAACCTGTGTAACGTCCTCCCAATAGGGTCTGGAAGGAACGTCACTAATATCAAAACATACCAACATATTATAATAAACGAGAACAATACTAAATGATGAATTTAACTTTAATGAGTACGCACCGGAAAATGAAATATCGTTACAATGACAGGAATAACAATATCGTAAATGTTCACATGCAGAAGTAATAAATGCGATATCTCTTGATCCTATGTCCAAGTAGCATCACATAAGCAGTAAGTATAAGAGCTTGAATCAAACAGCACCTGAGACAAAACATGCTAAAGTGTCAACCAAAAAGGTTGAGTGAAGTTCATAGGTTTAACAAAAAGTTTGTCGTTGTTTTAGACCACAAGATTTAGTTTGTAAAGTTGATCTCCCGCAGGATCAAAAAGTTATGCCAATGCGTGATATTTAGACTAAACGTTCAAGTTTTTGCCCCATGACAAGTTGTGTCTGTCCTTGTCGGTTTAATTTCATTATTAAGTAATACAATGACTTGGTCAAATGTATCAGGAACGTTACTCCCGATAGGCCTACCCCCAATAATTAAGCATGCCGCAGCAATTAAAAATATCACTGTAGGGACTTAGTCGGACATAGCCGGGTATAGCATAGTTTAACAGTTTGGTACTTGTGTCTAACGTGTAAAAAGTAAAAACAGCATGTGTCTCACCCCAAGTAAAAGTAAGTAAGTTTGCTAGCAATAAAGAGGGGCTATGAATTCACCTTAGTAAGTAGAGAGAGTGTTATTCCTCGGAATAAAGAGTTGAACGAGTGAGCAGAAAAGTCAACCTATTGACATTTAAGAGTAGTTAAGTGTTTTGCTCATGTTTAAGTTTAAGTATGTGTTTAAGTATAGTTTATTTTACTAAGTTTCTATTCCTAGTAAGTTACTATTTTTATAAAGTTTCCATTTTTTGAAAGTTTCTTATTTTACTAAGTTTCTATGACTAGAGAGTTTCTACTTTTATCAGTGTTTTCCATTTTAGGATACTTGTCGTATTAGATAAGCTTCCAATCACCCCTTTCCCTTCGAATGGCTAATTTAGATCTAGGGACTTGAGCCATAGGATCCTTTAAATCGGAAATCCAAACCCTCTGCCTAGAATCTCATAGAAACCATTTGTCAAGAAAGTTCGAAGATCTATACATCTCTAATACATATCCCAAAATGTTTTTATGTTACAATATAAGTAGTAGGTTATAGGTGCTAGTAATAGTAATAGTGTATACATGTTATTTATTTTATTTTTAATTGCATATAATTTATAACATTATTTACATGTTTCGGTAAAAATAATAACCGAAGTAAAAAGTAAAAAGTAAAAAGTAAAAAGTAAAAAAAAATAAAAAGTAAGAAAAGAATACTTACTAGTAGTAATTCTTCAAAGAGAGAATGAGAGAAATTTTGGTGTGAGTTTGAATGAGAAATGAGGGGTATTTATACTTGAAAAAATTAGGTAAAAAGAATAAAATAATTAAAAGAAAAAGAAATATTTAATTCTTAATGGGATTTTAAAATTAAAAAGTATTAAATGTTAGGTCATGGGATAATGCAAAAAATAAAATAATAAAAGTAGTTTTTCTATTAAAATTTTTAATTAAAAAGTAATTTATTTATTTATTTATTTATTTATTTATTTTTTATTTATTTTAAGGATTTTTTTTTAATGTAAATAAACAAATTTATTTAATGTTTTTCCAAGAATATTTGTCAATAATATTTTTATTTATTTTTATTTTTGTTTTATTTAATTAATAAATACAAATTTTGCATAAAAATAATAAATAATTCGGTATTTTGTATTTTTAATAATAATTATGATTTTAATTATTAAACTATAGTTTTAGTAAGTTTGTAAATATTATTACATTTATATATAATTGGATTTATTATATAGTTAAATATATAATACATTAACTAAATAATAAAAGTGATACAAAGTTTATATACTTAGTTAAATTATGTCAAATTATATAAATTAATAATATATTATTTATTTAAGCGTACATTATTGACTAAAAATTACTATTCGGTCAATATTTAATTGTATATAACAACCCTTAATACATATAGTCAGACATATAACCCTAGGGTTAATTCAGTAATTTAGAAGTCGAAAAGTGAGGGTTGTTACAGTACCTCCCCGTTAATAAAAACTTCGTCCCGAAGTTTTAGGTAGACTTCTCGGATGCATCAGCGGTTGAGAAGAGATGGGGATATTTCTGTTTCATTTGGTCTTCACGTTCCCAGGTATGTTCGGGGCCTTGCGTGTTTTCCAAAGGATAAAATATTGTTTTGTTTCAAGCGTTTAAGTCATACAAACCATAATCTCTATAGGTTCTTCTACGAAGTGCATTTTATCATTAATGCAGAGATCATTCAAAATGATGATGTTATGCAAGTCATTTCAGTAAATTGGATACATGAAATGTGTTATGAATAATATTGAGCTCATTTAAAACCTTGAGCGTTTATGCTGCAATATTAGGCAGACAAAACAGAGAGGAGTTCATGAAAATCATAGTCATGAAATTTGATTGAGATCGTCATTCTTTATAACAAGAATGATGAATTAGAGTTTTATCGACATTAAATAATATGGATAAAGTAATTCGATTATAGAAAGAGTATAAACGAAGCTATCGTAAAAGAGTAAATGAGAAAATTAAATGTTTGCCTTAACTTTTGACGTAGTTACGATTGATTTCCGGATTTCAAGGAATTAAAGAAATCTTCGAAATCTTTATAAGATTTGATTTTTCGGTAATTACAGAAATTAGAATTTTCTTTAATTAAAGGCGGTGAATTGCTTCGATTGCTGTGTCTGGAATTTTTGCTATAAATTAGCTTCTTCCGTTTCATTATCTTCACCACTTATATACTTTCTTTCTCAATTCATACTTCCAAAATTTTTGTTAATATGCTCAATCCAGTTCTTGTCTTTGACATTATATTGGTTATCGCCACAATCATCCTTCTTTTCCAACTCCCACCAGAGGAGTCTGTTTACTTCTACTATGCTCTAGAATTTATTGTGTTTTTAGTTCTCCCGTGTCTTTATATTGCTATACGCATTGATATACACGGTTTGTAATTTCAGTGTTGTTATCGGGATTTATATTTTCCCTTATATGTCGAAGCTTCATGCTTTTGTAAAGCAAGTAATGGTCCAGAATTCGTAGGTATGAAGTTTTGAATGATCAGGATATTCAAAACAGAAGGAAAGGTAATAGCACGATTTGATTTGTCATATTACCAGAATATCCGGAAAAGATCGAATTATCAAGAAAAATATTTTCTTGATATGTTTAGAGTTTAAATAGATAAGAGTCGTGTAACATGGCAAATGATGATTATAAAGTCTATGAATCATCATCTTCCATTAAAAATTTAGCATGACTTACTGTAATATAATCACGTTGGCCTGACGTCATTATATTATACTAACTCATGCTTCAATTCCCAACACTACTTCAAATCATTCATAATTTAAACTTGAACTTTTCAGAATATAGAAACTAAAACAGTTTCCTTTATGATGTGATAAAGATATCGCAAAGAGATAATTAATTGCTGACAAGAATCGTTATAAAGATATCTTCAGAAATATAGAGGATATTTATAATGAAAGATACAGTGATATCTCAGAATTTCTAAGTTCCAATGACGAGAAAAATTCTTTTGTTTCCTCTGCATTTAATGCTACCATATCTGAATCATTGGTTATCAATCTGAGATGGTTTCAAGAAATTTTATTTTTTTTAGATGATTAAACGCTGATTGTAATCGTCAACGGATCTAATGGTTAACGAATAGGCGTTGTTGATGATAATTTCGGTGGTTTGATGTGATAATTCATCATAGAATACGAATGAATATAATTCATGAATGTAGTGATCTTTAGGAAGATAACACCTGCTAAAGCTTTACTTGAATTCTGGTATGTTAATTTCAGAATGTGTAATTAAATTTGTATGAAAATGATTGTGTATCACAGTGAAGGCAGTGAGTATAATTAATGATTTATGAATCGAAATTGAAGAATGTACAGTGTATTTATGTGAGATGTAAATATTTCTCGGGTATTACCTACCCGTTAAAATATTTTCACAATTAACAGTTTTTACAATCTTTATGAAGATATACGTTCATATATGTATTCTTCAAATATAATCATTGATTTAATGAGTTAATATATATTAAACTCATTTGATTTGCGGTTTGGAACGAGAGTAAATAATCTCCAAAATCTTAGAGATTTCATAATTGTTGCGAAATATTTCGCTAATGAAGTTATGAATCAATACATTCATCATTATACTTGATTTATTATGAAATGGAGTTTATTGTGCTGAAGCAGTGATTAACAATTGTTAAGTCATTAGCGAAGGGTGTACATCATAGCATATTAGTGATATGAATTAACCAAGTAGTACATATTAGTTGAGATTCTCACGTAATTGCTTAGTACGACAAGATTTATTATTGTTCCAAATCATATATATATAAGGTACACATATATAATTCTTCACGAAGAATGAGTCAATACATCTTAACTCTTTATTGCTAATATTCCTTCATATCTATGGGGCGTATCATGTTGATGTTTGAGGTACTGAGTGTGTTGTTGAGGCGGGGGATGCGAATGTTGTTGTTGATGAAGCTGATGCTGTTAGTGGTGATGTTGATGGTACTGGTGGTGATGCTGGTTATGCTGCTGGTGCTGCTGCTGGTGTTCGTAGGTTTCGCACCAGATTTTCCAGAGCCACTACTCGAGCGCGAAGCTCGTTGACTTCTTCTATTATTCCGGGATGATTGGTGGTTGGAACAAGGGGGTGAATAAGATCTAGAATCTTCGATATTATATATTCGTGACGGGATACCCTGGAAAGAAGAGAGAAAATGGTGTTTCGGACTGGTTCGCCGGTAAGCGCTTCAGGTTCTTCGCCAAGAGGTGAATTCGGTTGGTGGAAGGGATCACCTTCTTCTTGTCTCCATTGTGTGACAACCCGGAAATTTCGAACCAAATTTAAACTTTAATCTTTATATGTTTCCGACACGATAAGCAATATTTGTTAAGTTAAATTGCAAGAATTTTAAACTATGTTCATACATTCATTCAACCTCGACCATGTTTCAACGATTCACGAACCATTAAACGAATATGATTATATATGTATATGTGTATATATATTATAACTTGAAACGTAAACAAAATATTAGATTAAATACTTTATATGATTGTATCTGTTTCAAAATATTTATCAATGGAATTAGAAGATAAGATCAAATGATTGAATTATCAGATATATTGAATTATGATTACAAGTCTCTGTTGAAAGGCCCACGTTGATTTGAGAAATCTTTCCATTTTAACAATATTTGGAAAATGGTAAAGTGATTTATAAATAAGAATAAATTGTCAATCATTGAGAACTAGACAAAGGATAGTGGAAGATTGAATCTCATAAAGACTCGATTAATCTATTTAGTTTCAAACGTACAAAAACGTTTTCAGTTTAAAAAGAACTTTATTATTAAAACGTATATAACTTTTATAAATATCTAGAACCACTTTTGACAACTCATTACTTAACTAGTATGATAAAGATAATGATATTTATATTTTATTTTATTAAATATATATAACAATTTAAATTAATATTATATATATTTATACGCGTATTATACGTACATAGTTTTATACTTTTACTATACTTAAACTTTACCTTTACTTTATTTTTACTTTACTTTAACTTTAATAATTCACTTTAATAATTCATACTTTAATAATTCACTTTAATAATTCATACTTTAATAATTCACTTTAATAATTCATACTTTAATAATTCACTTTAATAATTCATACTTTAATAATTCACTTTAATAATTCATACTTTAATAATTCACTTTAATAATTCAAAAATCTATTATAAATAGAATTCAATAGGTTTCATTATTTCATAGAAACTTGAAAATATTTTTCTCTAAACTCTCTCAATCGATTTACATATATATATTTACTCCATATTATTTCAAGATATTATTAGTATACATAAAATATTACGACGGAGTGCTGTCCGAGTGATTTCAAAATTGTTTTTCGAGTAGGATAGGATTAAGGAAATTATGGGTTATAGCTATGGAGGTGATTGAGTATGGTTCATGGGTATGCTCGTGAGGTCAATATAGTGTTTATCATTTCCGTTGCGTCTACGTACCTTTCCTGCAATATTGAATCTCAATATTGATACGTGAGTACTCATAATTTAACTTTTACATACTAATAGTGTATCCCTGACTAGTGCTCGAGTATTTAGGATTATACATGCTTGTACTTTTGATATTGCCCTTAGACAGGTTAGATTGAATATTGAATTAGTTACACTTGCGGTTGAGATAAGGTATAAGATATGCATGTCCTTGGAAAGCTAGCGAAAAATTAAGAACTTTTCCTTTAGATATCGAATGGTTTCGATGAACGGATTAAAAGTTATAATCAATTGAATTTTCTATATTTTTATTAAAAATGATTATTATTATCGTCGTTTTTATCGTCGTTCTAGTTTTATCTTATTATTATCATTATTATTATCTTTATCAATAAAATGGATTTATCATTAAAAATTGTTATTTTTTTTTATTATTACTATCGTTATTATTGTTAAAGTTATAATTAGTATTATTATTATTATTATCCAATTATTATTATTATTATTATTATTATTATTATTATTATTATTAGTATTATTATTATTATTATCATTATTAATATATATATCATTATTTAAAAATGGATATTGTCATTGTTATTATTATTATTACTATATTATCATTAAGATAATTATTAGTATTATCCTTAAAAATGTTATAGTAACTATCATTATTAATATTAGTGTAATTAAAACAAATATTTGTAACACCTAATTATTTTGATTACTATTATTATCATTATTATGAACACGATATAAAAGACGATTAAAAGCTATTAAACGAAACGATTAGGAAATAATGAGTAAGAGTATCATGATGAAATTAAAATATTATAAGATATTGATTTAGATAAAATTATCGTTCTTATTATTTTTATCATTACTATTATTATTAAAAATATCGTTAGTATTAAAACTATCATTTTAACAAAAATTATCATTTTAATAGAAATGTCATTGTTACTATAAAATATCATTATTATTATTATTTTAAATAGAATTATTATTTTAAAGATAATATTAAAAATTATCGTAAATATTAAAGTTATCATAATTAGAATTATCGTTTTATCATAATGTCATCTTAGTAATTATAAATATTGATATTTTTATAATAATTATTATTATTACAAAATAATACAACTTTTACTTATTATCATTATAGATATTATTTTATCAAATAAATATGTGATACAAACATATTTTACTAAGTGTAATAACTTACTTTAATAATACCTATCATATTATCTTTATGATATTAAATGAACCCTATAAATTTTATTACTTAATATATATAAAAGTATATTATATTATATAAATTTAATATAAAATTTTATTTATTAATAAATAAATTATATTATTTACTCTAATAAATCTTTTAAAAATATAAAATGACGATATTTAAACTATATATTAATCATGTATAGATTTTTGGAAATTATTTTGAGTCAAATTTACTTTTATTGACTTTTGCATATTAGTCTCGAGCATTAGGATTGTGGTACACTATGACTTGGCCTAATTTGTTAGACAAATATTGACCAACACATAATTATATATAATTAATTTAGGTTCGTGAATCCGAGGCCAACCTTGCACTTGTTCAATGACGTTATATGTATTTTTACTACGAAATACAGTATGGTGAGTTTCATTTGCTCCCTTTTTAAATGCTTTTGCAATATATATTTTTGGGACTGAGAATACATGCGCTGTTTTTTATAAATGTTTGACGAAATAGACACAAGTAATTGAAACTACATTCTATGGTTGAATTATCGAAATCGAATATGCCCCTTTTTATTAAAGTCTGGTAATCTAAGAATTAGGGAACAGACACCCTAATTGACGCGAATCCTAAAGATAGATCTATTGGGCCTAACAAACCCCATCCAAAGTACCGGATGCTTTAGTACTTCGAAATTTATATCATGTCCGAAGGAGGATCCCGGAATGATAGGGGATATTCTTATATGTATCTAGTTAATGTCGGTTACCAGGTGTTCACCATATGAATGATTATTTTTGTCTCTATGCATGGGACGTATATTTATGAGAACTGAAAATGAAATTCTTGTGGTCTATTAAAATGATGGAAATAAATGATTATGATAAACTAATGAACTCACCAACCTTTTGGTTGACACTTTAAAGCATGTTTATTCTCAGGTGTTAAAGAAATCTTCCGCTGTGCATTTGCTCATTTTAAAGATATTACTTGGAGTCTTTCATAGCATATTTCGAAGAACGTTGCATTCGAGTCATTGAGTTCATCAAAGATCATTATTAAATCAATTTATAGTTGGATAGTGGATATTATGAAATGGTATGCATGCCTGTCAATTTTCGATGTAAAGAAATTTTGTCTTTTAAAAACGAATGCAATATTTGTAAAATGTATCATATAGAGGTCAAATACCTCGCAATGTAATCAACTATTGTGAATCGTTTATAATGTATATGAACGGGTCATTTCAGTTGGTATCAGAGCGGTGGTCTTAGCGAACCAGGTCTGCATTAGTGTGTCTAACTGATAGTCGTTAGGATGCATTAGTAAGTCTGGACTTCGACCGTGTCTGCATTTCAAAAGTTTTGCTCATCATTTTTGTCGGAAATTACCTGCTTATCATTCTTAGTCTAGACACATCTTATTGCATTGATTGCATGAATAGTGTATAGACAAAATTCATATCTTAGCGTATCTACTAATTCATATCTTAGCGTATCTGTTACAGTAAACTTTGCCTGACATATTCCGTGAATTCCTCCGTAATCTATGAAACCTTTTGCTCTATATAATTAGAATACCACCCGATAGCCGGAAAATCATTTCATATCGAAAAATTCTTTATTCAATCGTACGAAATGGAATTCGTCATTAGTTCAAGTCCCTCGGATTCCGAAATGGAATCCCACTCAAGTTCCGAAAGCAGTGTGACCGGAATGGATCAACCAATTAGTCATCATCTATTCTGGATGAATTGGGGATGGGTTCGTAGCCTCCTTAATCATTGGAGACAAGAAGAAGGTGATCCCTTCCATCCACCACATTGCCCTCTTGGCGAAGAACCTGAAGCACTTACCGGCGAACCTATCCGAAACACCATTTTCTCTCTTATTTCTAGAGTATCTCGTCACGATTACATACTACACCAAATTCTAGATTTTATTTATCCGCTCGTCCGAACCGACAATCACCCCGGTATAATAGAAGAAGTCAACGAGCTTCGCGCTCGGGTAGTGGCTTTGGAGAATATGGTGCAAAGGTTACAAACACCAGCAGCAGCACCAACAGCATAAACAGTACCACCATCGGCAACACCAACAGTACCATCACCACCACCAACAACAACATCCACATCCCACACCGCAACATCATAATATGTATCTCAAACGTCAACGTCATACGCCCTGTAAATATCCAGGAATATCAACAACAACAAACGATGAAGTATTAATTCATAAACTTCATTGAAGAGATATCTCTGCGGCAGTTATGTAATCTCCAAAATCTTAGAGATTATTTAATTCTGACCGTAAATCGGATGAGTGAACGAAGATGGTAGAGTAGAAACTTTGATCGAAAATGGTGTACGATTTACAAGCTAGAATTGTTTTACCGACAGCATCAACAGGACCGTAGCATCATCAACACAGTCAGTGCCGTCAGTATCGTCAGAATCAACATCACCTGTAACATCACAAACTCTGTCAGTTCAAGAATCATTGTGGACATCATTACGAATCAACAACAAATATATTGTATCAACGAGTTATGAAGTATTAACTCATTTCCAATCGAAAGATTTATATGTATAAATTTTTAAACCATAATAAATCTTCCTGTACTAAGCTATTATGTGTGAATCTTAACTACTCAGTTAATTCATATTACAAATATGCAATGATGTACGTCCTTCGTCCGCAACTTAACCATCGTTAATTACAATCTCTGTCTCAATTCAATAAAAAATCCAATTTATAATAAATCAAGTGTATTATTCGAATATATGTTTGATTTTACGCTTTCATCATCGATGTACTCGAAACTTTTCAAATAACATCATTCGTACCTTGCGAAGTTCACAAGAATTTCACGAAAACCAACAAATAACAAAGTAATGATTCATAATTTCAATATTATTGAAGAAATACTTATGCAATTTATAAAGTTTTAGGGATTACTCAATTCTAGTTCCAACCATAAAACAAATGAGTTTAATTTAATATTAACTCATTAAATCTATATTACATCTAAAGAAAATATACACATATATTTTCATAAAGACTGTAATAAACTTCTTTTGTACAAAATATTAATTGTGAAAATTTTTTTAACGGGTAGGTAATACCCGAGAGATATATAAATTCACAATTAATATATTACATTTTTCGAAACTGATTCAGCAATCATCAATTATACTCCCTACTTTCACAACAATATCCATTCTTTCATATAAATCAAAACAACCATACTCATTCAAAATTTAATTACATATTCTGATTTTGAAATCTCAAAAATCAACTTGAGATATGACCAAAATCATCACTCTTAGATCCTTACATCTTTATTTTGACTTCAAAACTGTGTTAGAACATCAAATATATGTTAACGATTACAATCTGTGTTCAAACCCTTCGAAATTCCTGAAGACACTTCAACTAAGGAACAATCGAGATGATGATCCAACCACATGTTACCCACATTTATACACCTGAAAAACTCTCAAAACCCAAGTCATAGTTCGACACGTATCCGTGTTAGACCCTTTGGCATTTACTAGCTAAAATAACTTTTCAATTCCGTTTCAAAATAGACAGTTTTGTCACAGCTCCAGCAAGTCACCTTCGACTTCTCAATCAAAACAGTCTTATTATAACCTCGATAGATACGTTGCCCTTTCGCCAACGTTATCGAGGAATCGTTTATATTCACCACATTAGCAATAAACTTACCAACAACTTCATTGATCTTTGACTTTCCAAAAAAAAAAATCATTATAATTATCGAAACCCTATCATATACTCATTCGTACCTTATAACAAGAATTGCCATACCAATTATTGAGAATCAGTAATCAGTATTTTGAAACCTCGCAGCATGTCTACATCAACAATTACATATACACACAACGTCTACCTCCAACACTTACATTCTTTGAATGAGAAATTTCTGAAAAACACCCTAAACTGCGAACCAGTTCTCGAAATTTTGAAAAATGCTGATGAAGCAGCAAAAACTGTAAACGACCTTAACAGTAAAAAGTTGGATGATAAAGGATAGTATATTGGCAAACCTCAGAAAAAGAGAAGCTTTGGAACTGGAAAACGGATTGAGCAAAGTATGAATGAGGCTGTGGACAAATCACAAAGGCTGAACCTGCCTTCAAAGAATCCAAATGATTCAGTACTTGCTGAAGTCATTAACGAATACCTTGCTCCTGACTCTAAACCCTTGCGAACAATATCCTTCATCATCCTATGATATTAGACATTCTAAGATATCATCGTATCTTTCATTATAAATATCATCCATACTTCTGAAGATATTTTTATAATTATTCTTATCTGAAATCATTTACCTCTTCGCGCTATTTGTATTATATCATAAAAGAAACTATTTTAGTTTCTAAATTCTGAAACATTCGAGTTTAAAATAGGAATATTCTTGAAGAAGTGTTGGGAGCTGAAGCATGAGTTAGTATAATATAATGACACTTGATCAACGTGATTATATTACAGTAATTCATGCTGAGTTTCTAAATAAAACATGATGATTCACAGATCATAACGTCATCATGTGCTATGTTACACGACTCTTGTATTCTCTTTGATCTCTAAATATCAAGAAAATATTTCTTGATGGTTCGGCCTTTTCCGAGGTATTCTGGTAATTTGACAAGTGAAGATCGTGTCATTACAATTTCCTTCCTAGAACATTAACAATGTTCATTCCAAAATTTATATCTGCGAATTCTGGACCATTACAAGCGGTGCTTAATCGCAAGAAGAAGAAACGGAAGGACAAAGCTCCGAACTAGAAATGAGAGTATAAATCATAGCAAATAGAAGAGAGCATTAACTGTGGATGACAATGATTATAGAAGAAGCAAGGACTTTGAAATATAAGGGAAGATATAAAACCCAACAACAACCCAGAAATCACAAACCGTATATATCAATGCATATAGCAATATAAAGACACGGGAGAACTAAAAACACTATAAAACCAAGAGTATAGTAGAAGTAAATAGATTCTTCCGGCGGTAGATGAAAAAGAAGAATGACCGAGATGAAAGTTAGAAGTATATCGAGAATCAGAACTGGATGGAGCATATTGATGAATACTTTAAAATATGAGTTGAGGGGGAAAGAATAGAAGGTGATGAAACATGACTAGGAACTTAGAAATCAACAGATTTAACTCACACAATGGCGGAATAAGTGAATCAAACCCTCTAGTGAATAGGTTAAGTTTTTTTTTTGATTAATTTAGTCAAACCACAACTAAATCAAGTGTGATTAGATCAACACCTAGAGCTATTATTCACCACCTGGGTGATTTGGACTGAGAGAGAATCGGAGGAGCTCACTAGATCTGAGTGTGTGTAACAAATGAGAGGCTTAACCTAAAATGAAGAACATAAGACTTTATATACCCCTGCTGTTGACTCACCTATACGATTCATTCATCATACGTACGAGTTGGCTTCATCAATCGTACGGGTGATCACTCACTCGTGTCTTCTCATTTAGGTTGTAATTGTGACTTAGCTCAGCATCAACCGTGCGTATGAGCCTGTCAGCTGTACTAGTGAGGCTTCACTCGTACGTCTGACTAAGTCTAACATAGTTAAACATCTAAATCTCGTTCCTGCAGTTCCTGTAACCACATACAAACACGGATAGGATAATAACGAGCAATCATGGTGGCCTGTAAACTGTTGTACCTGCAATGGACGCGGGTAGATGTTTAGAAACTTGCATAAAATGCATCAACAGAAGGTGTGAGTTGTAAGGAAACGAAGGAGGTGAATTTAAAAGAAAATCTCCTACAGAACAATTAAAATGGACGATCGCATTTAAAGCGGATCCTAATTCCCTTGATTACCGGAGAGTCAAATCTTATTAAGAAGATTTTCTTCAAATCCCTTGAAATCTGGTAATCAATCATATCTACGTCAAATGATAAGATGAATCTACACTTACTCATTTCACTCTTCTATGTTAGCTTCATTCGTACTCTTCATATAAATGGATTGTTTATCCAAATTATTCGCGGATGAATAACTCTAATTTTCAGCCCGTATGCATCATGAAAACATACTTATTATCATTCACGACCTTTCCACTCAAATTTCGGGACGAAATTTCTTTAACGGGTAGGTACTGTGACAACCCGGAAATTTCGAACCAAATTTAAACTTTAATCTTTATATGTTTCCGACACGATAAGCAATATTTGTTAAGTTAAATTGCAAGAATTTTAAACTATGTTCATACATTCATTCAACCTCGACCATGTTTCAACGATTCACGAACCATTAAACGAATATGATTATATATGTATATGTGTATATATATTATAACTTGAAACGTAAACAAAATATTAGATTAAATACTTTATATGATTGTATCTGTTTCAAAATATTTATCAATGGAATTAGAAGATAAGATCAAATGATTGAATTATCAGATATATTGAATTATGATTATAAGTCTCTGTTGAAAGGCCCACGTTGATTTGAGAAATCTTTCCGTTTTAACAATATTTGGAAAATGGTAAAGTGATTTATAAATAAGAACAAATTGTCAATCATTGAGAACTAGACAAAGGATAGTGGAAGATTGAATCTCATAAAGACTCGATTAATCTATTTAGTTTCAAACGTACAAAAACGTTTTCAGTTTAAAAAGAACTTTATTATTAAAACGTATATAACTTTTATAAATATCTAGAACCACTTTTGACAACTCATTACTTAACTAGTATGATAAAGATAATGATATTTATATTTTATTTTATTAAATATATATAACAATTTAAATTAATATTATATATATTTATACGCGTATTATACGTACATAGTTTTATACTTTTACTATACTTAAACTTTACCTTTACTTTATTTTTACTTTACTTTAACTTTAATAATTCACTTTAATAATTCATACTTTAATAATTCACTTTAATAATTCATACTTTAATAATTCACTTTAATAATTCATACTTTAATAATTCACTTTAATAATTCATACTTTAATAATTCACTTTAATAATTCATACTTTAATAATTCACTTTAATAATTCAAAAATCTATTATAAATAGAATTCAATAGGTTTCATTATTTCATAGAAACTTGAAAATATTTTTCTCTAAACTCTCTCAATCGATTTACATATATATATTTACTCCATATTATTTCAAGATATTATTAGTATACATAAAATATTACGACGGAGTGCTGTCCGAGTGATTTCAAAATTGTTTTTCGAGTAGGATAGGATTAAGGAAATTATGGGTTATAGCTATGGAGGTGATTGAGTATGGTTCATGGGTATGCTCGTGAGGTCAATATAGTGTTTATCATTTCCGTTGCGTCTACGTACCTTTCCTGCAATATTGAATCTCAATATTGATACGTGAGTACTCATAATTTAACTTTTACATACTAATAGTGTATCCCTGACTAGTGCTCGAGTATTTAGGATTATGCATGCTTGTACTTTTGATATTGCCCTTAGACAGGTTAGATTGAATATTGAATTAGTTACACTTGCGGTTGAGATAAGGTATAAGATATGCATGTCCTTGGAAAGCTAGCGAATAATTAAGGACTTTTCCTTTAGATATCGAATGGTTTCGATGAACGGATTAAAAGTTATAATCAATTGAATTTTCTATATTTTTATTAAAAATGATTATTATTATCGTCGTTTTTATCGTCGTTCTAGTTTTATCTTATTATTATCATTATTATTATCTTTATCAATAAAATGGATTTATCATTAAAAATTGTTTTTTTTTTATTATTACTATCGTTATTATTGTTAAAGTTATAATTAGTATTATTATTATTATTATCCAATTATTATTATTATTATTATTATTATTATTATTATTATTATTATTATTATTATTATTATTATTATTATTATTATTAGTATTATTATTATTATTATCATTATTAATATATATATCATTATTTAAAAATGGATATTGTCATTGTTATTATTATTATTACTATATTATCATTAAGATAATTATTAGTATTATCCTTAAAAATGTTATAGTAACTATCATTATTAATATTAGTGTAATTAAAACAAATATTTGTAACACCTAATTATTTTGATTACTATTATTATCATTATTATGAACACGATATAAAAGACGATTAAAAGCTATTAAATGAAACGATTAGGAAATAATGAGTAAGAGTATCATGATGAAATTAAAATATTATAAGATATTGATTTAGATAAAATTATCGTTCTTATTATTTTTATCATTACTATTATTATTAAAAATATCGTTAGTATTAAAACTATCATTTTAACAAAAATTATCATTTTAATAGAAATGTCATTGTTACTATAAAATATCATTATTATTATTATTTTAAATAGAATTATTATTTTAAAGATAATATTAAAAATTATCGTAAATATTAAAGTTATCATAATTAGAATTATCGTTTTATCATAATGTCATCTTAATTATTATAAATATTGATATTTTTATAATAATTATTATTATTACAAAATAATACAACTTTTACTTACTATCATTATTGATATTATTTTATCAAATAAATATGTGATACAAACATATTTTACTAAGTGTAATAACTTACTTTAATAATACCTATCATATTATCTTTATGATATTAAATGAACCCTATAAATTTTATTACTTAATATATATAAAAGTATATTATATTATATAAATTTAATATAAAATTTTATTTATTAATAAATAAATTATATTATTTACTCTAATAAATCTTTTAAAAATATAAAACGACGATATTTAAACTATATATTAATCATGTATAGATTTTTGGAAATTATTTTGAGTCAAATTTACTTTTATTGACTTTTGCATATTAGTCTCGAGCATTAGGATTGTGGTACACTATGACTTGGCCTAATTTGTTAGACAAATATTGACCAACACATAATTATATATAATTAATTTAGGTTCGTGAATCCGAGGCCAACCTTGCACTTGTTCAATGACGTTATATGTATTTTTACTACGAAATACAGTATGGTGAGTTTCATTTGCTCCCTTTTTAAATGCTTTTGCAATATATATTTTTGGGACTGAGAATACATGCGTTGTTTTTTATAAATGTTTGACGAAATAGACACAAGTAATTGAAACTACATTCTATGGTTGAATTATCGAAATCGAATATGCCCCTTTTTATTAAAATCTGGTAATCTAAGAATTAGGGAACAGACACCCTAATTGACGCGAATCCTAAAGATAGATCTATTGGGCCTAACAAACCCCATCCAAAGTACCGGATGCTTTAGTACTTCGAAATTTATATCATGTCCGAAGGAGGATCCCGGAATGATAGGGGATATTCTTATATGTATCTAGTTAATGTCGGTTACCAGGTGTTCACCATATGAATGATTATTTTTGTCTCTATGCATGGGACGTATATTTATGAGAACTGAAAATGAAATTCTTGTGGTCTATTAAAATGATGGAAATAAATGATTATGATAAACTAATGAACTCACCAACCTTTTGGTTGACACTTTAAAGCATGTTTATTCTCAGGTGTTAAAGAAATCTTCCGCTGTGCATTTGCTCATTTTAAAGATATTACTTGGAGTCTTTCATAGCATATTTCGAAGAACGTTGCATTCGAGTCATTGAGTTCATCAAAGATCATTATTAAATCAATTTATAGTTGGATAGTGGATATTATGAAATGGTATGCATGCCTGTCAATTTTCGATGTAAAGAAATTTTGTCTTTTAAAAACGAATGCAATGTTTGTAAAATGTATCATATAGAGGTCAAATACCTCGCAATGTAATCAACTATTGTGAATCGTTTATAATGTATATGAACGGGTCATTTCACATTGATTGAGTCGGCTATGAACCCATCCCCAATTCATCCAGAATAGATGATGGCTTATTGGTTCGTTTGTTCCGGTTACGCTGTCGTGGGAGCTTGAAGAGTTTGAGAAATTCATATTATATGTTTGGAATAGGGTTTGATATGAAATGGGTATTGAATACCGAATGATATATTCGTCTCCTTGAATACGTATTTATAGCAAAAAGATTTCCGTAATTTACGGAGGAAATTTAGGATAAGTGGTAGACAAAGTTTATAGACATGATAATATATGATAAGATATGATGTGTCATCCATTTATGTAATAATGGTGGTATGACGTGTTGAGATTTGTAACCAGATATTGATTAAAGAATTTCAATTCGTATACTGTGATAACCCAATAATATTTTCCGGTTCGCAAACCGATGCATAAAGGCATAAGATACGTGAGTGTTTGAAGTAGTAGCAGGAGCTTGTGGACGAACCGTTATCTTCAATAACATATAGAAGTTTGATAAACTTGATAGGTCATAAGTTTGAAAAAAAAATAAGTGGAATAAAGATGAATATGATATAAATGAAACACTTTATTTTATTAAGAACAAGGCTTTAAACAAGCCTTCTTATTACACGATTCGGGGATAGAAATAGTTTAAGGCCTAGCCTTTGCATAGATAGAAAATAACTAGGAAATATTAAGATTTAAGTAGTCTTCATACTTCTTCTTCTCGTCCTCAACCTCCTTCATAAACTTCTCAAACTTGTCGTTCTTCTCCTTTTGTTCCTCATAAAGATACTCGATGTTATCATAAAGATTGGAAACATCATTGTTGATTACATGGTACTTGTGGTCCCTTATAGAAAGTTGATTATTCACGCGGTTTTCCTCCATCTTCAATCTAAGGTCAACATCTTCTCTTAGGCAAGAGAGAGATTGCTTCCCCCATCGGGTATTTCTATCACCTTCATACTTCACCAACTTTATCTCTTTCTTTAGTTCAGCATTTTCCTCCATGAGCTTCTTGATCGCTAGGTCTTTTTCCTTCATTTGAAAATCGATCCTTGCAATATGGCGATTTAGGTCATCGGTAGTTTTTCGCAGATTCATGAGCTCGTACTTGGCATCAACTTCATCGTAGAAAGGAGATCGGGATCTTTTCTTTGACGGCCCCGTTTCTTCAAGACATTTCCTCTTGTCTTTATTCCTCGGGGTTGGATAGTATTCAGGAGACCCATGTAACTTTAGAGTAGTATTTGGGCTATAATTTGGTGAGGGAGGACCACCAAAGCCATAAGGTGGACTTTGGACTGGTCTTTCTGTGGAAGACCTTTCAGTATCTTTTTCGGTTGGCTTGAAAAGATTCATTTTGGTCGTTTGATGATAATTAGACATCCTAACATTAGGAAGGAGATTTTGATCAGTTTTAGGATAGGATTGTAAGACATATGTTTTAAGATTACAAGGCAATCCTAAGTGCTTTAAAGTCTAAGGCAGGAAAGGTTATAGTTTCCTAGATTGCTAAGGCACCCTAGCTAACAAGTAAGGCACACATAAAAATGCAATTCTGGTTCTCTATAACAGCCTGGTTATGCTCTGATACCAATCTGTAACGTCCTCCCAATAGGGTCTGGAAGGAACGTCACTAATATCAAAACATACCAACATATTATAATAAACGAGAACAATACTAAATGATGAATTTAACTTTAATGAGTACGCAGCAGAAAATGAAATATCGTTACAATGACAGGAATAACAATATCGTAAATGTTCACATGAAGAAGTAATAAATGCGATATCTCTTGATCCTATGTCCAAGTAGCATCACATAAGCAGTAAGTATAAGAGCTTGAATCAAACAGCACCTGAGACAAAACATGCTAAAGTGTCAACCAAAAAGGTTGAGTGAAGTTCATAGGTTTAACAAAAAGTTTGTCGTTGTTTTAGACCACAAGATTTAGTTTGTAAAGTTGATCTCCCGCAGGATCAAAAAGTTATGCCAATGCGTGATATTTAGACTAAACGTTCAAGTTTTTGCCCCATGACAAGTTGTGTCTGTCCTTGTCGGTTTAATTTCATTATTAAGTAATACAATGACTTGGTCAAATGTATCGGGGACGTTACTCCCGATAGGCCTACCCCAATAATTAAGCATGCCGCAGCAATTAAAAATATCACTGTAGGGACTTAGTCGGACATAGCCGGGTATAGCATAGTTTAACAGTTTGGTACTTGTGTCTAACGTGTAAAAAGTAAAAACAACATGTGTCTCACCCCAAGTAAAAGTAAGTAAGTTTGCTAGCAATAAAGAGGGGCTATGAATTCACCTTAGTAAGTAGAGAGAGTGTTATTCCTCGGAATAAAGAGCTGAACGAGTGAGCAGAAAAGTCAACCTATTGACATTTAAGAGTAGTTAAGTATTTTGCCCATGTTTAAGTTTAAGTATGTGTTTAAGTATAGTTTGTTTTACTAAGTTTCTATTCCTAGTAAGTTACTATTTTTATAAAGTTTCCATTTTTAGAAAGTTTCTTATTTTACTAAGTTTCTATGACTAGAGAGTTTCTACTTTTATCAGTGTTTTCCATTTTAGGATACTTGTCGTATTAGATAAGCTTCCAATCACACCTTTCCCTTCGAATGGCTAATTTAGATCTAGGGGCTTGAGCCATAGGTCCCTTTAAATCGGAAATCCAAACCCTCTGCCTAGAATCTCATAGAAACCATTCGTCAAGAAAGTTCGAAGATCTATACATCTCTAATACATATCCCAAAATGTTTTTATGTTACAATATAAGTAGTAGGTTATAGGTGCTAGTAATAGTAATAGTGTATACATGTTATTTATTTTATTTTTAATTGCATAAAATTTATAACATTATTTACATGTTTCGGTAAAAATAATAACCGAAGTAAAAAGTAAAAAGTAAAAAGTAAAAAAAAAATAAAAAGTAAGAAAAGAATACTTACTAGTAGTAATTCTTCAAAGAGAGAATGAGAGAAATTTTGGTGTGAGTTTGAATGAGAAATGAGGGGTATTTATACTTGAAAAAATTAGGTAAAAAGAATAAAATAATTAAAAGAAAAAGAAATATTTAATTCTTAATGGGATTTTAAAATTAAAAAGTATTAAATGTTAGGGCATGGGATAATGCACAAAATAAAATAATAAAAGTAGTTTTTCCATTAAAATTTTTAATTAAAAAGTAATTTATTTATTTATTTATTTATTTATTTATTTTTTATTTATTTTAAGGAATTTTTTTTAATGTAAATAAACAAATTTATTTAATGTTTTTCCAAGAATATTTGTCAATAATATTTTTTTTATTTTTATTTTTATTTTTGTTTTATTTAATTAATAAATACAAATTTTGCATAAAAATAATAAATAATTAGGTATTTTGTATTTTTAATAATAATTATGATTTTAATTATTAAACTATAGTTTTAGTAAGTTTGTAAATATTATTACATTTATATATAATTGGATTTATTATATAGTTAAATATATAATACATTAACTAAATAATAAAAGTGATACAAAGTTTATATACTTAGTTAAATTATGTCAAATTATATAAATTAATAATATATTATTTATTTAAGCGTACATTGTTGACTAAAAATTACTATTCGGTCAATATTTAATTGTATATAACAACCCTTAATACATATAGTCAGACATATAACCCTAGGGTTAATTCAGTAATTTAGAAGTCGAAAAGTGAGGGTTGTTACAACCTGGCTCTGATACCAAATGTGACGTCCCGTACCAAATTATCATGTACGGACCATCAACAACAGGATCGTTACAAGGTTAAATACTATATGCGTTTTCAAAAAGAGTTTGCATTCATAATTAAAAGTGATGTCAAACCAACATCGAAAGTTTTACAATCCAAAAGTATGCTTCACTAAGTAGAAGCAATAAATAAGTGTACGTGACCCCAAATGGTCTTTACAAGTCATAATTCAAAAGTACGAATGTTTGAATGCAAAATAAAGTAGTTCATGCGATGACAACTCTAAGCAGCGGGTGTCTACAGCACGACTAGTACACAGCGGAAGCTAACCTCAAGAACCTGAGAAAAACATGCTTAAAAACGTCAACACAAAGGTTGGTGAGCTATAGTTTAAGTATAACAGTATGTAAGGTAGGCCACGAGATTTCAGTGCTACAAAGAGCGTTTCAAAACAGTATGATAAAGTATATGTTAACCGTGGGCACTTGGTAACTAACTTAACGTTTATACCCCCTGAAAGTACACTTGGCAAGTGCGTATGTCTACGAAGTATTAAACACTCGTTAAATGCTAGCGCTACTAGCCCGAGTGGGGATGTCAAACCCTATGGATCCATATCTAAGATTCGCGTTCACGGTTCAAAAACCAATGATTAAACGTTACCGAGCTAAAGGGAATGTTTCTGCCGTTGTATAACCCACACATATATAAGTTTAAGTACTCGTGCCTAGTATGTAAAACATAAAATCCACATGTATTCTCAGTTCCCAAAATAAGTTTAAAGTAAAAAGGGAATGCTATAACTCACAATGATAATGTAGTCGTAAAGTCGGTTCGGAATAGGTGTGCAAGTAATCGGTCCGAAGGTCCTCAACCTAAGGCAAATAATACTAAGTCAGTAAATCGTCTTAATAGGTTTAAAAGTATGTATTTAAGGTCTTAAGGGTCATCATCATTCATCATCAAACAAAAGGCGTAAAGTAAGTTTAGTTTATGAAAGTAGTTTAAAACAAAGTCTGAATTCAGTCAGTCACCACGGCCTCTACCCTTACTGAATTAAGGTGAGACCAGTGGCCATGGCTCCGTCTATGAGTCCCTTAAGTGTGGTAAAATTTACAGAAGCAAACTCGTCTTGGTTTGACCGTGGCGACGGTCTAAGTGCGAGTAGGTCAGAAATTTCTGCACAACGTTAAAGGACATAGTGACGATCGGAGGGCCATAAATCCTAAACCATAACTCGGATTAAGAAGAGTCCTATATGAAAAGTTATCTACTCGAAAAGTTCTATCTAAAAATCAAGGTTAGAACAGCCCAGGTCTACTGGTCTGTTACAGAAACATCAGATCAGTAGCTTTTGGACAGAAACAGTGAGTTTAAAAGGGTTCCGATGGTCTTGGTGCTTGAAGTTCATCATGGTCCCCATCTTTGATGCATATAGCTTCAAGTGTACAACTCATTGATGTATATACATCTCTTAACCAAGTCTTGACCATCATAACCCTAGTGCAAGTCTAAGACATGAAGCACAACTCACTTAAGAGTTGCATGTAGTTTGATGAACCAAAGTTACATCAAAGTCTTAGGTTTGACACTTACATGAACTATAATAGAAATATTGAACTATAAACTTGAAAGTTAACTAACTAATCAAGATCATAAGTAGTAGAACATAGTTCTTAGTTTGATCTTGAAGATCCAAGACTCCAAAGTCTAGATCCAAAGTTATATTTAAAGAAAACTTATTTGTGTGTTCTTGAACTTTCAAAGTTAACTTAATTTGTTCAAGAGATATGAGATCAAGACTAACTTGTAGTACTTGACCATATAAACTAACTACATGAAATTAAAGTGCATAAAATGAAGAAGTAAACTTAAATAAACAAGAAAAGGTTCATGGTTGTTCATACTTTAAAGATTCAAACCAAAGTTTGATCTTTAGAAAGTAAACTTTAAAGTTTACTTCATGAGCTTCAAGAATGTCTTTAACAACACATGAACTTGCAATCTTTTAAGAAAGTATATGTAGAACCATAACTAGTAAGTTATGTTCTTGAGTGTTCTTGATAAATACAAGATATAATGAAGAATAAAACTAGTAAGTTAGATTCTTGAAACCAAGTAAGTAAATAACTAACAACTACTAGTAATCAACACAAGTAAACAAAGATTAAAACAAACAAAGTATGATGATGATTATGGAATGTTAGGATTCGGTTTTGACAAGAGAAAAAGAGGGAAAGAAACTCACACTTGAGAGCAAAAGATGAGAGAAAAAGTTTGAGAAAATGCAAGTTTGATGTGTGTGTGAAAATGAGGGAATTGTAATGAATGAAGTAATGAAAATTTTGAAACAAAAAGAGCTCTTCCTAGGCCATAAAGGCCACGGCCTGCAGCTCATCAAGGGGAAGGCCAAGGTTTGTTGGTCACTAGCAAGTAAAGCTTCAAAAGTGTGGACAATAGATGGGGTTTCATGGGGATAACAAGTGAACTAGATTCCAATTGATGAAACTAACTAGTTACCTCACTAAATGATACTTACACTTGAAGACATGGGCTAACTAAGTCCACTTAAAAGGTAGGGTGGGCTTGGCAGTCCAATAACATGAGTCCATTACACTAACAAAGCCCAAGTTCAAATAAATCACAAGTTAAACCAATTAAAGCCCAAGTAACTAACAAGTAACCTTTGTTAATTAAAATGATTAATAAAACTAATCATGAATGCAAATAATATCTAGAAATATTATTCGTGCAAGTTCCGGGTGTCACAAAGACGTTTCGGGCAATTAAAGTCAAGTTCGGGCAATCATGGTAACATGTAAATGTAATAACATACATTCGTTTAATCATACGTATTAATAATAATAATTATTAATAAATAAACCTTGGAAATTCCAGGGTCGTTACACACGGACCTCTACGTACCCCAGAACACTGCCCGAATGAATGCGTTCTCGGGTACCGTCGATCGAGTTCGGGTTTTCACCCGAACGTGTGTTATACGTGCAAATGATGAGGGTCATTGAAATAAATAATCTACTAAAGCTAAAAAAAATCGTCGTTCAAAAAAAGGTGTACTGCATGCTATACACTTTGTACTATTAGCATCAAGTGCTCAAACTCATTCCTCAAATACATTCTCTATCCTCCATTCTTCCCCAACACATCATCTAGTTTAGGAAAATAGCATCACCATCGTCTAATTGAAAAAACATGTCGTAAACTAGTCGTATGCTAAACGAATGAAAAACTAGAGTTGATGATGAATTGGAAAATCGATAGAACCCTTTTCTGGATTTTAATCTCAATATCAATTTAGCTACAAAACAAACACTTAAATTCACATGCGGAAACCACATAAATTCGTGAAGGGTTCGTTGTAGGAACAACTGACGACACCTGTGGCGGATTGCTGCTTATCGCCGTCACTCTCTGGCGGCCATTGACGGAGCCATTCACGATCGATAGGGAATGACCTTATACTGATACAACTAAATATGCTTATTGTTCTTAAGCTTATGTAAAATGTCTTTAATATCCTTAAAACAGAGCTAAAACGGAGCCAAAACAGAGCAAAATCTTCAAGAGAACTTTGATCATGCTAACAACTTAGGGGACACATAAAACCACATGCAGACAACCAGACACGTATAATAATTTAGATACACCAAAATCGGAGCTTAATTTGGTCTGATCTATAGACTGTATATAAATATACGATTCACGACTACATATATAAATGGATTTTAGTAGTTCAAGTGGATTATATATATATATATATATATATATATATATATATATATATATATATATATATATATATATATATATATATATATATATATATATATATATATATGTGTGTGTGTGTGTGTGTGTATATATATATATGTGTGTGTATATATATATATATATATATATATATATGTGTATATATACACATATATATATATATACATGTATATACATACATATATATATATATATATATATATACACACACACACATATATATATATATATATATATATATATATATATATATATATATATATATATATATATATATATATATATATATATATATATATATATATATATATATATATATATATATATATATATATATATATATATATATTAGATATATGTTAGGTTATTGTGTTTATAAGAACACCCCTGTAATGTTAAAAAATAACATAACATTTTTTGTATCAATTCAAGTTCTAATCAAACTGATCAATACATATCTTATTATAGCCATCAATTATCTTAAAGAACATGGTATCAGAGCTTACGGTGAAGATCTAGGATCAATTCACTCGTTTTAAGCTTCAATCATTTACCAAGAATAAGCTTCCATGTCAAAATTGACGGTAGCTTAAGATGCCAACACAGAAAAACAACTTATTAAACCAAGCTACCATGTCAAAAATTGACGGCAGCTTGGCCAATAACCAAAAACAACTTCAATTCATAAATTGTCAAACGAGTTACCTGAGTGCTCTCTGTAAACCACTTACCTCCGTCACCAACACAGAAACCATCACCTTTGTTCCATCACCAATAAATCACCATCAGTCACTGGAACAGCCGCGATGTATATATTGTGGTGTGTCAAATCACACAATTATTCAATGCCTTAAACTTATCGGATATCCTAAATGGTGGAACAAACAGAAACGGGGTAGAATGATAACGAGACTAGCAGAAGCTGCCGGCGGCAACCACAAGGTCACCTGTAATGGCAGCTCTAGATCCAACAAATGAGCTACTCAGAAAACAACACGAGGTACTCCAGACTTTAATTTATCTCAGAAATCAACTAAATGGGTGAAGGTTAAACCTTCAAACCCTAATAAATCTCACCAATCGATCAAAGTGATTAGGGTAAACCCTAATCACTGTAAACTGACCAGAGTAAGAGAGGCCAGTTATAATCGCTTCAATTGCTTAAAAGAGCTGATGAGAGAAGAAGAAATAAATTCTCAAATGAAATTTTCAGATAGAGATGAGAAGGAGATGAATAACCCAAACCCTAATTTTATTACGAATGGGGATGGGATCGGTTGCTGTACTATACCCAAACCTTATAACCAAGAAAGGGAAAGTGGGCTTAATAGCTTGGCCCAACAAGGAAAAAATGGTGGGGTTAATGGGGATGATCAGGTTACTAATTTGGCCCAACAAGGAAAGAATGGTGGGCTTAATGGGGATGATCTGTTCCGAACTAATTATTATTATGATATTAATAAAAAAACATAAATTAGCCCAAAAATCTTTTAAAAATAAACATTTAACTAATCATTCGTTTTTTATCGAAAAAGCTAATATAATTTCGAATAATGTTAAAAGTAACGAATGGATTTTTGATTGTGGTGCTACTCACACCATGAGTTTTGAAAAATCCGACTTCTGTTCCGAACTAAACCCTCGGGTAAATAGAATTCAAACTGCAAATGGAGGGGTTGTGCACGTAGAAGGGGGTGGGAAAATTGAAATCACACCGACTATGAAATTATCATATTGCTTATATATTCCAGCCTTGTCTCATAAACTTTTATCCGTTAGCCACGTTACAAAAGAATTAAATTGTTCTGTTTTATTACACCCCACTTTCTGTATCCTTCAAGATATAAGGACTGGGGTAATTATTGGGCGAGGCACCGAACGGGGTGGGTTGTACTATGTGGACGAAGTAACCCAACAAGGTACCGTGATGCTTGCTCACGGAACACCTACGAGAGAAGCATGGTTATGGCATAGGAGATTGGGTCACCCTTCTGCCGAATACTTACATGCTTGATTTCCTAGCCTTTTTCCCTCCAATGTTAATTTAAATTGTGAAACTTGTATTTCGGCCAAAAGTCATCGAAGTACATTCAAACCTAGTAATACTAGAAAGGATGTACCTTTTGCTCTAATCCATTCAGATGTGTGGGGTCCTGCACCAGTTGTTGGGAGGAGAAACTTCCGGTACTTTGTCTTATTTATTGATGACCATTCACGCATGACATGGATTTATTTTTTAACTCACAAATTAGAAGTGTTTGAAATTTTTTTCCATCTTTACAAAATGATACAAACTCAATTTAACAAAAAATATACAAATTTTAAGTTCCGATAATGGGGGTGAGTTTGTCAATACGTCAATGAAATAATTTTGTGAAGATAAAGGGATTATTCACCAAACATCTTGTGCCCATACTCCCGAACAAAACGGAGTAGCTGAACGAAAAAATCGACTACTCTTAGAAATGACAAGAGTGTTATTAATTGAATCGAAAGTTTCGAAAAAAATTTGGCCCGAAGCTCTTGCTTCCGCTACTTATCTTATTAACAGACTACCTACTAAAGTTTTGGGTACAAAAACTCCGAAAGATGCCCTTTTTCAATTTCATACCCTTCCGACTTCATTTAGCATAGAACCTCGAATATTTGGGTGCTCGGTCTTTGTCCACATTCCAGAAAATGAACGTACCAAACTAGATCCATGTGCGGAAAAATGTGTCATGGTGGGCTATGGAATTAACCAAAAAGGATATCGGTATTATAGTCCCAAAAGACGCCATGTTTTTACTACGATGAACTGTGACTTTGTCGAAACAGAATATTTTTATGATACCCAACTCACGAGTGTGGGGGAAAAGAGGATAATGACACTCTCAGTTGGATGACATGGGTTCCACCTCAAATACCTCAAACACAAAACCTCGAACCACGTCTGATCAATCCTTAATTAATGATGTTGCTTAATTACGGATTGAGTGCAATAAGATTATAATGGAGGATGGGATGTTCGATGATTATTTTGGGCCCCGATGATCGTTTTTCACTTTAACTATCAAGTGATCAACCACCCCAACCCGGTCTTCGTTATCGATTAGCATGATTCACCTTAACTCAATGTAAGAAGTCCTTGGGCAAAGTCACAAGTGAAATCTACAAAGGCTTAGGCAAATGGCAGAGAATCAACAACCCCTAAATGAGAGGCCAAGCTCTCTATTTATAGGTTTCGAGATATCCGCGATCCGCGAGTACCTTAACTATCCGCGGAAACTCAGCGGATTAAACCGCAGTCTTTATATCAATGCGAAAACATGACCGCTGTGCTTATTTTCAGTGAATATTGCATAGCTTTTCCTTATAATTCGCGCAGTTCAGCCTTTGGCCTTTAGCCAATAAAATATACATATACAATGCTATGTATATGATCAAGTCCTCCCCAGTTTATTATGATACATATTGCGAAACAAATGTATCATGATAAACTCTAAAAATTCGTAGTTATCGCAGTCAATATTCACCTTCAGGAATTTCGCATTAACCTAGTTACCGTTATAACAGTCAATGTTACCGTTTGAATTATCTCAATAGATTATTATCACAATTAACTCCGTCGCCTATATATATTGTGATCTGAAATCACAAATTCACTACTCATTTTTCCAAAATATCAAAGAATTACCCAATTCATCAATCAATCGTTATCATTTTAATCATTTTTTGCAGCTCTCTTTTAATTTGCAATGAAGATTAACGAGTTAGATAGGAAAGCTGATCCAAAAACTCTGATCACTAAACTATTAACGAGCCCGGAGGCTAAATCATCATCATCGAAAGAAAAGCAGCCCATTCCAATCGTTGATTTAACCTCTAAATCTCCTTATTCAAAGCCGAGTACTACCAAGCGACCGTTACAAACACAGCCATCTTCGCAAAGCAAAAAACATAAACAACAGGAAACCGTTCCTCACGACGATCCATTTATACCGGAACACAAAGGGGAACAGCAAACTGGTATATTGCGAATTGCCATTGAACATGTAAAATATATATTATTTTTATTTCGCCGACTAACCAACGACGTTATTTTGCAGGCGATTCTTCTGGTGATCCTATCTTTGCAAGTCCGAACACTCTTGATCAAATCACCGAATTGTTCCGCACTCCACCTGACTCTTATGGAGTGCGAATTGATGGTTTAGCAGGATATACTTATGCTTCAGCTGCCGCTGCTCTGGATCAGCGTCAACAGATGAAGTTAGCAATCCCCGGCGAGCTTCGCCGCGAGTTCTCTAAACTCTCTGCGCTGGACGCGCATAATAGTTTTGTTCAAAATTTCTACATGTGCTTTAATTCAGCATATGATGTTATATGCCGTCAAGAACAATTTTTCAATGTTCTTGAAGCTGAACAACTAAAGTATAATGCGGAAAAGATCAAAGCTGAAAACAGCGAAAAACGCTGTATTGATCTCTCCTATGAGTTAACCGCAGCAAAAACCACCGTTGATGACTTGAAACAACAGGTTACTGATGCGAATGAGAAAGAAAAGCAATTGCAGGACACTATTAAAACACTGTCAGAGAATGTGACGAAGCTAACGACAGAGCGAGACAACGCTCTTGCTGCTAAAGCCTCTGCGGAACTTGAGTTCACCAAGGTCCGCCAACATCTCCCTGAACTGGCTAGAAAGATCCTTAATTCCAAGCCTGTTTCTGTAAATTTTTCAACATTTGCCTCCGCATTAAGGCTACGCGAGAGGGTTGAATTTATGGATGAGATTGCTATTCGCTGCCCACTGCCAGACCCACTACCAGCTGCATTAGCTGATCGCCTTTGCTCACTGGAAGATGCGAAGTCAGCATATGCGGTCGCTCAACAGGGCATAGCCGAAATTCCCCTCCCCAAGATAACCGCGATAAGTGAGCAAGAAGATGCCACTGCAGATGACATCATCAAGCTTGACTTAACCCATGACTAATACTCACTTTGTATAATCAGCACGCAGCTGCTTCTGCGATTTTATTAATAAAATTTCGCTTTTTCATATTTTTGCAAGTACTTCTATTTTTATAGCACTTTCATTGTCAATATTCATAACACAAACTTGTCCTTTGCAATTTCCAACATATATTATTGTGCACATAATAAATGCGTACTTTTGCGAAACAATCTGTATGCGTATATGCTTATACGTTATGAATCTTCTAAGTCCGCCGAAACGATCCTTAGGTATGTAATCGACATTGCGAAGCATCTAAATATTGGCAAGATCAAATATTTAGGAGATAATATTCCTTTCGCAATAATTCGCGTGCAAAAGTGGGCAATTTCATCACTTTGCTATATAAACAATGCGGAATATAAAAATATGAAATTAACTGCAAAACATATCATATTTATTCGCATTAGAACTTTCGCATACTTTTACAAGTGAGTATTCTTAAAATTTTAACAAGCGTGATCAAGACTTGCAAAAAATTAAAAACAAGGACACTTAATAAGTATTTCAGCCATGTGTATTGAATATAATTTTCGCGATTTTTTACATATACAATTGTTAAATTCCGCAAAACTATGCATAATATCGCTTTAAAAAGACAGCATGCCATGCATTAGGCAAAGTTCGCCCTTCCACGTCTGCGAGCTTATATGAGCCTGCCGCATTAATTGCCACAATTTGATAAGGGCCTTCCCAATTAGGACCCAATTTGCCTAGCTTTTCTGCTCTGCTTGCCTCATTATTACGCAACACCCATTCACCTATAGCGAATGATAAAGCTCGCACTCTTTTATTATAATACTTAGCAATTTGCTGTTTATTATTTGCTTCTCTGATAGCAGCTATTAATCTCCGCTCTTCTATAAAATTGAGATTTTCGCACAACGCAGCATCATTTGCTTCTTCATCAAAGTTAGCGATTCGATGCGTTGGTACTAAAATTTCAGCGGGGATTACTGCCTCAGAGCCATAAACTAGGCTAAATGGTGTTTCACCTGTACTCTTTTTGAAAGTTGTACGATGTGCCCATAAGACATTGGGTAATTCATCTACCCAACCAGTTCGCCTTTCACACAACCTCTTTTTTATTCCGCTTACAATATCGCGATTTGTTACCTCGCATAAACCATTAGCTTGCGGGTGCGCTACTGACGTGAACTTTTGTATTATGTTTAAGTCAGTGCACCACGTCTTAAATGGATCTTTCGCTATTTGTGCGCCATTATCGCTAACCAATTCTCGCGGAATACCAAATCTGCACACAATGTATTCCCACACAAAATTTCGCACCTGCACACCAGTGATTGTGCGAACCGCTTTCGCTTCAACCCATTTAGTAAAATAATCAATTGCAACGATTAGGAATTTAACATTGCCAGGTCCTGCAGGAAATGGCCCCACAATGTCAATGGCCCATTTACTAAACGGCCATGGCGAATTAACAGGGATCATATCATGTCGCGGCATTCGATTCTGCGGAGCATGCCTTTGGCAACTTTTACAGCGTTTAACAATTTTTGCCACATCGCGGTATAGGGACGGCCAAAAGTATCCCATCCGCATAATTTTCGCAGCAATAGTCTTGTATCCTGAATGTAGCGCACAAGTACCATTATGCACTTCTTCAACAAGCATTTCAGCCTCAATTGGTCCAACACACCGCATCATCGGTCCGCAGTACGATTTGCGATATAAGACATCATCTTGTATGAGATACATCGGCGTTCGCTCTCGCACTAAACGAGCTTCGCGACTATCCTCTGGCAAAATATCATTGCGAATATATTGCAGGATTGGTTCCATCCAATTTGGCTGCGCCTCTGTAACAGATGCTACCATTAAATCACTATCAATTGACTTACTTGGCAATTCCTCAACCCATACTTGTTTTTGAAAATGCGAAAATGTTAGAGCGGCTAATTTGCTCAAAGCATCTGCCTTTTTGTTTTGACTTCTAGGCACTTGCGCGAGTTCAAAGTATTCGAACCGCGAAGTAGTTTCTTTTAGCAGTTGCAAGTACTTCTGCATAGAAGGATCATGCGCTTCAAAAGATCCGCTAAACTGATTCGCTACTAGTTGCGAATCTGTAAATGCATGCAACTTAACAATATTCATTTTTTGCGCGATATTTAAACCTGCAAGCAATGCTTCATATTCTGCCTCATTGTTTGTCACATCAAAATTAAACCGCAGTGCGTAAGTGTGCTCTTCGCCGTTAGAACTTACCAAAACTAAACCCGCACCTGCACCTTCCGCACAAGAAGCACCATCAGTATATAACTCCCAAGTTTCATTAACTGCTGGTTTTAGCGCGGTTCGCTCATTAATTACTTCCAACTCTCCAGACAGCTCTGCGAGATAATCTGCCATAACTTGACCTTTTTCCGCACTTCGCGGAAAGTAGGATATTTGATAGGCACCCAACTCCACTGCCCATAATGCGAGTCTACCGGAAATCTCCGGTTTTGTTAAGACTTGCCTGATTGGCAGATTGGTTAGCACATGCACTGGATGCCCCTGAAAATATCTACGTAGCCTTCGCGTTGTTAAAATGAGCGCATATACAAACTTTTCGATCGGCGCATAGTTTATTTCGCTTCCCGTAAGAGCTTTGCTAACAAAATACAATGGCTTTTGTATTTTGTTTCTTTCCGCTATCAAGAGTGAGCCAAACGCTTCATTTGCTACTGAAATATATAGATAGAGAATTTCGCCATGAATTGGCGCTGTTAGTGTAGGCAAAGTTTTCAACAGGTTTTTCATCTCTTGAAACGCAGAATCTGCTTCAGCGGTCCAAACAAAATTCTTCTGCTTCAAGCAACCTTTTAAAGTTTTGAAAAATGGCAATTGTCGCTCAGCAGCTTTAGACAAAAAACGCGTTAGGGCGGCCAATTTGCCTGTTAAACATTGCACTTCCTTAACCGTCTTTGGCGCGGTCATATTTTCGATAGCCGCGATCTTTTTTGGATTAGCTTGAATACCTTGTTCCGTAATAAGATATCCTAAAAACTTTCCTTCAGTTTCGCCAAAACTGCATTTCAGCGGATTGAGCTTCATGTTTGTCTCACGCAGTTTATTAAATGTTTCGCGCATATCTTCAACGATTCACTCTTGCGTTGTACTTTTGATGACTAAATCATCGACATAGGCCTCAAGATTACGCCCTATTTGCTTATCAAACGCGGTGTCAATCAAGCGCTGATATGTCGCACCCGCATTGATTAGTCCAAAAGGCATCATTATATAACAATATATGCCTTTGCCTGTGTGAAACGCGGTTTTATCTGCGTCCTCTTGCGCCATAGGGATTTGATGATAACCTCTTGCCGCATCCAGAAAACATTTATATGGAAATGCATGCAAAGATTCCACCTTTAAATCAATTTCTGGCAGCGGATAATTATCTTTGGTGCACGCTTTATTCAGATCTTTGTAGTCAATACACATTCGCCAGGAATTATCTGGTTTTTTCACCAATACTGGATTCGCGATCCATGACTGATATTGTACTTCGCGCAAAATTCCAGCTCGGACTAATTTTGTGACTTCTTCGCACAACCATTTGACGCGATCTGGGGCCATACCCCTTCGCTTTTGCACTACTGGTTTTAGAGCTGGATTTACATTTAGCTTGTGTTCCGCAATGTGACGCGGAACACCGGTCATATCGTTTTCGCACCAGGCAAAAACATCCATATATTCATCAAGTAATTGCACAATTTGCTTTCGAGTATCCGCACTAAGATTGCGACCTACTTTGATTTTCTGTTCTGGATATGCAGGATTAACTATTTCCATGCTATCCTCCTTATCCGCAGTATCCTCAGGTTTCTGACCTGCGGTTTTTACATTGACAGCCGCGCAAATAGGCACTATGCTCGCTGAACATATTGCGGCGATTCCTTTATATGTTGGAAATTTAATCATGCCATGAATTGTGGACGGTACAATTCCAAATTTGCTTATAGCGGTCCTTCCTAGCAACATGTTATAGCGAGAAGAAGCTTGCATAACATAGAAATCTAGCCGTGCTTGTCGCGCTAAAGCATTATTATTTACATCGGCTAGCTCGATGTTCAGCGACAAGACACCGATTGGTAGCGAAAATTCTCCTGCAAAACCGGTTAGCGAAACCGCAGTCGTTTGCAGATTTGCTTTAATATCCTCTGGCAACTGAGCGAAACATTGTTCGTAAATAATATCAACGCTACTACCATTATCAACATGAACTTTCATCACTGTGATATTAGCGTCCGCAATTTTACACGATACTATTATCGGCATTTCAGAAAAATCGTCGCTCTGCATTGTTGGAAAGCTAATTGGCGCTGATTGCCAATTATGATACATTTTGGCAGATTTTCGCTTATTTCCTCTTTTTTGGACATTCATTCGCATAGTGGCCATGTTATCACTATTATCGCCAATGTTATTCATTATTTACTGCCAATTTGAAAACACGCACCTGCAAATCATCGCAACAAAAACACGATTGAAATTAAACCGCCTAATTAATTGTTTAACAGCGTAAAACAAAAATTTTCAGTTTAATTCGTAAAACGTGTCCCACGGATGGCGCCAATTGATCAATCCTTAATTAATGATGTTGCTTAATTACGGATTGAGTGCAATAAGATTATAATGGAGGATGGGATGTTCGATGATTATTTTGGGCCCCGATGATCGTTTTTCACTTTAACTATCAAGTGATCAACCACCCCGACCCGGTCTTCGTTATCGATTAGCATGATTCACCTTAACTCAATGTAAGAAGTCCTTGGGCAAAGTCACAAGTGAAATCTACAAAGGCTTAGGCAAATGGCAGAGAATCAACAACCCCTAAATGAGAGGCCAAGCTCTCTATTTATAGGTTTCGAGATATCCGCGATCCGCGAGTACCTTAACTATCCGCGGAAACTCAGCGGATTAAACCGCAGTCTTTATATCAATGCGAAAACATGACCGCTGTGCTTATTTTCAGCGAATATTGCATAGCTTTGCCTTATAATTCGCGCAGTTCAGCCTTTGGCCTTTAGCCAATAAAATATACATATACAATGCTATGTATATGATCAACGTCAAACACAAGAGCCTGAGCCAACACACAACCCCGAACCTATACAAACTCCAACACTAAACCCCGAGCCAACACAAAACCATGAACCCACAGAAACTATCCCACCAAACCATGAGACTACTGAAACCTCCTCGAACAATGAACTTCAAACTTATGAGGAACAAAATGACACAAATTCCGATAAAACCACCCAACGATATGTCCTACCTCAAAGAATCAATAGAGGTGTCCCACCTAAACGATACTCACCAGAAAAAGAAGCGCACAGATCCAGATATCCTATGGCTAATATAGCACAAGGAAATCTGTCAAAAGAAGCTCATAAATTTAACTCTGCAATCTACTCCGAAAATATTCCAACCTCCGTTGAACAAGCTCTAAAATCAAAAAAATGGAAAGAAGCAATGGAGGTTGAAATGAAAGCTTTGAATGACAATAACACGTGGAAAAAATGTGCCACGCCTCAAGGAAAGAAACCAGTGGGAAGTCGATGGGTATTTACAATAAAATATAAACCAGATAGAACTATTGAAAGATACAAAGCTCAACTGGTTGCAAAAGGGTACACTCAGACATACGGGATTGATTACTCCGAAACCTTCTCACCAGTTGCAAAGATTGATACCATCAGAGTTCTCTTCTCTATCGCTGCAAATGAAGACTGGCCACTTCATCAATTTGATGTGAAGAATGTCTTTCTCCATGGCGAATTAAAAGAAGAAGTCTATATGGAAGCACCACCGGGATTCACCGACAACTTTGAAAACAGGGAAGTTTGTCAACTTAAAAAGGCTTTATATGGGCTAAAACAATGGCCACGGGCTTGGTTTGGGAGATTTACTTTATTTATGAAAAAATATGATTTTAAACAAAGCAACTCGGATCATACTCTCTTTTTTAAACGAAAAGGAAATTTAATTACATGCTTAATCATTTATGTTGATGATATGATAATAACAGGAAATGATAAAAAGGAAATTTCTAACTTGAAAATGAACTTATTTAAAGAATTTGAAATGAAAGACTTGGGCAGACTTAAATATTTTTTGGGGATTGAGGTATGACGATCCCAACACGGAATATTTATTTGTCAAAAGAAGTATGTTCTTGATTTTCTTGCAGAAACAGGTATGATTGATTGCAAACCAGCTGATACTCCAATGATTCCAAACCAGAAGTTATATATATGAAAGATGAAGCAGATCTCGCTGATAAAGGGCAATACCAAAGGATGGTGGGAAAACTCATATATCTTGCTCACACTCGACCGGATATAGCACATGTAGTTGAAGTTGTGAGTCAATTCATGCATCAACCACAGGCTCACCATATGGAAGCTGTAATGAGAATCATCAGATATTTGAAGAAAACAGCGGATCATGGAGTTGTTTTCAAAAGACATGGACACCTAAAGACTCAAATATATACAGATGCAAGATGAGCTGGAGAAAAATGGGATAGAAAATCTACATCCGGATTCTTCACACTTGTTGGGGGTAATTTATTTGCATGGAAAAGTAAGAAACAAAAGGTTGTCTCCCTTTCAAGTGCCGAATCAGAGTTCAGAGGAATAGCCAAAGGAGTATTCGAGGCCTTATGGATCAAGAAGTTACTAACGGAAATTGATTTTCCACCACTAGAAGCTATTCAAATCCTATGCGACAATGAAGCAGTAATCGCTATTTCAGAAAACCCCGTTCAACATGACCGGACTAAACATGTTGAAATTGATCGACACTTTATCAGAGAGAAGCTAGATGGTGAAATCATTTCTCTTCCGTCAATCAGATCCGAAGATCAGCTAGCCGACATCCTCACCAAATCGTTTAATGGAAGACTCTTCAGTGAAGTTCTTGGCAAGTTAAATATTGGAAACCCCACTATTCAACTTCAGGGGGAGTGTTAGAATACAGGACCAAAAAGGCAACTTATCTATTTTGGGTAAAGGTTGACTTGGATCAGAAGGGTTGACCTTCATCATTTCCAGATTTAGCAAAGTCACAAGGGACAATTAACAGCCATCTCAAACGGCTACTTTACAACAGCTATTTCCTCTTTTACATAGAGGGATTCCAAAAGTAGAATTGGATCCAACCTCTTTTAGAATTAGCTATTAGGTTATTGTGTTTATAAGAACACTCCTGTAATGTTAAAAAATAACATAACATTTTTTTGTATCAATTCAAGTTCTAATCAAACTGATCAATACATATCTTATTACATCCTTCAATTGTCTTAAAGAACTATATATATATATATATATATATATATATATATATATATATATATATATATATATATATATGTGTGTGTGTGTGTGTGTGTGTGTGTGTGTGTGTGTGTGTGTGTGTGTGTGTGTGTGTGTGTGTGTGTGGAGAGAGGATCCAGTGAGAACTTTTTTAGTGTGAGAACTCTAGGAACTCCAAAAAAACACTCAAAATACACTAAAATTCGAGCAAAAGGGGACACGGACGAGCAAAAATACAAACCACAGACGAACAAAAATTTCATAGTCGAGCAAAAAAAAAAAATTCGAAAAAAATATAGAACACATTTTTGTTCGAATATCAAAATTTTTGTTCGACTACCTATGTGTTCTACATTTTTGCGTTTAAATTTCAAAAATGTAGAACACATTTTGTTCGAATATCACAATTTTTGTTCGAATATCAAATTTGTGTTCGTCCTTTTTTTTTTGTTTTTTCGACTTTCTCCATTTTTGCTCGACTATCATGTTTTTTGCTCGTCCGTGTCCTATTTTTTGCTCGAATATGGAGTTTTTTGCTCGAATTT
This sequence comes from Rutidosis leptorrhynchoides, assembly GCF_046630445.1. Taxonomy (NCBI): domain Eukaryota; kingdom Viridiplantae; phylum Streptophyta; class Magnoliopsida; order Asterales; family Asteraceae; genus Rutidosis; species Rutidosis leptorrhynchoides. The sequence goes on from NC_092339.1 coordinate 158,394,369, forward strand.
CTCATTTTTGTTCGAATTTCAGTGTATTTTTAGTTCTCATGGTTCTCACACAAAGAAAGTTCTCATTTGATTCCTCTACTATATATATATATATATATATATATATATATATATATATATATATATATATATATATATATATATAGAGGATCCAGTGAGAACTTTTTTAGTGTGAGAACTCTAGGAACTCCAAAATACACCCATATAAACTAAAATTCGAGCAAAAAAAGGGGAATTCGAGCAAAAAAAAGGTAAGCCGAGCAAAAATATAAAACACGGACGAACAAAAAAATCATAGTCGAGCAAAAAAAAAAAATTTTTTTTGTTCTAATACCAAAATGTAGAACACAAATTGTTCGAATATCGCATTTTTTGTTCGAATATCAACGTGTTCTACATTTTTTTGTTCGACTATCAAAATGTAGAACACAAATTGTTCGCCCGCCTTTTTTTTGTTCGAATATCAAGTTTTTTGTTCGAATAGCAAGTTTTTTGTTCGCCCGTGTCCCATTTTTGCTCAAATTTCACCTTTTTTGCTCGAATTTCCCTTCATTTGATCCCTCTACTATATATATATATATATATATATATATATATATATATATATATATATATATATATATATATATATATATATATAACGTTGAGATTCTTGAAGTCGAAATTGCCAAACGAATTAATTTGCAGTATGCCAAAAGTTACAAGTGGATTTTAATAATGTAATATTTAAATACTTAGAAAATCTGGTTAGCATCCATCTAAGCTTGAATGATGAGCCTAATTCTATTCTAGCTAAGGTTCGTAATATAGAATCTATTTGCTCGCTGTTTAATGTGTGCAGGAATGAAGGTTTCACAATCAAACCGATCTCCCATATTGGCGGGTTGTGGGTTCGCATTACGTTTCTTAATAGCGAGTCTTGTCAGGCATTCTCGTCAAATGCTTGTATGCAAGGTATATTCTCTTGTTTCAAAGATCCTACTAGTAACTTTTATGTGGATGATCGCCTTGTGTGGATTGAGCTCCATGGTTTACCAATGTGCGCATGGAATCTGGTAGCTCATAAGAAAATTGCCTCTACTTTTGGAAAGGTTTTGTTACAAGAAGAATTATGCGCCCTCAGTGTGGGTAAATTATGTGTAGCAATTAAATCGAACTCTTTCCTCCCGAAGGAAGCTGTTGTGCCCATCCAGGGTAAGAAATACTTGATTAGTGTTAAAGAGCTTGATACATGGACCACTTCTATTATTGATGATACTGAATCTCATGTATCCGAGGATGACCCGTTTGTGGATAATAATGACTTTGTAGAAGATACTACGAGCCCCTTTTTTAATAAAACTGATGCGTGCAACCCAAAAAGATCAGTTGGTGAGACACATGAAGATGAGCTAAATGTTCCACATTCCAACTCCTTGTTAGAATAAAGTATCAAAAGTCAACAAAGTCAAATTACCATATTTACGTAATTTGACTTTAGGATCAGAAGCTGCAAGCTTCATCACCTCCCAATTTAGTTTATCACAAGAAGACATCTGGAGCAGAACTAACGGCTATAAAGCAGACCACAACAGCACTTTTTCCCTTTTGTATAAAAGTGGTTCCAAAATATGTTATGGAGCCTAACTTAAAATAGAAAGAGCTGTTGCAATTATAGGGGTATATAAACACACTTAGCAGCTAGTAAAAAATCAACTTGTATCAATTCAAGCATATATTCAATAAACCGATCAATACAATCATTTTAATTCTTATAAATTATCATGGTATCAGAGCGGGATTGCTGATCAGAGCAACGATTTATGGCTCAATCATCTACCGAAAGTAAAGCCACCATGTCTCAAACCGACGGTAGCTCAGTAAATCAAGCTGCCATGTCGATTTTAGACGGTAGCTCAACATATAATGGAAAAAGTTACCTGGAGGTTCTCTGTCAACCATTAACCATTACCAAAACCAAAACTGAAGCCGTTATTACAAACCACTATCTGAGTTGTGTTTGTTGTGCAAAGCCAGGACACACGATAATCAATTGCTTTAAGCTTCTTGGTTATCCCAATTTGTGGCACAAACAGAAACTTAGCAGAGGTGTGATAGCAGTAACAAAGGCATCTGACAGAAACCATGGAGCTACCGGCGGCAACCATGAAGTCACCGGCGGCAACCATCCTACTCGATTGTCTCAGAAAACTACAAGAGGTAACTCAAATCTTCATTTACCTCATAAATTGACCAAATGGGTGAAGGTAAAACCTTCAAATCCCAATTTTTCATCAAAACAGTCGATCAAAGGGATTAGGGTAAACCCTAATCACTGTAAATTGACCAAAGACAAATTATCGAATCATAATAGATTCAAATGCTTACAAGAAATAATGAGAGAGGAGGGATTAAACCCTCTTTGGGAATCAAACTTACAGGGAACGAACAAGAAAGAAAAAGAGGAGTCAAACCCTAATTTTGTGTCTGATCCCATCGAGTCTGATGGTATACCCGTTGGTATTTTTAATACCCATAAATCTCAAATTAAGTGGAGTGGGCTTAGTCACCATCGAGATAATGAAACAGATGGGCTGGATATATATAAATTAGCCCAACATGAAAAGAGGGGTAGGCTTAATAGTTCGACCCAAAGCAAAAAAGGAAGTGGGTTAAATGGGAGTGGTCAGGCCCAAAATCACGAAGTAAACAAAAATATCAAATCAGCCCAAAAATCTTTTAAAAATAAACATTTAAATGACACCTGTTATACCGGAAATGCTAACATTATTACAAATGACGTAAAAATAACGAGTGGATTTTTGATTGTGGTGCTACTCACACCATGACCTTTGAAAAATCGAATTTCTGTTCAAAATCAAAACCACGAATAGATAAAATTCAGACGGCCAATGGAGACATTGTACAAGTAGAAGGGGGTGGGAAAATTGAAATTACTCCGACTATGAAGTTATCTAATTGTTTATGTATTCCAACCCTTTCACATAAACTTTTATCCGTTAGCCACGATACAAAAGAATTAATCTGTTCTGTTTTATTACACCCCACTTTTTGTATCCTTCAAGATATTAGGACTGGGGTGATTATTGGGCGTGGTACCGAACGGGGCGGGTTGTACTATGTGAACGAAGTAACCCAACAAGGTACCGTGATACTTGCTCACGGAACACCTACGAGGGAAGCTTGGTTATGGCATAGGAGGTTGGTGTAACAACCCAAACCAATAACCAACCGAACACGCGAAAGAAAATTTTTATTTTTTTTTATCTCAGAATAGACCATTTTCAGTTCTGTCCGGTTTTGTCCATTTTCAAATAAAGATCTCCCACTTCCCGACATATTTAGACGAAACGCTTTTTACCACATGTTCATATATGTAAAACTAACACGAATCAATCATAAAACAAGTTTTACAAAACGGAGCCCACATCGGCCGTTTTACGAGTTTCATACAAAAGTTTGAGTTTCGACCACACTAGTTTAAATTCCAAACGACACTATGAGCATGGTGTTTGGGGTTAAACTACCCAAATCTCGGTCGAACTCCAAAAGTTATCACATCCAAAAACGTCCCCTAACAAACAAGCTGGATCTCTAATCCGTACGAATGCCCTTACCCTTGTCTCCACCGGAGCCTATAAAAATATAAACAACGAGAGGGTAAGCAAAGCTTAGTGAATGCAATAATTATACCCATATATATAATATACCTACTTGCAATCACTTACACATATACCACATACACGCTAGCAATACAATTAGCATACCATCTCAAGTACAAGGCTAATAATCTCCAACAAACCGCTACTAGCGTAATCAATAACATATAATCGACATAATATAATATGCTACAAAACAATACACAACCATGGTTAACCATTCTCGCGTCATGGTGCTACCGGCTCTTTGGTTCACACCATACGCATTGGTTATGATGCTACCGGCTCTTTGGTTCACATCACAACCCGAGTCATACTCGCGTTAAAGTGCTACCGGCTCTTTGGTTCACACTCTAACAACTCGTGTCGTAGTGCTACCGGCTCTTTGGTTCACACTACAACACACGCACTATGACGCTACCGGCTCTTTGGTTCAAATCATAGCAAGCTCGCACATACTATGGCACTACCGGCTCTTTGGTTCATACCATAGTATACAAATAAATACATTACATACATATGCATATAATCATTCCACTCACCTTAACGCCTTCGGTGAATGTTTTATACCTCCGCAAGCTTCAAGGCAAAGTACCTAATATAATAAGTACTCGATCAACAAACAAACTTGTTGGACTAAATACCAACACTTCACGCATGTGCATTTAATGACTTAAATGCATTAAATGACCCATTTTTCCCAAAACCGCCCCTTAAGGGTCAAGACCATCATTAATCACTTAAAAGCTAGTGATTAAGGTCCAACAACACTAACTATTACACAATTAGGGTATTTCATACCCATATTTCCCAACTAGGTCAATCATTAGCCCTTTGACTAATTTATAGTCAAAACACCCATTTCGGGTCATCCACTAACCCATCTAACACCCATTTACTAATTTACTAGGTGTGCTAGTGATTAACTAACCAAATAGGACCCATAAACATCAATTAACACTTTGAAACCCTAAGTTAGTTACCATTGAGTCTTCATGACTCCATCTTTCCCAAGAACACCCAAAATCACCAAATATGGGTTTTATGTTCTTCGTTTACCCAAACCCTAACCCATACAAAAATCAAAGTAAGGAAATTCAAGTTAGCACATACCACTACAACCAAACGTAGCTAGAGAGGAGATGGACAACTTTAGAACTCGAGCTAAGACCCAAAACTAGCTCCTCCTTCCTTGGCTTGAGCTTTCTCACACAAGAATCACACTCTATCTCTCTCTAAAATTGAAGTGGAAAAGGATAAGGTTGTTGATAATGGAGTTATGAATCTCCCCAAACTGATCTACTGGCCTTAAACTTGTCCACAAGTGAAATTACCAAAAAGCCGATCAAAATATCTGATTAAAACAGGCAGAACCCGGCTACAGTGGACAGTGCGCCACGCGCACCATTAGGTGTGCGCAGAGCACACCTTGTGAAATGTCCCGTTCTTATTGATTAAAAACGTTCCATATTAATTGATTTCGTTGCGAGGTTTTGACCTCTATATGAGACGTTTTTCAAAGACTGCATTCATTTTAAAACAAACCATAACCTTTATTTCATCAATAAAGGTTTAAAAAGCTTTACGTAGATTATCAAATAATGATAATCTAAAATATCCTGTTTACACACGACCATTACATTATGGTTTACAATACAAATATGTTACAACAAAATAAGTTTCTTGAATGCAGTTTTTACACAATATCATACAAGCATGGACTCCAAATCTCGTCCTTATTTAAGTATGCGACAGCGGAAGCTCTTAATAATCACCTGAGAATAAACAGACTTAAAACGTCAACAAAAATGTTGGTGAGTTATAGGTTTAACCTATATATATCAAATCATAATAATAGACCACAAGATTTCATATTTCAATACACATCCCATACATAGAGATAAAAATCATTCATATGGTGAACACCTGGTAACCGACATTAACAAGATGCATATATAAGAATATCCCCATCATTCCGGGACACCCTTCGGATATGATATAAATTTCGAAGTACTAAAGCATCCGGTACTTTGGATGGGGTTTGTTAAGCCCAATAGATCTATCTTTAGGATTCGCGTCAATTAGGGTGTCTGTTCCCTAATTCTTAGATTACCAGACTTAAATAAAAGGGGCATATTCGATTTCGATAATTCAACCATAGAATGTAGTTTCACGTACTTGTGTCTATTTTGTAAATCATTTATAAAACCTGCATGTATTCTCATCCCAAAAATATTAGATTTTAAAAGTGGGACTATAACTCACTTTCACAGATTTTTACTTCGTCGGGAAGTAAGACTTGGCCACTGGTTGATTCACGAACCTATAACAATATATACATATATATCAAAGTATGTTCAAAATATATTTACAACACTTTTAATATATTTTGATGTTTTAAGTTTCTTAAGTCAGCTGTCCTCGTTAGTAACCTACAACTAGTTGTCCACAGTTAGATGTACAGAAATAAATCGATAAATATTATCTTGAATCAATCCACGACCCAGTGTATACGTATCTCAGTATTGATCACAACTCAAACTATATATATTTTGGAATCAACCTCGGGTATAGCTAACTCCAACATTCACATATAGAGTGTCTATGGTTGTTCCGAAATATATATAGATGTGTCGACATGATAGGTCGAAACATTGTATACGTGTCTATGGTATCTCAAGATTACATAATATACAATACAAGTTGATTAAGTTATGGTTAGAATAGATTTGTTACCAATTTTCACGTAGCTAAAATGAGAAAAATTATCCAATCTTGTTTTACCCATAACTTCTTCATTTTAAATCCGTTTTGAGTGAATCAAATTGCTATGGTTTCATATTGAACTCTATTTTATGAATCTAAACAGAAAAAGTATAGGTTTATAGTCGGAAAAATAAGTTACAAGTCGTTTTTGTAAAGGTAGTCATTTCAGTCGAAAGAACGACGTCTAGATGACCATTTTAGAAAACATACTTCCACTTTGAGTTTAACCATAATTTTTGGATATAGTTTCATGTTCATAATAAAAATCATTTTCTCAGAATAACAACTTTTAAATCAAAGTTTATCATAGTTTTTAATTAACTAACCCAAAACAGCCCGCGGTGTTACTACGACGGCGTAAATCCGATTTTACGGTGTTTTTCGTGTTTCCAGGTTTTAAATTATTAAGTTAGCATATCATATAGATATAGAACATGTGTTTAGTTGATTTTAAAAGTCAAGTTAGAAGGATTAACTTTTGTTTGCGAACAAGTTTAGAATTAACTAAACTATGTTCTAGTGATTACAAGTTTAAACCTTCGAATAAGAGAGCTTTATATGTATGAATCGAATGATGTTATGAACATCATTACTACCTTAAGTTCCTTGGATAAACCTACTAGAAAAGAGAAAAATTGATCTAGCTTCAACGGATCCTTGGATGGCTCGAAGTTCTTGAAGCAGAATCATGACACGAAAACAAGTTCAAGTAAGATCATCACTTGAAATAAGATTGTTATAGTTATAGAAATTGAACCAAAGTTTGAATATGATTATTACCTTGTATTAGTATGATAACCTACTGTAAGAAACAAAGATTTCTTGAGGTTGGATGATCACCTTACAAGATTGGAAGTGAGCTAGCAAACTTGAAAGTATTCTTGATTTTATGAAACTAGAACTTTTGGAATTTATGAAGAACACTTAGAACTTGAAGATAGAACTTGAGAGAGATCAATTAGATGAAGAAAATTGAAGAATGAAAGTGTTTGTAGGTGTTTTTGGTCGTTGGTGTATGGATTAGATATAAAGGATATGTAATTTTGTTTTCATGTAAATAAGTCATGAATGATTACTCATATTTTTGTAATTTTATGAGATATTTCATGCTAGTTGCCAAATGATGGTTCCCACATGTGTTAGGTGACTCACATGGGTTGCTAAGAGCTGATCATTGGAGTGTATATACCAATAGTACATACATCTAAAAGCTGTGTATTGTACGAGTACGAATACGGGTGCATACGAGTAGAATTGTTGATGAAACTGAACGAGGATGTAATTGTAAGCATTTTTGTTAAGTAGAAGTATTTTGATAAGTGTCTTGAAGTCTTTCAAAAGTGTATGAATACATATTAAAACACTACATGTATATACATTTTAACTGAGTCGTTAAGTCATCGTTAGTCGTTACATGTAAATGTTGTTTTGAAACCTTTAGGTTAACGATCTTGTTAAATGTTGTTAACCCAATGTTTATAATATCAAAAGAGATTTTAAATTATTATATTATCATGATATTATGATGTACGAATATCTCTTAATATGATATATATACATTAAATGTCGTTACAACGATAATCGTTACATATATGTCTCGTTTCAAAATCATTAAGTTAGTAGTCTTGTTTTTAACATATGTAGTTCATTGTTAATATAATTAATGATATGTTTACTTATCATAATATCATGTTAACTATATATATAACCATATATATGTCATCATATAGTTTTTACAAGTTTTAACGTTCGTGAATCACCGGTCAACTTGGGTGGTCAATTGTCTATATGAAACCTATTTCAATTAATCAAGTCTTAAAAAGTTTGATTGCTTAACATGTTGGAAACATTTAATCATGTAAATATCAATCTCAATTAATATATATAAACATGGAAAAGTTCGGGTCACTACAGTACCTACCCGTTAAATAAATTTCGTCCCGAAATTTTAAGCTGTTGAAGGTGTTGACGAATCTTCTGGAAATAGATGCGGGTATTTCTTCTTCATCTGATCTTCACGCTCCCAGGTGAACTCGGGTCCTCTACGAGCATTCCATCGAACCTTAACAATTGGTATCTTGTTTTGCTTAAGTCTTTTAACCTCACGATCCATTATTTCGACTGGTTCTTCGATGAATTGAAGTTTTTCGTTGATTTGGATTTCATCTAACGGAATAGTGAGATCTTCTTTAGCAAAACATTTCTTCAAATTCGAGACGTGGAAAGTGTTATGTACAGCCGCGAGTTGTTGAGGTAACTCAAGTCGGTAAGCTACTGGTCCAACACGATCAATAATCTTGAATGGTCCAATATACCTTGGATTTAATTTCCCTCGTTTACCAAATCGAACAACGCCTTTCCAAGGTGCAACTTTAAGCATGACCATCTCTCCAATTTCAAATTCTATATCTTTTCTTTTAATGTCAGCGTAGCTCTTTTGTCGACTTTGGGCGGTTTTCAACCGTTGTTGAATTTGGATGATCTTCTCGGTAGTTTCTTGTATAATCTCCGGACCCGTAATCTGTCTATCCCCCACTTCACTCCAACAAATCGGAGACCTGCACTTTCTACCATAAAGTGCTTCAAACGGCGCCATCTCAATGCTTGAATGGTAGCTGTTGTTGTAGGAAAATTCTGCTAATGGTAGATGTCGATCCCAACTGTTTCCGAAATCAATAACACATGCTCGTAGCATGTCTTCAAGCGTTTATATCGTCCTTTCGCTCTGCCCATCAGTTTGTGGATGATAGGCAGTACTCATGTCTAGACGAGTTCCTAATGCTTGCTGTAATGTCTGCCAGAATCTTGAAATAAATCTGCCATCCCTATCAGAGATAATAGAGATTGGTATTCCATGTCTGGAGACGACTTCCTTCAAATACAGTCGTGCTAACTTCTCCATCTTGTCATCTTCTCTTATTGGCAGGAAGTGTGCTGATTTGGTGAGACGATCAACTATTACCCAAATAGTATCAAAACCACTTGCAGTCCTTGGCAATTTAGTGATGAAATCCATGGTAATGTTTTCCCATTTCCATTCTGGGATTTCGGGTTGTTGAAGTAGACCTGATAGTTTCTGATGCTCAGCTTTGACCTTAGAACACGTCAAACATTCTCCTACGTATTTAGCAACATCGGCTTTCACACCCGGCCACCAAAAATGTTTCTTGAGATCCTTGTACATCTTTCCCGTTCCAGGATGTATTGAGTATCTGGTTTTATGAGCTTCTCTAAGTACCATTTCTCTCATATCTCCAAATTTTGGTACCCAAATCCTTTCAGCCCTATACCGGGTTCCGTCTTCCCGAATATTAAGATGCTTCTCCGATCCTTTGGGTATTTCATCCTTTAAATTTCCCTCTTTTAAAACTCCTTGTTGCGCCTCCTTTATTTGAGTAGTAAGGTTATTATGAATCATTATATTCATAGATTTTACTCGAATGGGTTCTCTGTCCTTCCTGCTCAAGGCATCGGCTACCACATTTGCCTTCCCCGGGTGGTAACGAATCTCAAAGTCATAATCATTCAATAATTCAATCCACCTACGCTGCCTCATATTCAGTTGTTTCTGATTAAATATGTGTTGAAGACTTTTGTGGTCGGTATATATAATACTTTTAACTCCATATAAGTAGTGCCTCCAAGTCTTTAATGCAAAAACAACTGCGCCTAATTCCAAATCATGCGTCGTATAATTTTGTTCGTGAATCTTCAATTGTCTAGACGCATAAGCAATCACCTTCGTTCGTTGCATTAATACACAACCGAGACCTTGCTTTGATGCGTCACAATAAATCACAAAATCATCATTCCCTTCAGGCAATGACAATATAGGTGCCGTAGTTAGCTTTTTCTTCAATAACTGAAACGCTTTCTCTTGTTCATCATTCCATTCAAATTTCTTCCCTTTATGCGTTAATGCAGTCAAGGGTTTTGCTATTCTGGAAAAGTCTTGGATGAACCTTCTGTAGTAACCAGCTAGTCCTAAAAACTGGCGTATGTGTTTTGGAGTTTTTGGGGTTTCCCACTTTTCAACAGTTTCTATCTTTGCCGGATCCACCTTAATACCTTCTTTGTTCACTATGTGACCGAGGAATTGAACTTCTTCCAACCAAAATGCACACTTTGAAAACTTAGCGTTCAATTCTTCCTTCCTCAATACTTCTAACACCTTTCTCAAATGTTCACCGTGTTCTTGGTCATTCTTTGAGTAAATAAGTATGTCATCAATGAAAACAATGACAAACTTGTCAAGGTATGGTCCACACACTCGGTTCATAAGGTCCATGAACACAGCTGGTGCATTAGTTAAACCAAATGGCATGACCATAAACTCGTAATGACCGTAACGTGTTCTGAAAGCAGTCTTTGGAATATCATCTTCTTTCACCCGCATTTGATGATACCCGGAACGTAAGTCAATCTTTGAATAAACAGACGAGCCTTGTAGTTGATCAAATAAGTCGTCGATTCTCGGTAGTGGGTAGCGGTTCTTGATGGTAAGTTTGTTCAACTCTCGGTAGTCGATACACAACCTGAATGTACCATCTTTCTTCTTGACAAACAAAACAGGAGCTCCCCACGGTGATGTGCTTGGTCGAATGAAACCACGCTCTAAAAGTTCTTGTAATTGGCTTTGCAGTTCTTTCATCTCGCTGGGTGCGAGTCTGTAAGGAGCACGAGCTATTGGTGCAGCTCCTGGTACAAGATCTATTTGAAATTCAACGGATCGATGTGGGGGTAATCCCGGTAATTCTTTCGGAAATACATCGGGAAATTCTTTTGCAATGGGAACATCATTGATGCTCTTTTCTTCAGTTTGTACTTTCTCGACGTGTGCTAGAACAGCATAGCAACCTTTTCTTATTAGTTTTTGTGCCTTCAAATTACTAATAAGATGTAGCTTCGTGTTGCCCTTTTCTCCGTACACCATTAAGGGTTTTCCTTTTTCTCGTATAATGCGAATTGCATTTTTGTAACAAACGATCTCTGCTTTCACTTCTTTCAACCAGTCCATACCGATTATCACATCAAAACTCCCTAACTCTACTGGTATCAAATCAATCTTAAATGTTTCGCTAACCAGTTTAATTTCTCGATTCTGACATATATTATCTGCTGAAATTAATTTACCATTTGCTAATTCGAGTAAAAATTTACTATCCAAAGGCGTCAATGGACAACTTAATTTAGCACAAAAATCTCTACTCATATAGCTTCTATCCGCACCCGAATCAAATAAAACGTAAGCAGATTTATTGTCAATAAGAAACGTACCCGTAACAAGCTCCGGGTCTTCCTGTGCCTCTGCCGCATTAATATTGAAAACTCTTCCGCGGCCTTGTCCATTCGTGTTCTCCTGGTTCGGGCAATTTCTAATAATGTGGCCCGGTTTTCCACATTTATAACAAACTACATTGGCATAACTTGCTCCGACACTACTTGCCCCGCCATTACTCGTTCCGACACCATTTGTTCCTTTCGTTCTATTAACCCCTGGTCCGTAGACCTCACACTTCGCCGCGCTATGACCATTTCTTTTACACTTGTTGCAAAATTTGGTGCAGAACCCCGAGTGATTCTTTTCACACCTTTGGCATAGCTGCTTCTGATTGTTGTTGTTGTTGCGGTTATTATTGTTGTTGGGATGATTGTTGTAGTTGCTGTTGTTGTTGTTGTTGTTGTTGGGCCGTTTGTTGTAGTTGCGATTGATGTTGCGATTGTTGGGATAATTGCTGCGATTATTGTTGTAATTGCTGTTGTTGTTGTATTGGTGATTCTTATCACCGTTTTCCTCCCACTTTCTTTTGACTTGCTTCACATTGGCCTCTTCAGCAGTCTGTTCTTTAATTCTTTCTTCAATCTGGTTCACTAGTTTGTGAGCCATTCTACATGCCTGTTGTATGGAGGCGGGCTCGTGTGAACTTATATCTTCTTGGATTCTTTCCGGTAATCCTTTCACAAACGCGTCGATCTTCTCTTCCTCATCTTCGAATGCTCCCGGACACAATAGGCACAATTCTGTGAATCGTCTTTCATACGTGGTAATATCAAATCCTTGGGTTCGTAACCCTCTAAGTTCTGTCTTGAGCTTATTGACCTCGGTTCTGGGACGGTACTTCTCGTTCATCAAGTGCTTGAATGCTGACCACGGTAGTGCGTACGCATCGCCTTGTACCACTTGCTCTAGATAGGTATTCCACCATGTTAACGCAGAACCTGTGAAGGTATGCGTAGCGTACTTCACTTTGTCCTCTTCAGTACACTTACTTATGGCAAACACCGATTCGACCTTCTCGGTCCACCGTTTCAATCCGATCGGTCCTTCGGTTCCATCAAATTCCAAAGGTTTGCAGGCAGTGAATTCTTTGTAGGTGCATCCTACACGATTTCCTGTACTGCTAGATCCAAGGTTATTGTTGGTATGTAGCGCAGCCTGTACTGCGGCTACGTTTGAAGCTAGAAAAGTACGGAATTCCTCTTCATTCATATTCACGGTGTGTCGAGTAGTCGGTGCCATTTCCTTCAAAATAGTTAAATGGAACAAGTTAATCATACAGAATATTAAGAGTAGTTAATAGTATTTCGTAGCATAATATGAACTCATTTATAAAAGCTTTTTCTTCATATTAGCGTTTTATAAGTTTAAATTCGGGTAGTACCTACCCGTTAAGTTCATACTTAGTAGCTAATATACAATTCAACTACTACAATTCTATATGAAAAACTGATTATAATAATATTTCGCGTTCAAACTTTTACACAATATTTTACAAACTTACAATACCGCTTATTTTACATATAGCATGAAATATAGCACACAATAAATTTGATACAAGATGGTTGTGAAGATAATTCTAGCTAGTACACAAGTCGTTCAACAAAGGCAATAAAGACACGTAATTCATACGTCCAGAAACAAGTCATGCATTCTGGTTTTACTAGGACTACTTCCCATCCTTGGTCTTGTGGAACATAACCGTTATGGCCGTTGATAAGACAGCGTGTTGTAACGTCGTCAAAGGGACGAGGGTTACGTAATGTCCAACAGTCCCGTAACAATCTAAAAACCTCATTTCTTACCCCAATTACCGACTCCGTCACTTGTGGGAACGTTTTGTTTAATAGTTGTAGCCCGATGTTCTTGTTCTCACTTTGGTGAGAAGCGAACATTACTAATTCGTAAGCATAACATGCTTCTTTATGTTGCATGTTAGCCGCTTTTTCTAAATCACGAAGTCCAATATTCGGATATATTGAGTCAAAATAATTTCTTAACCCATTGCGTAAAATAGCATTTGGGTTCCCCGCAATATATGCGTCAAAGTAAACACATCGTAACTTATTAGTTTCCCAATGTGATATCCCCCATCTTTCAAACGAAAGTCTCTTATAAACCAAGACATTCTTGGAACGTTCTTCAAATGTCTTACAAACTGATCTCGCCTTAAATAGTTGTGCCGAAGAATTCTGACCGACTCTAGACAAGATTTCATCAATCATGTCTCCGGGTAGGTCTCTTAAAATATTGGGTTGTCTATCCATTTTGTGTTTTTATACTGTAAAATAGACAAGAGTTAGATTCATAAAAAAAATACTTATTAATACAAGCAATTTTTACATATATCATAAAGCATAAGCACACTATATTACATATATTACACCACACGAATACAACTATCTTATTCCGACTCGCTTGTTTCTTCTTCTTCAGTTTTGGTTCGTTTTTCCAAGTTTCTAGGGATATATGATGTTCCTCTAATACGAGCTGTCGTTATCCACATTGGTTTAGAAAAACCTGGTGGTTTAGAGGTTCCCGGGTCATTGTTACAACTTAAGGACTTCGGGGGTTGACGATACATATAAAGTTCATCGGGGTTGGAATTAGATTTCTCTATTTTTATGCCCTTTCCCTTATTATTTTCTTTTGCCTTTTTAAATTCAGTTGGGGTAATTTCTATAACATCATCGGAATTCTCGTCGGAATTCGATTCATCGGAGAATTGGTAATCCTCCCAATATTTTGCTTCCTTGGCGGAAACACCATTGACCATAATTAACCTTGGTCGGTTGGTTGAGGATTTTCTTTTACTTAACCGTTTTATTATTTCCCCCACCGGTTCTATTTCTTCATCCGGTTCCGATTCTTCTTCCGGTTCCGATTCTTCTTCCGGTTCCGACTCTTCTTCCGGTTCCGATTCTTCGGGAACTTGTGAATCAGTCCACGAATCATTCCAATTTACATTTGACTCTTCATTATTATTAGGTGAGTCAATGGGACTTGTTCTAGAGGTAGACATCTATCACATAATATCAAACGCGTTAAGAGATTAATATATTACATAATATTCACATGTTAAAAATATATAGTTTCCAACAAAATTTGTTAAGCAATCATTTTTCAAGTAAACACGGTCGAAGTCCAGACTCACTAATGCATCCTAACAAACTCGATAAGACACACTAATGCAAAATTCTGGTTCTCTAAGACCAACGCTCGGATACCAACTGAAATGTCCCGTTCTTATTGATTAAAAACGTTCCATATTAATTGATTTCGTTGCGAGGTTTTGACCTCTATATGAGACGTTTTTCAAAGACTGCATTCATTTTAAAACAAACCATAACCTTTATTTCATCAATAAAGGTTTAAAAAGCTTTACGTAGATTATCAAATAATGATAATCTAAAATATCCTGTTTACACACGACCATTACATAATGGTTTACAATACAAATATGTTACAACAAAATAAGTTTCTTGAATGCAGTTTTTACACAATATCATACAAGCATGGACTCCAAATCTCGTCCTTATTTAAGTATGCGACAGCGGAAGCTCTTAATAATCACCTGAGAATAAACAGACTTAAAATGTCAACAAAAATGTTGGTGAGTTATAGGTTTAACCTATATATATCAAATCATAATAATAGACCACAAGATTTCATATTTCAATACACATCCCATACATAGAGATAAAAATCATTCATATGGTGAACACCTGGTAACAGACATTAACAAGATGCATATATAAGAATATCCCCATCATTCCGGGACACCCTTCGGATATGATATAAATTTCGAAGTACTAAAGCATCCGGTACTTTGGATGGGGTTTGTTAAGCCCAATAGATCTATCTTTAGGATTCGCGTCAATTAGGGTGTCTGTTCCCTAATTCTTAGATTACCAGACTTAAATAAAAGGGGCATATTCGATTTCGATAATTCAACCATAGAATGTAGTTTCACGTACTTGTGTCTATTTTGTAAATCATTTATAAAACCTGCATGTATTCTCATCCCAAAAATATTAGATTTTAAAAGTGGGACTATAACTCACTTTCACAGATTTTTACTTCGTCGGGAAGTAAGACTTGGCCACTGGTTGATTCACGAACCTATAACAATATATACATATATATCAAAGTATGTTCAAAATATATTTACAACACTTTTAATATATTTTGATGTTTTAAGTTTCTTAAGTCAGCTGTCCTCGTTAGTAACCTACAACTAGTTGTCCACAGTTAGATGTACAGAAATAAATCGATAAATATTATCTTGAATCAATCCACGACCCAGTGTATACGTATCTCAGTATTGATCACAACTCAAACTATATATATTTTGGAATCAACCTCAACCCTGTATAGCTAACTCCAACATTCACATATAGAGTGTCTATGGTTGTTCCGAAATATATATAGATGTGTCGACATGATAGGTCGAAACATTGTATACGTGTCTATGGTATCTCAAGATTACATAATATACAATACAAGTTGATTAAGTTATGGTTAGAATAGATTTGTTACCAATTTTCACGTAGCTAAAATGAGAAAAATTATCCAATCTTGTTTTACCCATAACTTCTTCATTTTAAATCCGTTTTGAGTGAATCAAATTGCTATGGTTTCATATTGAACTCTATTTTATGAATCTAAACAGAAAAAGTATAGGTTTATAGTCGGAAAAATAAGTTACAAGTCGTTTTTGTAAAGGTAGTCATTTCAGTCGAAAGAACGACGTCTAGATGACCATTTTAGAAAACATACTTCCACTTTGAGTTTAACCATAATTTTTGGATATAGTTTCATGTTCATAATAAAAATCATTTTCTCAGAATAACAACTTTTAAATCAAAGTTTATCATAGTTTTTAATTAACTAACCCAAAACAGCCCGCGGTGTTACTACGACGGCGTAAATCCGATTTTACGGTGTTTTTCGTGTTTCCAGGTTTTAAATTATTAAGTTAGCATATCATATAGATATAGAACATGTGTTTAGTTGATTTTAAAAGTCAAGTTAGAAGGATTAACTTTTGTTTGCGAACAAGTTTAGAATTAACTAAACTATGTTCTAGTGATTACAAGTTTAAACCTTCGAATAAGAGAGCTTTATATGTATGAATCGAATGATGTTATGAACATCATTACTACCTTAAGTTCCTTGGATAAACCTACTGGAAAAGAGAAAAATTGATCTAGCTTCAACGGATCCTTGGATGGCTCGAAGTTCTTGAAGCAGAATCATGACGCGAAAACAAGTTCAAGTAAGATCATCACTTGAAATAAGATTGTTATAGTTATAGAAATTGAACCAAAGTTTGAATATGATTATTACCTTGTATTAGTATGATAACATACTGTAAGAAACAAAGATTTCTTGAGGTTGGATGATCACCTTACAAGATTGGAAGTGAGCTAGCAAACTTGAAAGTATTCTTGATTTTATGAAACTAGAACTTTTGGAATTTATGAAGAACACTTAGAACTTGAAGATAGAACTTGAGAGAGATCAATTAGATGAAGAAAATTGAAGAATGAAAGTGTTTGTAGGTGTTTTTGGTCGTTGGTGTATGGATTAGATATAAAGAATATGTAATTTTGTTTTCATGTAAATAAGTCATGAATGATTACTCATATTTTTGTAATTTTATGAGATATTTCATGCTAGTTGCCAAATGATGGTTCCCACATGTGTTAGGTGACTCACATGGGCTGCTAAGAGCTGATCATTGGAGTGTATATACCAATAGTACATACATCTAAAAGCTGTGTATTGTACGAGTACGAATACGAGTGCATACGAGTAGAATTGTTGATGAAACTGAACGAGGATGTAATTGTAAGCATTTTTGTTAAGTAGAAGTATTTTGATAAGTGTCTTGAAGTCTTTCAAAAGTGTATGAATACATATTAAAACACTACATGTATATACATTTTAACTGAGTCGTTAAGTCATCGTTAGTCGTTACATGTAAATGTTGTTTTGAAACCTTTAGGTTAACGATCTTGTTAAATGTTGTTAACTCAATGTTTATAATATCAAAAGAGATTTTAAATTATTATATTATCATGATATTATGATGTACGAATATCTCTTAATATGATATATATACATTAAATGTCGTTACAACGATAATCGTTACATATATGTCTCGTTTCAAAATCATTAAGTTAGTAGTCTTGTTTTTAACATATGTAGTTCATTGTTAATATAATTAATGATATGTTTACTTATCATAATATCATGTTAACTATATATATAACCATATATATGTCATCATATAGTTTTTACAAGTTTTAACGTTCGTGAATCACCGGTCAACTTGGGTGGTCAATTGTCTATATGAAACCTATTTCAATTAATCAAGTCTTAACAAGTTTGATTGCTTAACATGTGGAAACATTTAATCATGTAAATATCAATCTCAATTAATATATATAAACATGGAAAAGTTCGGGTCACTACACCTTGCCCAGTTCAGCTTCTGACCTCAGTTTAAATACACAACGTCACCCACACTTCATGTACTCTATTTACATCTCTGTACAATAAATATTAGGGTCTTACATTTGGGTCACCCATCTGCCGGATATTTACATGCGTTATTTCCAAGTCTTTTTCCAGCAAATGTTACTTTAAATTGTGGAACGTGTATTTTGACTAAAAGCCACCGAAGTACTTTTAAACCTAGTAATACAAGGAAAGACGTACCTTTTGCTTTAATCCATTCGGATGTATGGGGTCCTGCACCAGTTACTGGGGGAAGAAACTTCCGATATTTTGTCCTATTTATTGATGACCATTCACGCATGACTTGGATTTATTTTTTGACTCACAAATCGGAAGTGTTTGAAAAGTTTTCCCATTTTTATAAAACGATAGAAACTCAATTTAACAAGAATATACAAATTTTGAGATCCGATAATGGGGGTGAATTTGTCAATACTTCAATGAAACTTTTTTGCGAAAAAACGGGATTATTCACCAAACATCTTGTGCTCACACTCCCGAACAAAATGGAGTAGCCGAACGAAAAAATTGACTACTCTTAGAAATGACAAGAGCTTTATTAATTGAATCTAAAGTTCTAAAGAGTTTTTGGCCCGAAGCTCTTGCTTCCGCTACCTATCTTATCAATCGTTTACCTACTAAAGTTTTGGGCACAAAAACACCTAAAGATACTCTTTCCCAATTCCATACCCTTCCGACTTCTTTTAGCATTGAACCTCGAATATTTGGGTGCTCGGTCTTTGTCCATATTCTGAAACATGAGCGTACCAAACTGGATCCTTGTGCGGAAAAATGTGTCATGGTTGGCTATGGAATTAACCAAAAAGGATATCGATGCTATAGTCCAAAAAGGTGCCATGTTTTTACTACAATGAATTGTGATTTTGTCGAAACCGAATATTTTTATACCCAACTCACGAGTGAGGGGGAGAAAGTAGATAATGACACTCTCAGTTGGATAACCTGGATACCTAAACCTAGTAATGTTCAAAAACCAACACTAAATTCTGATCCCGAATCATCAAATCCTGATCTCGAATCACCAAATCCTTGTCCTGAATCACCAAATCCTTGTCCCGAATCACCAAATCCTTGTCCCGAATCATCCGACATTGAACCAAATGAAATATCCTCAAGTAATAAAGTTCAAGAGGAACAAAATAGTCAAACTCGCGATATGCCACTCGATAATAATCCTAATCCCACTGAAACCACAGAAAGATATGTTCTACCACAAAGAGTCAACAGAGGAGTACCACCAAAGAGATACTCTCCAGAAAAAGAAGTTCAAAGATCAAGATATCCAATTGCTAATATTGCACAGGGAAACTTATCAAGTGAAGCACAGAAATTCAAGTTTGCTTTATATTCTGAAGAGATTCCAGCTACAGTTGATCAAGCCATGAAATCGGACAAATGGAGAAAGGCTATGAAGGAAGAGATAAAAGCGCTTAAGAAAAGTGACACATGGGAAAAATGTTCTATTCCTCAAGGAAAGAAACCCGTAGGATGTCGTTGGGTGTTTACAATTAAACGCAAACCAGATGGCACCATTGAGAGATATAAAGCTCGCCTTGTTGCTAAAGGGTATACTCAGGCCTATGGGATTGACTATTCTGAGACTTTTTCCCCCGTGGCAAAAATTGATACTATCAGAGTCCTTTTCTCAATCGCTGCAAACGAAGACTGGCCACTTCACCAATTTGATGTGAAGAGTGCTTTTCTACATGGTGAATTAAAAGAAGAAGTTTATATGGATGCTCCTCCAGGATTCTTCGGCAACTTCAAAAATGGGGAAGCTTGTCGACTGAAGAAATCTTTATATGGGTTAAAACAATCCCCACGGGCTTGGTTTGGGAGATTTATTTTATTTATGAAAAAATATGATTTCAAACAGAGTAACTCGGATCATACTCTCTTTTTTAAATGAAGAGGAAAATTAATTACATGCTTAATAATTTATGTTGATGATATGATAATAACAGGAAATGATATAGAGGAAATTTCTAACTTAAAAACGAACTTATTCAAAGAATTTGAAATGAAAGACTTTGGTAGACTTAAATATTTTTTGGGGATTGAGGTATTACGATCCCAACAGGGAATATTTATCTGTCAAAAGAAGTATGTGCTTGATTTTCTTGCAGAAATAGGTATGATTGATTGCAAACCAGTGGACACTCCAATGATTCCAAACCAGAAGCTATATATGGAAGATGAAGCCGATCTTGTTGATAAAGGGGCAATACCAAAGGATGGTGGGAAAACTCATCTATCTTACTCACACTCGACCTGATATAGCACATGCAGTTGGAGTTGTGAGTCAATTCATGAATCAACCACAGGTTCACCATATGGAAGCTGTAATGAGAATCATCAGATATTTGAAGAAAATAGCGGATCAGGGAGTTGTTTTTAAAAGACATGGACACCTAAAGACTCAAATATACACAGATGCGAGCTGGGCTGGAGAAAAAGGGGATAGAAAATTTACATCCGGATTCTTCACACTTGTCGGGGGTAATTTAGTTGCATGGAGAAGTAAGAAACAAAATGTTGTCTCCCTTTCAAGTGCCGAATCAGAATTCAGGGAAATAGCCAAAGGAGTAGTCGAGGCCTTATGGATCAAGAAGCTACTAACGGAGATTGGCTTCCCACCACAAGAAGCGATTCAAATCCTGTGTGACAATGAAGCAGCAATCGCAATTTCAGAAAACCCCGTTCAACATGATCGAACTAAACATATTGAAATCGATCGATATTTTATCAGAGAAAAATTAGATGATGAAATCATTTCTCTTCCATCAATCAGATCAGAAGATCAGTTAGCCGATATCCTCACCAAATCTGTCAATGGAAGACTCTTCAGCGAAGTTCTTGACAAGTTTAATATTGGAAACCCCATTATTCAACTTGAGGGGGAGTGCTAGAATAAAGTATCAAAAGTCAACAAAGTCAAATTACCATATTTAGGTAATTTGACTTTAGGATCAGAAGCTGCAAGCTTCATCATCTCCCAATTTAGTTTATCACAAGAAGACATCTGGAGCAGAACTAACGGCTATAAAGCAGACCACAACAGCACTTTTTTCCTTTTGTATAAAAGTGGTTCCAAAATATGTTATGGAGCCTAACTTAAAATAGAAAGAGCTATTGCAATTATAGGTGTATATAAAGACACTTAGCAGCTAGTAAAAAATAACTTGTATCAATTCAAGCATATATTCAATAAACCGATCAATACAATCATTTTAATTCTTATAAAGTATCACTCCTCTAATGGGTTAAATGGTGGCAATATGGATCATGTTTCAGATTCATCTTCCAGTCCTTCTGAACCACCACCAGGTTTTGAAACACCTGGTAAATCACCCAAGTCATCTTTGACTCCAAACCATAAGAAGGATATTAATGGTTTCTCAATTTTGCATGAATTGGAGGAAATTGCAACTATTGGAGCTAATATGGGCTTAGATACAACAGCATGTGATAATTCTTTTCTGAATTTCATGAACTACGAGGTATTATTTCCATTAGGGACGGCTCTTTCTTTACTAAGTCGCGGATTTGGTGTCATGATTCTTATGTCATCGTGGAAGGCAAATGGAAAAATTATAGTGAGCAATCTTTCTTAATGAACATTTATGCTCCTCAAGACTCAAGAGATAAGGTTTCTTTATGGAATTCTTTATTATCTTTCATTCACTTTCATTCTGGTATTTTCATTCTCTTTGGTGACTTCAATTATGTTAGATTCGAATCGGAAAGAATGGGTTCCAATTTTTCGTCAACGGAGGCGGATCAGTTTAACTCATTCCTGGATGATGCTAACTTAATTGATTTACCTCAAGGAGGTCGTGCTTTTACCTACATGAACAAGGCGGGCACGAAGCATAGCAAATTGGATCGTTTTATGATATCTCCGAATGGATATGGTCTGTTGAATGATGCTAAAGTTACTGTTTTGGACAGCAAATACTCAGACCATAATCCTATGTTTTTTCATTTGCAAAAGACTGATTATGGTCCTATTCCGTTCAAGTTTTTTCGTTCATGGTTACATCGTGGCTCATTATTAACTACTATTACTTCTGCTTATAATGGTTTTGGTAATATTCAATTCCATTCTAAATTAAAAGCGCTGAAACAGGAAATTAAAGCTTGGTATTCAGTTACTAAAGTGACAGAGATTTCTCAGAGGTCTGTTGTGGATTCTAATATTAATGATATCGACATTCGTCTGGATTCGAGCACGGCTACAGACGATGACCGAGTGTTGTGTAATGCATTACTTCTCGAACGTCAACATCTTGATAAACTTGGTGACATGGATGCTTAGAAAAAATCAAGAGATATATGGAATTTAGACGGCGATGAAAATTCTAAATATTTTCATAATCTTCTCAAAATCAAACGTCAGTCACAAGCTGTTCAGGGTATCCTAATTAATGGAAGTTGGGTTTCTGATCCTCCTCGGGTTAAAGAAGCTTTTCTTTCTTATTTTAAGGATAAATTCCAAGACATTGGCCCGATTGTCCCTTTACTTCCTTTGACGAGAGCTGCAGTCCTCCCTGCTTTTGATCGTACTAGCCTCGAAGTGGACACCTCTTTGGAAGAAATAAAGTTGGCTATTTTGAATTGTGTGAGTGACAAGGCTCCAGGCCCAGATGGGTACCCTTTCTTTTTCATTAAACACTTTTGGGATACTTTGAAAGTTGATATAAAGTGCTTTGTTGATAATTTTTTTGCAACTGGATCGTTTCCTCATGGCGCAAACTCCTCTTTTATCTCCTTGATCCCGAAAGTTAGCAACCCTGCTAACATAAATGACTTTCGGCATATTTCTCTTATCAGTGCTCCTTATATGATTGTTGCTAAAATATTAGCTAATCGTCTTTCTACGGTCATTCATAAGGTGATTAGTAATGAACAGTCTGCTTTCATACGAGAACGTCAGATCACTGATGGGCCGTTGATGCTTAGTGAGGTTATTGATTGGTACAAAAAGAAGCATAAAAAGCTTCTTATTTTCAAAGTTGATTTTGAAAAAGCTTTTGATTCGGTGAACTGGCGTTACCTCGATTTTATGCTTTCGCAACTCGGTTTGGTGATAGATGGAGAGCTTGGATTAGGGGTTGCCTTCATTCTGCTAGATCGTCTATTCTTGTAAATGGTAGCACTACTTCTGAATTTTCTCTGAAATGTGGTCTTCGTCAGGGTGACCCACTTTCGCCCTTCCTTTTCATCATCGTTATGGAAGGATTACATCTCTCTATTAAACAGGCCATTGCAAACTGTAGCATTCAAGGAATTGCTATTGGTAATGTTCATCTCTCTCATTTCATGTTCGCAGATGATGTTGCTATTATTTCAAATTGGAGCCAATCGGATCTGGATAATATCATCACTTTGCTGAATGATTTTCATCGATGCTCAGGCCTCAGAATCAATCTTAATAAATCCCAATTGTATGGTGTAGGGGTTTCGATGGATTCTGTTACTTCCTTGACATCACGTTATAATTGTAGCGCGGGAGTTTTGCCTTTTAAATTTCTTGGTTATATGTTGGGAGCTAATATGAAGCGAATATCAAGCTGGTCATATGTCATCGACAAATTTAAAAATAGATTGTCTTCTTGGAACGCTAGCTTACTCTCCATTGGAGGTAGATTAACTCTTATAAAGAGTGTTCTAGGGAGTATTGGAATCTATCCCTTCTCTCTATATAAAGCTCCTGAAAAGATTTTTAAAATTTTGGAAGGCCTGCGCACGAAGTTTTTTTGGGGATGTCATAACAGAGATAGAAAAGTCTCTTGGGTTAAATGGGAAACCGCTCTTTCTTCTCACGAAAAAGGTGGTCTCGCAATTGGTAGCCTCAAAGCGTTTAATTTTTCGCTACTCCTTAAGTGGTTTTAGCGCCTTGTTCACAACCCGGACTCTCTTTGGGTCAAGTTGCTTCGGGCTATACATGGTATTAATTGCGGTATTGATTCTAGAGGCTGCAAAACGAATGGTCTCTGGAAAAATATTGTAGATGTTTCAAACCATCTACATTCTTTAGGTGTTGTTGATCGACATACACTTAAAAAACAGGTTGGCAATGGTGATGGTATCAAGTTTTGGAAAGATGTTTGGTTAGGGAATGCATCTTTAGAGTCAACTTATAATCGACTTTATAGACTAGATGTCAACCCTGAATGCTCTATTAGCGATCGTTTTAATGGCTTAACATGGAATTGGGATTGGGTTCGTAGTCCAACTTCCTCCTGTAATCTTGCTTCATTTCTACACGCTTTGTCAAATGTCTCTGTTACTAATCGACCAGATCGCTGGGTGTGGCTTCTGGATAAAGATGGTTGCTTTTCGGTACAAGCTACAAGAAAACACATTGATAACTTTTTCTTGTCTAATTCTATTCGCAGTACTAGATGGCACAAACAGATTCCGATTAAGGTAAATGTATTTATGTGGAAGCTCCTTCATGATCGTTTACCCACTCGGATAAATTTGGCATGTCGTGGAATTTCAGTAAATTCTATCATCTGTCCGTTATGTGGGGTTGGTTGTGAGTCAAGGGATCATCTTTTCTTGTCTTGCAACTCAATATCTCCTATTTGGTGTTGTATTCGAACTTGGCGTGGTATTAGTTTGCCACACTTTGATTCGGTTATTGATTTGTTCGAGTGGATTGATTCTTGGCCGGGTCCGTCTTCAAGCAAGATTCGGCTTCATTGCATCGTCTCAACTACTATGTGGTGGATATGGAGGTTTCGGAATGACTCCATCTTTGGTGCTAGTGAGATCCAGTTAAGCGAGATCTTCGACAACATACGTCTTTTTTCTTTTTCTTGGTTAAATGTTAGAAGTAGATTAGTTTCTAATTGGAATTGTTGGTTGACTTTTCCTTTGTAATTTTCTTTTTGTCTTTAGCTTCTTGCTAGCTTTTTATAAAATCTCGCCGTTAAAAAAAAAAAAATTAGCACCCAACCAAGACAAGTGATTTACATCAAACCTACGAATGACAAACGAATCAACCACAAGCATGAACGATAATAATAAAGCATAATGACCCAATAATTTAAGGTGGTTATATCCCAACTCCAAACACGTAGATCGGTTACTCCACCGGCGCAAACTAGAGAATTTTCATTATCTTTTTCCTTGCTCTTATTGTTTTTAGTCAGTTTAACTCGGATATTATCAAACATGGACTTAATGTTACCAAAATTTCCCCCTTCATTATGATCAAAAGTCTTCACTGTATTAATATTTTGAGCTGAATTTTTCTCAGAAACATAAGCAGTATCCGTGATCCTTGGCCCATGTACAGACCCTTGTCTAATCTCATCGATAACCGGCTCAATGCTATCACCAACCTTTGGCCTACATCCAGGCACCAACACATTTGAAAACGTAAGCAACATAGATACCCTGGTCTGAAGTTGGACCAAAAACACGTGCGCTGACAGGAACATCAGCCCCATCAAATGTCCCAAACCAAATTTCAGAGTACAATCACACTTGAATCTGACCCATTAACTAGATCAGGGCCGTTACCAAAAAAGGATTATTAGTTTCGGCCCAGAAATAGTTTTGTTACTAGAAACAGACCCAAGAGAGCAAAATTTTGCAGCTGCATTCGTTACACAATTAACCTTATTCGAACTAGGGATGGCATTGGGTCTAGTTTTTCCCATTTAGTTACTAACTAGCGGTTAAACAGGTTTTTCCATGGGTATTTGAGTCCCATATACTTACGAACTATTAGGTAAATAGGTTATCCTATGGGTATTCGAGTCTTTTTCGGGTATACGGGTCGGGTAATCGGGTATACGGGACGAGTACATGAACTCGGGTGTTTTTTCGGTATACGAGTCGGGTAATCGCGTTGGTGTCTAAAACCATCCCGGACCCAAAAGCGCAAAAAAATAAAAACAATTTATATACCCGACCCTAGACTCGTTTACCCGGCCAGAACCCGATCCAAAAATATTGGGTTTGAGGTTTTCCATCTAGCACTGTTTCTTTTGCCATCTCTGATTCGAACCAACATTTAACTGGCAATCATTCTTTAGAGAGCCAACTTCTTGATCAGAACTTGTTTTCACCTTTAACGAACCGATTCTCCAAATCTCTAATTGGTTCTCACCTACTGGTAGCACTAAAACGCCTGATTTACGGTATGTAATCAATCTATTACCTGTATTTCGAAATATTTGATATCAAATTTTGGATATAAACTTTCCAATTTGTTTCCATTTATATTTATATTTATATTTTATATATTCATCATAATCATTTTAAAATTTGTTGACCAAATTAGGGTTTCGAAGTGTTCTATACATCATTGTAAAATTTAGGTTTCAGTGTTAACTCAAATATGTTACTTTTGATTTTGAAGTGATGATACAAGTTTTTAGGGGTTTACCTAATTTAAGCTCGTTAATGCAGTCCATTTCATTTATTTGTACTCCAAGTGTTTGATTTTTTGTCACACTGAGTGAATACTTTTCACTGAGATAATTCAGGATTTTAAATCAATTGAATCATTTTTATTTATCACCTACCTCAATGGTATCATATTGTCATGCCAAATAATTGGAATTCAACGGAGTTGAGTGTTTTACTCATATGTACGTGACCTAATCATGATATCTAATGACTTTTTTATTCGAACGGCCAATATTATTAAAACCTCAAACTAGCAAGACGCTAGAAGAGGGAAAACCAAACAATTACAAAGGATTACGATACCATTCGGTCCTAGATAATTTACGTTTGCTTCTATATCTAATCCAAAAAAATGAAAAATTACATATAGAATCAAAAAGATCATTGATCTTCAAATCAGGGGCGGATCCGTGATTGGGAGTCACTGGTGTCACCGGTTAAAATCCAAAAAATTTTCTACTAGATGTCTTATTTAAATGGAGTCACTCAAAAAAATTTACACTATCTACCGGTGTCACTAGTTAAAAACCCAAAAAAGTTTCCACTACAACGCGTATTTCAGTGGTGTCCCGTGCCACCACGAGTAATACACTAGCTCCGCCCCTGTCTTCAATTGTGGACCGAAAATCTCTGCATTTCTGAATCTCCACATAGTCCACATGTATGCCGCCGCAATGATGTAAGTATGCTCCTTCCTCCTTGAAGACGTAGGCCAGTTCTCTAACCAAGCAATCCATAAGAGCCAAGAATCGATATCTAATGACTTTTTCCGACCCTTTCCCTAGTCTTGAGCCGGATACTCTTGTGAGATATTAGGGCACCAAGCACTAAGGCCATCTTGGCGATGTTTAATGGTGTTTAATTGTATTAGTTGAAATAGTTTCAGGTAAGGGGGAGTTATTAGAATTAAAAAGAGAGAAAGAACTGCAATTATGAACAAGAAGAAAGTATTTAAGCTAGCCAAAGGTTTTAGGGGAAGAGCAAAGAACTGCATCAGGATAGCTAGAGAGAGGGTGGAAAAGGCCCTTCAATATTCTTATCGGGATCGACGGACCAAGAAGCGGGATATGCGTTCCCTTTGGATCGAACGCATTAACGCGGGCACTCGCGTACATGGGGTATGTTTACTTTCTCTCATTTATAAATAGACACATGTTCATATTTTGATCATCAACATTTTTCAAGAACGATGATTTATGGTGTGCTTTATACATTTTGCTACGCAGCGTTAAGTTTGTTTGGTTTTTAGAATCTGTACAAGTAGAAAATTTTCTTTATTGTGCTTATGTTGTTCTTAGCTATATATACTCTTTATATATTTATATATTTACGAAACATCAATGAAGAGACTGGAATATGAAGCTGCATTGCTGATCTCATACCTGAATTAAGGTTGAGGCTACATAGTTTATTGTCCTTCCTGTTGAGCATAGTATATGCTGACAACGGAGTGGAAAAGTATGTTATATGATCTTCATCATTAGGCTATGGGGTTGTGCATTACTATACGCTTTACAAAGGTAATTTTTTTTAGAGAATTAACATCATTTCGACATCTAAAATTGAAGAGTAAATAAACTGTTCTATTTTTCTTTGTATTTTTTTATTTCAATTGGTCTTTGTTATTAATAGGGATCACAATATCTCTAAGTTACATATGTTATGTATGTACAGTATATCACTAAGTGATTTTATAAGCTTAGCTTGGCAGTAGATGTTGGATGTATCTGCATATTATAGTCATTTTTCATTGAAATAGAACTCTACTTGTACTCTCACTTTATTTACCATTCAGCATCTATTATATTATGTAAACCAACAACTTCCTACATCTTTTGTTCTTTGAATCAACATATGATTCTCAATACATGATATCAACATACTGTTTGCCATGAGATTTTTTGGTTCTCAATACATGATATCTCTGAAGTTATAGGTACTAATAACATGTAAATTCGGGATTATTCCGATTAATTAGTTTTATAAGCGGGCCGATTGGTCTTGCCAAACTTGGTCAAATTAGTTGTCAAGATACGGAACTAGTCGGTCAAAGTGCTTGGCGGTTGAAGTCTGGTCAAAATCGGTCAAATTTTCTGAACATCCATTAATCCCTACATGGTTATGGCCGATTAGTCTCTATTAGCGATTTTTACAACCTTGACTAATAGTAACCATCCCATGTATCCATGATTTAATAGATAACTACTGGTCTTAACAGAAGGTTTACATCTTAGATTTTGCTTTAGTCTGATTACTTTATGTTACTACATTGCTAGAAAGTTTGGTGCCCTAATTAGTAACTATGCCACGTCGGTTCATTCATTGACTAATTGTTCTTTCCCTCTTTCCCTACTTAATTTTCAGGTCAATTATGGTAACTTTATGCATGGACTTTTAAAAGAGAACATCCAACTAAACAGGAAGGTTCTATCAGAGTTGTCGATGCATGAGCCATATAGTTTCAAGGCGCTTGTTGACATTTCACGCACTGCGTTCCCTGGGAACAAGAACATGCCATCTGCTTCAAAGAAGGAAGGCCTTTCGATTTTGGTTTGATCACAACTATTTTTTTGTAGGCTTACCTTAAAAACCTTGTATTAGATATGTTGAATAAGTATCATAACGATTTTTGCCATAAAAATACTAAATAAGTCTCTTGATCAAATTTTATGATACCCATCATCCCACTTCGATTAAAGATTATCATACGTGAAAGCGTTATCACATATATGAGCCATACTCCTATTAACTATAGGCATCTTTTCGAATAGAACATGTCTATATATTACTTGCATCTGGTTTTTTTTTTAAACCAATGCTATCATGATGTGTTAACTTCTTAGCGCCCTTGGATTTGTATTGTTATGTAGTAGACATAAAAGCACAGTGTAGTCAGATGACACCCAATCTAACTATATGAAGTCTTTAACTGTTTGGATTCGTTGAGGTGGCAAAATGGACGGGTTGTGCTGTGTTGAATTGTTGCTCAAGGGTCGAATGGGTTGGGGTCAACAAGTGTCTGGTTAAATAGACGGGTCAAAATTCAAATATTCTAATATCTTGTTAAATAATAAATAAATTATAAATTGTTATCAATAAAATAAAAAAATCTGAGTTGTTTACTTAACAAGCTCATAAACCAATTTACAACTTTTAATTACATTTAAAGATAATGATAAGAGAAATATTCAAATGAATTCAAACTTTTAAGTTGAGATTCAAGAGATCAATCAGAGTGCGACATGTGACGCGAAAATCATATGTGATTGAACAAAAACAAAAAAAATTTGTTCAATTTTTTTTTTTTTTTGAAAAAAAGAAATTTTTCAATTTTTTTTAATCACATGTGATTGGATTTGACATGCAGTAAATCACATGTGATTTTGCATGTCAATCACATGTGATTGTAAAACCCAATTACATATGATTCTGCATGTCAAATCCAATCACATGTGATTGAAAAATTAAAAAACAAATTGAATTATTATTATTTTTTTTTTTTTAAAATTTGAATTTTTTTTTTCAATCACATGTCGCACTCTAATTGTTCCCTTGAATTTCAAGAAAATTGTTGGATTCACATGATTACAACTCATAATGATAATTATCATTATTTTTTCTTTTAGTCAAATTTTTTAAGAGTTTATAATAAGACTAGTCCTTGTTATTTACATGAAATTATATAAGGAGACAAATTACACAGATTGTTCCTGATTGATATGGTAGTGCACGAGATAGTCCCTATGATTTTCATTAATTTACACCAATCATCCCTATCATTTAAAGACTACATTAATCGTCCTTGACTTAAAAATATACGTTAATGGTCTCTAAATTTTTTAACATACGCATTAATAAAAGAGATGATCAACGCACATTTTATGTAAATAAGAGACCATTAACGTACCTTTTTAAGTATGTCATGGACGTTTAGTGTAATTTCAAAAAATAAGGATAGTTAATGTAATTTCACTATTAATATAGGGATTATCAGTTTAATTTTCAAAAAAAACAAAGATAATTTGTGTAATCTTTTATCTTTATAAATCTCATACATAAATCCGCCACGTGTCACCTCCTTATTCAACCTCACAAAATACCTTTTTGTCAGAATTTTGAATTAAAAAACTCACTAATTCCCTACATCTGACGCGTGTGCCAAATTAAACCCATTAATCGTCTTTTTTTTTCTGCTAATTAACAAAAACCGCCCAGTTTCAAAATTAGGGTTCCAGAATCGATTTCTTCCTCCAAATTTTACATACGTATTTTGTGAATCCTTCCGATCCAAAAAAATATGTTCATAATTAATCAAACTTACGTATTCCAGTTTCACGCACCCGATTGAATCAATTTTAGGGTTTCCATAATTTTGGAATCATCATCATCATCCAATCCGTCAGTATCATCATCATCATTTCTACAATCTGTAATCATCATCATCTATTCATTATTTTGGAATGGATCCTACGATTCTCGATTGATGTTCGTCAGAATCATCATCATGTTCATCATATCCTCAATCGATTAAGAGTTGGAATCGAATCCAGGCGGCATGATGATGAAGAACTGATAAATAATTCTAGGGTTCGATAATGGAGCGGTCCAACAATTATGATGAATAACGGCGATTTAGCGATTTTCTCTTGATTAAGGTGAGTTTCTTTGATTTAGTTTATCTTTTTCGTTTTTTTAATTGAACGGATAAAAATCAGGTTGTATTGTTGTAATAAACAAGGTTAATTGCAAACCAAATCATGCCATTTTTTATGCAAATTGAAATCTGCGGATAATATGTACGACTTCTAATTCGTACTCGGTTCAACCCAGTCATAATGCCCGTTAGCGTGCATTTTGTGACTTCACTTTGGTCGGTTTTTGGTTTTTATTCACGTTTATTGTTTGCTTAGCCAGTTAGCTGTATGTTTGCGACCATTAGATTTATATGACTGGTTAGGGTTTCATTATGTTGGCATTGGTTTTCTCTAGCAGTATATTGTGTTTCCCTACATTTGTTTAATGGCCAGTAGTAAGTGTCCGAAAGATTCTTATGACAATGCAGGTGTTGTTATTGATAATGTTGTTGGGGTAGTGTGTGTGCCTCGTGTGATCCGACTCTCACATCTTCAACTGTTGTGGGATGTGACAGTTTTAGCCAATCAGGTAAACATTATGTTGCAAAATGGGCGGGTCAGGTAATGGGTGAAAATAGGTTTGAGTTAAATTCGGCTGAGTATGGGTCGGATTGTGTTGACACAAAATACCTAATGTGCAACAAAAGATTATTCTTTAAAAAAATAAAAAAGTGACCTGTCAAAGATGTTATAAAGTTAACTGATTATATGCAGTTGGTTGTAACATTTGGCATGTCGGAAATTGGGCCATGGTCACTTATGGTCGGATCTGGTCAAAGTCAAGATGTTATAATGAGAATCATAGCTAAGTTTCTTGGTTTTCAGCAGACATACTTCAAAGTTTTACACTTTTTCTAAATAAAGTTGACATCTTTCCACCTCTAATGAATTGAACATTTTTACCCAATTTACCACCGAATATCGCCTTCGATTATTTTACAAATTTGTTACTATTGTGTTTGACTTCATAGACGTTAAGGGCGGCATTATCTCCTTATTGACTTGGAGGAGCATCAAGTGGAAGCGATTTTGATTAAAAAGGGAAAAGCGATAACGAGGTATTTATAGATTTAAATTGTATACATTCGATCATATGTCGTGCCTTTAGTAAATGTTATGATCTTCTATTTGTAAATTATGCACTTCTGCCAGAGCTATATGGATGAGCTGTATCGTTGCATTAGTCCTGATAAGGTATTTAGTCAATTTCATTACTTCATATTCATTAATACTATATATAAATGTGTAAACACTAAATTTATTTATTTACTAAGGAATTTTTTGATTTTAGGATCTTCCTTCGGAGGAGATGGGTGTTGACACTCGTGAAAATGGGTTTTCTTTATGGTCAATGTCGACGTCTGGCTGGGCATTCTCAGGTAAGGTTGCATTACTCACTTCAAGAAGTTGCAAAATGGGCGGGTTGGGTAATAGATCAAAACGGGTCTGTTGTGTAAACCTACAAACACTTTCTATCTTTTTCTTCTTCTTGAGCTACATTTAATTATTAAAGTTACATTGTTACCATATAAACCTCAAAATGACAATTTAGAAGGTTTTAAGCGTTGTGAGACTTTTGACTCATCTCACGTTTCCTTATTTAACAACTACTTCGAGGCGAAGGTGCAATTGACCTGTTCATCATCAAATGGGTCAAAATTTCCACCACTATTTACTTCACCTCAATGTTAATTGTGCTTATATCTATTTACTTCACCACAATATTAATTGTGCGATTGACCCGTTTATCATCAAATGGGTCTCATCAAATGGGTCAAAATTTGCACCTCTATTTACTTCACCCCAACGTTAAATATGCGCATATCTACATTTTTATAATCTCACTATGATGTATTTATTTTTTTTTTTTTAATCTGGATTCTGCATTTGAACCACATTTTATGTATGATATCACAATATCTTTATGCAGGAAAGTTTTAAAGGCCCAAGACTAAACTGGTATGGTTCTAGCCTGCGTACTGAAGCTACTGGTTATGGATTGGTAACCCTTCACCTTCCCGTTTATAAATTTTCCAATTTTCTGCATTAATGATTAAATTATTTTTACAGCGAGGTTATGTTACATGCACGTTGTGGGAACAATTTGCACTTCTGTTTTTAGAACATACAGAATAGAGGGAACCGGGTAAGGAGTAATTGTGATAATCCAATTTGGAAGAACTAAGGATTATCAAGGTATGTTGACACAACGTATTATTTGTATGTTAAAATCATGCAATTACAATATGTTGTATATTCTGCTAATAATTGTTTACTCAACTCAACTAACCTAACATTATGTTCAGACTGGAATTTTACCAAGCTTCTAATAGATTTAGATCAACCAGATATATATCAGTCTGTTTCGCTCCAAGAAATTTGCACATGAAAATTGATTGTTACACGTAAGGTCGGGAGCAGGGTATTGTTGATATTTGAAGTAAATATTCATGCTACCATTTTTATTATTGTAACATGTCTATTTTTAATAGGTTACGTACACAATGTATGGCGGTAATGAAGAGAATCTCGGTACGTGATTTGTCTCTTCACTTTCGATTTGTCTCCGATCAAAAGCAATCTTTAGTAGCACCAACATCAAAATATGTCAATAATATTTCAGTCAATCTAACAGTATCATTAATTTCACCATAAAACTAATCAATACCAATATTTTATAGAGACACCAAGTTTTCATGGATGTATTTGGTGTTTCAAGGGAGTACAGATTTGAAGATATGAAATGGTGATTTCATACTCTATAATAATGGGTATCAACAGAGTTGATTCTTGGATCATGGATGTATTTGGTGTTTCAAGGGAGTACAGATTTGAAGATATGAAAGTTACAGGAATAAAGAAGAATTTTGATAGATTTTGGAATACAATTTTTTTTTTTTTTTTTTTTTTTTTTTTTTTGAAGGCAAGCCTCCAAATTGAGGTTGGTGGAGATTGAATCTCGGTCTCCTTTGGAGATTCTCAAGCACTCAACCACCCCTTTGGGGTAATATTTTGGAATACAAATTATAATAGACCTTTTGTTAAATAGGTTTTTTAATTGTAATTGTCGTCGGTATGGTTGTATTGGGTATTATAATTATGGGTATGGGATATGTCATAGCTCAAAAACTATTAGTTTAGACATTCATGATGTTCATGTTTGGGATGTTCACTGAAAACATCCCTTTGGGTATACCCGTTTAGTTGTAAAAAAATTTTCTTTTTGTTCTATTGGTATTTTTAGGGGTCCCGTCCCGTTTATCCAAAAAAATAAAAAATAATGAAGATATATATAGGTGACTGCAATATGGTGCAAGTGCCAATATGGTGCAAGTGCCTGATACATGGGGGTGAAATTTCCACAAACATTTATATCTTCAACAAACATCTTCAATATAACATTTTACAGTGACTATATATGTAAGGGGGATTCATGGGCAAGACATTAGAAGTACACTTAATTCTCATAATAGTTTCTTCACTTTAATTGTATAATAAAATAATAATTGAACAATGCAACTAATCAGTCTCAATGGTGACGTTTTTAATACTATTTTTTAGAGTATCGTGCAACGCACGGGCTTCTAAAAGTTATTCATATGTGGAGTCTTAAAGATGAACCGCAAAAGAGAAACCAAATTTATATGTGTCGTTTGACTGGACTAAGTTTGTGAAATTAAATGGATACAAGGCTGGTGAAAAATGTCTCATTGCATTCTGACGTACTAAAATTTTGTTTGTTATGTTACAAAATGGAAGTCACAAGGTTGATATTTACGTACTTTCTTTATGGAATTGTTGGTATTATGTAAATTTCCATATTATGCAAAATAAACAATTAACAAGTCAGATTTAGTAGCATTATTCAATGTGTTATGTGTAAAGCATAGTTTAAAAAATCCAACTA
This sequence comes from Rutidosis leptorrhynchoides, assembly GCF_046630445.1. Lineage (NCBI taxonomy): Eukaryota > Viridiplantae > Streptophyta > Magnoliopsida > Asterales > Asteraceae > Rutidosis > Rutidosis leptorrhynchoides. The sequence continues at coordinate 158,429,589 of NC_092339.1, forward strand.
TTGGTAATGTCGTTACTTATAAATCGACTACTGTTGGTGATGTCTTTAGTGTTCTGGTAGCGTCATATTTAGTAGCCTTTAATCTATGTGTTTTGTGTAACACAAAACAAAATAATTAAGCAGTTCACCCAACACAATACTTGTGATACTGTTTTTATCATTTCTAATTGATATACCATTGTACGTTTCAAGTTTGTTTGATTGAGAGTCGTCGTGCACGGGCTCTAAAAAGTTTCACTATTGTGTGTTGTTTACAAAAAATATTATACTAATTCAACCACAACAGTATATTTGACACTTTTTCCTATAATATCGTTATTTCATATAAAAGTTTAAAAACCAATAATGTTTGCGGATGAAACCCCGTGCAACGCACGTGCTCATAAATCTATGTTAGATATAAGATACAGCTCGATACATACCGTTTCAATTTATACTCGTGATTTAATTTGATTAAAGTATAAGTATATGATTTGACCACATCACAACATAAAATGTCTAAGAATTTAGTTTTACTTTTTACATGTAATCTAATTGTAATTAATTAGCAAACTTGACGTTGTGATGTGTATTTTTTGTACTTTACAAATTAAACTCACAACAGTACTTACGAAAGTAACCGTATAATATCGTTTTTCATATACATTTGTAAAATACTAGATAATGTTTTCAAATGAGTACCCGTCCAACGGACGGGCTCATAAATCTAGTTTTATATAAATCACAATAACTATTAGTGTAATTTACTCTTTTCTTAGCTTAGTGAGTAACAATAACCAAAATAAATTTTGTAATTGCAGCCACTACTAGGTGTAGTCTCTTTAAGAATTTTCCAAGTCTCCTTTTTATTAAATTTGTGAGTCGATACCAACGAAGCAGTGCTTCAGTGGTACCCGTTGCTTATGATCCCTGGGCCCGCAGTGTTTACCCCTTACAGAAATTTGGGGCGCAGGTTCGAATCTCGGCTTGCACGCATTTGTTGGGTTACTGGGGGGAGGTATTTTACAGGCATCCGGCTATTACGGGGTTGGCTTGGTGGGTTGCCGAAGGCAACACAGGGTTAAGGTGTCCCTGCCGATTTACACTTTTTTTTTACAGAAATTTGTGAGTCGATGTTTTCTTGGTTGCAACTTTAATATATTGGTCGTGTTGTGGTTGCAACTTTCCATCGTATTCTTTAATATTATTAATCTTTTTTCCTTTTGCACATGTTGGATTAACTATAAACGTATTATACATGCATGCTGTCCTATTGCACATTGTAGGTATTTGTGAGTTTTTTCATGTATAGGAAAATAATGAAAGTAATTATATTATATATGATAAGGGTAGTTAAAAATTCATTTTTAATTCATAATGATGTATTCAATATGTAAAATGTATCATTATTACAAAATCAAACAGTATTGATATTACTTAAACATACAATACATGCTTTTTAACGTTTGATAATTAGTATTTAGTAGTCAACTAGTTTTGGAGGTCCGTGCTTTGCTACGGAGACCAAATCCAGTCTACTTCCAAAAATAGATAAAAATAATCATTACCTTTTATATATAAGATAAAAATATAGGTAAAAAGTAAGTGGTTAAATGGTAAAGTAAATAAAAAGTATAATATAATGAATGTAATGTTTTAAACTGTGTATTTTTACCTAAAGACTATTAATATTGGATCGAGGAGTAACATATAACAATATTTTATAATACTTAAAAAAGTAAACAATTTTTCTATTTTGTATGTAATATTTGTATATGTTCGGTTTCATATTGGCCAGAGGTCTCCTTGAAAGCAAACTCTCTACCCGTCAAAGAGATAGATGACTTTCTCTGCTTTTGTGAGTGTTTCACTTGGGGTGGAGAAACGACTTTTCTTTATTCAAGGATAGATGATGGATTATCTACGTCTCACCTCTATAACCCATACATGTGGAATTGACTTTTGTTGTTGTGTTGTTGTGTACACCAAATTATATATTTTAAAGAAAAATCAAAGAAATCATTTGCTCAATTACTCAACTAATGTTTTAACCTCCAAAACCCACCAATGGGCCTCTGGGCTGGCCCGTCTACTAAAAACTCTAATCAGACTATATATTATATAAACAAAATCACTTTTCCATTAATTAACTTATTTCTCGAGTCTTCTTTCTCCCTTCTCTCATCCCATATCCCCCATTCTCCTTCTCATTCTTTTCTTGTTATTCTTTTACTTATCATATACTAAATGTCTAATATCTAATTAGGTAATTAAAAATAGTTCGTTACGGATACTTGGAATATTGAAGGTTTCCAGATCTATTGTATAATCCTTTTAGCCCACACGACTTCATTTTAGTTAATCTAGTTTGTTTAAAATTTATGCTATGGTGTATCTGAAGCTCGTAAATGTATTATCATATATTTTTTTTTCTTTTTGTTTTTCGACTCAAATTTTTGTTTGTATATCGATATACATAATATGTATATTTATAGTTGCAAAATACAGAGCAACTGTGTTTATCTATGAATTAATATTTTATACTCCATTGTGGTAAGGGGAAAAAATATATTTTCTACTACATTGTGGTAAGGAAAAAAAAAAAATGCTACAGTAGCTACAGTGATTTGTACAGTGGCTACAGTGATTTTAGGCGAGGTGGTGAGATATTATTGGTCTCCATTGTCCATATTAAGTATATAGTATAATATAATATAATATAATATAATATAATGGTCAAACACGTGAATTCTTGTACACATTATACATTATACATCATAAATAAAATGTAATTAACATTAATATTCTCTAGTAATGTTGCAAACTCTGTTCCAGAGTTTTATTCTGTAGTGAAAGTATTCTTGTACACATTATACATCATATAAAATGTAATAACATTAGTAATCTTTATTAATGTTGCAAACTCTGTTCCGGAGTTTTATTCTGTAGTGAAAGTAAAAGAAAAAAAAGTAGTAATGTTTTGGTATTTTTATAGAAGGAAAAAGAAAAGAACTGTTATAAAAGTAATAATTGGATGATAATTTTATTATTATTATAGATATTGCATAGTATATTTTTTTGAGTATAAATAGGTGTGTTGAGTTAGAGTTTATTGTATGTATTTTTTTGGTTAACAAAAACACACTCTCTCTCTAGATTCCAAATGCCACCAAACTCTCATTGTACATTTTTCTATAAATAAAAAACCAATTACTCATACCTTTTGTTCAACCTTTGTTTTCTCCGTTTTACAGTATCTCTATCTCTATATACCTTCTACAGTCAAGAACCACTAAAGGTAGTTATAAGCCTACTGAATTATAACACGTTATCAGCACGATTATCTCAACATTTATACTAAATATGGTTGGCTCTGCCACCTAACTAATATATGGTCGGTTATACCACCTAAATGATATATGGTCGACACTGTCGCCTAATTTACATTTATGTTATCTAACATTTATTTATGTATACTAACATTTACATTTATGTTATCTAACATTTATTTATGTATACTAACATTTACATTTATGTTATCTAACATTTATTTATGTATACTAACATTTACAGTTATGTTCACTAACATTTATATTTATGTTATTTAAGTTATATATGGTCGGTTATACCACCTGAATTATATTTTCTGTAATCTAACTCTTATTAACTTCACTAACATTTATATTTATGTTAATAAGACCTCATGATTGTACGCAACACGTCATTTGACAACACGGTACTTTATGTACGCAACACGTCATTTGACAATACGGTACCATGGGTCGAGATTAATTCCGATCAATACGAATACGATGGGGTCTTTATATGTTATCTAACATTTATGATTACTTATGCAATTAATCATTATTTATTTCATGCATACTAATGTTTATTCTTAAATTTATAATCTTAAAAGTTAAAATAGAAAAAGTAGTTTGTATTTTTATTAAAAGTAAATCTTAAAAGTTAAAATAAAAAAAGTAGTTTGTATTTTTATTAAAAAGTAAATCTTAAAAGTTAAAATAGAAAAAATAGTTTGTATTTTTATTAAAGGTAAATCTTAAAAGTTAAAATAAAAAAAGTAGTTTGTATTTTTATTAAAAGTAAATCTTAAAAGTTAAAATAAGAAAAGTAGTTTGTATTTTTATTAAAAGTAAATCTTAAAGGTTAAAATAAGAAAAATATATTATAATAATATATATTATAACTTAATATATATTATAATAATATCATTAATAATATAATATAATATGAACCTATATTCCCTTATGATTTTATTATTTGTAATCATACCATTATTCCTTTGTTTACTACTTATGAATCTAAACTAATTCTAATTGTATGTTGTTATTTATCTACGAAAAAAAAATATTATGATTATGATTATGATTATGATTTATGTTGTTCATCTTTCTGAAAATAGAAAATGTCAAACTTATCAAAGCTTGAGTTTGATGCCTTAGACGTATCGGAAACAAACTACACATCATGGGTTATGGACGTAGAAATAAATCTTGGATCATTGGGTATTCTAGAAACTTTAAAAGAAAATAATACTTGTTCCGATCAAGATAAATTAAAATCAATTGCTTTTATTCGCAAACATATTGATACCACCTTAAAACATATGTTTCTCACTATCAAAGATCCACATGTTTTATGGGAAAGTATCAAGAGTAGATTCGATAATCAAAAGGAAATATTACTTCCAGCTGCGAGGGAAGAATGGAGAAATCTAAGGTTCCAAGATTTCAAAAAGGTAAGTGAATACAGCTCGGCTATGTTCAAGATCCGTTCAAAGCTTCAATTCTGTGGTCAAGAAATAAGTGATGCTGATATGATGGAGAAAACTTTCTCCACAATGCATTCTGCAAATATAACTGTGCAAGAAAAATTAAGATTGCAGAATTATAAAACTTTTTCCAAACTTCAAACTTATCTCTTAGTTGCAGAAGTTAATAAAGAATTACTGATGAAAAATCAAGAATCTCGTCCTACCGGTGCGCTAGCATTTCCTGAAGCTAATGCTATTAACAATAATAATAATAATAATAAAAGAAGAAATGCACATGGACGAGGGTGTGGAAGAGGTCGTAGCCATATTGGCCAAAACCATCATCATGGAAATTACCATAACAATAATAAAAATCATAACTATGTTCGAAATCACCCTTATGGTGGTGGTCGTGGTCGTGGTGGTCGTGGTCGTGGTGGTCGTGGTGGTCGTGGTCGTGGACAAAGAAATAATAATCCACAAAATTATAAAATCCAAACACCATACAATCCCACAAATCACAATGTTGAAGAAGGCTCTTCAAAGAATGTTGAAGATTCTTGTTACCGATGTGGTAAAATTGGCCACTGGTCTAAAAACTGCCGAACAAATCAGCATTCTGTTAATCGGTATCAAGAATCCCTAAAGGGAAAAGGAAAAGAAGCAAATCTTGTGGATGACCTTGATACAAAAATCACTGAGCCAACTTGTGACTACTTTAATGAATAAATTTCTAATATCTATATATATATATATATATATATATATATATATATATATATATATATATATATATATATATATATATATATATATATATATATATATATATATATATATATATATATATATATATATATATATAGATATCCTATTATATGTTCTCGTTAAATAAATGGTTGTAGATTTTCAATCTACACCATATCTAGTTTACTACATATTTCCTTATTATGTGCTATCGTTTGTAACATGTTTTGAATGTAATATATTGATGAATTATATACTCATTATTTGTTTCTCATATTTTTTTTGAAGTTCATGATGTATACTGCTGGAGTAAAAAATCAGTCAAATGGTGGAGATATTTGTATTGCAGACAGTGGTGCCACTCACACCATACTCAAATCTAAAAAATATTTCACAGACTTGAAAGCAACGGAAGGAACTATACGTACTATATCAGGTCCTGTGGACTTAATAAAAGGAATGGGAAAGGCAAAATTCATGTTACCAAATGGTACGAATTTTCTGATAAATAATGCCTTATTTTCTCCCATGTCAAAGAGAAATTTGTTAAGTTTCTCTGACATATACCAAAATGGATATGATTATCAGTCAGTGACAACAGAAAATGAAAAATATTTAAGTATCACTGATAAGAATCGTGTAATTGAAAAACTACCAAGACTTCATTCTGGTTTACATTATACACATATAAATGTACCTGAAGTAAATGTGGTAGTTAAAGAAAAATTATGTGATCCTGTAATGATCAGTTTGTGGCATGAGAGATTAGGTCACCCAGGATCAACAATGATGAAAAGAATAATACAAAATACACATGGACATCCATTGGCGGATCAAAGGATCCCTCATGATGCACTTATCCCATGTACATCATGCTCACTTGGAAAGTTGATAATAAGACCATCACCTCTTAAGGTTGAAAAAGAATCACCAATTTTTCTTGAAAGAATTCAAGGTGATATATGTGGACCAATTCATCCACCATGTGGACCATTTAGATATTTTATGGTTCTAATAGACGCATCTAGTAGATGGTCTCATGTTTGTCTATTATCAAGTCGAAATATGGCATTTGCAAAATTTCTTGCTCAAATTATTAAATTGAGAGCACATTTCCCTGATTATACTATTAAAAGGGTGAGACTAGATAATGCCGGTGAGTTTACGTCTCAAGCATTTAATAACTTTTGCATGTCTATTGGGATTATTGTTTAACATCCCGTTGCCCATGTGCATACACAAAATGGTTTAGCTGAATCATTAATTAAACGATTGCAGCTAATAGCTAGACCATTGATAATGCGAACAAAACTCCCAGTATCTGTATGGGGCCATGCAATTTTGCATGCTGCATCATTGATTCGTATTAGACCAAGCGCAAGTCATACATATTCTCCTTTGCAACTTGCTTTTGGTCATCAGCCAAATATTTCCCACCTTAGAACATTTGGTTGTGCGGTTTATGTCCCTATCGCACCACCACAACGCACTAAAATGGGTCCTCAAAGAAGGATGGGAATATATGTTGGATATGAAACATCTTCAATAATAAGATATATTGAACCCATGACGGGTGATGTTTTTACAGCACGTTTTGCTGATTGTCACTTTAATGAAACATTATTCCCTAGATTAGGGGGAGAAATAAAAAATAAAGAAAATGATGTTTCATGGTGTGAACCTCAATTAATGTATCTTGATCCTCGCACAAAAGAATGCGAGATCGAAGTTCAAAAAATAATGCATATGCAAGAACTTGCAAATAAATTGCCTGATGCATTTACAGATACAAAAAGAGTGACTAAATCATATATACCAGCAGCAAATGCTCCAGCTCGAATTGAAATTCCAAAAACTGGCAATAATGTTATTCTTGAGTCTTTGCCACGCCAGAAACGTGGGAGACCAATTGGTTCCAAAGATAAAAATCCTCGGAAAAGAAAATCAGCTGATAATGAGGTAAAAGAAAGTGTTCAAGAAGAACTACAAATCAATACTCCTTCTGCAGAGGAGATTGATGATGTCAATACGGAATTTTCAATCAATTACGCACATTCAAAAATATTATGGAACCGAAATGAAATGAAAAATCTTGATGAGATATTTTCATATAATGTTGCATATGACATCATGAATGATGATGATGATCCAGAACCAAAATCTGTCATGGAATGTCAAAATAGACATGATTGGGATCATTGGAAAGGAGCAATACGAGATGAATTTGAATCACTCAATAAAAGAAAAGTTTTCGGATCTATCATTCTCACACCTAAAGATGTGAAACCTGTGGGATATAGATGGGTTTTTGTGCGAAAAAGAAATGAGAAAAATGAAGTTACAAGGTATAAAGCTAGACTTGTAGCTCAAGGTTTTTCTCAAAGACCGGGAATTGATTATGAGGAAACTTATTCTCCTGTTATGGATGCAATTACTTTTAGATACTTAATCAGCCTGGCAGTTTCTGAAAATTTAGAAATGCATCTCATGGATGTTGGACTGCTTATCTTTATGGATCACTTGATAGTGATATATATATGAAGATACCTGAAGGATTTAAGGTATCAGAAGCAACCAATGCAAAACCCAAAGAAATGTACTCAATCAAGTTACAAAGGTCTTTATATGGGTTGAAACAATCGGGTCGCATGTGGTATAAACGATTAAGTGATTACTTGATAAGCAAAGGGTATACCAATAATCTTATTTGCCCATGTGTTTTCATTAAGAAAACAACATCCGGATATGTGATCATAGCTGTTTATGTTGATGATCTTAATATCATAGGTACAAATAAAGAGATCCATGAAGCCATTCAACTTCTAAAGAAAGAATTTGAAATGAAAGATCTCGGAAAAACCAAGTATTGCCTTGGTTTACAAATTGAACATATGCCTAATGGTTTACTTGTACATCAAACAACATATACTGAAAAGATTTTAAAACGTTTTAATATGGACAAGGCAAAACCATTAAGTACTCCTATGGTTGTTAGATCACTTAATGTTGACACTGATCCATTTCGTCCCTGTGAAGATCATGAAGATATCCTGGGACCAAAAGTACCATATCTTAGTGCAATTGGAGCTCTTATGTATCTTACAAATTGTACAAGACCTGACATTTCTTTTGCAGTTAATTTGTTGGCAAGGTTCAGCTCAGCTCCTACCAAAAGACACTGGAATGGGATCAAACACATATTTCGATACCTTCGAGGAACTACTGATTTAGGATTATTTTATTCTGATCCACATAAAGCTAAATCTCAAAATGGATATGTATTCCTAAATGGAGGTACCACAATATCATGGCGTTCTCAAAAACAAACACTTGTTGCAACATCATCAAATCATGCCGAAGTAATTGCATTACGTGAAGCCAGTCGGGAATGTTTTTGGTTGAGATCAATGACACAACTCATTACTAATTCTTGTGGACTAGAACGCAATAAAAGTTCAACAACTATCTATGAAGATAATGTAGCTTGCATAACACAGATGAAAGAAGGGTATATCAAAAGTGACCGAACAAAACACATACCCCCTAGATTCTTCTCATACACTCAAAATCTCATTAAAGACAACCAGATTGAAATGAGATATGTTCAGTCCAGCAAAAACTCTGCTGACCTTTTCACCAAAGCACTTCCAACTGCTATTTTCAGAACACACGTTCATAATATTGGCATGAGGCATGTTCAGAAGATGTAACAACTCAGGCGTTGCCTACTTGAGGGGGAGTCAACTCTATGCTGCACTCTTTTTCCCTTAGCTAAAGTTTTATCCCAAAGGGTTTTCTTTAGCAAGGTTTTTAACGAGGCAGTACTAGTTATTCACTAATAAAATTATCATCCAAGGGGGAGTGTTATAAAAGTAATAATTGGATGATAATTTTATTATTATTATAGATATTGCATAGTATATTTTTTTGAGTATAAATAGGTGTATTGAGTTAGAGTTTATTGTATGTATTTTTTTGGTTAACAAAAACACTCTCTCTCTCTAGATTCCAAATGCCACCAAACTCTCATTGTACATTTTTCTATAAATAAAAAACCAATTACTCATACCTTTTGTTCAACCTTTGTTTTCTCCGTTTTACAGTATCTCTATCTCTATATACCTTCTACAGTCAAGAACCACTAAAGGTAGTTATAAGCCTACTGAATTATAACACTACTTAGTCATAATTTCACATATTCTTTTCAATTTTTTTGTGCTGATAAAATTTGTTTTGTCAGCAAAAACAAAATCTAAATTCTATTTTGATTTTAGTTTAAATCTCCAATCAATTTTTCTTTTTCAAATCAAAAGGAATACACTTCTTTCTTTTCATAGACATGACAGATTCAATTCTGGATTTCACCCGCTTTCATTCGAGTTTTATATACTCTTATATCATCTTATTATTCACTAATTATAATGACAACTGGAATTTTTTTTTCTAAAGGCAACTGAAATTTTTATTCAACCAGACAAATTACATAGGAGAATTGCTCACTGTTAGTCTAGCACAGAACAATAAACCATCTATGCCAACACAAAATAATCCCACAATAAGAAGTAGGATGCCAAGGTAGCATCTTACATAAACAGACCTATCGACTATGTTATGAAACACAATGGATTATTAAACCAACTATGCCAATCGATAGGCTTTCCTTTGTATCTCTTCGCGATCCACTTGAAGCTTTTAATTTGAATTTCACTCAACGCTAGCGGGGAATTCCAACTCTTGTTTTTGAAGACCATTTGATTACGATTTTTCCACATAAGGTAGCTACAAGTCCAAACCACCGCTTGCCAAATACATTTGCCCATATTCGAGTTTATTTGAGCCGACTTGCCTTGAAGAAGATCATCATGATTTGTATTTGCACTAAGACCCCACCAATTGAAGACTTTGTTAGGAATTTATGGACCCAACAACGACCACCAATCTAAAGATTGTGATCCCACAAACGACAAACGGACAGAATAAATGCAAGAAAAGTAAACGACACAAGATATTACGTGGTTATATGCAATCGGTATGATTGCTTTAGTCCACGGCCAAATAGAGAGCTTTTTTTATTGATTTTTCATGCTTAGGGTTACAGATTACAATAGGTATATTTATAGTGCTAATCAAAATTAGAAAACAAATCGAATAACTTGCTGGCTACGCACACTGTCGTATTTCGCAACACTTTGTCGCGTTTCGCGACAAACTGCATCAAAACGTGACAAAGTGGTTCAGAACGTGACAGCTTCTGACACCCACTTCTGCCATATTTGTCTCGTTTCAGTGCACTTTATCACTTTCTAGTCGTGTCACGTTTTACGACAAACATCACTCAAACCCGATACCAGAACTCGACAATTTCTTGTTTTGATCTTCTTTGCAACTATCCAACAATCTCCCACTCAAAGGAGAGCAAAACCCAGAAATCTCGTCAACCCCAAAACTAACCATTTCAACCAAGAATGTCGAACCACCTCTCATACTGCCAATCAAACATGGGATACGCAAACTCAACATCGCTGGAAGAATAGACTTTTGATACAAGGTCTTCAACACTACTTGTCGAAATCAATACCAATAACCCTTAGAACTCTCTAGTTGACGTCTTCTTTCATCAAGTAACAAGAAGACCAGTTGAAGCTATGCAAAGCTTCAACTTTCTGATCGTAACCACCTTAGTACACATATCAGCATGATTCTCCGTATCAGGAATTTTCTTAACAACTAATGTACCATCTTCAATAAGTTCGCGAATTTTATGATACCTTGGCTTTATGTGTTTCGTACGACCATGAAACACCGGGTGCTTCACCAAATGAATAGCACTTTGATTATCACAGTACAAGACATAATCTTATTGAACTCGTCCCAACTCAATCATAAAATTCTTCAGTCATACAAGTGTAACGACCCGACTTTTTCGACTTTTAATTATATTAATTACTTTCACGAAACTGCGTATTTGTGCGTGCTAATTTAGATTATATTCTGGTATCATTAATTATGTTAATTACTTTCGTTAAATATCTACAACGTGTTAATTATATTTGTGCGTGCTAATTTAGATTATATTCTGGTATCATTAATTATGTTAATTACTTTCGTTAAATATCTACAACGTGTTATTAAGTGCTTAATCACTTAACATGATCCTTGAATGTATTTACGACCGTTAGTGTCACTTATTGTTTAAAAAGAGCTACATACTTGGTACACGTTAAACTTTTGTCATAATTGGGATATTATGACTACGTAAACATAATTGTTATTTATTTATGACAATTACTTGGCTTGGTGGTTCCTTAATTACGCTTAAGTGTTACTAATGCTCACTAGTTACCTTAATGGACTTAACACCTTAATAGACTTCCATGGCCCAACCTACTCAATTTAGTGGACTAATTATTGTGTTAATTAGCCCATGTAATTAATAACTAGCCCATGAAAATATAAGACAAGTAACTTGCATGCTTATGTACTAAATACTTACACCATGTTGCATGCCACCCAACATTCCAACATTTCTTTGTACCACCACCATGGACCACACCATGCCACCACCACATGAGGCCAAAATGGTCCCCCCCTTGATCCCTTAACCATCGACCACCATCACCACCTCACCACCACTTTATTTTTTTTAAAAGCTCAATTCATTCTCATTTCAACTCATTCAAACACACACACATTTTCTCTCAAGTCTCTCTCTAGTTTCTCACACTAAAACTTTGAAGAACTTGTAAGTTCTTGGCTTCTTTTTTCTTTCTTTTCTTACTTTAATTCTTAAATCATCATCATCATGAACAAAGTTTCAAGTTTTGTAACTTGAATCTTCATAACTTATGTTGATTCAAACTTTGTTTTGAAAAGTATTCAAGAACATGAAGGATTCAAGCTTTTTAGCTTTGAATCTTCATAATATTGTTAGATCTAAGTTATTAACTTAAGATCTCTTTAATTATATTAAAAGATCAAAACCCATGTTTATGATCTTCATGTAACTTGTAGATCCAACACTTTACTTTATGGATCTTCAAGAAAGTTTGAAATACAAGCTTACTAGCTTGAGATTTCTACAAAAAGTTAGTTAAGATCAAAGTTTATTAAATTATGACCTTCTTTGATTGGTTGTACTTTAGATTTGTGAATTGTGTTTTCATTAAACAAAAGATACAAGCTTACTAGCTTGAGATCTCATAAGTGTTGTTAGAAATCCAATCTCTCTAGCTTAGGGTTTCATCTTTGTGTTTGATCTAAGTTGTGTAACTTATGGTCTTCTACTTGGTCTAAATAAAAGCTCATTAGCTTATGTTCACTTTACTTTACAAGATTTAAGTTTTGTAACTTATGGTTGTGTAAAAGTTGAAAGTCTAAGTGTTATCACTTAGGGTTTCACCAAGAACATGAGATCTAGACTTTTTAGTCTAAGGTCTTTCATATTTAGTTAAGATCTAAGTTCTATAGCTTAAGGTCTTGCTTATTTGGTTTGATTCAAAGCTTATAGCTTAATAGAACTTGTACTTGTGTTGAAACTAAGAAATTGATGTAACTTTGGTTCATCATCTTGCTCAAACTCTCACATGAGATGTGTTTTATTTCTTAGTCTTGACTTTGTGTGTTGATGGTTAAACCTTGGTTAAAGTGATGCTAAAACATCAAGAGTTGTACACTTAAGGCTTATACGCATCAAGGATGAGAACCGTGATGAGCATTAAACACCAAGAAACCCACCGGAGCACTTGCTTTCTGTTTTTCAGGGTCTGATCAGGCTCCTGGTGTAATACCCTAGGCAAATCCCACATCGCCCACGGACATGAGTGATCATGGGATTATAAGGTAATACTCACGCTTAAATGACACAACGCGTTTTGGGACCACAAGGCTGAGCAGGTGTGCGAGTACGTTGTGGTTAAGCGTGCTCGGGCGAGAGCACTACCAGTATGGGTAACCTTCTGGGAAAGTGCTTCTCGTGTGTGGTCGCCAAGAAAAATCCGTGCACCTGCGGGCAAAGCGGACAATATTGTGGTAATGTTAAGCTGGCGTGTTACAGAATGGTATCAGAGCCACTCATGTGTCATTGGGGGTGGTGGGGCAAACCTCATCGAGGACGATTGTGATGACCCGAAAATTTCCGACCAAATTTAAACTTAATCTTTATATGAAATCGACACGATAAACAAAGTCTGTAATGTTGAGTCTCAAAATTTTTGAATTATTTCATGAAATCATTTGACCTTTGAGTATTCCTGATGATTCACGAACAATTAAAGTAAAAATACATAAATATATATAACATTAATATATTAAGTTACAAGTTTAGATATAGTGTTATAACAATATCATTATTACATTCATCATTATTAATAGTAATATTAATATTAAAATTTGTATTATTAATATTGTATATATATGTATAAAAAGTGAAATATATATATATATATATAACATGTCATTACTAGTAGTAACTATTATCATTAATAATCATTATTATTATAAATATCATTAATATTATAAGCATGATATTTTTTTTTTTAAAGATTAGTGTTATTGTTATTATGTCATTATTATTATTAATAATTATTTATATTATTATTAGAAAACACATACAATCCGTGAGTTGATTTATCAATTAAAGGTACTGTGATTATTTTTCACTATCTTATTTTTATATAGATTCATATACACTCATAACATGCTAAATCTAGCCATCGTCAAACACAAACCACTTGATAATGTCTCTTACTACTAGATTGTTCTTCTTAAAACCATTAACCATACCACCATCATCTACATCCGATCACCATCACAAATCCCTTTCTCCACCATCGACCATCATTAACCACAACACCTTTTATTTTCTGTTTTGCTACTACTCGATCAATGGCCTTCGAAACTCACTTGTGTGATAACAACGAGAACCAACACAACATATCAAGAGACATAACTTTTAAGAACACCGACACCTCATTAAATCCATCAATCACCTTTATAAACTGAAGACAACCACCCTTTCACCACCTTTGTTTATGTTTTATGATTACGTTAATAATAATGAACCGAACACCTTGAGCTGCTACCATTATCGAATACTATAATCCACGGTAAACAAACAAGGACCCAAGATAAATTGCTGAAGCATACTATTTGGGTCTATAGTTCGATCAAAGCTAAAAACACAAAACCCTTCTAGTTTATTTGTTATTTTTTTTTCTATCTTCAACACAATACCGAAACCACCGGATCAGTTTACTCTCCGATCACCTCCAAACACCATAAGACTGAGAAACACATAATCACCGCATCTACTAACCCATTTTCTACTTAGGTCGTCAAATAACCACATGAACCCAAGACCCAACTCTCTATCATTATTAACTATTGCTACGGCTGCCAAGTTGTTTTCTGTTATATGCTGATAAAACTACCATTGTAGAACATCTAACTGCTGCAGCTATTATAAAGGTCTGTTTAAACCATCACTTTTTGATTTTTCTTTGTCAAAACCCACTTGCGATTAAACAAACAATACATATATGGGTGTGTGTTTCTTTTTCACTTATTGGCCGACCAAGTCTTCCTTTAAGGGAGGTTTAATATTTTTTTCTTCTCACCGACAGTCAATTGCACAATTCATCTATCAACTTGTATCATGGGACCCCATCGAGCATTTAAAAATTACAATAGGCTATCGGGCTAGAAGAACTGTTACGTTTGAACCAAGCTAAGAAACCACCATCAAAGCAATTACGTTACTGTTCTTGTTGTCTGTTGCAACCAAGCTCAAACATCATCGATTTAATTGTTGTTATTTATTGTTGCAAACTACTTCTGTTCTGTTTAAAAAGCCAAACCAAAAACCATCTCCTAAATCCACCCTTTATGTGATGATAGCTTAAGTGATCATGATGATATGTTTTACGATGTAGAAAGTGATATTTATGGATGCTTTCTGTTTCAGTTCAATGGTAATAACAAAAGGTATCAAAAAGTTTTGTCAAGTTGAAAATAAATATTACTTTACAGCACTAACAAATTTGAATTATACAATGGCATAGTGGCCGACCATTTGGACACATATATATGGCGTGTAAATTTTTTTTTTGATACATGATAAGAGTTAAGATTATTTGGATGATGAGTATTTTGTTTTTCATTTGGACGAACCCCACAGCTGCACTATTCCGGCTTTTTGCTTTCTTAATTCACGTCCCAATCAAATAAGGGTGGGGCTTCATGATCAATTTGAATAACGGGCCTTCCTAAAACCTACTCCATTTAACATCTTGATTCCACTATTTCGGTTCTATGATGATGATGATATATATTAATGTTATGGGTGATGGGCGAGGATGATTATGATATTCGATCATTGGTGATACATGATTTTTGATAATAATAACGATGATACAATGAGGGTGTGATGGTAACGACATGGTTCAAATAGGATACATAAAATAATAAATTGTTTGATGAAGAAAGGGATGAAATAGCAGAGTAATGTTTGTGGTGTTTCGGTTTAGTATGAGGTCGCGGGTTCGAGCCCCAAGAGTGGCTATTTTTTTAGGAAGCTTTTACAATCTCTTAAAGGTAGCATTTATATTCATTATTATTATTATTATTATTATTATTATTATTATTATTATTATTATTATTATTATTATTATTATTATTATTACTATTATTATTGTTATTATTATCATTAAAAAGAAGTATTAGGATTACTATCATTACTATTGTTATTATTAATAACATTATTATTAGTATTATCATTAAATATTATTATTATTACTATTATTACTAAAGGTATCATTATTTTTAAATTGATCATTTTTATTAAAATTAGTACTATTATTAAAACTAACATTCTTAACAAAATTATCTTGTTTTATCATGATTATTATCATAATTAGTATTATTTTTATTATTATTACTATTAGTATTACTAAAATATCAAATAAAGATTTTTCTATATAAAGAATATATTATTAACATAAAACATAACTATATTGAGATTTTTGTAATAAATACTAGTTATCTATTTAATGTATATAAAAGTAAATATATCTAATTAAGTTATTAATGGAACATATAATTTATTAAAATAACAACTATATCAATAATGATATGTAAATTTGTTGATTACCAGTATATGTGTTAATCTATATAGTATTGATATAGGTTCGTGAATCCGAGGTCAACCCTACACTTATTAAATGACGTCATATGTATTTTTACTACAAGATACAGTATGGTGAGTTCATTTGCTCCCTTTTTACTCATTACATTTTTAGGCTGAGAATACATGCAATGTTTAAATAACTGTTTTTGCAATATTTATATGCGTGAGTTCATTTGATTCCCTTTTACTCTTTACATTTTTGGGACTGAGAATACATGAGCTGTTTTTACAACTGCTTTATTAAATACTTTTGAAATATATTTTGAACTGCAAATACATGAAATGCTTTTATAAATGTTTGACGAGATAGACACAAAAAAAACATTCCTCGAATGAATTATTATGCAGACAGAAGTTCTGCGGATTATTGTTGAATTATGTGGATATGATAATTGCCACCATTGAATTATGTGGACATGATAATTTCCACCATTGAATTATGTGGACATGATAATTGCCACCATTGAATTATGTGGACATGATAATTGCCACCAATTGATATGAATGTTATGTATCGAGAGAATGATTTTATACACAGGTTATGTGTATGTTATTTTGTGCACAAGATATGTGTACGGTTACTAAGATTTATGAAAAATGGTTTCGTACACAATAAAGGTGTACTGTATTTAAAAGATATCGCATCTAC
Organism: Rutidosis leptorrhynchoides; assembly: GCF_046630445.1. Taxonomy (NCBI): domain Eukaryota; kingdom Viridiplantae; phylum Streptophyta; class Magnoliopsida; order Asterales; family Asteraceae; genus Rutidosis; species Rutidosis leptorrhynchoides. Next base: position 158,446,920 of record NC_092339.1, read on the forward strand.
ATTACAGGTGGGTATAGGATTCGGGCTCATTTGTACCATGCAGGATTTAAATCTTGTGGTCTATCAAAATGATGAATTTTATTGTTTATGATAAACCTATGAACTCACCAACCTTTTGGTTGACACTTTAAAGCATGTTTATTCTCAGGTATGAATGAAATCTTTCGCTGTGCTTTTGCTCATCTTAGAGATATTAATTGGAGTCATTCGTGACATATTTCAAAAGACGTTGCATTCGAGTCGTTGAGTTCATCAAGATTATTATTAAGTCAATTATAGTAAGATATATTATGAAATGGTATGCATGTCATCAACCTTAGATGTAATGAAATATTGTCTTTTCAAAAACGAATGCAATGTTTGTAAAATGTATCATATAGAGGTCAAGTACCTCGCGATGTAATCAACTGTTGTGAATCGTTTATAATCGATATGGACTTCGTCCGGATGGATTAGGACGGGTCTCTATAGTTGGTATCAGAGCGGTGGTCTTAGCGAACCAGGTCTTGCATTAGTATGTCTAACTGATAGTCGTTAGGATGCTTTAGTGAGTCTGGACTTCGACCGTGTCTGCATGTCAAAAGTTTTGCTTATCATTTTTATCAGAAATCATCTGTTTATCATCCTTAGGAAATTACCTGGTTATCATTCTTAGTCTAGACACATCTTACTGCAATGATTGCATGAATAGTGTATAGACAAAATTCGTATCTTAGCGTATCTGCTAATTCATATCTTAGCATATATGTTATTGTTATCTTTGCCTGACAGCTTCCGTAGATTCCTCCGTAACTTATGGGATTTTAGTATTATATATGCATATGTAAATTATGTATTGCAGGGTACTAATCTATATCCTATAATCTATTTCTTATCAAAAATCCTTTATCTGATCGTACGGGATGAATCCCTCAACCAGTTCGAGTCCCTCAGATTTCGATAGCTATTCTGATAGTTATTCCGACAGCTATTCCGACATGGATATTCACCTAAGCTCCGAAAGCGGTGTCACCAGAATGAATCAATCAAACAGCCATCCCCAATTCATTTGATGGGTTCGTAGTCTACTTAATCATCGGAAACAAAAAGAAGGTGATCCTTTCCATCAACCAAATTCACCTATTGGCGAAGAACCTGAAGCACTTACCAGTGAACCAGTCCGAAATATCATTTTCACCCTCATTTCCCGAATATCTCATCATGATTACATAATATCTTAGATTCTAAACCTAAGTCATTCACTCGTTCCGACTGACAATCATCTAGGAATAATAGGAGAAGTCAACGAACTTCGCGCTAGAGTAATCAATCTGGAGAATATGGTACAAAATGTACCAGCTTCAGCAACATTACCGGCACCAACAGTACCATCAGTAACAGCACCAGTACCATCAACAATCCATGCCTCAACATCTCATCCTATACCTCGAGCATAATCATCATTCTACATGACATTCTATATCATTTATCTTTGTTCAACATGCGATTATGTAATCTTTAATATTTTAGAGATTATGTATTCTAGTCTAACAGTAAATCAAATGAGATTAATATTATATTAACTCATTAAATCCATGATTACATCTGAAGAAAATATATATGGAAGTATATTTTCATAAAGATTGTAATTAAAAATTCTTTTGTACAAACTGTTAATGGTGAAAATATTTTAACGGGTAGGTAATACCCGAGGAATATTTAGATTTCACATTAATAAGTTAAATTGTACATTCTTCGAATCTGATTTAACATTCATTTACTATCCTACTTACATCCACAAATATACGAATCTGTTCACCACAAAATAACCATTTTCATTCAATTTCATAATTGGATTTTGATTTATCAGAATCCAACAAGTGGCATAATGAAGAACACATTTGACGAAAAAAAAAATTTGATAGAAACAAACAAATTAATTACGAATTTTTTTTTAAGAATCCACGCTAACTTTTTCCAGCTAACTGTTCCTAGCTAACTGTTAACTTCTTATTACATTTTAATTATCGCAATTTATTTTATCGTAATTTTAATTCTCGCAATTTTATTTATCATCATTTAATTTCTGTTATTTATTTTACGCACTTTAAATATTGGGGCACGTATACACGGTTTTGACATATCATATCGACGCATATATATATATATATATATATATATATATATATATATATATATATATATATATATATATATATATATATATATATATGTATATATATATATTATTTGGAATCACCATAGACACTCTATATGCTGTAATGTTAGAGTTCGCTATACATGGTTGAGGTTGATTCTATAATAATATATATACTTTGAGTTGTGATCGAGTCTGAGACGAATACGGGTCACGATACGTATTAATTAATTCGAATATTATATATTAAACTATATATGAATTATTGGACTGTCAACTGTGGACTATCGACTATGGACTAATAACATTGGACAATTAAAATGAATTAAAATATTGATTATAACATATGAAACTAAACAATTCTTTAAGTTTGCCACTTGATTTCATCTCAAACCTCATTTGTATCTTGACGATTACAATCCGAGTTCAAACCTTTCATAATTCTTGAAAGCACCTAAATCGAGAGGATGAACCAACCGCACTTCATCTACGGAAGAAAAGATCGATGCATATAGTTATGCACCTGGAAACTCTCGAAAACTGAGTAAACATTTAACACGTAGTTGTGCTAATTACTTAGTGTTATTATTACCCAAAATAACTTGATAATCCCTTTTCAAAGTAGCGAATCTTGTCACAGCTCCAGCACGACAACTTTGACTTTTCGTTCGAAATAACCTTATTATAACCTTGATATATATGCGTGCTCTTTTATTGTTACCAGGGAACCTTTCATATTCTACCATATTACCAGCAGACGTACCAGCAATCTCGTTGCTTCTTGTTTTAAATCTCTCCGATAAATCATTATATTTATTCATTGAAACCTTATCATATACTCATCCGTATCTTGTAACGAGAACTGCCATACCAATTATCGGGAGTCAGCAATCAGTACTTTGAAAACGCACAGCATATCTACATCAACAGTTTTATGTATGACATTTATCTCTTAGAATTATGATCTTTCATTCTGAAATTCTGAAAAGCGCTCAGTCTACAAATCAATACTCTGAATATTGAAAAAGCTGAATGAAGCAGCAGAAACTGTAGACAACTGCAAACGGCCTTAATCATCGGAAGTTTGATGATAAAGAATAGTATGTTGGAAAAGCTCAGAAAAGTTGGAACTGGAAAACGGATTGAGCTAACCACGAAGGAGAACAAGGACAAATACAAGGACCATACCATATATTCAAAGAATCCAGGTAATTCTAGATCCGATAAAACCTTCAACAAGTATCTTGCTCCGAAGTCATGTTAAAATCTTGCGGAAAATCTTTCTTCATCAACCATCGAACTTAGAAATTCCAAAATATCATCATAAATATCCTCGATATTTCTGAAGATATTTTTTTAAATATTCTCGTCCGATATTAATTATCTCTTCGTGCTATCAGTGTTACATCATATAGAAACTGTTAGTTTCTATATTCTATAAACTTTCGAGCTTAAAATATGAATGTTATTGAAGTAATGTTGGGAACTGATGCATGAGTTAGTATAATATAATGACACTTGATCAACATGATTATATTATAGTAAGTCATGCTGAGTTTCTAAAATGGAAACGTGATGATTCACAGATCATAACGTCATCATGTGCCACGTTACACGACTCTTACATTCCGTTTAATCTATAAACATATCAAGAACATGTTTTCTTGATAGTCCTATCTTTTCCTTGAATTCTGGTAATTTGACAAGTCAGATTGTGCTATTACCATTTTCTTTCTAGAACATTAACAGTGATCATTCTGAAATTTATATCTGCGAATTCTGGACTATTACAAGAGATGCCTAACCGCAAGAAGAAGAAACGAAGGGACAAAGCTCCAAAATAGAAATTGGAGTATAAATCGTAGCAAATGGGAGGGAGTATTAACTGTGGATGACAATGATTATAGAAAACAGAAATAGGGACATTGAAAAATAAGGGGAGATACAAAGCCCGATAACAACGTATAAATTACAAACCGTAAATATCAATGTTTATCGCAACATAAAGACACGAGAGAATTAAAAGCACTATAACCCCAAGAGCAAAATAGAAGTAAGCAGATTCCTCTGGTGGAAGATGGAAAAGGAGAATGATTGTTGCAATAGTAAGGATAAGGATAAGGATCAGAACTGGATTAAGCACTTTCATAAACTTTTGAATTTGAGAATTGGGTATGGGAATGGTAAAAGTAACGGAACGGAAGAAATTAATTTATAGAGAAATATCTGATAGTGAAAATCAAGGCAGATCTCCGCATTTAATTAGAAATATCCTAAATTCCTGATTTGCCGAAGAATCAAATCTTTTAGATTTCGAAGATTTTCTTTAAATCCCTTGAATTCCGGAATTCAACCAAGACAACATCAAAAGTTAAGACGCACTTTATTTTATAAATTCAACCATGACTAGTAAAAGTTATGACGAAACTTTATTTTCTCATTTCACTCTTTTGTGATAGCTTCACTTGTACTCTTCGAGTAGTCGAATTATCTTATCCATATTACTTAACAGTAATAAAACTCTATTTATCAGCTCGTATTCGTCATGAAAACATTTTTATTGTTAACCGTGACCACCCCACTCAAATTTCGGGACGAAATTTCTTTAACGGGTAGGTACTGTGATGACCCGGAAATTTCCGACCAAATTTAAACTTAATCTTTATATGAAATCGACACGATAAGCAAAATCTGTAATGTTGAGTCTCAAAATTTTTGAATTATTTCAAGAAATCATTTGACCTTTGACTATTCCTGATGATTCACGAACAATTAAAGTAAAAATACATAAATATATATAACATTAATATATTAAGTTACAAGTTTAGATATAGTGTTATAACAATATCATTATTACATTCATCATTATTAATAGTAATATTAATATTAAAATTTGTATTATTAATATTGTATATATATGTATAAAAAGTGAAATATATATATATAACATGTCATTACTAGTAGTAACTATTATCATTAATAATCATTATTATTAAAAATATCATTAATATTATAATCATGATATATATATTTTTTTTAAAGATTAGTGTTATTGTTATTATGTCATTATTATTATTAATAATTATTTATATTATTATTAGAAAACACATATAATCCGTGAGTTGATTTATCAATTAAAGGTACTGTGATTGTTTTTCACTATCTTATTTTTATATAGATTCATATACACTCATAACATGCTAAATCTAGCCATCGTCAAACACAAACCACTTGATAATGTCTCTTACTACTAGATTGTTCTTCTTAAAACCATTAACCATACCACCATCATCTACATCCGATCACCATCACAAATCCCTTTCTCCACCATCGACCATCATTAACCACAACACCTTTTATTTTTTGTTTTGCTACTACTCGATCAATGGCCTTCGAAACTCACTTGTGTGATAACAACAAGAACCAACACAACATATCAAGAGACATAAGTTTTAAGAACACCGACACCTCATTAAATCCATCAATCACCTTTATAAACCGAATACAACCACCTTTTCACCACCTTTGTTTATGTTTTATGATTACGTTAATAATAATGAACGGAAAACCTTGAGCTGCTACCATTATCGAATACTATAATCCACGGTAAATAAACAAGGACCCAAGATAAATTGCTGAAGCATACTATTTGGATCTATAGTTCGATCAAAGCCAAAAACACAAAACCCTTCTAGTTTATTTGTTATTTTTTTTCTATCTTCAACACAATACCGAACCCACCGGATCAGTTTACTCTCCGATCACCTCCAAACACCATAAGACTGAGAAACACATAATCACCGCATCTACTAACCCATTTTCTACTTAGGTCGTCAAATAGCCACATGAAACCAAGACCCAACTCTCTATCATTATTAACTATTGCTACGGCTGCCAAGTTGTTTTCTGTTATATGCTGATAAAACCACCATTGTAGAACATCTAACTGATGCAGCTATTATAAAGGTCTGTTTAAACCATCCCTTTTTGATTTTTCTTTGTCAAAACCCACTTGCGATTAAACAAACAATACAGATATGGGTGTGTGTTTGTTCTTCACTTATTGGCCGACCAAGTCTTCCTTTAAGGGACGTTTAATATTTTTTTCTTCTCACCGACAGTCAATTGCATAATTCATCTATCAACTTGTATCATGGGACCCCATCGAGCATTTAAAAATTACAATAGGCTATCGGGCTAGAAGAACTATTACGTTTGAACCAAGCTAAGAAACCACCATCAAAGCAATTATGTTACTGTTCTTGTCGTCTGTTGCAACCAAGATCAAACATCATTGATTTAATTGTTGTTGTTTATTGTTGCAAACTACTTCTGTTCTGTTTAAAAAGCCAAACCAAAAACCATCTCCTAAATCCACCCTTTATGTGATGATAGCTTAAGTGATCATGATGATATGTTTTACGATGTAGAAAGTGATATTTATGGATGCTTTCTGTTTCGGTTCAATGGTAATAACAAAAGGTATCAAAAAGTTTTGTCAAGTTGAAAATAAATATTACTTTACAGTACTAGCAAATTTGAATTATACAATGGCATAGTGGCTGACCATTTGGACACATATATATGGCGTGTAAAATTTTTTTTTTTTTTTTTTTATACATGATAAGAGTTAAGATTATTTGGATGATGAGTATGTTGTTTTTCATTTGGAGGAACCCCACAGCTGCACTATTCCGGCTTTTTGCTTTCTTAATTCACATCCCAATCAAATAAGGGTGGGGCTTCATGATCAATTTGAATAACGGGCCTTCCTAAAACCTACTCTATTTAACATCTTGATTCCACTGTTTCGGTTCTATGATGATGATGATATATATTAATGTTATGGGTGATGGGCGAGGATGATTATGATATTCGATCATTGGTGATACATGATTTTTGATAATAATAACGATGATACAATGAGGGTGTGATGGTAACGACATGGTTCGAATAGGATACATAAAATAATAAATTGTTTGATGAAGAAAGGGATGAAATAGCAGATTAATGTTTGTGGTGTTTCGGTTTAGTATGAGGTCGCGGGTTCGAGCCCCAAGAGTGGCTATTTTTTTAGGAAGCTTTTACAATCTCTTAAAGGTAGCATTTATATTCATTATTATTACTATTACTATTATTATTGTTATTATTATCATTAAAAAGAAGTATTAGGATTACTATCATTACTATTGTTATTATTAATAACATTATTATTAGTATTATCATTAAATATTATTATTATTACTATTATTACTAAAGGTATCATTATTTTTAAATTGATCATTTTATTAAAATTAGTACTATTATTAAAACTAACATCCTTATCAAAATTATCTTGTTTTATCATGATTATTATCATAATTAATATTATTTTTATTATTATTACTATTAGTATTACTAAAATATCAAATAAAGATTTTTCTATATAAAGAATATATTATTAACATAAAACATAACTATATTGAGATTTTTGTAATAAATACTAGTTATCTATTTAATGTATATAAAAATAAATATATCTAATTAAGTTATTAATGGAACATTTAATTTATTAAAATAACAACTATATCAATAATGATATGTAAATTTGTTGATTACCAGTATATGTGTTAATCTATATAGTATTGATATAGGTTCGTGAATCCGAGGTCAACCCTACACTTATTAAATGACGTCATATGTATTTTTACTACAAGATATAGTATGGTGAGTTCATTTGCTCCATTTTTACTCATTACATTTTTGGGCTGAGAATACATGCAATGTTTAAATAACTGTTTTTGCAATATTTATATGCGCGAGTTCATTTGATTCCCTTTTACTCTTTACATTTTTGGGAATGAGAATACATGCGCTGTTTTTACAACTGCTTTATTAAATGCTTTTGAAATATATTTTGAACTGCAAATACATGAAATGCTTTTATAAATGTTTCACGAGATAGACACAAACAAAACATTCCTCGAATGAATTATTATGCAGACAGAAGTTCTGCGGATTATTGTTGAATTATGTGGACATGATAATTGCCACCATTGAATTATGTGGACATGATAATTGTCACCATTGAATTATGTGGACATGATAATTGCCACCATTGAATTATGTGGACATGATAATTGCCACCAATTGATATGAATGCTATGTATCGAGAGAATGATTTTATACACAGGTTATGTGTATGTTATTTTGTGCACAAGATATGTGTACGGTTACTAAGATTTATGAAAAATGGTTTCGTACACAAGAAAGGTGTACTGTATTTAAAAGATATCGCATGTACATTACAGGTGGGTATAGGATTCGGGCTCATTTGTACCATGCAGGATTTAAATCTTGTGGTCTATTAAAATGATGAATTTTATTGTTTATGATAAACCTATTAACTCACCAACCTTTTGGTTGACACTTTAAAGCATGTTTATTCTCAGGTATGAATGAAATCTTCCGCTGTGCTTTTGCTCATCTTAGAGATATTAATTGGAGTCATTCGTGACATATTTCAAAAGACGTTGCATTCGAGTCGTTGAGTTCATCAAGATTATTATTAAGTCAATTATAGTAAGATATATTATGAAATGGTATGCATGTCATCAACCTTAGATGTAATGAAATATTGTCTTTTCAAAAACGAATGCAATGTTTGTAAAATGTATCATATAGAGGTCAAGTACCTCGCGATGTAATCAAATGTTGTGAATCGTTTATAATCGATATGGACTTCATCCGGATGGATTAGGACGGGTCTCTACAATGATGAGTCCCTAAGGGGGGGTGAATGTAACACCCTAGGCAAATCCCACATCGCCCACGGACATGAGTGATCATGGGATTATAAGGTAATACTCACGCTTAAATGACACAAAGCGTTTTGGGACCACAAGGCTGAGCAGGTGTGCGAGTACGTTGTGGTTAAGCATGCTCGGAAGAGAGCATTACCAGGATGGGTGACCTCCTGGGAAAGTGCTTCTCGTGTGTGGTCGCCAAGAAAAATCCGTGCGCCTGCGGGCAAAGTGGACAATATTGTGGTCATGTTAAGCTGGGGTGTTACACCTGGGCTTCTGGAAAAGTTTATTTCCAGATAGTTCGGTTCGATTAGATGACTTTTCATTTAAGACTCGTCTTAATCCGATATACGGTTTAGGATTTATAGCCTTCCGAAAGTCACTACGCCCTTGTAACGACGTGCTGAAAAAATCTGACCTACTTGCGCTTGAACCGTCGCCACGGTCAAACGACATCGAGTTAGGTTCTGAAAATTGGATAGCGGTTAGCGGACTCATATACGGAGCCTTGGCCACTGACCGTGCATCATTTTAGTTTGTATATAGGTCGTACCAGCTGAACGAAGTCAGCCTTTGTTTCGATCTCTATTCTTGATTGAAAACTTACTTTACTTTTTACGTATTATGATGATGAATGATGATACTTAAGACTTAACTTACGTACTTTTAAACCCTTTGGAACGATTTACTGACTTAGTGACTTTTGACTTAGGTTGAGGACTGATGTGTGCGAGGTGTAGTACGAAATAGATTATATTTTACTACGAAATACTATTAAATACGATACAATTTTACACAAGTTATTTAATTATTTATAGAATGGATATACCCAAACCTTGCTACAACACTTATAGGCAGTGTACCTAATCATAGAGTAGTGTAGTTTTTAGTAAGTCCGATTCGTTCCACAGGAAACTCACTAAGTTTAACGCTATATTTATTTTAAACTATATTTGTGTATATATATATATATATATATATATATATATATATATATATATATATATATATATATATATATATATATATAATTAGTATTATTATTATTATTATAAAAAAAGGGGGGGGGGGTTACCGTTTATTGACCGGTTTGTCGATTTTAAAACTTAAGTCGTAATTAAAACCTAATGTAAAATATTAAATATAAATATGACTTAATTTAAAGCGTAAAGTAAATGACGATAAATAAAAATGCGATAATTAAAAGTATGATAATTTAAAGTACGATAAATAAAATGACGATAAATAAAAGTTCCATGAGATATAAAATAAAGAAATTATGCTTATTTAAACTTCCATAATCATGATGTTCGACGTGTTGATTTTAATTTATTACCATGGGTTAATTGTCCTTTGTCCTGGTTTATTTGATACGTCCATCTGGTTTTTGTCCATAACAGTCCATCAGTCATAAATATAAAGTGCGAGTGTCCTCGTCAAATTACCCTTATACCCGAAGTCAAATATTCCAACTAATTTGGGACATAAACTGTAACAAGGTCTTAATACTTTGTTAATGATTATACCAGGTTATCGACTGTGTATAATCCAAGGTTCTAATACGTTGTTAACAATTACACCAAGTGTCCTTGTATGTAATCCACCCCTGTTTTAATGAGCCCGTTGACTATTAATCCATCCCCGTGTCCGGTCAAATGAACGATTATTAGTAATTATAAATATCCCGCCCATCGTGTCCGATCGAGTGTATGTGGTTATTTATAAATACATCAAATTGTAAATTTCTATATTAAATTAACTAACTATCATTCAGTTAAACAAATATAAAACCCATCAATAGTCCATAGTCCAATTTCCACAAGTGTCGGTCTTTTGTCCAAACCCCAATTATGGTCCAAAGCCCAATTACCCAGTCTTATTATTTAGTCCAACATCATGATTACTTCGGCTTAAATAAACATAATAATAACTTAGCTACGAGACATTAATTTAAAAAGGTTGAACATAACGTACAATGATTATTTATCGCGTAGTGTTACACGGACAGAATTTCGACTTACAAACTTAAAACATTCGCCACTATAACCTTATTATTATTAACTTAATATTAAAATTATAATTATAAAATATAAATATAAATATATATCAGAGAGTGAGAGAGATAGTTGATAAAAGGTGTACACAAACTCGCAGAAAAAGTTCCAATTTATAGGACTTGGGCTGCTACAGTACTCCATGCGATCGCATGGATTTTGGCCTTCCTGGCCATGCGATCGCATGGATCCCTTTTACAGCTCAGGTACTTTTGTTTTTTTATTTGCGGACGGTTTTTAATATAAATATAATATATAAATAATTTATAGAATTATTTATATATTATATTATATTCATGTGCATAGTTGACTTGTAATTTTAGCTCCGTTGCATCGCGCGTTGATAGTTGGTTCATGTCCCGGTTTCAGATTTTCGAACGTCCTTGCGTACTATTTAATATCTTGTACTTTGCGTTTTGCGGCTCGTACTCTTGTAACTTTTAGACGTTTCTCATCAATAAATTGAACCACTTGGATTGTATTTTGTACTTTTGAGCTTTTTGGTCGTTTGCGTCTTCAAATCATCGAATCTGTCTTTTGTCTTCACCTTTTATTATTTAAACGAATATCACTTGTAAATAGAACAATTGCAACTAAAAGCTTGTCTTTCTTGAAGGATAATGCTATGAAATATATGTTCATTTTTAGCATTATCAAATATTCCCACATTTGAGCGTTGCTTGTCCTCAAGCAATATAGAACTTGAATAACAACTTTACTAGAATCAATTCTTTATTCTTCACACTTTGTACATCAGTGATTTTAATACGGCGGTATGAACAATGATAGTAACGATGTGGCCTACAGTCCCACATGACTATAAAAATTTAGATCCTTCAGGAAATTGGATCTTTATGAAAACATTTGATCTTTTGAAAATTTAATCTAGCTTTTACCCTAGATAAGTTTTCCGGAATAACCCTTCATCGGCGTTTGCAAAATGTTTTTGTGGGTTTTGTGGATTTCAGATTTGAAAATTTTAGCTCAAAACTTATGGTTTTGTGTCACCCACTTGCTAACCTTGTATTAGGAAAGCAACACGTCCAGTTTACTTGCTCCATATATTACCTTTTGGTAAACTACCGTCCGGTTGTAAAGGAAAGCGTTGAACAAGCAACTGTTAAGGCAATGTCTAATGACATGCTTTTGATTATGGTCTATATCGTGTTGGATACAATTACTATCCTTTGTAGGAGCAATAGTAAAGATCACCCTATAGTTTTTCGGTCTGGCACAAGGTCATGTCTTCGACCATGCTATGCAACCACCGTTCTTACGGTTGACACCCGATTTGGTTCAGGTGACCTAATGAATTCTAGTGAATTCTCAGGATTTTACATTCAATGGTAATGAACGCATTGAAAATGGGATTTCAAAAAACAAATCGGTTTGTAATTTTGATAAAAATATTTTCTCGTTCAAGCTCGAGTTTAGATATCATCGAATTCCATGAGTTTGTAATTCTCAATCTCTAAGGTCAATCTCAAGGATTGAGTAATATCAGGTTTAAATGATGATTTTTGATCTTTTAAGGAGATTATCCTTTCTGGAGATCTGATTCATTAGTCTTATTGAAATGTCCCGTTCATATTGATTATAAACGTTCCATATTAATTGATTTCGTTGCGAGGTTTTGACCTCTATATGAGATGTTTTTCAAAGACTGCATTCATTTTTAAAACAACCATAACCTTTGTTTTATCAATAAAGGTTTTAAAAGCATTACGTAGATTATCAAATAATGATAATCAAAAATATACTTTTTACACACGACCATTACATAATGGTTTACAATAGAAATATATTACATCGACATATGTTTCTTGAATGCAGTTTTTGCATAATATCATACAAACATGGACTCCAAATCTTGTCCTTATTTTAGTATGCAACAGCGGAAGCTCTTAGTATTCACCTGAGAATAAACATGCTTTAAACGTCAACAAAAATGTTGGTGAGTTATAGGTTTAACCTATATATATCAAATCGTAACAATAGATCACAAGATTTCATATTTCAATATACATCCCATACATAGAGATAAAAATCATTCATATGGTGAACACCTGGTAACCGACATTAACAAGATGCATATATAAGAATATCCCCATCATTCCGGGACACCCTTCGGATATGATATAAATTTCGAAGTACTAAAGCATCCGATACTTTGGATGGGGTTTGTTAGGCCCAATAGATCTATCTTAAGGATTCGCGTCAATTAGGGTGTCTGTTCCCTTATTCTTAGATTACCAGACTTAATAAAAAGGGGCATATTCGATTTCGATAATTCAACCATAGAATGTAGTTTCACGTACTTGTGTCTATTTTGTAAATCATTTATAAAACCTGCATGTATTCTCATCCCAAAAATATTAGATTTTAAAAGTGGGACTATAACTCACTTTCACAGATTTTTACTTCGTCAGGAAGTAAGACTTGGCCACTAGTTGATTCACAAACCTATAACCAATATGTACATATATATCAAAGTATATTCAAAATATATTTACAACACTTTTAATACATTTTGATGTTTTAAGTTTATTAAGTCAGCTGTCCTCGTTAGTAACCTACAACTAGTTCTTCAACGTTAGATGTACAGAAAAAAATTGATATATATTATCTTGAATCAATCCACGACCCAGTGTATACACATCTCAGGCTAGATCACAACTCAAAGTATATATAGTTTTGGAATCAACCTCAACCCTGTATAGGTAACTCCCACATTACTGCATATAGAGTGTCTATGGTTGTTCCAAATAATATATACACATGGGTCGATATGATATGTAAAAACATTTGCATACGTATCTATGGTATCCCAAGATTACATAATATATTAGAATACATGTATAATACAATATAAGTTAGCAAGGATATGATTAATATAGATTTGTTACCAATTTTCACGTTGCTACAACAAGAAAAATTATCCAATCTTATTTTACCCATAACTTCTTCATTTTAAATCCATTTTGAGTGAATCAAATTGCTATGGTTTCATATTGAACTCTATTTTATGAATCTTAACAGAAAAAGTATAGGTTTATAGTTTTAAATATAAGTTACAAGTCGTTTTTGTAAAGGTAGTCATTTCAGTTGAAAGAACGACGTCTAGATGACCATTTTAGAAAACATACTTCCACTTTGAGTTTAACCATGATTTTTGGATATAGTTTCATGTTCATAAGAAAAATCATTTTCCCAGAAGAACAACTTTTAAATCAAAGTTTATCATAGTTTTTAATTAACTAACCCAAAACAGCCCGCGGTGTTACTACAACGGCGTATGTCCGGTTTTACAGTGTTCTTCGTGTTTCCAGGTTTTAAATCTTTAAGTTAGCATATAATATAGATATAGAACATGTGTTTAGTTGATTTTAAAAGTCAAGTTAGAAGGATTAACTTTTATTTGCGAACAAGTTTAGAATTAACTAAACTATGTTCTAGTAGTGATTACAAGTTTAAACCTTCGAATAAGATAGCTTTATATGTATGAATCGAATGATGTTATGAACATCATTACTACCTCAAGTTTTCTGGATAAAGCTACTAGAAATGAGAAAAATGGATCTAGCTTCAAAGGATCCTTGGATGGCTTGAAAGTTCTTGAAGCAGAATCATGACACGAAAACAAGTTCAAGTAAGATTTCCACTCGAAATAAGATTGTTATAGTTATAGAAATTGAATCAAAGTTTGAATATGAGTATTACCTTGTATTAGAAAGATATCTTACTGTAAATAATAAAGATTTCTTGAGGTTGGATGATCACTCTACTAGATTGGAAGTAAGCTAGCAAACTTGGAAGCATTCTTGATTTTATGAAACTAGAACTTGTAGAATTTATGAAGAACACTTAGAACTTGAAGATAGTGATGGAATTCAACACAACAATAAGTTCATAATGTTTATATAATCACAAAACCAATTTTATGAGTGTAAAGTCAAGCGGAAGCATTATTTCATTTATAAACAAGTGTTTATGTTAAACCATTTTGATTGAATTCCATGTTAATATCAAGTCTTTAAAGATATGTTTACAAATAAGATGAGAAGATAAGAAATGTTCCTCCTCAAGCTAGTTGAGGGTCGTTTTCTTAGTTGCAAGAAGATGGTGAAGATGATGTTGATTAATGGAGCTACAAAGCAATGAAACCTCAAGAGATAATACCTCAAACTCTTCACCAACACCTTATGCAATAGTTAGGATTTTATGACACTAGAATTAGCTTGCAAAAAAAAGAAATGAACTCTCTTTCCCTCAAGAAAGCTCACGGCAGCAGCAAGGCAGAATCAAGGCTGTGCAGTTTTTTTTTCAAGTAAAAGATGTGTATGGCATGTGTGTTGAAGTCCCAAGAGAGCTAGGCATGTGTATGTAGATATATGGGAAAACCAAGTAGTCAAAAGCATGAGTTCATGAACCCAATGCCCCCATCTCCCATGCCACATTCCCCTTTTTTTATAAAATAGTTTTTATAAAACTAATTTTATAAAACCCTTCTCTTTTATAAACTTCCATGACATTATTATTAATCATGTACATATTTATTTATAAAACCAATTTTATAAAATGTGACATAACTAAGTTTAATTATTTAACCTATAAATAATTAAATCCATATAATATAAATCATTCCATAATTTATATATATATGTGTACACATCAAGTAGTATTTCAGAAAACCATTTTTCTTAAAGTTCAAGTGTCGCGTATCTGATCAATGATTCAATCGTTAAGATCAAATATGAATGAGGTGTCGGTAAGTTTGTTATTGGGTATGACCCGACTTGGATCATAACATTTTAGCCACATTAATTTAATATATCTCTCGGGCATACGAAATACCTTCAATCTCCCACTTGTACGAGAAACATAAGAAATTAATGCAAGCGATGGATACCACCTAACGACCGTCCATCACCCCCAATATGTTATGACTTTGTGCCATTCAATAACATCATCCCTTTCGAGTTCCCATCTCGAATATGAATAGGTGAATCTTTCATTATATCCTTTCGTCCTAGATGTCATGTTAAATCCAAGAGACACAGAGCGATCACTCTCTTTTAGATTTAACTTTATCAGGCCTTAGACATCTGACTCTCAACGAATAAGAGGGACAAATTCCATCTTGACTACATACGTCCTAAATATGTACCTTGCATTATGCCTGAGCTCTTCCTTGTGAACTACCATATTTCAGAATAGCGAAGGAAAGAATCAAGGTACAATACTTGGTAAATATCCGAACCCAATATGTATCTCAGGTCAGAGGATACAATGATATTCGCCTTTACTCAAGATTACATGTGATCAACCACAAAGGCTCCATTTAGTAAGTCTTGAGGGTGGGTCTTCCAATATTTGTATCCTATAAATATCTATGAACCTTGGTTGCATCCTTGCACCACATTCATCCCGTGAATGTATATCAATCTGAGTTCATAATAGTTTAAACCTCACATTTGCTCCCACAAATGTGATCGACTACGAAATTTAGAATAATTACTTATTCATGGATAAAATATGCAAAATAGGAACATAACTCAAAATAAATTAATACCATAATTATATTAATGAGTTTGAATAATTTCATCCGTTACAATACTTAAAACAGATCATGACCAATCACTAGAATATCGAAGCCCTAATGCACAAACATGTCCTGCATATTTTGATCCATGTAAGAGCTTCGTGAGAGGATCCGCTATATTAAGATCTGTGTGAACTTTGCGAATACATATCTCTCCCTTTTCAACTTCATCCCTTATGTAGTTGAATCTCCGCTCAATGTGACGGGTCTTTTTGTGAGCACGAGGTTCCTTGATTTGAGCAATCGCACCCTCGTTGTCACAAAAGATCTCAAGAGGTTCCTGAATGGAAGGGACTACTCCTAAGTCGTCGATGAATTTCTTCATCCATGCAGCTTCCTGAGCTGCCAATGATGCGGCGATGTACTCCGACTCTGTAGTGGATAAAGCAACAACATCCTGTTTTGAACTCTTCCAAGAGACTGCACCTCCATTTAACGTGAAGAAATAACCGGATTGTGATCGAGAATCATCTCGATCAGTTTGGAAACTCGCGTCTACGTAACCTTTTACAGCGAGTTCCTCCTCACCAGACCCATATATTAGAAACATATCCTTAGTCCTCCTAAGGTATTTCAATATACTTTTAACAGCAATCCAATGACTGTTTCCTGGGTTATTCTGGTATCTACTTGTCAGGCTAAGAGCGAATGACACATCCGGTGTAGTGCATATCATTGCATACATGATTGACCCAATAACAGATGCGTACGGGACTTTCTTCATTCTCTCTTGTTCATCTTTCGTGGTAGGACACTGAGATGAACTGAGAGGCGTTCCTCTTTGAATAGGTACCAAACCTTTCTTAGAGTTTACCATCTTGAACCTTTTCAAGATCTTTTCAATGTATGCACTTTGATTCAAACCTATCAGTTTCTTGGATCTATCCCTGTAGATCCCAATCCCCAAAATGTATTGTGCTTCTCCAAGATCCTTAATAGAGAAGCATTTACTTAGCCAAGTTTTAACACCTTCCATTGTCGGAATATCATTTCAAGATAACAATATATCATCCATATATAGTACAAGGAACATGATAGTGCTCCCACTAGCCTTCTTGTATACACAAGCTTCATCACCATTTTTAATGAAGCCAAATTTCTTGGCCTCCTCATTAAAACGATGATTCCACATTCTGGATGCTTGTTTCAGTTCGTAGATTGATTTCTTTAACTTCCATACCTTATTAGGATATTTTGGATCCACAAAACCTTCAGGCTGAACCATATTGACATCTTCCTCAAGATTTCCATTTAGGAAAGCGGTCTTGACATCCATCTGCCATATTTCATAATCATAATGAGCCGCAATGGCAAGTAATATCCTAATAGACTTTAGCATTGCCACAGCGAAAAAGTTTCATCATAGTCAACCCCTTGAGTTTGAGTGAAACCTTTTGCTACAAGTCTAGCTTTATATGTATCCAAGTTTCCATGTATGTCAGTTTTCATTTTGAAAAGCCATTTACAATCAACTAGCCTAGAGCCAGGAGGTTGCGCAACAAGTTCCCAAACTTGGTTGTCATACATGGATTGCATCTCAGCGTTCATGGCTTCCTGCCATTTATCTTTATCAATCCTTGATAAAGCATCTTGGTAGTTGGTTGGTTCATCCAAATCAACCACATAGCAACCATCCATGAGAAACTCATATCTCTCAGGAGGATTACTAATCCTACCAGATCTGCGAACGTCTTGTGTATTTTGATCATTCATTTGATCATTCTCAACATTTTCATGTTGAGTGCTAGTATCAACCAATTGTGTATTATCCAATTCATCTTGAACCTCCTCAAGATCTACCTTTCTTTCACTATTACCTTCCATTAGGAACTTAGTTTCAAGGAATTCAGCCTTTCGAGCAACAAATACATTCTGCTCGGATGGATCATAGAAATAATATCCCATATCATCCTTGGGATATCCTATGAAGATACACTTTGTGGATCGAGCATTCAACTTATTAGGGACGTAATGCTTAGGATAAGCTTCACATCCCCATACCTTTAAGTATGATAGAAATGGAGGTTTTCCAAACCACATCTCATGAGGAGTTCATTCCACTTTCTTGGTTGGGGCCATATTTAGAATACGAGCAGCGGAGCATAGCCAATAACCCCAGAATGATAGAGGTAACGAGCTTCTAGCCATCATAGATCGAACCATATCCATTAGGGTTCGGTTCCTCCTTTCGGATACACCATTAAGCTGTGGTATCCCGGGTGGAGTAAGTTGCGAGATAATCCCACAACTTCTAAGATGATCTTGGAAAGCATCACTTAGGTATTCACCTCCTCTATCGGTACGAAGTACCTTTATTGTCTTGTTGAGTTGATTTTGTACTTCGTTTTGATATTCTTTGAATGCTTCAAAGGTTTCGTCCTTGTGTCTTAATAAGTAGACATATCCGAAACGACTAAAGTTATCAATGAAAGTAACAAAGTATCTTTCACCATTCCTAGTCATGGGTTTAAAGGGTCCACATACATCTGAATGTATTAATCCCAATAAATCTTTAGCCCTTTCATAGGTCCCTTTGAAAGGTGCTTTAGTCATTTTGTCTTGTAAGCAAGACTCACATACATCAAATGAGTCTAGTTCATTTGATTTCAGAAGTCCATTCTTTTGAAGTGTATGCATTCGGTTCTTGTTTATGTGACCAAGGCGACAATGCCATAAGTAGGAATCACTCAAATCCCTTTTGAGTTTCTTGGTGTTCGTATGGAACATTGAGCTACTGCATGAAGTGTCATTATGAACCAATTCATAAATACCATTCGAAGGCGAAGCCTTAAAATAGAACAAATTATCTAAAGAAACATGGATATCATCATTAATGAAATTAAGATTAAAACCATATTGTTTCAAACGAGATACAGAAATAATGTTTCGAGATAAATCGGGTGCATACAAAACATTTTTCAAAATAAGCTCCAAACCACTTGGTAGCTTTAAAACAAAGTCTCCTTGAGCTTTCACTTGCACCCTTGCTCCATTTCCCATGAAGAGACTTGTCGTTCCCGCTTCTTGATCACTTCTTTTGAACCCCTGCAAAGAATTGCAAATATGAGTTCCACATCCTGTGTCTAATACCCATGTATTAGAAGAAGTAATACTAAGCTCAATGTATACCATATATACATTACCTGAAGTTTGCCCTACATCCCTCTTTTCCTTCAACTCCTTAAGATAGACCGGGAAGTTTCGTTTCCAGTGATCCATTTCACCGCAACCGAAGCACGGATCTTCCTTGGGGTTAGCTTTACTGGCAACCTTTTGCTTCTTGTTGTTGGTTGGGGTAACCATCTTCCCCTTTCCCTTGCCCTTGCCTTGGTAGGCGGGTCCTTTCCTCTTAGCTGCCTTCGGATTAGGAGTGTTATTGTTTTTGGACCCGCCTTCATTGATCGTAAACACGGGTGAAGCCCTTTTACCCATGCTCGCTTCGGCCGTCTTAAGCATGGCATGTAATTCGCCAATGCTCTTATCCCATCCATTCATGTTATAATTTAACACGAATGTGTCAAACCTCTTTGACAATGAGTTAAGGATAAGGTCCGTGGCTAATTCATTAGACACGTTACAATTTAGACGGTTTGCTCGATCAATAAGGCTTTTCATCTTAAGGACATAAGATGAAACGGATTGGGAGTCGTCCATCCGACATGCATGAAGCGCTCGAACCGTTTCGAAGCGCTCGACACGAGCTTGTTGAAGGAACATCTCCTTCAACTGTGTGATCATGTCATATGCACTATGATGCTCAAAATCCTTTTGGAGTTCGGGTATCATAGTCCCAAGCATGAGGCAAGAAACTTGCAACGAATCGGTGCAATATTTCTCCCAATAAGCCATGGATTCCGTATCATCCTCGTCTGGTTGATCGGGAATGGGGTCTTCCAACACATACGCCCTGTCCTCAAGTTTGAGGACAATTCTTAGATTGCGGAACCAATCCATGAAGTTCGTATGGTTGAGTTATTCCTTTTCGAGGATTGACCTCAACGATAGGTTGTTAAAGTTGATAGGTGCGTTTAGAATGTTGTTGTTGTTATTGGCGGCCATCTACAAAATTTAACAAAGTTGTTTAAGTATTAATTTTAATTTAACAATCAATACCCTTTAAATCCAATTGATATTTATTAAATTTTAGAATCCAACGGTAAACCAAATTTCGATTAGGTGACCTTTATCCCGTCATTTGATTTAGCTAGGTAGTCATTATATGACAATTGCAATTCTTTTGCAACTTCTAAGTTATGGGATCATGCAATCCTTTTGCATGGCATATTATCCCATCAACGCCTATTTGTTCATCATGCTTCGGTGACCCTAAGTTCATGATTCCTAAATCAAGTCGTCCTACTTGTGCTAACGTGTAAATTCAACATACTAGTGGTTAGGTGACCTTTATCTCACAAGTGTGCGAAATTCACCTCAATCATATTAGTTTGCTCATAACGGTTAGGTGATCTTTATCCCATTAAGAGTTCCCTAATATTTTTAAGTGTTTGCACAAAAGGATGGTGTTTAACTTGTTTGCCTTGTTTGTTAAAGGGATTTTAAGTTTTCATTATTTCTAGTTGGAGAAAACTTTTATGCCATACACCAACATGCATTTAGTGTATGGTATTTATGAAAATCCATTTACATGTCATGTAATAAAGATATTTCATTACTTTGATATAAACCATTTTATATGTGCAATCCGTTTCTTGTTCTTAATAACCATTTATTAGCGTCTTTTGCCATTTCAATTTAACCGATTAAATTGTAGTTTGGTACATTTCATGTTGTTAATAATTTAACCAATTAAATAGTAGTTTTGCTTGTTGTTAACTTGTGTGATAACTTGTTGTAGTAACATACACAATCCACAATCATACAAGAAATTAAAACAACCACGCATGCAAAACAAATGTTCACAATCAAGCCTTTTGGTAGACATTTTGTTTAGCCGAAAACAAAATGCCACCGGGTAATGGGTCATAACACAAAGTAGGAGATTTTACCACTCCCACTTAATCTTGCATCCAAGTAGATTCTTCTTATGTTCTTCCTTTGACTCCATCCTTTCATCTTCATTTTTACAAAAAATATATCCTAATACATTTTTCTAAAATGAAAATATAACCTAATCTATTTTACATACCAAATATGAAATAAATTACGTAACCAAAATTAATATTACAAACCATATGAATGAATATTACAACCATATCAATTGAATAATAAATCAACCAAATAAGAATTCATACAAACACATGGTCATGGCTAGATTGTGAACTTACAACATACAACAAAATTGACCAAATTTCAAGTTCCAAACCCTTTTGGAACTCCCTAAAATTCGGCCAAACCAAGAACCATCCAAACCCGAACATATTTTTACATTCTACTTTCATGCATGTTACTAGAATGCAAGTATGATGGGTTTTAAGGTCATAAATAGAAGCATATTTTAAAGACCTCGGCTCTAGATACCATTGATGGAATTCAACACAACAATAAGTTCATAATGTTTATATAATCACAAAACCAATTTTATGAGTGTAAAGTCAAGCGGAAGCATTATTTCATTTATAAACAAGTGTTTATGTTAAACCATTTTGATTGAATTCCATGTTAATATCAAGTCTTTAAAGATATGTTTACAAATAAGATGAGAAGATAAGAAATGTACATCCTCAAGCTAGTCGAGGGTCGTTTTCTTAGTTGCAAGAAGATGGTGAAGACGATGTTGATTAATGGAGCTTCAAAGCAATGAAACTTCAAGAGATAATACCCCAAACTCTTCACCAACACCTTATGCAATAGTTAGGATTTTATGACACTAGAATTAGCTTGCAAAAAAAGGAAATGAACTCTCTTTCCCTCAAGAAAGCTCACGGCAGCAGCAAGGCAGAATCAAGGCTGTGCAGTTTTTTTTTCAAGTAAAAGATGTGTATGGCATATGTGTTGAAGTCCCAAGAGAGCTAGGCATGAGTATGTAGCTATATGGGAAAACCAAGTAGTCAAAAGCATGAGTTCATGAACCCAATGCCCCCATCTCGCATGCCACATTCCCCTTTTTTTATAAAATAGTGTTTATAAAACTAATTTTATAAAACCCTTCTCTTTTATAAACTTCCATGACATTATTATTAATCATGTACATATTTATTTATAAAACCAATTTTATAAAATGTGACATAACTAAATTTAATTATTTAACCTATAAATAATTAAATCCATATAATATAAATCATTCCATAATTTATATATATATTTGTGTACACATCAAGTAGTATTTCAGAAAACCATTTTTCTTAAAGTTCAAGTGTCGCGTATCTGATCAATGATCCAATCGTTAAGATCAAATACGAATGAAGTGTCAGTAAGTTTGTTATTGGCTATGACCCGACTTGGATCATAACATTTTAGCCACATTAATTTAATATATCTCTCGGGCATACGAAATACCTTCAGATAGAACTTGAGAGAGATTAATTAGATGAAGAAAATTGAAGAATGAAAGTGTTTGTAAGTGTTTTTGGTCGTTGGTATATGGATTAGATATAAAGGATGTGTAATTTTGTTTACATGTAAATAAGTCATGAATGATTACTCATATTTTTGTAATTTTATGAGATATTTCATGCTAGTTGCCAAATGATGGTTCTCACATGTGTTAGGTGACTCACATGGTCTACTAAGAGTTGATCATTGGAGTGTATATACCAATAGTACATACATCTAAAATCTGTGTATTGTACGAGTACGAATACGGGTGCATACGAGTAGAATTGTTGATGAAACTGAACGAGGATGTAATTCTAAGCATTTTTGTTCAGTAGAAGTATTTTGATAAGTGTCTTGAAGTCTTTCAAAAGTGTATGAATACATATTAAAACACTACATGTATATACATTTTAACTGAGTCGTTAAGTCATCGTTAGTCGTTACATGTAAGTGTGGTTTTGAAACCTTTAGGTTAACGATCTTGTTAAATGTTGTTAACCCATTGTTTATTAAATCAAATGAGATGTTAAATTATTACATTATAATGATATCATGATGTATTAATATATCTTAATATGATATATATACATTAAATTTCGTTACAACGATAATCGTTACATATATGTCTCGTTTCAAAATCATTAAGTTAGTAGTCTTGTTTTTACATATGTAGTTCATTGTTAATATACTTAATGATATGTTTACTTATCATAATATCATGTTAACTATATATATATATATATATATATATATATATATATATATATATATATATATATATATATATATATATATATATATATATATATATATATATATATATATATATATATATATATATATCCATATATATGTCATCATATAGTTTTTACAAGTTTTAACGTTCGTGAATCGCCGGTCAACTTGGGTGGTCAATTGTCTATATGAAACCTATTTCAATTAATCAAGTCTTAACAAATTTGATTGCTTAACATGTTGGAAACATTTAATCATGTAAATATCAATTTCATTTAATATATAAAAACATGGAAAAGTTCGGGTCACTACAGTACCTACCCGTTAAATAAATTTCGTCCCGAAATTTTAAGCTGTTGAAAGTGTTGACGAATCTTCTGGAAATAGATGCGGGTATTTCTTCTTCATCTGATCTTCATGCTCCCAGGTGAACTCGGGTCCTCTACGAGCATTCCATCGAACCTTAACAATCGGTATCTTGTTTTGTTTAAGTCTCTGAACCTCACGATCCATTATTTCGACGGGTTCTTCAATGAATTGAAGTTTTTCATTGATTTGGATTTCGTCCAACGGAATAGTGAGATCTTCTTTAGCAAAACATTTCTTCAAATTCGAGACGTGGAAAGTGTTATGTACATTCACAAGTTGTTGAGGTAACTCAAGTCGGTAAGCTACTGGTCCGACACGATCAATAATCTTGAATGGTCCAATATACTTTGGATTTAATTTCCCTCGTTTACCAAATTGAACAACACCTTTCCAAGGTGCAACCTTAAGCATGACCATCTCTCCAATTTCAAATTCTATGTCTTTTCTTTTAATGTCGGCGTAGCTCTTTTGTCGACTTTGGGCGGTTTTTAACCGTTGTTGAATTTGGATGATCTTCTCGGTAGTTTCTTGTATTATCTCCGGACCCGTAATCTGTCTATCCCCTACTTCACTCCAACAAATCGGAGACCTGCACTTTCTACCATAAAGTGCTTCAAACGGTGCCATCTCAATGCTTGAATGATAGCTGTTGTTGTAGGAAAATTCTGCTAATGGTAGATGTCGATCCCAACTGTTTCTGAAATCAATAACACATGCTCGTAGCATGTCTTCAAGCGTTTGTATCGTCCTTTTGCTCTGCCCATCAGTTTGTGGATGATAGGCAGTACTCATGTCTAGACGAGTTCCTAATGCTTGCTGTAATGTCTGTCAGAATCTTGAAATAAATCTGCCATCCCTATCAGAGATAATAGAGATTGGTATTCCATGTCTGGAGATGACTTCCTTCAAATACAGTCGTGCTAACTTCTCCATCTTGTCATCTTCTCTTATTGGCAAGAAGTGTGCTGACTTGGTGAGACGATCAACTATTATCCAAATAGTATCATAACCACTTGCAGTCCTTGGCAATTTAGTAATGAAATCCATGGTAATGTTTTTCCATTTCCATTTCGGGATTTCAGGTTGTTGTAGTAGACTTGATGATTTCTGATGTTCAGCTTTGACCTTAGAACACGTCAAACATTCTCCTACATATTTAGCAATATCGGCCTTCATACCTGGCCACCAAAAATGTTTCTTAAGGTCCTTGTACATCTTCCACATTCCAGGATGTATTGAGTATCTGGTTTTATGAGCTTCTCTAAGTACCATTTCTCTCATATCTCCAAATTTTGGTACCCAAATTCTTTCAACCCTATACCAGGTTCCGTCTTCCCGAATATTAAGATGCTTCTCCGATCCTTTGAGTATTTCATCCTTTAAATTTCCCTCTTTTAAAACTCCTTGTTGCGCCTCCTTTATTTGAGTAGTAAGGTTAGTGTGAATCATTATATTCATAGATTTTACTCGAATGGGTTCTCTGTCCTTTCTGCTCAAGGCGTCGGCTAGCACATTTTCCTTCCCCGGGTGGTAACGAATCTCAAAGTCGTAATCATTCAACAATTCAATCCACCTACGCTGCCTCATATTCAGTTATTTCTGATTAAATATGTGTTGAAGAATTTTGTGGTCGGTATATATAATACTTTTGACCCCATATAAGTAGTGCCTCCAAGTCTTTAATGCAAAAACAACCACGCCTAATTCCAAATCATGCGTCGTATAATTTTGCTCGTGAATCTTCAATTGTCTAGACGCATAAGCAATCACCTTCGTCCGTTGCATTAATACACAACCGAGACCTTGCTTTGATGCGTCACAATAAATCACAAAATCATCATTCCCTTCAGGCAATGACAATATAGGTGCCGTAGTTAGATTTTTCTTCAATAATTGAAACGCCTTCTCTTGTTCATCCTTCCATTCAAATTTCTTCCCTTTATGCGTTAATGCAGTCAAGGGTTTTGCTATTTTGGAGAAATCTTGGATGAATCTTCTGTAGTAACCAGCCAATCCTAAAAATTGACATATATGCTTCAGAGTTTTTGGGGTTTCCCACTTTTCAACGGTTTTGATCTTTGCCGGGTCCACCTGGATACCTTCTTTGTTCACTATGTGACCGAGGAATTGAACTTCTTCCAACCAAAATGCACACTTTGAAAACTTAGCGTACAGTTTTTCTTTCCTCAATACTTCTAGCACTTTTCTCAAATGTTCTTCGTGCTCTTGATCATTCTTTGAGTAAATAAGTATGTCATCAATGAAAACAATGATAAACTTGTCAAGATATGGCCCACACACTCGATTCATAAGGTCCATGAACACAGCTGGTGCGTTAGTCAATCCAAACGGCATAACCATAAACTCGTAATGACCATAATGCATCCTAAAAGCAGTTTTTGGAATATCATCCTCCTTTACTCGCATTTGATGATATCCAGAACGTAAATCGATCTTCGAATAAACCGACGAGCCTTGTAGTTGATCAAATAAGTCGTCAATTCTCGGCAGTAGATAATGGTTTTTGATGGTAAGTTTGTTCAACTCTCTGTAGTCAATACACAACCTAAATGTACCATCCTTCTTCTTGACAAACAAAACAGGAGCTCCCCATGGTGATGTGCTTGGTCGAATGAAACCACGTTCTAATAGTTCTTGCAGTTGGCTTTGCAGCTCTTTCATCTCGCTGGGTGCGAGTCTATAAGGAGCACGAGCTATTGGTGCAGCTCCTGGTACAAGATCTATTTGAAATTCAACAGATCGATATGGAGGTAGTCCCGGTAATTCTTTCGGAAATACATCGGGAAATTCTTTTGCGACGGGAACATCATTGATGCTCTTTTTCTTCAGTTTGTACTTTCTCGACGTGTGCTAGAACAACATAGCAACCTTTTCTTATTAGTTTTTGTGCCTTCAAATTACTAATAAGATGTAGCTTCGTGTTGCCCTTTTCTCCGTACACCATTAAGGGTTCTCCTTCTTCTCGTACAATGCGAATTACATTTTTATAACATACGATCTCTGCTTTCACCTTCTTCAGCCAGTCCATGCCAACTATTACATCAAAACTCCCTAACTCTACTGGTATCAAATCAATCTTAAATATTTCGCTACCCAGTTTAATTTCTCGATTCCGGCATATATAATCTGCTGAAATTAATTTACCGTTTGCTAATTCGAGTAAAAATTTACTATCTAACGGCGTCAATGGACAACTTAATTTAGCACAAAAATCTCTACTCATATAGCTTCTATCCGCACCCAAATCAAATAAAACGTAAGCAGATTTATTGTCAATAAGAAATGTACCCGTAACAAGCTCCGAGTCTTCCTGTGCCTCTGCCGCATTAATATTGAAAACTCTTCCACGGCCTTGTTCATTCTTGTTCTCCTGGTTCGGGTAATTTCTAATAATGTGGCCCGTTTTTCCACATTTATAACAAACTACATTGGCATAACTTGCTCCGACACTACTTGCTCCGCCATTACTCGTTCCGACACCATTTGTTCCTTTCTTTCTGTTAACCCCTGGTCCGTAGACCTCACACTTCGCCGCTCTATGACCATTTCTTTTACACTTGTTGCAAAATTTGGTGCAGAACCCCGAGTGATACTTTTCACACCTTTGGCATAGCTGCTTCTGATTGTTGTTGTTGTTGCGGTTGTTATTGTTGTTGGGATGATTGTTGTTGTTGTTGTTGTTGTTGTTGTTGTCGTCGTCGTCGTCGTCGTCGTCGTCGTCGTCGTCGTCGTCGTCGTCGTCGTCGTCGTCGTCGTTGTTGTTGTTGTTGTTGTTGTTGTTGTTGGGCCGTTTGTTGTAGTTGCGATTGATGTTGCGATTGTTGGGATAGTTTATGCGATTATTGTTGTAATTGCTGTTGTTGTTGTATTGGTGATTCTTATCACCGTTTTCCTCCCACTTTCTTTTGACTTGCTTCACATTGGCCTCTTCAGCCGCATGTTCTTTAATTCTTTCCTCAATCTGGTTCACTAGTTTGTGAGCCATTCTACATGCCTGTTGTATGGAGGCGGGCTCGTGTGAACTTATATCTTCTTGGATTCTTTCCGGTAATCCTTTCACAAACGCGTCGATCTTCTCTTCCTCATCTTCGAACGCTCTCGGACACAATAGGCACAATTCTGTGAATCGTCTTTCATACGTGGTAATATCAAATCCTTGGGTTCGTAACCCTCTAAGTTCTGTCTTGAGCTTATTGACCTCAGTTCTGGGACGGTACTTCTCGTTCATCAAGTGCTTGAATGCTGACCACGGTAGTGCGTAAGCATCATCTTGTCCCACTTGCTCTAGATAGGTATTCCACCATGTTAACGCAGTACCTGTGAAGGTATGCGTAGCGTACTTCACTTTATCCTCTTCAGTACACTTACTTATGGCAAACACCGATTTGACCTTCTCGGTACACCGTTTCAATCCGATCGGTCCTTCGGTTCCATCAAATTCTAAAGGTTTGTAGGCAGTAAATTCTTTGTAGGTGCATCCTACACGATTTCTTGTGCCGTTAGCTGCATTGCTAGATTCGGAGTTATTGTTGGTATGTAGCGCATCCTGTACTGCGGCTATGTTTGAAGCAAGAAAGGCACGAAATTCCTCTTCGCTCATATTCAAGGTGTGTCGAGTAGTCGGTGCCATTTCCTTCAAAATAGTCAAATGAAACGAGTTAATCATATAGAATATCAAGATTAGTCAATAGTATTTCGTAGCGTAATATGAACTTATTTATAAAAGCTCTTTCTTCATATTAGTGTTTTATACTCTTTAATTCGGGTAGTACCTACCCGTTAAGTTCATACTTAGTAGCTAACATACCATTTCAACTACTACAATTCTATATGAAAAACTAATCACAAAAAAAAAAAAAAATATCATATTCAAACCTTTATACAATAACTTGCAAACTTACAATACCGCTTTTTTTTACATATAGCATGAAATATAGCACTTAAAACTTTGATACAAAGTAGTTGTGAAGATAATTCTAGATAATAAATAAGGCGTTCAGCAAAGGCAATAAAGACACGTAATTCATACGTCCAGAAACAAGTCATGCATTCTGGTTTTACTAATACCACTTCCCATCCTTGGTTTTGTGGAACATAACCGTTGTGACCGATAGTAAGAAAATGTGTTGTAACGTTGTCAAAAGGATGAAGGTTATGTAATGACCAACAGTCTCGTAATAACCTAAAAACCTCATTTCTTACCCCAATTACCGACTCCGTCACTTGTGGGAACGTTTTGTTTAATAGTTGTAGCCCGATGTTCTTGTTCTCACTTTGGTGAGAAGTGAACATTACTAACCCGTAAGCATAACATGCTTCTTTATGTTGCATGTTAGCCGCTTTTTCTAAATCACGAAGTCCTATATTCGGATAAATTGAGTCAAAATAATTTCTTAACCCGTTGCGAAAAATAGCATTTGGGTTCCCCGCAATATATGCGTCAAAGTAAACACATCGTAACTTATGGATTTCCCAATGTGATAAACCCATCTTTCGAACGAAAGCCTTTTATAAATCAAGGCATTCTTGGAACGTTCTTCGAATGTCTTACAAACTGATCTCGCCTTAAATAGTTGTGCCGAGGAATTCTGACCGACTCTAGACAAGATTTCATCAATCATGTCTCCGGTTAGGTCTCTTAAAATATTGGGTTGTCTATCCATTTTGTGTTTTTATACTGTAAAATAGACAAGAGTTAGATTCATAAAAAAATACTTATTAATACAAGCAATTTCTACATATATCATAAAGCATAAGCACACTATATTACATATATTACACCACACGAATACAACTATCTTATTCCGACTCGCTCTTTTCTTCTTCTTTGGTTTTGGTTCGTTTTGCCAAGTTTCTAGGGATATATGATGTTCCCCTAATACGAGCTGTCGTTTTCCACATTGGTTTAGAAAAACCTGGTGGTTTAGAGGTTCTCGGGTTATTGTCACAACTTAAGAAATACGGGTGTTGACGATACATATAAAGTTCATCGGGCTTGGAATCAAATTTCTCTATTTTTATGCCCTTTCCCTTATTGTTCTCTTTTGCCTTATTAAATTGTGTTGGGGTAATTTCTATAACATCATCGGAATCCTTGTCGGGATCCGATTCATCGGAGAATTGGTAATCCTCCCAATACTTTGCTTCCTTGGCAGAAACACCATTGGCCATAATTAACTTTGGTCGATTGGTTGAGGATTTTCTTCTACTTAACCGTTTTATTATTTCCCCCACTGGCTCTATTTCTTCTTCCGGTTCCGATTCTTCTTCCGGTTCCGACTCTTCTTCCGGTTCCTCTTCGGGAACTTGTGAATCAGTCCACGAATCATTCCAATTTACATTTGACTCTTCATTATTATTAGGTGAGTCAATGAGACTTGTTCTAGAGGTAGACATCTATCACATAATATCAAACACGTTAAGAGATTAATATATCACATAATATTCACATGTTAAAAATATATAGTTTCCAACAAAAATGTTAAGCAATCATTTTTAAAGAAAACACGGTCGAAGTCCAGACTCACTAATGCATCCTAACAAACTCGAAAAGACACACTAATGCAAATTTTCTGGTTCTCTAAGACCAACGCTCGGATACCAACTGAAATGTCCCGTTCATATTGATTATAAACGTTCCATATTAATTGATTTCGTTGCGAGGTTTTGACCTCTATATGAGACGTTTTTCAAAGACTGCATTCATTTTTAAAACAACCATAAAATTTATTTTATCAATAAAGGTTTTAAAAGTATTACGTAGATTATCAAATAATGATAATCAAAAATATACTGTTTACACACGACCATTACATAATGGTTTACAATAGAAATATATTACATCGACATATGTTTCTTGAATGCAGTTTTTACATAATATCATACAAACATGGACTCCAAATCTTGTCCTTATTTTAGTATGCAACAGCGGAAGCTCTTAGTATTCACCTGAGAATAAACATGCTTTAAACGTCAACAAAAATGTTGGTGAGTTATAGGTTTAACCTATATATATCAAATCGTAACAATAGACCACAAGATTTCATATTTCAATATACATCCCATACATAGAGATAAAAATCATTCATATGGTGAACACCTGGTAACCGACATTAACAAGATGCATATATAAGAATATCCCCATCATTCTGGGACACCCTTCGAATATGATATAAATTTCGAAGTACTAAAGCATCCGGCACTTTGGATGGGGTTTGTTAGGCCCAATAGATCTATCTTTAGGATTCACGTCAATTAGGGTGTCTGTTCCCTAATTCTTAGATTACCAGACTTAATAAAAAGGGGCATATTCGATTTCAATAATTCAACCATAGAATGTAGTTTCACGTACTTGTGTCTATTTTGTAAATAATTTATAAAACCTGCATGTATTCTCATCCCAAAAATATTAGATTTTAAAAGTGGGACTATAACTCACTTTCACAGATTTTTACTTCGTCGGGATGTAAGACTTGGTCATTGGTCGATTCACAAACCTATAACCAATATGTACATATATATCAAAGTATATTCAAAATATATTTACAACACTTTTAATATATTTTGATGTTTTAAGTTTATTAAGTCAGCTGTCCTCGTTAGTAACCTACAACTAGTTGTCCAACGTTAGATGTACATAAAAAAATTGATATATATTATCTTGAATCAATCCACGACCCAGTGTATACATGTCTCAGGCTAGATCACAACTCAAAGTATATATATTTTTGGAATCAACCTCAACCCCGTATAGCTAACTCCCACATTACTGCATATAGAGTGTCTATGGTTGTTCCAAATAATATATACACATGGGTCGATATAATATGTCAAAACATTTGCATACGTGTCTATGGTATCCCAATATTACATAATATATTAGAATACATGTATAATACAATATAAGTTAGCAAGGATATGATTAATACAGATTTGTTACCAATTTTCACGTTGCTACAACAAGAAAAATTATCCAATCTTGTTTTACCTATAACTTCTTCATTTTAAATCCGTTTTGAGTGAATTAAATTGCTATGGTTTCATATTGAACTCTATTTTATGAATCTAAACAAAAAAAGTATAGGTTTATAGTTGGAAATATAAGTTACAAGTCATTTTTGTAAAGGTAGTCATTTCAGTCGAAAGAACGACGTCTAGATGACCATTTTAGAAAACATACTTCCACTTTAAGTTTAACCATGATTTTTGGATATAGTTTCATGTTCATAAGAAAAATCATTTTCTCAGAAGAAAAACTTTTAAATCAAAGTTTATCATAGTTTTTAATTAACTAACCCAAAACAGCCCGAAGTGTTACTACGACGGCGTATGTTCAGTTTTACAGTGTTCTTCGTGTTTCCAGGTTTTAAATCATTAAGTTAGCATATCATATAGATATAGAACATGTGTTTAGTAGATTTTAAAAGTCAAGTTAGAAGGATTAACTTTTATTTGCGAACAAGTTTAGAATTAACTAAACTATGTTCTAGTAGTGATTACAAGTTTAAACCTTCGAATAAGATAGCTTTATATGTATGAATCGAATGATGTTATGAACATCATTACTACGTCAAGTTTTTTGGATAAAGTTACTGGAAATGAGAAAAATGGATCTAGCTTCAAAGGATCCTTGGATGGCTTGAAAGTTCTTGAAGCAGAATCATGACACGAAAACAAGTTCAAGTAAGATTTTCACTCGAAATAAGATTGTTATAGTTATAGAAATTGAATCAAAGTTTGAATATGAGTATTACCTTGTATTAGAAAGATACCTTACTGTAAATAATAAAGATTTCTTGAGGTTGGATGATCACTCTACTAGATTGGAAGTAAGCTAGCAAACTTGGAAGTATTCTTGATTTTATGAAACTAGAACTTGTAGAATTTATGAAGAACACTTAGAACTTGAAGATAGAACTTGAGAGAGATTAATTAGATGAAGAAAATTGAAGAATGAAAGTGTTTGTAGGTATTTTTGGTCGTTGGTATATGGATTAGATATAAAGGATGTGTAATTTTGTTTCCATGTAAATAAGTCATGAATGATTACTCATATTTTTGTAATTTTATGAGATATTTCATGCTATTTGCCAAATGATGGTTCCCACATGTGTTAGTTGACTCACATGGGCTGCTAAGAGCTGATCATTAGAGTGTATATACCAATAGTACAAACATCTAAAAGCTGTGTATTGTACGAGTACGAATACGGGTGCATACGAGTAGAATTGTTGATGAAACTGAACGAGGATGTAATTGTAAGCATTTTTGTTAAGTAGAAGTATTTTGATAAGTGTCTTTAAGTCTTTCAAAAGTGTATGAATACATATTAAAACACTACATGTATATACATTTTAACTGAGTCGTTAAGTCATCGTTAGTCGTTACATGTAAGTGTTGTTTTGAAACCTTTAGGTTAACGATCTTGTTAAATGTTGTTAACCCATTGTTTATTAAATCAAATGAGATGTTAAATTATTACATTATCATGATATCATGATGTATTAATATATCTTAATATGATATATATACATTAAATGTCGTTACAACGATAATCGTTACATATATGTCTCGTTTCAAAATCATTAAGTTAGTAGTCTTGTTTTTACATATGTAGTTCATTGTTAATATACTTAATGATATGTTTACTTATCATAATATCATGTTATATATATATATATATATATATATATATATATATATATATATATATATATATATATATATATATATATATATCCATATATATGCCATCATATAGTTTTTACAAGTTTTAACGTTCGTGAATCGCCGGTCAACTTGGGTGGTCAGTTGTCTATATGAAACCTATTTCAATTAATCAAGTCTTAACAAATTTGATTGCTTAACATGTTGGAAACATTTAATCATGTAAATATCAATTTCATTTAATATATAAAAACATGAAAAAGTTCGGGTCACTACACTTATAAGCTAATTTGCACGGTGCCCCCCATTGTACGAGACAGATCCTCTCATGGATAGGATACGTCTGAC
Organism: Rutidosis leptorrhynchoides; assembly: GCF_046630445.1. NCBI lineage: Eukaryota > Viridiplantae > Streptophyta > Magnoliopsida > Asterales > Asteraceae > Rutidosis > Rutidosis leptorrhynchoides. The sequence goes on from NC_092339.1 coordinate 158,481,132, forward strand.
CACTTGGCAACCCTGTTTGATGCTAAGGTCCGTGGATTTCTAGCTGATTTTCGAGAAAACTTTTCAAGGTTTTTCGTAGTCTCTACAACTGGTCTGGACGACAGCTTCCTGACCTAAATCAAGAAGCGCGTGTCTTTTTCTCGGAAGACTGTACTTCCTTATAAATTCTATTTATATTACAATAAACTGGGTAAAACTGATTAATATTGTCAAAAACAAAAGTATCTTCAATTATTTGTACAAAAATATGTAATATATATGTTCTAAATAACTTGGTAAATTTTTCCACACTTGGCTTTTATTTTTCTTTCTTTGTCATTTTATTCTCTTCTATTCCATTTTAAATGAATTTAAGCATTTTAGGTTGTTTCTTAATTTATGTCCTTTCTGAGGTAACAATAATTTCGGTGTTAACACATAGTTTTATAGTTCATAAATATGTATAAACATGATTTTGAGTTCATTTAGTTAAAATTTTTTAAAATTTTTACTAAAAGTGGGTAGTCAGTATATAAGACTAGGGCTGTTCTTTATTATCAGAGAGCACTAGATTCTAATACAACTACTGCGTTACTAGTAAAGTTTAACAGTGGCTATTAAATCAAGTGTATGTCAAATGTTTAAAACCGAAAGAATTTAATCCCTTCCCACACTTAAGATCTTGCAATGCCCTCATTTGCAAGAAATTGGTAACAATTTAAATTATTGAGGGTGATTAGCGTAGAAAAATGATTAAATTTTACCAAAGTTTCCAAACATATTGTTGTTTGTTTGAATGGTAAATGGTGCTCATCATTGTATTTTTTTTTTATATGTTTTTGGCATACTTTAAATCAATAAGATTAAAAATAATGATATTAAAATTTCTCGTCCCGCCCTTGGGTAAAGCAATTTCAGTTCAATGACCTAGTCTTCAACTCACGACGAATTTTAGAAATCATATTTTTAATTTAATGAAATAAAGTACATTTTTGTTTTTAAAATCACACCAAACTTAAATTTAAAATGCATATTAAAATATTATTAATATTTATATACATTAATTTTACAAACTTTCATTTAAAATATTATAATTATATATTAGTTTTAAAAATTTACAATAATTAATTAAAAAAATAAAATTAAAAATCTTTTTGGTCTTTTATGCCACTTTAATCAATCAAATATTAACAAAAATATACGTCCCTCTTTTGGGTAAAGTAATTTCGGCTATATTACCTAGTTTTACTCTTGACGAATTTCTGAAATATTTTGGATTGATTGATTAAAGATATTTATACCTTATGAATAAACGGTAAATTTCGCAGTGATGTAATAACTTTTTGTATGATATCAATAATTTCGGTTTCGCATACCTAATTTTATTGAATATCAATTTAATACTTTGTAGCGAACGATTCAGCGTTTATTATCAAAAGGTTAAAAGCAATAAAATAAAATAAAAAAATAAAAACTGTACATACCTACCTGTGAGATAAAATTCTCAGAGACCTGCTTTAGTTGACTCATAGGAGAGTCGTTCGATTTGGTTTTCCATAGCTACATAAGCGTAACCTCGATTTTTCAATAACTTTTCTTCTAAACATATGAACGGTCCTTCTCTGCATAAAGTAACGAACTCAGTATTAGAATGTGTTTGATTGTTCGAACATTTCCCTTCGTGTGACCATTTTCCGCATTTATGACATCTTTTAAGGTGTCGTGCTCTTCTTTTTGTTGCGGATTTTGATTTTCCTTTACCAAAATGTGTCTTATGATGATCTTTCCTGAGTTCTTTCCTTACGTCGTCCATTTTTCCTCTTATAAATGATACCAGTTCACTCGGGAAGATGTTATTATTACGTTTAGTAATCATAGCGTGTAGTAGTAGACGATGGTTCAGATCAAAGGAATTCTTCATCTCGTAAAACCTAAAAGAAATAAAAATTCAGAATGGAGGGAGAAGACTAGTTCTTTAGGGTCTGCTAGGGAAAGACCATGCGGATTCCATTTTCGAGAATTACACGAAAACAGAACATCTAACTCTAACTGAATTTCATATTACCCTTAAAATATTCGAATCTTCCCACACTTAGTTAGCTGTGGTGTCGAAATTGTGATTAACTTCATCTTCAACTTCCATTGGATTATCTATGTAATGTTTAACTCTGTGACCATTAACTTTAAATTCAATCCCGTTTGAATTTATTAACTCTATTGTTCCGTATGGGAAAACTCTTTTGACTATTAATGGTCCAGACCATCTTGATTTCAATTTTTCAGGAAATAGCTTGAATCTTGAATTGAAAAGAAGAACTCGGTCTCCTTCCTTGAATTCTTTTGAACTTCTGATTCTTTTATCATGCCATTTCTTCGTTCTTTCCTTATAGATTAACGAATTTTCGTACGCTTCATGTCTAAATTCTTCTAAATCATTTAGTTGACTTAATCGTAAACGTCCAGCTTCATGTAAATCAAGATTACATGTCTTCAAAGCCCAAAATGCTTTGTGCTCAATTTCTACTGGAAGATGGCATGCTTTTCCGTAAACAAGTTTAAAAGGTGTGGTGCCAATTGGAGTTTTGTAGGCTGTTCTAAAAGCCCAGAGTGCATCCTCCAATTTCATGGACAATTCCTTTGGATTTGACCCTACAGTTTTTTCTAGAATACGTTTTAATGCTCGGTTGGTATTTTCAACTTGTCCACTTGTTTATGGATGATAAGCGGTTGAGATTTTATGAGTTACTCCATATCTTTTGAGAACTTTATCAAGTTGATTATTACAAAAATTAGTACCCCGATCACTTATTAAAGCTTTCGGTGTTCCGAACCTTGCAAAAAGACATTTTAAGAAGTTGACTACAACTCGTGCATCGTTAGTTGGGAGAGCTTGTGCTTCCGCCCATTTAGATACATAATTAATGGCAACGAGAATGTAGAGATTATTATGAGATTTTGGAAATGGACTCATAAAGTCAATACCCCAAACGTCAAATACTTCACATACTTGAATGACATTTTGTGGCATTTCATCACGTTGACTTATTTTTCTGGCCCTTTGACATGCATCACAGGATTTACAAAGAAGGTGTGCGTCTTTGAAAATTGTAGGCAAATAGAATCCAGCGTCGTAGACTTTTCTTGCTGTGAGTTGAGGCCCATAATGCCCTCCTGTTAGTCCTGTGGGACAATGGTTTAAGATTTGACTAGCTTCATCTCCGAATACGCATCGGCGTATTATTTCATCGGGACAACTTTTAAACAAATGTGGATCTTCCCAAAAATAGTGTTTTATATCACTAAAGAATTTCTTTCGTTTTTGGTACGACAACCCTTTTTCAAGGAATCCACATACTAAGTAGTTTGCATAGTCTTTAAACCATGGAATTTCATTATAATCGATCTTCAAAAGATATTCATCAGGAAAGTTATCTTGTATGGCCGATTCATTTAGAACTTCTAATTCAGGATTTTCAAGACGAGAAAGATGATCAGCGGCGAGATTTTCTGCTCCCTTTTTGTCTCGGATCTCAATATCGAATTCTTGTAAGAGTAAGATTCAATGGATTAATCTTGGTTTGGCATCTTGTTTTGAAAATAGATATCTAAGAGCAGAATGGTTGCTATAGACCACCGTTTTAGCTAGAACGAGATATTAACGAAATTTGTCAAAAGCAAAGACAATAGCAAGGAGTTCTTTTTCAGTAGTTGTGTAATTCGTTTGTGCTCCTTGTAATGTCTTACTAGCGTAATAGATATATTGAAATCATTTTTCAATCCTTTGTCCTAAAACGGCTCCCATTGCAAAATCACTTGCATCGTACATGAGTTCAAATGGTAGATTCCAATTTGGAGTTATCATAATCGGAGTGAGTTTTTCTTTAATAATATTAAAAGATTTGATGCATTCATCCGAAAAGATGAATGAAGCATCCTTTTCTAGGAGTTTATTCATAGGAGTGGCAATTTTATAAAAAACTTTTATGAAACGTCGGTAAAAACCGGCATGCCCTAGAAAACTCCTAACTCCTCTAACATTGGTGGGATGTGGAAGTTTAGCAATTACATCTACTTTAGCTCTATCCACTTCAATTCCTTCCTTTGAAATTTTATGACCAAGAACAATGTCTTCTTTAACCATGAAATGACATTTCTCCCAATTAAATACTAGATTTGATTGTTCGCATCTAATAAGCATTCGTTCAAGATTAACTAGACATGTTTCAAAAGTATCACCGAAGACTGAAAAGTCATCCATGAAAACTTCCATGCATTTTTCTATCATGTTGTGAAAAATCGCCATCATGCACCTTTGAAAGGTTGCAGGGGCATTGCAAAGTTCAAATGGCATACGTTTGTAAGAAAAAGTACCATAAGGGCACGTGAATGTGGTTTTCTCTTGATCCTCGGGTGCGATTAGAATTTGAAAGTATCCGGAGAAACCGTCAAGAAAATAATAGTAACTATTTCCGGCTAATCTTTCCAACATTTGATCAATGAAAGGTAAGGGAAAGTGATCTTTTCTGGTGGCGTCATTTAATTTTCTATAATCAATAAAAACACGCCATCCTGTTACAGTCCTAGTAGGAATAAGCTCATCTTTTTCATTTGTAATGACAGTCATGCCACCTTTCTTAGGTACACATTGAACTGGGCTTACCCATGGACTATCAGAGATTGGATAAATTAAACCTGCATCGAGCAGTTTAATAATTTCTTTCTTAACAACATCTTGCATATTTGGATTTAGTCTTCGTTGGCGTTGCACATAGGTTTTATGACCTTCTTCCATAAGGATTTTATGTGTGCAATACGAAGGACTTATGCCTTTAATGTCATGAATCTTCCATGCAATAGCTGGTTTATGAGCTTTTAGCATAGAAATAAGTCGAGATTTTTCATTTTCAGTAAGATAAGACGATATTATTACAGGTAATTCACATTCACTATGTAAATAAGCGTATTCCAAATGGGTTGGAAGTGGCTTTAACTCTAATATCGGTGGTTCTTCTATCGATGATTTGTATTGATATCTGTCTTCCTCTTTTAACATTTGAAGTTCTTCTGCTGTTGGTTCGTATTCATTAGCCATGAGTACGGCTAACATTTCAGCTTCATCAATTGGCTCAGTTCCTTCTCCTAAAGAACATTCTCCTGTTCCTTGTAATTTTGGAAATTCTTGTAATAATTCTGCTTGTGAATCTTTAGTTTGAATATAATAACATGTATCATCTGCAGATTGCGGTTGCTGCATGGCTCTATCAACAGAAAAGGTAACACTCTCGTCCTCTATACTTAGGGTCAGTTTCTTACCAAGCACGTCTATTATTGCTTTAGCCGTGTTTAAGAATGGTCTTCCTAATATGAGAGGAACTCGAGAATCTTCTTCCATGTCCAGAATAACAAAGTCTACTGGAAATACTAAAGTACCAACTTTAACTAGCATGTTCTCCATTATCCCTCTAGGATATTTTACTGATCGATCGGCTAGTTGTATGCTTATTCGTGTTGGTTTCAATTCTCCGAGGTCTAGTTTAGCGTATAGTGAATATGGAATTAGATTTATACTAGCACCTAAGTCTGCCAATTCTTCTATTGAACTAAGACTACCCAAAAACATGGAATTGTGAAACTTCCTGGATCTGAGAGTTTTTCTGGTATCTTATTTAACAGCACTGCAGAACAATTAGCATTCATTATAACAGCCGAAAGTTCTTCCATTTTCTTTCTATTTGTGATTAGATCTTTCAGGAATTTAGCATATCTTGGCATTCCTGAAATCACATCAATGAAAGGAATATTTACATTTATTTGTTTAAACATATCCAAAAATTTGGATTGCTCGGCTTCAAGTCTTTCTTTTCTCATTTTACTCGGGTAAGGAAGTGGTGGTTGGTATGGTTTAACATAAGGCTTTCCCTTAACTGTGTTATCTTCATTAACCTTTTCAACTACCGGTTCTGTTTCCTTCTCTTGCTCAGGCTGTGGTGCATGTGGAGTAGGAATAGAGTCATCAGAAATTACAGGCATTTCAGGTGGTTTAAGTGTAATACCACTTCTCATAGTAATGGCTTTAGCTATTTCATTTCGGGGGTTAGCATTTGTATTGCTAGGTAGACTCTCCGGTTTTCTTTCACCTATCAACCTTGCTAGGTTGCTTACTTCTTGTTTCAGATTTTGAATAGAAGCTTGTTAATTTCTAAATGCTTGAGCATTTTGTTCATTAGTTTGTTTCTGAGATGTGAAAAACTGCGTTTGAGATTCAACAAGCTTTGACATCATATCTTCTAAATTTGGCTTTTTATCATCGGTTTGTGGTGGTTTAATTGGAAAATAGGTCTTTGCAGATTGTAAGTATTATTAGATACTTGTTGATTGTTAGGACCTTGTTGGTTGTTATATGGAACATTTCGGTTATAATTCTGATTTTGATTGTAGTTTGGTCTTGGCGGTTGATAATTATTTTGATAATTATTTCCAGGCCTTTGATTCATGTATGAAACATTCTCTCTTTGTTCCATTGTTTGTTCAATACTGAGACAATCGTTTGTCAAATGTGGTCCTCCACACTGCTCACAACTAATGCGTATTGCGTGAATATCCTTAGTCATCTTTTCCATTCGTCTCTCGAAAGCATCTAACTTTGCAGAAATGGAATCAAAATCATGGCTAGAATCGGCTCTAGCTGCTTTAGATGAACGAGGAATATCTTTTTCCTGGTGCCACTCATGTGAGTGGGAGGTTGTGTTATCAATAATTTTTAAGCTTCAGTTGTGGTTTTCTTCATAATGGAACCACCAGCTGCTATGTCGATGTCTTTTCGTGTAGTAATGTCGCATCCTTGATAGAATATTTGTACTATTTGATAAGTGTCTAAACCATGTTGAGGACATCCTCTCAACAATTTTCCAAATCTTGTCCACGCTTCATATAAAGTTTCATTTGACTTTTGCGTGAACGTAACAATTTCTCCTTGAAGTCTCACGGCTTTAGATGCCGGAAAGAATCTTTTAAGAAATTTCTCAACTAAAACGTCCCATGTGTCAATCGCCCCTTCAGGTAATGAGTCTAACCAATCTTTGGCTTCTCCCTTTAAAGTCCAGAAAAATAACATGAGATAGATCTGTTCATCCTCAACTTCTCTGATTTTAAATAGAGTACAAATTCTATTAAAGCTACGAAGATGTTCGTTTGGATCTTCCTTTGGCGCACCACTAAATTGGCATTGATTAGTTACCATGTGTAGGATTTGTCCTTTATTTCATAATCTGATGCATTAATGTCTGGTTGAGTAATTGCGTGACCTTGGCCAGTGCGTTTAGCTCTCATTCGGTCTTCCATACTTAGAGGTTCCGGATTTTCCATGATTGAATTGGTTGAATTTGAATCACTAGAGGATTCTGATTTAATGGTTTCTTCCTCGACAATCTCTGGTTGAGTAAATTGTGGTTCAGGAGAAATGACTATTGGTTCCGGATCTCTGAATTGTCTTTGAATATCCTCCGGGTTCTCATTTGTGAGGTCGGGTTCAAAAAATGGATTATCAAAAATTTGAATTGGAGTACTTGGTCGACTAGATGATGATTCTAAAGAAAAATCAACGGCAACAATATTGGCTAGATGTCTTGATCGAGTTACAGGTGGTGAACGTATGAAAGGTGGTGAACTTTTTGTTCGGTGCTTCACTGAATATCCTATTCGTTATAAAGATAAAAATTATATAAGTTATCAAATTAATAAACTTTTCTGCTTTTGCCCACATTTCGAATAGCCAAAAGATGCAGCAGGAGCCAGGATCCTTTAAGTCGGAAAATCAACAACTCAGCCACTAACAAATCCAACTATTACTACGAACCAGAAAATTTTGGATGTCTATTAATTTAACCGCTTAAAATAATTTTTTGTCGAAATTTAAAGAAAATATAGAAAATTCTAGGTCCTAAAAACTAGAGCGTAGAAATGAAAAAGAAAAAGCGCGTTGAGAAATAAGAGTCGAAAAACAAACGGTCGAAAAATAAAAATAAGAAAGTAAAGCGTCGAAACATAAAAGTCTAAAAATTTAATCTAAAAAGTTGTGCCTAAAGGTATTAAAGCTTAAAGGAATTCTATATCCAAAACAGCAATTACTTAACAAGGTACTAAAGTTTATTAAATACTAAAACGATAAGTGACGTCGTAAAATTCTAAAGCGCCTAAATCTTAGTCTAAAGAAAAAGCACTTAAGGGATTTTACGGCAAAGCCTAGAAATCTAGAAATATAAAATAACTACGGCAAAAACTAAGTTTAAAACTAATTACGAACGATAAATTTACAATTTACGAATTAAACGATTAAAATATACAATTTATAAAAAGATATAAAAAGTGATAAAATTACTTATTTTTATAAAAATATTATATTTATATTATTATTTTATAAAAGTGTTAATTTATAATTAATAAAACTAATTAAAAATTTAAAAATACAAATTAAATAAAACTAAAACTAATTATTATTATATATAAACCCTAATTAACTAATTAATTAATAATAATAATTATTAAAACTAACCCTAATCCGTACCAGTTTAAGGATCAGAGCTGTCAGAAGCCCTCATGCGATCGCATGAGTTTTCCTTGTTCTGGCCATGCGATCGCATGGAGTCGGGTTCCAGGCCAGGATGTTAGGCTGCTATAGTATCTTGGCCCGATTACTTTTTAATTTAATTTTTATGATTTTTAATTTATAAAAATAATATATAAGTAATATTTATTATAAATAAATTTATATTTTTAAGAACTAAAAATAATACTTTTATACCTTTGTATAAATTAAATAAAATATATTTTCTTTTTACTTAAACACTTAAAAATATAGAAAAATATATTTTTTTTTGTGTTTTTATATTTTTTAAATCTTATATATTTTTACAAAAATATCTTAAAAACTAAATTTTTTTTTATAGCGTTTCGCTTTCGGTGTTGTTGAGTCCCCGACAGCGGCGCCAAAAATACTTAATGTGTGCGAGGTGTAGTACGAAATAGATTATATTTTACTACGAAATACTATTAAATACGATACAATTTTACACAAGTTATTTATTTATTTATAGAATGGATATACCTAAATTTTTCTACAACACTTATAGGCAGTGTACCTAATCGTAGATTAGTGTAGTTTTTAGTAAGTCCGATTCGTTCCACAGGGAACTCACTAAGTTTAACGCTATATTTATTTTAAACTATATATATATATATATATATATATATATATATATATATATATATATATATATATATATATATATATATATATATATATATATATATATATAATTAGTATTATTATTATTACCAGGATGGGTGACCTCCTGAGAAAGTGCTTCTCGTGTGTGGTCGCCAAGAAAAAGCCGTGCGCCTGCTGGCAAAGCGGACAATATCGTGGTCATGTTAAGCTGGGGTGTTATAGAATGGTATCAGAGCCACTCATGTGTCGTTGGGGGTGGTGGGGCAAACCTCATCGAGGACGATGAGTCTCTGAGGGGGGTGAATGTAACATCCTAGGCAAATCCCACATCGCCCACGGACATGAGTGATCATGGGATTATAAGGTAATATTGATGCATAAATGACACAACGCATTTTGGGACCACAAGGCTGAGTAGGTGTGAGAGTACATTGTGTTTAAGCATGCTCGGGCAAGAGCACTACCAGGATGGGTGACCTCCTGGGAATGTGCTTCTCGTGTGTGGTCGCCAAGAAAAAGCCGTGCGCCTGCGGACAAAGCGAACAATATTGTGGTCATGTTAAGCTGGGGTGTTACACCTAGGCTTCTGGAAAAGTTGATTTCTAGATAGTTCGGTTCGATTAGATGACTTTTCTTTTAAGACTCGTCTTAGTCCGATATACGGTTTAGGATTTATAGCCTTCTGAAAGTCACTACGCCCTTGTAACGACGTGCTGAAAAATTCTGACCTACTTGCGCTTGAACCGTCGTCACGGTCAAACGACATCGAGTTAGGTTCTGAAAATGGGATAGCAGTTAGCGGACTCATATACGGAGTCTTGGACACTGACTGCATGTCATTTCACTTTGTATAGAGGTCGTACCAGCTGAACGAAGTCAGCCTTTGTTTCGATCTCTATTCTTGATTGAAAACTTACTTTACTTTTTACGTATTATGATGATGAATGATGATACTTAAGACTTAACTTACGTACTTTTAAACCCTTTGGAACGATTTACTGACTTAGTAACTTTTGACTTAGGTTGAGGACTGATGTGTGCGAGGTGTAGTGCGAAATAGATTTTATTTTACTACGAAATACTATTAAATACGATACAATTTTACACAAGTTATTTATTTATTTATAGAATGGATATACCTAAACCTTGCTACAACACTTATAGGCAGTGTACCTAATCGTAGAGTAGTGTAGTTTTTAGTAAGTCCGGTTCGTTCCACAGGGAACTCACTAAGTTTAACGCTATATTTATTTTAAACTATATTATTTATATATATATATATATATACATATATACATATATATATATATACATATATATATATATATATACATACATACATATATATATACATATATATATATATATATACATATATATATAAGTAGTAGTATTATTATTATTAAAAGGGAGGGGGGGGGGTTAACGTTTAATGACCGGTTTGTCGATTTTAAAACTTAAGTCGCAATTAAAATCTAATGTAAAATATTAAATATAAATATGACTTAATTTAAAGCGTAAAGTAAATGACGATAAATAAAAATGCGATAATTAAAAGTACGATAATTTAAAGTACGATAAATAAAATGACGATAAATAAAAGTACGATGAGATATAAAATAAAGGAATTATGCTTATTTAAACTTCCATAATCATGATGTTCGACATGTTGATTTTAATTTATTACCGTGGGTTAATTGTCCTTTGTCCTAGTTTATTTGATACGTCCATCTGGTTTTTGTCCATAACAGTCCATCGGTCATAAATATAAAGTGCAAGTGTTCTCGTCAAATTACCCTTATACCCGAAGTCAAATATTCCAACTAATTGGGGACTTAAACTGTAACAAGGTCTTAATACTTTGTTAATGATTATACTAGGTTATCGACTGTGTATAATCCAAGGTTCTAATATGTTGTTAACAATTACACCAAGTGTCCTTGTATGTAATCCACCCCTATTTTAATGAGACCGTTGACTATTAATCCATCCCCGTGTCCGGTTAAATGAACGATTATTAGTATTTATAAATATTCCGCCCATCGTGTCCAATCGAGTGTATGTGGTTATTTATAAATACATCAAATTATAAATCTCTATATTAAATTAACGAACTATCATTCAGTTAAAAAAATATAAAGCCCATCAATAGTCCATAGTCCAATTTCCACAAGTGTCGGTCTTTTGTCCAAACCCCAATTATGGTCCAAAGCCCAATTACCCAGTCTTACTATTTAGTCCAACATCACGATTACTTCGGCTTAAATAAACATAATAATAACTTAGCTACGAGACATTAATTTAAAAATGTTGAACATAACTTACAATGATTATTTATCGCGTAGTGTTACACGGACAGAATTTCGACTTACAAACTTAAAACTTTCGCCACTATAACCTTATTATTATTAACTTAATATTAAAATTATAATTATAAAATATAAATATATATCACAGAATGAGAGAGATAGTTGATAAAAGGTGTACACAAACTCACAGAAAAAGTTCCAATTTATAGGACTTGGGCTACTACAGTACTCCATGCGATGGCATGGATTTTGGCCTTCCTGGCCATGCGATCGCATGGATCCCTTTTACAACTCAGGTACTTTTGTTTTTTTATTTGCCGACGATTTTTAATATAAATATAATATATAAATAATTTATAGAATTATTTATATATTATATTATATTCTTGTGCATAGTTGACTTGTAATTGTAGCTCCGTTGCGTCGCGCATTGATAGTTGGTTCATGTCCCGGTTTCGAATTTTCGAACGTCCTTGCGTTCTATTTAATATCTTGTACTTTGCGTTTTGCGGCTCGTACTCTTGTAACTTTTAGACTTTTCTCATCAATAAATTGAACCACTTGGATTGTATTTTGTACTTTTGAGCTTTTTGGTCGTTTGCGTCTTCAAATCATTGAATCTGTCTTTTGTCTTCACCTTTTATTATTTAAACGAATATCACTTGTAAATAGAACAATTGCAACTAAAAGCTTGTCTTTCTTGAAGGATAATGCTATGAAATATATGTTCGTTTTTTGCATTATCAAGGACCTTTCGGACCGACTTACTTGCTTACTTATCTCGTATCGACTTTTATCGCACTTTCACTGTGAGTTATAGCTCCCTTTTTACTTCAACTATTTTTGGGACTGAGAATACATGCGCTTTTTATGTTTTACTTACTAGGCACGAGTACTTAAACTTTATATATGTGTGGGTGATATAACGGCATAAACTTTCCCCTTAGCTCGGTAACGTTTAGTCATTGGTTTTTGAACCGGTGAACGTGAATCTTAGATATGGATCCATAGGGTTTGACATCCCCACTCGGGCTAGTCACGCTAGCATTTAACGGGTATTTAATACTTCGTAAACTTACGCACTCGTCAAGTGTACTTTTAGGGGGTGATATTTACGTTAAGTTAGTTACCAAGTGCCCACCGTTAAGCATATACTTTTCATACTGTTTTGAATACGAAATCTCGTGGCCTACATTACATTATTGTTACAATAAAACTATAGCTCACAAACATTCGTGTTGACTTTTTAAGCATGTTATTTCTCAGGTGCTTAGACGTTTGTCGCTTCTGCTGTATTAGACTCTCGGTGTTAGATTTCCCCTGCATTGCTTAGAGATGTCTCAATTACGAAACTTTCACTTTGCATTCATAACTTATGTTACATTGAACAATGGCTTTGTAATGACCTTTGCGTCACGTACTTATGTTAATGCTTTCTATTCGTAGAAGCACGATTTCTTTTGTAAAATGTTATCTTACCATAAATGCAAACTTGTTTTAAAATAGCATATAGTATTGTATCCGTGTAATAGACCTGTTGTTGATGATCCGAACACGTTAATTTTGTACGGGGCGTCACAACAAGTCCTTTGCATGCTTCTGCTGATGCCATATATTTAACCTCCGTTGTTGACAGCGCAACACAACTTTGAAGTTTGGACATCCAACTGACCGCCGTCTTACCAACCGTGAAAACATACCCCGTAGTGCTTTTACCCGAATCGTTACAACTACCCAAATCAGCATCAATGTACCCTCTCGAAATGGAATCACCTTTAGTGAATTGCAACCCCATTTTAGAAGTACCTTTCAAGTAGTACAAAAACCACTTTATACCTTCCCAATGCTCTTTACCCGGATTCAACATAAACTGACTCACAACTCCCACTGCATAAGCTATGTCGGGTCTTGAACAAATCATTGCGTACATAATACTACCCACTGCCGATGCATAAGGAATTTGAGCCATCTCCTCTTTGTCTACTTCCATTGTAGGTGCTTGACTTTTCATTAACTTTAAGGTGCCGCCTAAAGGCACGGATCTTGCCTTTGAATCACCCATGTTGAACCGCTCTAACACTTTCTCGATATACTTGGTTTGAGAGAAAGTTAAAGTACCTTCAACCCGATTCCTTTCAATACTCATTCCGAGTATCCTTTTAGCAGCCCCTAAGTCTTTCATCTCGAAGGCATGAGACAACTTTCTCTTCAACCTGTTGATCTCTAACAAATCTGATCCTGCAATCAACATGTCATCAACATAAAGTAACAATATAACATAGGAGGACTTGAATTTCTTCAAGTAACAACAATGATCCGACTCTCTTCTTGTAAAGCCACTCCTTGTCATAAATTCATCAAGCTTCAAGTACCATTTTCGTGGTGCTTGTTTTAACCCATACAGACTTTTCTTCAATTTTCAAACCCATCTCTCTTTACCAACTACCTCGAAGCCCTTTGGTTGCACCATATAAATCTCCTCTTTAAGATCCCCATGTAAAAATACGGTCTTTACATCTAACTGTTCTAGATGTAAGTCATCAACAGCAACAATACTCAAAACCAATCGAATAGTAGTCATCTTCAAAACCGGCGAAAAGATCTCATTATAATCAACTCCTTCCCTTTGTTGAAACCCCTTAACTACCAACCGAGCTTTGTACCGCTTTTTCCCGTTCAACTCATCTTTGGCCCGAAAGACCCATTTACTCTGTAACGCCTTTTTCATTGGAGGTAATTTCACTAAAGACCATGTCTTATTCTTGATAAGTGACCCCATCTCTTCTTTCATAGCAAGCTCCCACTGTATGGATTCTTTAGATTGTCTTACTTCAAAATAACTCTCGGGTTCACCATTCTCGGTATAGAGCAAATAGTTTGCTGATGGAGAAAACCTAACTATAGGTTTGGGCGTTCTACTAGAGCGTCTCAATGGTGGAGTAACGGGTGGTGGTGATCGAGTTAAGTCACCATCATCCCCAACAATAGAGCTCTCATCATTTTCGGAGCTAGCACTACTCTCCGAATCATCTCCATCACTTTGATTCTCACCGTCAATTGGCAATTCAATATTTCCCGAACTCCAACTAGAACCTGTATTCACATCAACAAACTTATCAAGCATAACCGACTATGATTAGAATTAACCGTTACCTTAGTGCCATACAACGAGATTTCATCAAAAGTAACATCTCTACTACGAATCACCTTCCTCGCCTCATTGTCCCAACACCTATAACCCATGTCATCCAATACATACCCGATAAAAGTACACTTTCTTGATTTAGCTTCAAGCTTGTCTTTGTCAATGTCTTTGGTTTTCACATACACATTACAACCGAAAACCCTTAAGTGAGCCAAACTCACCTTTTTACATGTCCATTCTTCTTCTGGAATTCGAAACTCTAACCGTGTTGAGGGTCCCCTGTTAATCAAATAAGCTGACGTATTCACAGCTTCTTCCCAAAACATCTTGGGTAGACCCGCATGTAACCTCATACTCCTAGCACGCTCACTAAGCTTACGGTTCATGCGTTCGGCAACCCCATTGTGCTGTGGTGTTTCTGGAACAGTTTTCAACATACGAATACCATGTTCCGCACAATAGTCTTTAAATTCTTTACTGTTATATTCTCCTCCATTGTCAGATTTTAAGCACTTAACTTTCAAGTTAGTCTCATTTTCAACAACAGCTCTCCACACTTTAAAAGTAGAAAACACATCAGATTTAACTTTGAGAATGTAAACCCATATCTTTCTTGTGGAGTCATCAATGAAGGTGACATAGTAGCGGGAACCACCATGTGGCTCAACCGTTCTAGGTCCATAGCCATCGGAATGAACAAGTACAAGCTTCTCCTTCTTTGGCGCAAATCCCGATTTCCCGAATGATACCTTCTTTTATTTCTCCATAGTACATGGCTCACAAAACCCGATATCTACCTTCTTCAAACCCGGAATCTTCCCATTAGAAACTAGCAGTTTCACCCCCTTCTCATTCATATGCCCTAATCTTCGGTGTCATAGAGTAGAATCGGCCCCTACATTACTCGTCACATTAACCTCATCATCATCGAATACCTCGACCATGTATAAAGTTCCCCTTTTATGTCCCAAAACCACGACTTGACCATCCTTTTGAACACGCCACTTGCGATCATCGAAGGTAGTATGATTACCTTCTTCATCCAATTGACCTATAGAGATAAGCTTCCTTTTCAAATTCAGAATATACCTCACATCTTTCAAAGTCCAATTGGAACCATTGGATGTCTTCAATGTCACATCTCCAATGCCTCTTATGTCTAAGCATTTATCATCTGCCAATCTCACCTTCCCTCGATATGCCTTACAATTCTTCATCATCTCCTTACTAGGATTATCATGGAATGATGCGCCCTAATCCATGATCCAAGCTTCAGCCGAATTTTTAACACAACACACCAAAGCATCATCCGTATCCTCGGAAATGAAGTTTACCCTAGCTTTATCCACCTTTGGATTCTTACATTGAGTGCTAAAGTGACCCTTTTGATCGCAATTCCAACAAACCGCAGATTCTCGGTCCTTAGAGTTATACCTCTTTTTGAATTTCTTACCCTTCTTCGTACGCTTATCGTTCTTCCTGCCCCTGTCGGTATTTAAGAGCGACCCCGATGATTCCCCGGAATTCCTCCTACGAGTTTCTTCCCCTAGAATTAAATCTTTGATCCCCTTAAGCTTGAGCTTAGTGGTTCTTGTGGAACTACTAACTGCAGTAACTGTACCCGACCAACTTTCAGGTAAAGACGAAAGCAAAATCAGTGTCTGAAGTTCATCATCAAACACAATCTCCACCGAGGCCAATCTTGTAATGAGATTATTGAAATCATTGATATGATTTGCAGCACACGCACCTTCTTTCATCTTTTGGTTGAACAATTGACGTATGAGAAAAACCTTATTATCAGTGTTAGGTTTTTCATACATGTTTGTAAGTGCCTTTAAAAACCCAAATGTAGTCTTCTCATTAATAACGTTGTAAGCAACGTTTTTTGAAAGAGATATCCTAACCACCCCTAAAGCTACGCGGTCTAGGAGATCCCAATCTTCTTATTTAACGCCATCAGGCTTCTTCTCTTCAAGTGGTAAGTAATTTTTTCTGGTATAAATAGTCTTCTATTTGCATCTTCCAGAAACCAAAATCTTTCCCATCGAACCGAGCAATCCTAAACTTTCCTTCATCCGCCATCGCGCCCAATACGAACCTTGTGCTCTAGATACCAGTTGTTAGGAATTTATGGACCCAACAACGACCACCAATCTAAAGATTGTGATCCCACAAATGACAAACGGACAGAATAAATGCAAGAAAAGTAAACGACACAAGATATTACGTGGTTATATGCAATCGGTATGATTGCTTTAGTCAACGGCCAACTAGAGAGCCTTTTTATTGATTTTTCGTGCTTAGGGTTACAGATTACAATAGGTATATTTATAGTGCTAATCAAAATTAGGAAACAAAACTAATAACTTGTTGGCTACGCACACTGTCGTGTTTCGCAACACTTTGTCGCGTTCCGCGACAAACTGCATCAAAACATGACAAAGTGGTTCAGAACGTGACAGCTTCTGACACCCACTTTTGCCATATTTGTCTCGTTTTAGTGCACTTTATCACTTTCTAGTCGTGTCACGTTTTGCGACAAACATCACTCAAACCCGATACCAGAACTCGACAATTTCTTATTTTGATCTTCTTTGCAACTATCCAACAGAATTTGCACCACACATCAAAAACTTTTTTACACGATAAAAAGGAGTGTTCCACCGACTCGATATCGTCATCACATAGTGGATAACGTACCGAGTGAAGATCGATCCCTCTTTTATCGAGTTCCTTTCTCACCGGTAAACGCCCCTTTCTAGCCCTCCAAACAAAGACTTTAACTTTATTAGGTACCACATTATTACTCAACGTTTTCTTCAAATTAGGACCTGCACACAGACCCTTGGAATTGATCAAGTTTGTCAAGTTTTTAGTAGTGAACTTCCCATTAGTGTTTGAAGACCAGCTCCACGAATCAGATTTATCAACGAACAAAGTAGCTGAATTCAGGAGCCTTGTGAATTCATCAAGTTTACCACTAGCTCGACCTAAAGGTAGCCTTGACCAATTTCAATTCCCAGCACACTTTGAGCCGTCCCATGTCGTCCTATCTTTAACCGAAATATCCGCGTTTAACTCAAAACGGGCTAGTCTTCTGAACTTGTCCTTGAACGGAATCCCACCAAGCCATGTATCTCCCCAAAATGAAGTAGCAGCCCCATCACCAATTGTCCTAATAAATGAATTAATGAAAGGCACACCTAGAGACTCAATTACATGACCTGTTTCAATAACGTTAGAACAAACTGATTCGTAAGAACCAAACTGAGAGTTTTCGCCACATAGGAGACCACCCGAAGGTCCATAAATGCTAGAAATGACCTTAACCCATGATGTGTGCGAGGTGTAGTACGAAATAGTATTATTTTTAATATGAAATACGGCGTAATATTATACAAGTTTTATTAATTTACGGATGTGATATACTAAAACCTTGCTACAACACTATAGGTAGTGTACCTAATCGTAGAATATTGTAGTTTTTAGTAAGTCCGTTTCGTTCCACAGGGAGCTAGTGATTACGTACTATATATATATATATATATATATATATATATATATATATATATATATATATATATATATATATATATATATATATATATATATATATATATATATATATATATATATATATATATTATTAATATAATAGTATTATTATTATAAAATGAGGGTTTTACCGTTTAATGACCGGTTTGTCGATTTTATATTTTAAGCATAAAGATAAATGACAATAATTAAAATGCGTAAAATAAATAACAATAATTAAATGACGAAATATAAAATTGCGAATAATAAAATGATAGTAAATGAAAGTACGATGAGAAATACAATATAAGACGTATGCTTATTTAAACTTCCGTAACCATGATGTTTGACATTTTGATTTTAATTTATTACTCTGGGTTAATTGTCCTTTTCTCCTGGATTATTTGAAACCTATCTGGTTTTTGTCCATAATAGTCCATCGGTCATAAATATAAAGTGCGAGTGTCCTTGTCAAATTACCCTTATACCCGAAGTCAAATATTCTAACTAATTAAAGATTTAAACTGTGACGCAGTTATCACTTCTGTCAACAATTACACCAGTTATCACTGTATGTAATCCACCCCTATTTTTATTAGATATGAATATTAATTTACCCACCTGATCAGTTTGAATAATCAATTACCCAACCCGAATAATTAATTAAATGATTATAATAGATTACGTATGAATGTCACTAAATAGGACAACCATAATCATTATTAATAATTAAGTTAATTAATTTGAAGATAGGTTCGACAGACTCCAATGAGTTGTCACTCAATTAGACAATACCTCCCATCTATTAATAGTCCATAGTCAAATGCCCACAAGTGTCGGTCTTTTGTTAAAACATTAATTATGGTACAAAATCCAATAACCCCGTCTTTAATATTTAGTCTAACATCACGATTACTTCGGCTCAAATAAGCATAATAATAACTTAGTTACGATACATTAATTTAAAAAGGAAGAACATAGCGTAGCGTTACACGGATAGAGTTCCGACTTTAAAACCCGTAAAGCATTTCTTACAATAACCCAACTAAACCATAATTTATTATTAATCTTAAATTAAAATTATAATTATAATATAAATATATTACATATAGAGATTGAGAGATTGGAAAAAGGTGTAAATATTTCGTCGAATTGCATCGCCTTTTATAGTGGGATTTGGGTCCTGGTGTGCTCCGCGAGTGCGGAGGTTTTGTGCTTCACAGCTCCGCGAGTGCAGAGCTTCTGGTTCCAGTTCATTTACTTTTGGCCACTAGCTTTGTCGACATAATATATATATATATATATATATATATATATATATATATATATATATATATATATATATATATATATATATATATATATATATATATATATATATATAATATATATATAATTTATATAATTATATATATATTATATTATATTCTTGTGCATAGTTGACTTGTAATTTTAGCTCCGTTGACTCGCGCGTTGATGCTCAGTTCATGTCTCGGTTCCGGATTTTCGAACGCTTTTTCGTATGCTTAGATATCTTGTACTTTGCGTTTCGCGGCTTGTACTTTTGTCATTTTTAGACATTATTCATCAATAAATTGAACCACTTAGATTGTATCTTGTACATTTGAGCATTTTGGTCATTTGCGTCTTCAAATCGTCGTTTTCTTCTTTTATCTTCGCACTTATTTATTTAAACGAATATTACTTAAAAATAGAACAATAGTAACTAAAAGCTTTACATGTTGGAAGGATATTGTGCCTAAATATATGTTCATTTGGAGCACTATCAAATATCCTCTCACTTAGCGTTGCTTATCCTCAAGCAATACAGAACTTGAAATAAAATCACACTTCACTCGAATCACTTTTTTATTCTCACAGTTTATACATTAGTGATTTTGATACGGCGGTATAAACAATGATAGTAACGATGTGGTTTACAGTCCCACATGACTATGAAAATGTAGATCCTTTAAGGAAATTGGATCTTTATGAAAACATTTGATCTTTTGAAAATTCATTCTAGCTTTTACCCTAGATAAGCTTTCCGGAATTACCCTTCACCGGTGTTTGCGAATTGTTTTTGTGGGTTTGTGGGTTTCAGATTTGAAAATTTTAGCTCAAAACTTGTGGTTTTGTGTCACCCACTTGCTAACCTTTGTATTAGGAAAGCAACACGTCTAGTATACTTTCTTCGTATATTACCTTTCGATAAACTACCACCTGGTTGTAAAGGAAAGCGTTGAACAAGCAACTGTTAAGGCAATGTCTAATGACATGCATTTGTTATGGTCCACAATGTATCGGATGCAGTTACTATCCTTTGTAGGAGCAATAGTAAAGATCACCCTATAATTTTTCGGTCTGGCACAAGGTCCTGTCTTCGACCATGCTATGCAATCACCGTTCTTACGGTTGACACCCGATTTGGTTCAGATGACCTAATGTATTCTGGTGAATTCTTAGGATTTTACGTTCAATGGTAATGAACGCATTGAAAATAGGTTTTCGGAAACCAAATCGGTTTTATTTTTGATCAAAATATTTTCTCGTTCAAGCTCGAGTTTAGATATCATTGAATTCCATGAGTTTGTAATTCTCAATCTTTAAGGTCAATCTCAAGGATTGAGTAATATCAGGCTTAAAAGCTGATTTTTAATCTATGAGGAGATTATCCTTTCTGGGGGTCTGAATCATTAGTCTTATCAAGCTAATTTGCACGGCGCCCTTCCCATTTTACGAGACAGATCCTCTCATGGTTAGGATAAGTCTAACCACTTGGCGACCCTGTTTGATGCTGAGGTTCGTGGATTTCCTGCTGATTTTAGAGATGACTTTTCTATATTTTTTGTCAACCTACAGCTGGTCTGGACGACAACTTCCTGACCTAAATCAAGAAGTGCGTGTCTTTTTCGGAAGACTTTACTTCCTTTTAATGATGGAATTGATTCATCGTGCAGATCCATCTTTCTTTCAAATATATTACAATAAATCGGGTAAAACTAATTAGTATAGTCCAAAACAAAAGTACCTGCAATAATCTTGTACAAAATATGTGATATATGTTTTAAAGAACTTGATAAATTCTTCCCACACTTAGCTTTTATTTATTTCTTTTCTTTACCTTTTTATTCTCCTTTATTCCATTTTAAATGAATTCAAGCGTTTTGGGTTGTTTCTCAATTTATGTCCTTTCCGAGGTAACAATAATTTCGGTAATAAAACCTAGTTTTATCGTTTATAAATATGTATAAACATGATTTTGAATTCATTTTATTGAACATTTTTCAAATTTTCACAAAATTTGGCAAATAAACTAAGTGTAAACCCGAGAGAATTTATAACCCTTCCCCACACTTGAGATCATGCAATGTCCTCATTTGCATGAAATCATACTATAATTATAAATTCATGAGGGTGATTAGTGTAGAAAAGTGATTAAAAATACCGAGTTTTTAAACATATTATTTTATATCACATTTGATATTTTGCGTCTTGTCGTCAAAATTAGTCGCTTTTGCTGAACTTTAATGTCAGTCTTTGAAAATGCATTGTTTTACCCTGTTTTATACATAAGATAAACTACAAACATATAATATATATATATATATATATATATATATATATATATATATATATATATATATATATATATATATATATATATATATATATATATATATAATACCTTTATTTATTAAAACAATTTAAATGAATAATTTTTTAAAATTTTGTTTCCTTTTACTTTAGGTAGTTTCGGCATGTTTACCTAGTCCGTCCCTCGACAAAATTTAAAATTTGTCGTTTTTAAATTGATTGTTTTAAAAGCAAAGATTTTTGGGTTTTTTAATTTTTTTGGTATACTTTAGATCAATAAAATTAAAAATAATGATAACAAAATTTGTCTCCCCGCCCTCGGGTAAAGCAATTTCGGTTCCATGACCTAGTCTTCAACTTACGATGAATTTTAGAAATCATTTTTTTAAACTTAATGAAATAAAGTAATTTTTGTTTTTTAAAATCACACAAAAATTAAATTTAAAAATGCATATAAATTTCATATAAACCTACAAAACAAAATAAAATTCAGAATGGGGGGAAGAAAACTAGTTCTTTAGTGTCTGCTAGTGGAAAAGACCAATCGGATTCCATTCTCGGAACTACATGAGAACAGAACAACTAACTCTAGACATCATTTTTTTCTTTTTAGAACATTTGAATCTCCCCACACTTAGGCAGCTGTGGTGTCGAAATTGTGATTAACTTCATCGTCAATTTTTTTTTACCATAATCAACTTGCATATCTGTGACTTTTGCTTTAAGCCATTGGTCGGATTCCTGTGTAATATCCACAAATTCAACTAGTTTCACCTTTTCTTTAGGCGATAGATTAGATACTAACCAGTTACATAACTTAAAGTTCCCCATGGTTCTAGCATCGAGAATTCGTTTAATAAGTTTCTTCATTGAACTATTAATAACGGGGTCATTTAATTTCGTATCAACAACGGTGTTCTTTGTTATCAGGTCATCATTAGGTGTTACTTCATTTTCCCCACACTTAGGGGTTTTATTATTGCTAAGCACTACCGTTGGAGTTGGTAAAACAACATGGTTCTTACCAATCATTTTTGTTGGTTCAACGGTTTTGGTTGGTGGAGATTTAGACTTTCGACTCACAAAGGTGATCGATTTTTCATCATTACTAAGTGTCATTCTACCCTCTCTTACATCAAATAATGCCCCGGTGGACGTTAAGAATGGTCGACCTAAAATTAGAGGAATGTTTGGGTCCTCTTCTATGTCAATGATAATAAATTCGACTAAAAGGTTAAATTACCTACTTGAACGAGTAGGTTGTTAGCAATTCCAACTGGGTGCTTAATGGTTTGATCAAAGAGTCGAACACTCATTTTTGTTGGACTTAACTCACCTACTCCTAATCTCTTATATAATGAAAGAGGCATAACACTCACACTCGCACCTAAATCTGCTAGTGCATCATACATGACACAATCACTAAGTAGACAAGGAATAATGAATTCACCCGGATCACCCAACCTGGATGGAGGTTTTGGTGGATCTGTCTTCACCGGGTTTACTTTTATGGTTTTTGTTTCTTGCACTTTCTTATTCTTCTTCTTCTTTCCAGATGTATCACAAACTTTATTACCTATTACTTGCTCATACTCAACTCCTTTTCTTGTAAACGGGATGGGTGGTATGTATGGTGCCACCACTGGCTTTACATACTCAGGTGGTGGTGGTGTTGTAACTTCTTCATTGTTACTCACATCGAAAACCTTCCCATCTTCTGGAGCTGGTTTTTTCAGAATTTGTTGACACCATATTAACATTCTCATTCTGAGGATTTACTTCAGTATTACTCGGTAGCTTTCCTTATTCCCTCTCACTCATCATGCTAGCAAGAGTACCTACGTGTTTTTCTAGATTCAAAATGGAAGCTTGTTGAGTTCTTAATGACTGATCAAACCTCTCATTTGTTTGGGTTTGAGATGTAATAAATTGTGTTTGAGATTCCATTAGTTTTGCCATCATTTCTTCCAGATTTGGCTTTTTCTCTTCGGTTTGTTGTGGTGGTTTATACAAGCCAGGTCTTTGTTGATTGAAAATGTTGTTTTGAGTTGGTTGGTTATTCGGACCTTGTTGGTTATACGAGTTATTGTTGGGTCCATTTGGATTGTAAACAATGTGTTGATTTCGATTGAAGTTTGGCCTTGGCGGTTGATAATTATTTTGATAATTATTTCCCGGCCTTTGGTTCATGTAGGAAACATTCTCACGTTGTTCCATCGTTTGCTCAATGTGACAATCTTTCATTAAGTGTGGTCCACCGCATTGCTCACAACTGATTCGTATTACGTGAATATCTTTAATCATCTTTTCCATTCGTCTCTCGAAAGCATCTATTTTTGCGGAAACGGAATCAAAGTCATGGCTAGAATCGGCTCTAGCCGCTTTAGATGAACGAAAAATATCTTTTTCCTGATGCCACTCATGCGAGTGGGAGGCTGTGTTATCAATAATTTTGTGAGCTTCGGTTGCGGTTTTCTTCATAATGGAACCACCAGCTGCTGTGTCGATGTCTTTTTGTGTAGCAACGTTGACACTTTGGTAGAATATTTGTACTATTTGATAAGTGTTAGGACCCCGAAGTTGTATAGTGTTAATGTGAAAATAAGCTTAAATGAAGGTTCCTTAGAAGAAGGCTATATAAGGAACCTAAGTAGTCCTAATTAGATAGCTATTGCATTGTAACTGAGTTCTAGAAGCTGTGGAATGTAATTTTACCGATTCTCTCTAATACCGAGTCTCATTCCTATCTATCGAATCTCTCTTTATCTTATCATTTCTCTCAATCTCAACATGATCTGACCTATCATTTGGTATCAGAGCTTCCAGGAAGTGATTCTACATCACTATATCGATCCAGAGATTGAAGATTACAGAATCTGATTACTCTCGGTATTTTGAATCACATTCGGTATCATCGAATTTGATAATCTGACGTTCAGATTCTTGTGATAAGTTCAGCAAAGGTGCATTAGGTATTTTAGAAAGAGTTTCGATCATCATTACAGCTTTTTAACTTCAATTATGGAGAATCAAGTTGATTTTTAGAGTTTATGGCTAAAACTCTCGGTATTGCTTAATTCAAGCTTGATTCTGGATTTTTGTGAAGATTTAAGGATTCAGTTGTGTTCGTGAGGTGTTAAATCACATTTCTGACGGTTCAATTTCTTCAATTCATTAAGTTTTGAAGATTTGATCAACACTCGGTATCGTAACTATTATACCGAGTCTGCTTCATTACTTAAATTCATCTTAAGTGTTGCAGATTGTGGTGTGATTGTGATTCTATCACATTCGGTTTGATCATACGCAGCTAATTGGTGTGGTTTGAGAAAGGATTCTGTCATATTTCTAAGTTTTAAACTTAAACTCGGTATTGTCAACTGCTACAGTTGACATTCGGTATCCTATACTTTCGGTATCTTTGAAATTTTGTGTGATACTAACATGTTTCCTTGTGCAGCAAGGTTACAGAATCAAATTCAAAAGGATTGAATTGAGATTGAACTTCAAATTCTTACAGAATCTGACTACCGAATCATATACAGAATCTGAGTTTCTGTATCACTTAATTCATTGTTTTAAGTGGTTACAGGCTACAATTCTTGTGGTTACCGAATCTATACTGAATCTGGGTGTGTCTCTTGTATTTTTGATCAGTTTCTTTTACAGAATCTGATATACAGAATCTTTACCGAATTTGCTACTTTACCGAATCTGCTACAGTACCGAATCTGTTACAGAATCTGACATTCTGATCAGATTGTTGTGATTTTTCATCTGAGATTTGTGTAATACAGAATCTTTACCGAATCTACCTCATTTTCAAGATGTCTACTCAAGATACTTTGATCATTGGATCAGATTCCCGTCCTCCAGTGTTGTTTGATGGCAAGTACACTCAGTGGCTTCACCGTATCACTCAGTACATAGACTATAAGGGTGAGAAAGCAAAGTACATTTGGGCTTCTCTGAGAGATGGTCCAGTTGTTGATTATCATCCGGATACTGGTATGCCAATTCCAGTCTATGAACTTTCTGGTGATAAGCGTGAGAGAGCTCAGGGTGACATAGAGGCAAAGAATATTGTTATGCAAGCTATCCCGTATGAATTGTTTGAAAATGTTGATAGCAACACAACAGCAAAAGATATATGGGATGAGATCAAACGACAGCAAGAAGGTTATGACATGTCAGATGTTACTAAATTGAATAAGGCTCTGGGATTCTATGAAGATTTCAAGCAGGAAACTGATGAACCACTCAAGGATACCTATCGTCGTTTCAATGGTGTTCTCAATGAGTTGAAAAGGTGCAAGATCATAAAAGTAAATGCTGAAGTCAACATGAAGTTTCTCAAAAAGCTCAATGCTGATTGGCTTCCTTATGGAACCATTGTTCGATCTACTAAAGAGATTGACAAGTTGACTATTCATGAGCTTGTTGGAGTTCTTATGCATTACCAACCTGAAGTGTCTAAACTTCAAGAAGGAAGGAAAGAGTCTTCTCCGGACGATCCACTTGCCCTAATTGCTAAAAAGAAGAGCAAATCGTTGACGTCTTCCAAAAGCTTGTCCAAGAAAGTGCTTGTTGAAGAATCAACTGATTCAGAAGATTTGAATCTTTCTGATGTTGATGATTCTCACCTTGAATTAGTCAAGATGGCAGCCATGTTCACAAAAGCCTTGAACAAACACAAGTTTAAAGGCAAATCAAGCAATCAACGCAAAAACTCATCATCTTCCTCGTACTACAAGAAAGCTGATCAATCTAAACAACAACGTGCTGATGATTCCAAGAAGGAAGATTCAATTTGTTTCAATTGTGGCAAAGCTGGTCATTACTCTCGTGAGTGCAAGATGCCTAAGAAGAAGGACGCAGCTTACTACAAGAAGAAAATGTTGATGGCTAAGATTGTGGAAACTGGGGGAGAGCTAAAACCGGTTGATGATACTTGGTTTAACTGGACTGACGATTCAGATTCAGAAGTGGAACATGCAAATGTTTGCAAGGTGACAAAGCTCATCAAAGCTAAGGAAGCAATGGAGAATTCTGACTCAACATCCGATGATGATGAGGTACAATCATCTGAAATCTCACCTGATTTTATCAAAATACAAAATGACTTGATGAAGAATCTGGTCTCAATGTCAAAAGAAGTCAAAGGCTTAAAATCTGAAAACAAGGTTTTAAAAGATAAAATCAAAATGAATGAGACCAGACCTTCCTCATCCAAATTGCAAACGGATGTGCAACAATTGACTCTCCAACTCAACTCTATGGAAACAGAGTTGGAAGATCTGACAAAGACAATTCATCCAATTAAAGTTGAAAGAACTGATTATCGTTTAAATCGGAACGACTTGCAGAAAAAGTTCAATTTTTAGAAAAAAAATCTTTCTGATTTGAAAAACCAACATGAACCCACACCTTCAAAACTAAACAAGAAAATCGTTCAATTGGAAAACACCATAATTGAAAAGAACACTGAAATTTCTTTATTGTCAAAAGAATCTTTTCAAATGAAAGCACAACTTGCTCGATATGAGGAAAAACTCTATCTAACAGAGCAATCCAAAGCTATCATGGATATGGAACTTTCAAAACAAACGATTTTCATGAATAGACCAAAAACGATTCATGGTGAAAAGTGGGGGTTGGGTTATGAAGATCCGAAAATTTTGGAAAATGCTTCCAAAAAGATTCCAGGATTATATCATTCTGATTATTTTCAAGCTGGTTTACCATCGCATTTTGTACATGCTTCTGATGCTGATTTTGATGATATTATTGAAAATCGTAAATCTAGGAAATACCATCAAATTAGCTTAATGTATGAAAAAATCAACGCTACGATAGGTAAATCAAATCCTGATTTCTTGAAAAATCTTGTTGAAACTGAAAAGAACATGCAACGTGAAGATTATGTGCCTAAGCGTAGACTGGTTTATATCCCAACACTTATGCTAGAGAAATACATTTTAATGCTTGAGAATGAAGTGTTTAACAAACATAGTTCTAGCATTACTGCAATAGATGAGGTGTTTGATGAACCAATTTTTGATGTGAAACCAATTCTACCAACTTTACCTGCATGTCCAGATGATGTTTTCCGTGAAGACCTAGCACATGAATTAACTGTCTTCTTTGAGGCAGATTCTCTAGGTCAAAATTCTTTAGATGAAAAAGTAGAACCTCAGGATGCACCGAACATTGAACCTTTGATAGATTTTGAAAGTCAACTTCATCCTTTGCATGATTATTACTTGCATTTGCCTGCTGTACGTAATTTGAATCGTATAGTAGCTCAACTTGAACAGGAGAATATTGACTTGCAACTTAAGTGCCAATCATTAGAACAAATGCTTGCTTTGTGTGATAAATTGCCTTCACTGCCTAAGAAAGAATGTACTTATGCTTTTAAGGAGGGTGAAGTGATAGTTTCTGCTGAAGAATTATGTCTTGAGATTAAAAGCTTAAAACAAAAGATAATTTAAATGAAACAGGCTAACACACTTAAGCAAACGTCTAATGTTGCAACCAATGTGCTTAAATGTACTGATGGGATTACTAAGAAGGGGAAGGGAAAAACAACATCTAAGGATGTAAAACCCATTACTATTCTTAAAAATCCTCTACGTTCTCAATTTGGCAATCATGGTTTGAAAGTTGTTTCTATAACTCAATATTTTGTTAAAAAGGTTCATTCTCCAAATGGTTCTGTGTTAACTGAAAGGATTCCTATGATTCCTATGTCAAAAACTTCAAAAGAGAGTATTTTAAAGAAATCAGTTAAGTCCACAACACACACAAGTTCTAAACCTGATTTAAGTGAGTATGATGCAAAAGAACGTACAATCAAATTTGAAATTCTGCAAAATCAGTCATCTCATGTGTCAACTGAAAAGTTTAGACGTCTAACTAACAACGGTGTTTTTCGTGTCACAGGTCATAATTCAAACTTGAATTACAAATCTGTATGGGTTCCTAAGTCCACGACTAAGAAAGTAGCAACCAAACCAAAGCAAACTGCTAGTCGGCCTAGGAAATCCTCTCATGTTTTTCAATTTTTGTCTGTGAACAAAACATCTACTTGGAATAAATTGTGTGTTAAGACTTCTGATAACGATGTAAAGATTGATATTGCGTATGATGCTTCATGTAATGTGGTTTTAAATGATGTTTTATTGTCTAAACTACATGATGCTTTACGTGATTATTTCATCATTGATCCAAAGTTTGTTGTTAATCCAAAGTTTATTGTTGGTACTAACCGCAAAGGACCCAAAAAACTTTAGGTACCTAAACTCTAGGAAATTTACATTTACAGGGTTTCGACGTCTGTGTTTAGTATATCGATTTCGCTTGTTCTCGACACATGACGGGCGATAAATCCTCACTTGTCAACTTCGTTGACAAATTCCTAGGAACGGTTACATTCGGAAACGATGAGATTGCAACAATAACGGGTTACGGATATTTTGTGCTAAATGGCATAACAATCAAACGGGTTTCATATGTTGAGGGTTTGGGGTGCAGTTTATTTAGTGTGAGCCAATTCTGCGATGGAGATCTCCAAGTTCTGTTTGAACGTCGACAATGCTCGGTGCAATCCACCGAAGGGAATGATCTTCTTGTTGGTAAACGTTGTGCTTCACTATATACTATTGACCTCAATGATGCACCATCACATGTAACTATGTGTTTGGCCACTCGTTCTACCAAAGAAAATTCATGGTTATGGCATCATCGGATGTCACACCTGAATTACAAGGGTATCAATCGACTAGTCTCTAAAGATTTAGTTGATGGTATTCCAACCTTTCAATATAATAAGCATCATGTGTGTCCATCATGTGCGATGGGTAAGCTGAAACAGACTAATCATCCGCTTAAGCAAAACCTCAGTACTTCATCGTCTTTGCAATTATTGAATATGGACTTATGTGGGCCCATGCGTATTTCTAGCCTCGGTGGCAAGAAACATGTGCTTGTCATTGTTGATGACTATACCCGGTTTACATGGATTTTTCTTTTGCGAACTAAGTCAGAAACCCCCGCCATTATCATTGAATTCATTAAAAAGATTCAACGCTCTTTTAACAAACATGTTAAGAGCATCAGAACTGATAATGGGACGGAATTTAAGAATGACCCGCTTGATAGTTATTTGAAAGACCAAGGCATTGAACATCAGTTCTCTGCTGCTCGGACCCCCCAACAAAATGGAGTCGTCGAATGACGTAATCGTACGTTGTGCGAAGCAGCACGAACGATGCTTTCCTACTCCAAATTACCTCCAAAAATGTAGGGGGAGGCCATTTCAACTGCATGCTATACCCAAAATCGTTGTATTGTAAACAAACGTTTTGATAAAACTCCATATGAGTTATTATATGGTAGACGCCCGAATGTCAAATATTTCCGTGTTTTTGGTTGTATATGCTATGTGCTTAACGACTTTGACAGCCTCGGAAAGTTTGATCCTCATGGCGATCAGGCCATATTTCTTGGTTATTCCTCGAACAAAGTTGCTTATCGTGTTTATCATAAGCGGACAAAGATGATTAAAGAGAGCATCAATGTCAAGTTCGATGAATTTTCGGGAATGGCTTTTGAACAACTCAGTTCAAAACCCGATCCTAACCTGGCTACTACTTCTTCCGCGCAAAACTCAATTTTCTCAAAGAAGGGTGTTCCTACAGTTACTTCAGAGGAACTGGATATCTTGTTTGATAGTCTTTATACTCCTCAACGGGATTCAAATGTTCAAGTCGTACCGGTTACACCATCACAGTCAACGACTGTGGAGACTCTTCAAAGTCTTTTTGATGAAGATTCAACACCAACTGATTCACCTTTTGCTTCTTCATCCTCCCTCCAACCTCCTGTTAATGATAATCTTGAGCCAATTCAAGATTCATCAGTTGATACAACTCCAGCTGTTTCTCCAGATACTCTATTGAATCCATTAGATAATGTTACATCAGATCAAGCGGATCAAGGCTCAACGTCAACAACGGTTGATGTTTCAATGGATACCACTGATGTACAACCTCTTCCTCACACCCGATGGACTAAAAGTCATCTAATAGATCTTATTATTGGTGACGCATCTGCTCCAGTGTCAACTCGAAGGGTTACTCAGAATATGTGTCTATTCACAGCCTTTCTTAGTAAGATTGAACCAACAACGGTTGCTCAAGCTTTACTAGATCCATACCGGGTAGTTGCAATGCAAGACGAGATCAATCAATTTGAACGATTGAAAGTATGGCGATTAGTTCCAAGACCAACGGGTCAACGACCAATAGGGGTAAAGTGGATTTTCAAGAACAAGAAAGATTCTGATGGAATTGTGGTTCAAAATAAGGCACGTCTTGTGGCCAAAGGATATCGACAATAAGAAGGCATTGATTATGATGAAACATTTGCTCCGGTTGCTAGGATTGAGGCAATTCGTCTTTTCCTCGGATTTGCTTCTCATATGAAGTTCACGGTGTTTCAAATGGATATCAAAACTGCTTTTCTGAATGGTTATCTTCAAGAGGAAGTCTATGTTGATCAACCAGAGGGATTTGTCGATCCCATTCATCCAAACCACGTCTACTACTTGGAGAAAGCTTTATACGGTCTGAAGCAAGCACCGCGTGCATGGTACGAGACCTTAACAAAGTATTTGCTGGACAATGGCTTCTCTCGTGGAACGATTGATACAACGCTATTCATCTGTAAAAACTACGGTCACATTCTCTTGGTTCAAATTTACGTTGATGATATTATTTTTGGTTCCACGTCCCCGACCTTATGCAAAGAATTTGGTGACCTTATGGCCAACAAATTCGAAATGAGCATGCTTGACCAATTAACTTTCTTCTTGGGGTTACAAGTAAAACAATTACCAAATGGGATTTTTATCAGTCAAACTAAGTATATCAATGATATGCTAAAACGTTTTAAAATGACTGCTTTAAAACCAATGTCAACACCAATGAGAACTTTACTGGATGCTGATACTAATGGGGAACCCTTTGATATTACTCTTTATCGAAGCATGGATGGTTCTTTAATGTATCTGACTGCAAGTCGACCAGACATTACACTTGCCGTAACTGTCTGTGCTCACTTTCAGTCCGACCCAAAGAAATCTCACTCCAAAGCGGTTGTTAGGATTTTTCAATACCTTAAAGGTACACCTAACCTTGGGATCTGGTATCCTCATGGATCCGATTTCAATCTCACTGCTTATACTGATGCGGATCATGGTGGTTGCCATGTTGATAGAAAAAGCACATCTGGATCAATTCAGATGTTGAGGAATAGGCTAGTTGGTTGGTCATCCAAAAAGTAGAACTGTGTGTCTTTATCAACAGCTGAGTCTGAGTACATTGTTGCAGCTCACTGTTGTTCACAAGTTTTGTGGATGCAAACTCAACTCTTGGACTATGGCTTTAAGATTTCTCAGACCCCGATCTATTGTGATTCACAAAGTGCTATTGCAATAACAAGCAACCCGGTTCAGCATTCTAAAACTAAACACATAGATATTCGTTATCATTTCATTAAGGACCATGTAGAGAAAGGAGATGTAGAATTATACTTTGTGCCTACTAAAGTGCAATTAGCTGACATGTTCACTAAACCTTTAGATGAACTTAGGCTAAAATTCTTGATCAAAGAGATTGGCATGGTAGAGTATAGTGCTTGATATTCCTTAGATCTGTTGGGACTTATTTTTGGGATCTTGTGTTTAGGGGGAGTAGATACTTTCTAGGGGGAGCAACTAAGTTTCAGTGCTTTAGATAATTTTTCTTTAAGGGGCTGCCTTTAGATTAATGATTACTTCCTAGGTATATTTGTTCAATGGTTACGCAAGGGGGAGGTAACTCATTGATATCCTATTTCAAGGGGGAGTTAATTCATTTTCTTGGGAACATAATCAAAATGCTGATTTACTTTCTTGTATATCACATTTTGAGGGGGAGAAAAAGGGAGAAAATGAGAAAATTATTCAAAAATATTATTTTTTCAAAAAGTGAATTAAAAATTTCTTTATTTTTATCTGAAATAATTCACTATAGCTTGTATACATCTCAGTATGCAACCCGTGTTAACAATTGGTATCACTGAAGATTTGTACTTTGTATAAAATTCAAAGCTCTTTTGAGTACAAATCTTATTTTGAAAAATTCATAAAAATTGGAAAAGATAAAATCTAAAAATATTTAAATTTTACTGAATAAATGCTATTTTTAGCATTTTACCGAGTCTGACAACCAACTGCACAGATTCGGTAAGTTCAAAGTTTTCAAAAAATTGTCTCAGAATTGTTTTTCATGAAAAGATTAAAATGGATTTCAAGAGGAAAAATCAATTTGTCAAGATTTGAAGTTAAATTGTTAATGTTTTGAAAAATTGGACTGAATTTGGTATATTAGGCCCATTCTGTAAAGCCCATTCGGTATTTTACCTTCGATATCTATAAAAGGAGAGTCAAAGTCAAACATTACTCTTACTATTATTAATTACCTACCGAGTCTGTTGATTATACCGAATCTGCCTAATTCTACCGAGTCCGTCATTCTGTTTCTTCAAATTCTTGGTAATTGTTCATTTTAATCAATGTTTAAGATATATAATTGTAGATCTGAGATAATTATGTTTTTATCAACCAGAAAAGTTCAAAATAACTGGATTATGACCTTTAATTTTTGAAATCTTGTTGATTATACCGAGTCTGAGTCGAGTTCAATTAATCTTTGATTAAACTCAATTGATTTTGAAAATCAACATGAAATCTTGTCTAATCTGAGTTAAATTGACTGATCTATCATTTGACCGAGCCTGATTACATGTTTAATTGCTTATTTGATGGATTCTGTATCTACCGAATGTGTTCTTATCCTGATACCTAATTTGTTCATACAATTAACATGTTAATATGCTTATAATTGAATGGTTGATTGATCATGGTTGTGAAATTACATGATATATGATAGAATATGCATGTTTGAGTGACTTTCTGTTAATTGTTGAAGATACCGAATCTGGTTTTCCTTCTTGATGCCGAGTCTGAAACTTGGTACCTTAAAAGTTTCTAATTTATATCTTCAAACACTTAACATGTTTATTCTATATTTTTCTGATATGAAAACTCAAGCTTACTTGGTTACAGAATCTAAAGTTTTCATAACTACCGAATCTGCTTGAATTGTGCTGAAATTGACTAAGTGTTATATAATTGACTTTGCATGATGATTTTGTACTAAGATGAATATCATATGAATGTCATGGTTGTCAATTATCTGTTCATATTTGAGAATAAAAGTCTTTTATATTTTTAAAAAATCATAAAAATCTTAAAATTTAAAAAATATAAAAAGGATTTCAAAGGCAAATAAGAATAGAGATATATGCTTTTTGTTAAATATCTTGTGGTCTTCTATTTCTTATCGTTACAGCTAAATGGCGAACAATCACTTTATCAACTCTGAAACCAATATTCCCTGCAAATATTGGACTGCAATTCTAGAGAGGCATACTTTATGGCCTACTCTGAGCTCCACAGTTAGTGTGCCAGAAACAGACTTGGATATTCTTAACAGATCAATCAGATTTGTGGAGGCCACACAACCAAATGCTACTAATCCACAGGGCAAACCAGCCAGATTTGAATTTAGGCTGAGGGGAGTACAAGGATTCAGGAGTTTCACAAAAGCTGATTTCAGGAGGATATTCAG
The DNA here is from genome assembly GCF_046630445.1 of Rutidosis leptorrhynchoides. Lineage (NCBI taxonomy): Eukaryota > Viridiplantae > Streptophyta > Magnoliopsida > Asterales > Asteraceae > Rutidosis > Rutidosis leptorrhynchoides. The sequence goes on from NC_092339.1 coordinate 158,515,662, forward strand.
ACTTCCTCTTGTACAGAATGCTCCTACTTTTCCTGCTACTCAGCAAATGATGACTTCTGTCTTTGATCTTGGTTATGTTGGAGCTACCAATGTTCCACCAGCTAAGTTTCAGAAGAAATATCTGCATTCAAGGTGGTATGTGATCTTCTCAATCATCAACAGATGCTTGTTGATGACAAGAAGTGGATCTGATAGCTTAACTGTGCCGATGCTCAAACTTTTCTACTCATTCACAAGAGTAGAGAATCCTGATTATGCAGAACTTATATGGGATTTGGTTCAGGCACAGGTTGAAAAGCCAAGGGGTTCATACATCCCTTGCGAAAGGTTTTTCTGTATCTTTATCCATGATGCTATCAATGCTTACAGAAATGCAAATATCTTTGCACCAGGTACACATGGATTACAAATGAAAAGGTTTGCAGAGCTGAAGATGAACACCCCTATGGTGTCTGATAATCAATTCACTGCGCCAATTCTAAATTGGCTAGTGAGGCTAGCTGAACCCCAAGACGCTCGTATGCGTTCTTATTTTCAGGCTGTAGGAATACCTCTTCCGAACCCGGTACAACAAGAACAAGTTGAACCTGCCGTGGTTCCAGCCCCAGAGGTTGTAGGAGAACCTGTAGTTCAACCACCCGGGCTAGCTAATCCTCCACTTAGAGTAAACCTCAAACGATCTAGGGTAGCACACCAAGCTCAACCCGTGAGGATCAGGGAACCTAGTCCAACTAGGATTGAACCAACCTTTTCCACAACACCCAAAGTAAGCAGTGACACTTCAGCAACAGCATCTGAATCATCTCCTGAACATTCTCCTAAGAGAACTCGATACATGCCTGATGAGATGATTCAGACTCCACCAACCCAACGAGTAACTAGATCTAGGACTTCGACACCCATCGTCCACCAAACAGTTACTTCCAACCAGTGGTGATACGGACCAAGACCTAGAACCAATTAGGTCACCCTTACCCATCTCCGTATCACATTCAAGAATAACAGTAAGACCTACGCTAAATGAAGCGCAAGCTTTGGTAGGCAAGAGATCTAAACGTACGGATGGTAAAACGACCACTAAGCCCATCCAATCTAAACAGGACTTAATAATAAATCCTACAAAGCAAGGTGCTTCGGCATCTAAGGAAGTAAAGTCTTCCTCTGCAGTAAAGTCTGCGTTGACTCAATCGATTGAGGAAACTCAATCATTGAAGTCCAGAACGGCCGAAGGGGAGCCGAAAAATCTTGAAAAGGCACCCTGCGTATCGGCTGGAAATCCTCCTGTACCTCAACGTACAACAGGGTCTCGAGGTCCGGCTTATCTTGATGAGGAAGATCTGCCACATCCCATGGAAATGAGTCAACATGACAATCCTTCGGGATATTTATCAGACTTCTAGCAGACTGTTCCCTTGGTTCATGAAAGTGATCCATTGATTCAAACCACTTCTCTTCCGGATTCTGAATCTCAGGGTCTGGAGGAAGAGTCTTTAACTGAAAGAGATGTGCCACCTCATGGTATATCAATGATTTCAGGAGTCGGGGATAGCAATATCTCCGCGAGAACTAAACAGACGGGTAGTTCTACTACTTTGTCAGAGTCCCATGAGACCAAAGTCATGGAGGCGGATGCTTCGAAAGAAACTTCGCCGGTGACAACTCCGGTTGTTACCCAACCTCCATCAGAAGGGGATAACACGAATCTGACTAGTAGTACGTACAGCCCTACATATAAGAATAACACCGCACAATCATCCTTACCTGCCCTCACGGCAACTCAAACACTTCCACCGACATCACCTTCAACGGTTGCTGCTTCTGGTGTTCCTATTGTTACTTTTTCACCATCACCTTCTCATTTACCACATTTCTAAGATGCTTTGGAGCAAGAATATTTCAGCCGTATGTTTTCTAGATTCAATCTAGATGTTCTTCGACGCACTTCGCTTCAAGCATTGTTTCATGCTCGTGTTTGATATCCACTTAATTAGTGCTCTTCTCCGTTGAGTCCTCACTGTGATGATGAACATGACGATTCTGATCCTCAGAATAGTCATGAGGGGGAGATAGGAGTAGATGGAGAATATCTAACGGTAAACATTTCAACTAAGGGTGGTGGTGTAAGGTCTTCATCAGCTTCACAAACTCAACAAGTTCAGATGGAATCAGAAATGGTTTCTACACATGATGAAATTGATGATAAGGAGCCTGAACAAGTTATAATTCCAGTTGTTCATAATGAGGCTGACTGTGGCCTGATAGATGAGGATTTGAACTTGAGTGATTTCTATCTTGAAGAAACGGATGATGATGGATTTGTCATTCTAAGCAAGTTATCATCAGTATCTTCAATTTCGGAAGATGTAGAGATTGTAGATGAAGAGAATCCTGAACCTGTAATAGAAAGTGATGATGAAATGGATTCTTCTGATGATGATGAAGACAATCTTTATGTTAATCCAAATGAAGATGAGATATTTGATCATATTGAAGATGATGATGATCCAAATAATGAAGCAACAAATCCTACTGGTCATTCATCAAATTCTACACCCTCATTGAGTTCAAATCCAACAAATGCTAATGAAAGTTCAACTTCTGGTACACCTACATCAAGAGAAACAGTGAATTCTAGATTCAAATACAATCATGGAATATTCTTTAAGAATCTGGAGCAAAGATTATTGTTGGGAGGAGAACATGATTTTATAACGTTACGAAACACATTCATCGAGGAAAATGCTTACAAGATCTTCCGCATCAATGAATTACTAAGGAGTAAAAGGTTTACTTATATAGGTTCACGATTACTTCTAGCAAGTGAAAGGAATTGGTATGAATTTATGTGGAGGAAACATATCAACAAAGATGAAGATGATTTGTGGCTTTAAAGAAAATATCGTATTTCAGAAGTGTTGAATATTACTCGAGTCGGAGTAGAGATAAGTGAAAAGAAAGACGTCATCAGTCAGTTCCACGTTATTAGAAAAGATGAGAAAGAGTACAAGTTCACAGAAGCAGACTTTCATAATCTTGACATGCTTGACATCATTCACATCTACAACTACCTCAGTATCATCACCATTCGACCTTTTGCTAAGGCTCAAGCTTTAGAAGCTGTAAAAAGATACATGATGGAGACAATTAAACTGATGAGACGTGAAGATTTTCAAATAGGTCTCGAAGCAAAAAGAAAAAGATTCGAATTACGTGTCCGAATCAATTTACAGAGGGACTGAAGGATATGAGGATGTTTCAAATGGAATTCGAACCCGAAGGGTTTGTTTTTGTAAATTCTCAAAAAGAAAAGGTGTTCATTCGTACTGAAGAGCTGAACAAATATTCAGATGGAACACTTAAGGCTGCACTGAAGTATCTTAAGATTCATCAAAGCAAGTTCCATGACATTGACATGGTAATGGGTCTTGGAGAATTCATAAAGCATATAAGAGATCGTCTGAAACTCCGAATTCGTACAAGACAGTTTGAGATACTTCGTGGACAGAGAAAGAGAAGATATTTCAAAGAAATGGATGAATATCCATTATATGAGGGAGATCCAAGAAAAGCGTGGGGTGTCTGGAAACCTTCTAAGCAAGTTTCAAAAAATCAAGTAGAAGTTTCGAAACCAGATGGCACACGATGGAAACTAACGTTTGGACCTCTCAAGATTACAAAATAGGATTATATTGTAAAGTTCACATTTAACACTAAGGGGGAGATTGTTAGGACCCCGAAGTTGTATAGTGTTAATGTGAAAATAAGCGTAAATGAAGGTTCCTTAGAAGAAGGCAATATAAGGAACCTAAGTAGTCCTAATTAGATAGCCATTGCATTGTAACTGAGTTCTAGAAGCTGTGGAATGTAATTGTACCGATTCTCTCTAATACCGAGTCTCATTCCTATCTACCGAATCTCTCTTTATCTTATCATTTCTCTCAATCTCAACATGATTGGACCTATCAATAAGTGTCTAAACCGTGTTGAGGACATCCTCTCAACAACTTTCCGAATCTTGTCCACGCCTCATATAATGTTTCATTTGGCTTTTGCGCGAACGTAACAATTTCTCCTTGAAGTCTCACGGCTTTAGATACCGGAAAGAATCTTTTAAGAAATTTTTCAACTAAGACATCTCAGGTGTCAATCGCTCCTTCGGGTAACGATTCTAACCAATCTTTGGCTTCTCCCTTTAAAGTCCAGGGAAACAAGATGAGATAGATCTGTTCATCCTCAACTTTTCTGATTTTGAATAGAGTATAAATCCTATTAAAGGTTCGAAGATGTTCGTTTGGATCTTCTTTTGGCGTACCACTATATTGGCATTGATTAGTTACCCTGTATAGGATTTGTCCTTTGATTTCATAATCTGGCACATTAATGTATGGTCGCGTAATGGCATGTCCTTGGCCAGTGCGTGTAGCTCTCATTCGATCTTCCATACTTAGAGGTTCCGTTATTTTCATATTTGAAATTGTTGAATCCGAATCACTAGAAGATTCTGATTTAATGGTTTGTGGTTCAGGAGGAATGATTAGTGGTTCGGGATCTTGGAATTGTCCTTGAATATCCTCTGGGTTCTCAATTGTGAAGTCGGGTACAAAAAATGGATTATCGAAAATTTGAATTGGAGTACTTGTTCGACTAGATGATGATTCTAAAGAAAAATCAACAGCGATAATGGTGTATCCTAGGAGATACACGCATAAAAACATCAGTTTCATACAAAAAACTCGATCAAAGAGCACAAGACATAATGAAATTTGGCAGTTTTCAGAGTTTGCCACCCAGCGTCCAGCAGGCCGCCCAGCGTCAAGCGTAAGCCCTGCAGGCAGCTTCTATGCATAAGCCCTTTAACTCGTCGCGTGAACGGCACGCAGCCACGTCAGCATACGCCACTAATATTCCGGATACTTCACGTAACAGAACCATTCAGTGATTGACACGTGTATCTCATGAATTTCGGACATTCTACTCCTATAAATAGACCCCCTGGGTCACCACATTTGAAAGGATTCTGATCTGAACTTCAGTCAGAGAGAAGTACACTTTCTCTCTTACACAGTTCTTTCTCACTCTAAAACAACATTAGCCGCTTAGCAGCAGTGCGCTAGACGGATCATTTCAGATTGATCCACAAATTGATTGAGGCCACCTCACAGATCTTACATCTGTGTTTCGGGTCTGCAGAGATTATTTCTCGAGGGCAAACAACAATCAAAAGTATACGCCACACGCTGCGCAGCTAGTTTTCTGTACTAGTACCTTACAGCCGCTATACAGAAAATCGTAATAACAGATGGCGCCACCCGTCTCAAAGACCACTAAAACCACCAAGAGCACGAAAGCAACTGAAACAACCTCATCTAAAACAACACTTGAACCAGTCGATGAAAACTTCATTGAAAATATACCAGTTGATTAGTTAACTCTCGAAGAGACTTCCATTGAAGAAGAAGATCATTTGAACACTGACACAGCAGATGGTCAATTTCATGAAATCATACCACGATTGAGAAAACCATTGATGGGAGGTTCCAATACAGGAATGTGGAAGGCCAGGCGAGGAACACATAATATCTCTTTCAAGAAGACTTCTGATGTGAACGCTATGTAGTGACCCGAACTTTTCCATGTTTATATATATTAATTGAGATTGATATTTACATGATTAAATGTTTCCAACATGTTAAGCAATCAAACTTGTTAAGACTTGATTAATTGAAATATGTTTCATATAGACAATTGACCAGCCAAGTTGACCGGTGATTCACGAACGTTAAAACTTGTAAAAACTATATGATGACATATATATGGATATATATATATATATATATATATATATATATATATATATATATATATATAGTTAACATGATACTATGATAAGTAAACATATCATTAAGTATATTAACAATGAACTACATATGTAAAAACAAGACTACTAACTTAATGATTTTTAAACGAGACATATATGTAACGATTATCGTTGTAAAGACATTTAATGTATATATATATATATCATATTAAGAGATATTCATACATGATAATATCATGATAATATAATAATTTAAAATCTCATTTGATATTATAAACATTGGGTTAACAACATTTAACAAGATCGTTAACCTAAAGGTTTCAAAACAACACTTACATGTAACGACTAACGATGACTTAACGACTCAGTTAAAATGTATATACATGTAGTGTTTTAATATGTATTTATACACTTTTGAAAGACTTCAATACACTTATCAAAATACTTCTACTTAACAAAAATGCTTACAATTACATCCTCGTTCAGTTTCATCAACAATTCTACTCGTATGCACCCGTATTCGTACTCGTACAATACACAGCTTTTAGATGTATGTACTATTGGTATATACACTCCAATGATCAGCTCTTAGCAGCCCATGTGAGTCACCTAACACATGTAGGACCATCATTTGGCAACTAGCATGAAATATCTCATAAAATTACAAAAATATGAGTAATCATTCATGACTTATTTACATGAAAACAAAATTACATATACTTTATATCTAATCCATACACCAACGACCAAAAACACCTACAAACACTTTCATTCTTCAATTTTATTCATCTAATTGATCTCTCTCAAGTTCTATCTTCAAGTTCTAAGTGTTCTTCATATATTCTACAAGTTCTAGTTACATAAAATCAAGAATACTTTCAAGTTTGCTAGCTCACTTCCAATCTTGTAAGGTGATCATCCAACCTCAAGAAATCTTTGTTTCTTACAGTAGGTTATCATTCTAATACAAGGTAATAATCATATTCAAACTTTGGTTCAATTTCTATAACTATAACAATCTTATTTCAAGTGATGATCTTACTTGAACTTGTTTTCGTGTCATGATTCTGCTTCAAGAACTTCGAGCCATCCAAGGATCCGTTGAAGCTAGATCCATTTTTCTCTTTTCCAGTAGGTTTATCCAAGGAACCTAAGGTAGTAATGATGTTCATAACATCATTCGATTCATACATATAAAGCTATCTTATTCGAAGGTTTAAACTTGTAATCACTAGAACATAGTTTAGTTAATTCTAAACTTGTTCGCAAACAAAAGTTAATCCTTCTAACTTGACTTTTAAAATCAACTAAAAACATGTTCTATATCTATATGATATGCTAACTTAATGATTTAAAACCTGGAGACACGAAAAACACCGTAAAACCGGATTTACGCCGTCGTAGTAACACCGCGGGCTGTTTTGGGTTAGTTAATTAAAAACTATGATAAACTTTGATTTAAAAGTTGTTATTCTGAGAAAATGATTTTTATTATGAACATGAAACTATATCCAAAAATTATGGTTAAACTCAAAGTGGAAGTATGTTTTCTAAAATGGTCATCTAGACGTCGTTCTTTCGACTGAAATGACTACCTTTACAAAAACGACTTGTAACTTATTTTTCCGACTATAAACCTATACTTTTTCTGTTTAGATTCATAAAATAGAGTTCAATATGAAACCATAGCAATTTGATTCACTCAAAACAGATTTAAAATGAAGAAGTTATGGGTAAAACAAGATTGGATAATTTTTCTCATTTTAGCTACGTGAAAATTGGTAACAAACCTATTCCAACCATAACTTAATCAACTTGTACTGTATATTATGTAATCTTGAGATACCATAGACACGTATACAATGTTTCGACCTATCATGTCGACACATCTATATATATTTCGGAACAACCATAGACACTCTATATGTGAATGTTGGAGTTAGCTATACAGGGTTGAGGTTGATTCCAAAATATATATAGTTTGAGTTGTGATCAATACTGAGATACGTATACACTGGGTCGTGGATTGATTCAAGATAATATTTATCGATTTATTTCTGTACATCTAACTGTGGATAACTAGTTGTAGGTTACTAACGAGGACAACTGACTTAATAAACTTAAAACATCAAAATATATTAAAAGTGTTGTAAATATATTTTGAACATACTTTGATATATATGTATATATTGTTATAGGTTCGTGAATCAACCAGTGGCCAAGTCTTACTTCCCGACGAAGTAAAAATCTGTGAAAGTGAGTTATAGTCCCACTTTTAAAATCTAATATTTTTGGGATGAGAATACATGCAGGTTTTATAAATGATTTACAAAATAGACACAAGTACGTGAAACTACATTCTATGGTTGAATTATCGAAATCGAATATGCCCCTTTTTATTAAGTCTGGTAATCTAAGAATTAGGGAACAGACACCCTAATTGACGCGAATCCTAAAGATAGATCTATTGGGCCTAACAAACCCCATCCAAAGTACCGGATGCTTTAGTACTTCGAAATTTATATCATATCCGAAGGGTGTCCCGGAATGATGGGGATATTCTTATATATGCATCTTGTTAATGTCGGTTACCAGGTGTTCACCATATGAATGATTTTTATCTCTATGTATGGGATGTGTATTGAAATATGAAATCTTGTGGTCTATTATTATGATTTGATATATATAGGTTAAACCTATAACTCACCAACATTTTTTTTGACGTTTTAAGCATGTTTATTCTCAGGTGATTATTAAGAGCTTCCGCTGTCACATACTTAAATAAGGACGAGATTTGGAGTCCATGCTTGTAAGATATTGTGTAAAAACTGCATTCAAGAAACTTATTTTGTTGTAACATATTTGTATTGTAAACCATTATGTAATGGTCGTGTGTAAACAGGATATTTTAGATTATCATTATTTGATAATCTACGTAAAGCTTTTTAAACCTTTATTGATGAAATAAAGGTTATGGTTTGTTTTAAAATGAATGCAGTCTTTGAAAAACGTCTCATATAGAGGTCAAAACCTCGCAACGAAATCAATTAATATGGAACGTTTTTAATCAATAAGAACGGGACATTTCAGTTGGTATCCGAGCGTTGGTCTTAGAGAATCAGAATTTTGCATTAGTGTGTCTTATCGAGTTTGTTAGGATGCATTAGTGAGTCTGGACTTTGACCGTGTTTACTTGAAAAATGATTGCTTAACAAATTTTGTTGGAAACTATATATTTTTAACATGTGAATATTATGTGATATATTAATCTCTTTACGTGTTTGATATTATGTGATAGATGTCTACCTCTAGAACAAGTCCCATTGACTCACCTAATAATAATGAAGAGTCAAATGTAAATTGGAATGATTCGTGGACTGATTCACAAGTTCCCGAAGAAGAACCGGAAGAAGAGTCGGAACCGGAAGAAGAATCGGAACCGGAAGAAGAATCGGAACCGGATGAAGAAATAGAACCGGTGGGGGAAATAATAAAACGGTTAAGTAAAAGAAAATCCTCAACCAACCGACCAAGGTTAATTATGGTCAATGGTGTTTCCGCCAAGGAAGCAAAATATTGGGAGGATTACCAATTCTTCGATGAATCGGATTCCGACGAGAATTCCGATGATGTTATAGAAATTACCCCAACTGAATTTAAAAAGGCAAAAGAAAATAATAAGGGAAAGGGCATAAAAATAGAGAAATCTAATTCCAACCCCGATGAACTTTATATGTATCGTCAACCCCCGAAGTCCTTAAGTTGTAACAATGACCCGGGAACCTCTAAACCACCAGGTTTTTCTAAACCACTATGGAAAACGACGGCTCGTATTAGGGGAACATCATATATCCCTAGAAACTTGGCAAAACGAACCAAAACCGAAGAAGAAGAAACAAGCGAGTCAGAATAAGATAGTTGTATTCGTGTGGTGTAATATATGTAATATAGTGTGCTTATGCTTTATGATATATGTAAAAATTGCTTGTATTAATAAGTATTTTTTTTATGAATATAACTCTTGTCTATTTTACAGTATAAAAACACAAAATAGATAGACAACCCAATATTTTAAGAGACCTACCCGGAGACATGATTGATGAAATCTTGTCTAGAGTCGGTCAGAATTCTTCGGCACAACTATTTAAGGCGAGATCAGTTTGTAAGACATTCGAAGAACGTTCCAAGAATGCCTTGGTTTATAAAAGGCTTTCGTTCGAAAGATGGGGGATATCACATTGGGAAATCCATAAGTTACGATGTGTTTACTTTGACGCATATATAGCGGGGAACCCAAATGCTATTTTACCCAATGGGTTAAGAAATTATTTTGACTCAATATATCTGAATATTGGACTTCGTGATTAGAAAAAGCAGCTAACATGCAACATAAAGAAGCATGTTATGCTTACGGATTAGTAATGTTCACTTCTCACCAAAGTGAGAACAAGAACATCGGGCTACAACTATTAAACAAAACGTTCCCACAAGTGACGGAGTCGGTAATTGGGGTAAGAAATGAGGTTTTTAGATTGTTACGGGACAGTTGGACATTACGTAACCCTCGTTCCTTTGACGACGTTACAACACGATGTCTTATCAACGGCCATAACGGTTATGTTCCACAAGACCAAGGATGGGAAGTAATCCTAGTAAAACCAGAATGCATGACTTGTTTCTGGACGTATGAATTACGTGTCTTTATTGCCTTTGCTGAACGACTTGTGTACTAGCTAGAATTATCTTCACAACCATCTTGTATCAAATTTATTGTGTGCTATATTTCATGCTATATGTAAAATAAGCGGTATTGTGAGTTTGTAAAATATTGTGTAAAAGTTTGAACGCGAAATATTATTATAATCAGTTTTTCATATATAATTGTAGTAGTTGAATTGTATATTAGCTACTAAGTATGAACTTAACGGGTAGGTACTACCCGAATTTAAACTTATAAAACGATAATATGAAGAAAAAGCTTTTATAAATGAGTTCATATTATGCTACGAAATACTATTAACTACTCTTAATATTCTGTATGATTAACTTGTTCCATTTGACTATTTTGAAGGAAATGGCACCGACTACTCGACACACCATGAATATGAATGAAGAGGAATTCCGTACTTTTCTAGCTTCAAACATAGCCGCAGTACAGGCTGCGCTACATACCAACAATAACCTTGGATCTAGCAGTACAGGAAATCGTGTAGGATGCACCTACAAAGAATTCACTGCCTGCAAACCTTTGGAATTTGATGGAACCGAAGGACCGATCGGATTGAAACGGTGGACCGAGAAGGTCGAATTGGTGTTTGCCATAAGTAAGTGTACTGAAGAGGACAAAGTGAAGTACGCTACGCATACCTTCACAGGTTCTGCGTTAACATGGTGGAATACCTATCTAGAGCAAGTGGGACAAGACGATGCGTACGCACTACCGTGGTCAGCATTCAAGCACTTGATGAACGAGAAATACCGTCCCAGAACCGAGGTCAATAAGCTCAAGACAGAACTTAGAGGGTTACGAACCCAAGGATTTGATATTACCACGTACGAAAGACGATTCACAGAATTGTGCCTATTGTGTCCGGGAGCATTCGAAGATGAGGAAGAGAAGATCGACGCGTTTGTGAAAGGATTACCGGAAAGAATCCAAGAAGATATAAGTTCACACGAGCCCGCCTCCATACAACAGGCATGTAGAATGGCTCACAAACTAGTGAACCAGATTGAAGAAAGAATTAAAGAACAGACTGCTGAAGAGGCCAATGTGAAGCAAGTCAAAAGAAAGTGGGAGGAAAACGGTGATAAGAATCACCAATACAACAACAACAGCAATTACAACAATAATCGCAACAATTATCCCAACAATCGGAACATCAATCTCAAATACAACAAACGGCCCAACAACAACAACAACAACAGCAACTACAACAATCATCCCAACAACAATAATAACCGCAACAACAACAACAATCAGAAGCAGCAATGCCAAAGGTGTGAAAAGTGTCACTCGGGTTTCTGCACCAAATTTTGCAACAAGTGTAAAAGAAATGGTCATAGCGCGGCGAAGTGTGAGGTCTACGGACCAGGGGTTAATAGAACGAAAGGAACAAATGGTGTCGGAACGAGTAATGGTGGAGCAAGTAGTGTCGGAGCAACTTATGGCAATGTAGTTTGTTATAAATGTGGAAAACCGGGCCACATTATTAGAAATTGCCCGAACCAGGAGAACACGAATGGACAAGGCCACGGAAGAGTTTTCAATATTAATGCGGCAGAGGTACAGGAAGAACCGGAGCTTGTTACGGGTACCTTTCTTATTGACAATAAATCTGCTTACGTTTTATTTGATTCGGGTGCGGATAGAAGCTATATGAGTAGAGATTTTTGTGCTAAATTAAGTTGTCCATTGACGCCTTTGGATAGTAAATTTTTACTCGAATTAGCAAATGGTAAATTAATTTCAGCAGATAATATATGTCGGAATCGAGAAATTAAACTGGTTAGCGAAATATTTAAGATTGATTTGATACCAGTAGAGTTAGGGAGTTTTGATGTGATAATCGGTATGGACTGGTTGAAAGAAGTGAAAGCAGAGATCGTTTGTTACAAAAATGCAATTCGCATTATACGAGAAAAAGGAAAACCCTTAATGGTGTACGGAGAAAAGGGCAACACGAAGCTACATCTTATTAGTAATTTGAAAGCACAAAAACTAATAAGAAAAGGTTGCTATGCTGTTCTTGCACATGTCGAGAAAGTACAAACTGAAGAAAAGAGCATCAATGATGTTCCCATTGCAAAAGAATTTCCCGATGTATTTCCGAAAGAATTACCGGGATTACCCCCACATCGATCCGTTGAATTTCAAATAGATCTTGTACCAGGAGCTGCACCAATAGCTCGTGCTCCTTACAGACTCGCACCCAGCGAGATGAAAGAACTGCAAAGCCAATTACAAGAACTTTTAAAGCGTGGTTTCATTCGACCAAGCACATCACCATGGGGAGCTCCTGTTTTGTTTGTCAAGAAGAAAGATGGTACATTCAGGTTGTGTATCGACTACCGAGAGTTGAACAAACTTACCATCAAGAACCGCTACCCACTACCGAGAATCGACGACTTATTTGATCAACTACAAGGCTCGTCTGTTTATTCAAAGATTGACTTACGTTCCGGGTATCATCAAATGCGGGTGAAAGAAGATGATATTCCAAAGACTGCTTTCAGAACACGTTACAGTCATTACGAGTTTATGGTCATGCCGTTTAGTTTAACTAATGCACCAGCTGTGTTCATGGACCTTATGAACCGAGTGTGTGGACCATACCTTGACAAGTTTGTCATTGTTTTCATTGATGACATACTTATTTACTCAAAGAATGACCAAGAACACGGTGAACATTTGAGAAAGGTGTTAGAAGTATTGAGGAAGGAAGAATTGTACGCTAAGTTTTCAAAGTGTGCATTTTGGTTGGAAGAAGTTCAATTCCTCGGTCACATAGTGAACAAAGAAGGTATTAAGGTGGATCCGGCAAAGATAGAAACTGTTGAAAAGTGGGAAACCCCGAAAACTCCGAAACATATACGCCAGTTTTTAGGACTAGCTGGTTACTACAGAAGGTTCATCCAAGACTTTTCCAGAATAGCAAAACCCTTGACTGCATTAACGCATAAAGGGAAGAAATTTGAATGGAATGATGAACAAGAGAAAGCGTTTCAGTTATTGAAGAAAAAGCTAACTACGGCACCTATATTGTCTTTGCCTGAAGGGAATGATGATTTTGTAATTTATTGTGACGCATCAAAGCAAGGTCTCGGTTGTGTATTAATGCAACGAACGAAGGTGATTGCTTATGCGTCTAGACAATTGAAGATTCACGAACAAAATTATACGACGCATGATTTGGAATTAGGCGCGGTTGTTTTTGCATTAAAGACTTGGAGGCACTACTTATATGGGGTAAAAAGTATTATATATACCGACCACAAAAGTCTTCAACACATATTTAATCAGAAACAACTGAATATGAGGCAGCGTAGGTGGATTGAATTATTGAATGATTACGACTTTGAGATTTGTTACCACCCGGGGAAGGAAAATGTGGTAGCCGATGCCTTGAGCAGGAAGGACAGAGAACCCATTCGAGTAAAATCTATGAATATAATGATTCATAATAACCTTACTACTCAAATAAAGGAGGCGCAACAAGGAGTTTTAAAAGAGGGAAATTTAAAGGATGAAATACCCAAAGGATCGGAGAAGCATCTTAATATTCGGGAAGACGGAACCCGGTATAGGGCTGAAAGGATTTGGGTACCAAAATTTGGAGATATGAGAGAAATGGTACTTAGAGAAGCTCATAAAACCAGATACTCAATACATCCTGGAACGGGGAAGATGTACAAGGATCTCAAGAAATATTTTTGGTGGCCGGGTATGAAAGCCGATGTTGCTAAATACGTAGGAGAATATTTGACGTGTTCTAAGGTCAAAGCTGAGCATCAGAAACCATCAGGTCTACTTCAACAACCCGAAATCCCGGAATGGAAATGGGAAAACATTACTATGGATTTCATCACTAAATTGCCAAGGACTGCAAGTAGTTTTGATACTATTTGGGTAATAGTTGATCGTCTCACCAAATCAGCACACTTTCTGCCAATAAGAGAAGATGACAAGATGGAGAAGTTAGCACGACTGTATTTGAAGGAAGTCATCTCCAGACATGGAATACCAATCTCTATTATCTCTGATAGGGATGGTAGATTTATTTCAAGATTCTGGCAGACATTACAGCAAGCATTAGGAACTCGTCTAGACATGAGTACTGCCTATCATCCACAAACTGATGGGCAGAGCGAAAGGATGATACAAATGCTTGAAGACATGCTACGAGCATGTGTTATTGATTTCGGAAACAGTTGGGATTGACATCTACCGTTAGCAGAATTTTCCTACAACAACAGCTACCATTCAAGCATTGAGATGGCGCCATTTGAAGCACTTTATGGTAGAAAGTGTAGGTCTCCGATTTGTTGGAGTGAAGTGGGGGATAGACAGATTACGGGTCCGGAGATTATACAAGAAACTACCGAGAAGATCATCCAAATTCAACAACGGTTGAAAACCGCCCAAAGTTGACAAAAGAGCTACTCTGACATTAAAAGAAAAGATATAGAATTTGAAATTGGAGAGATGGTCATGCTTAAAGTTGCACCTTGGAAAGGCGTTGTTCGATTTGGTAAACGAGGGAAATTAAATCCAAGGTATATTGGACCATTCAAGATTATTGATCGTGTCGGACCAGTAGCTTACCGACTTGAGTTACCTCAACAACTCGCGGCTGTACATAACACTTTCCACGTCTCGAATTTGAAGAAATGTTTTGCTAAAGAAGATCTCACTATTCCGTTAGATGAAATCCAAATAAACGAAAAACTTCAATTCATCGAAGAACCCGTCGAAATAATGGATCGTGAGGTTAAAAGACATAAGCAAAACAAGATACCAATTGTTAAGGTTCGATGGAATGCTCGTAGAGGACCCGAGTTCACCTGGGAGTGTGAAGATCAGATGAAGAAGAAATACCCGCATCTATTTCCAGAAGATTCGTCAACACCTTCAACAGCTTAAAATTTCGGGACGAAATTTATTTAACGGGTAGGTACTGTAGTGACCCGAACTTTTCCATGTATATATATATTAATTGAGATTGATATTTACATGATTAAATGTTTCCAACATGTTAAGCAATCAAACTTGTTAAGACTTGATTAATTGATATATGTTTCATATAGACAATTGACCACCCAAGTTGACCGGTGATTCACGAAGGTTAAAACTTGTAAAAACTATATGATGACATATATATGGATATATATATATATATATAGTTAACATGATACTATGATAAGTAAACATATCATTAAGTATATTAACAATGAACTACATATGTAAAAACAAGACTACTAACTTAATGATTTTTAAACGAGACATATATGTAACGATTATCGTTGTAAAGACATTTAATGTATATATATCATATTAAGAGATATTCATACATGATAATATCATGATAATATAATAATTTAAAATCTCATTTGATATTATAAACATTGGGTTAACAACATTTAACAAGATCGTTAACCTAAAGGTTTCAAAACAACACTTACATGTAACGACTAACGATGACTTAACGACTCAGTTAAAATGTATATACATGTAGTGTTTTAATATGTATTTATACACTTTTGAAAGACTTCAATACACTTATCAAAATACTTCTACTTAACAAAAATGCTTACAATTACATCCTCGTTCAGTTTCATCAACAATTCTACTAGTATGCACCCGTATTCGTACTCGTACAATACACAGCTTTTAGATGTATGTACTATTGGTATATACACTCCAATGATCAGTTCTTAGCAGCCCATGTGAGTCACCTAACACATGTGGGAACCATCATTTGGAAACTAGCATGAAATATCTCATAAAATTACAAAGATATGAGTAATCATTCATGACTTATTTACATGAAAACAAAATTACATATCCTTTATATCTAATCCATACACCTACGACCAAAAACACCTACAAACACTTTCATTCTTCAATTTTCTTCATCTAATTGATCTCTCTCAAGTTCTATCTTCAAGTTCTAAGTGTTCTTCATATATTCTACAAGTTCTAGTTACATAAAATCAAGAATACTTTCAAGTTTGCTAGCTCACTTCCAATCTTGTAAGGTGATCATCCAACCTCAAGAAATCTTTGTTTCTTACAGTAGGTTATCATTCTAATACAAGGTAATAATCATATTCAAACTTTGGTTCAATTTCTATAACTATAACAATCTTATTTCAAGTGATGATCTTACTTGAACTTGTTTTCGTGTCATGATTATGCTTCAAGAACTTCGAGCCATCCAAGGATCCGTTGAAGCTAGATACATTTTTCTATTTTCAAGTAGGTTTATCCAAGGAACTTAAGGTATTAATGATGTTCATAACATCATTCGATTCATACATATAAAGCTATCTTATTCGAAGGTTTAAACTTGTAATCACTAGAACATAGTTTAGTTAATTCTAAACTTGTTCGCAAACAAAAGTTAATCCTTCTAACTTGACTTTTAAAATCAACTAAACACATGTTATATATCTATATGATATGCTAACCTAATGATTTAAAACCTGGAGACACGAAAAACACCGTAAAATCGGATTTACGCCGTCGTAGTAACACCGCGGGCTGTTTTGGGTTAGTTAATTAAAAACTATGATAAACTTTGATTTAAAAGTTGTTATTCTGAGAAAATGATTTTTATTATGAAAATGAAACTATATCCAAAAATTATGGTTAAACTCAAAGTGGAAGTATGTTTTCTAAAATGGTCATCTAGACGTCGTTCTTTCGACTGAAATGACTACCTTTACAAAAACGACTTGTAACTTATTTTTCCGACTATAAACCTATACTTTTTCTGTTTAGATTCATAAAATAGAGTTCAATATGAAACCATAGCAATTTGATTCACTCAAAACAGATTTAAAATGAAGAAGTTATGGGTAAAACAAGATTGGATAATTTTTCTCATTTTAGCTACGTGAAAATTGGTAACAAATCTATTCCAACCATAACTTAATCAACTTGTATTGTATATTATGTAATCTTGAGATACCATAGACACGTATACAATGTTTCGACCTATCATGTCGACACATCTATATATATTTCGGAACAACCATAGACACTCTATATGTGAATGTTGGAGTTAGCTATACAGGGTTGAGGTTGATTCCAAAATATATATAGTTTGAGTTGTGATCAATACTGAGATACGTATACACTGGGTCGTGGATTGATTCAAGATAATATTTATCGATTTATTTCTGTACATCTAACTGTGGACAACTAGTTGTAGGTTACTAACGAGGACAGCTGACTTAATAAACTTAAAACATCAAAATATATTAAAAGTGTTGTAAATATATTTTGAACATACTTTGATATATATGTATATATTGTTATAGGTTCGTGAATCAACCAGTGGCCAAGTCTTACTTCCCGACGAAGTAAAAATCTGTGAAAGTGAGTTATAGTACCACTTTTAAAATCTAATATTTTTGGGATGAGAATACATGCAGGTTTTATAAATGATTTACAAAATAGACACAAGTACGTGAAACTACATTCTATGGTTGAATTATCGAAATCGAATATGCCCCTTTTTATTAAGTCTGGTAATCTAAGAATTAGGGAACAGACACCCTAATTGACGCGAATCCTAAAGATAGATCTATTGGGCCTAACAAACCCCATCTAAAGTACCGGATGCTTTAGTACTTCGAAATTTATATCATATCCGAAGGGTGTCCCGGAATGATGGAGATATTCTTATATATGCATCTTGTTAATGTCGGTTACCAGGTGTTCACCATATGAATGATTTTTATCTCTATGTATGGGATGTGTATTGAAATATGAAATCTTGTGGTCTATTATTATGATTTGATATATATAGGTTAAACCTATAACTCACCAACATTTTTGTTGACGTTTTAAGCATGTTTATTCTCAGGTGATTATTAAGAGCTTCCGCTATCACATACTTAAATAAGGACGAGATTTGGAGTCCATGCTTGTATGATATTGTGTAAAAACTGCATTCAAGAAACTTATTTTGTTGTAACATATTTGTATTGTAAACCATTATGTAATGGTCGTGTGTAAACAGTATATTTTAGATTATCATTATTTGATAATCTACGTAAAGCTTTTTAAACCTTTATTGATGAAATAAAGGTTATGGTTTGTTTTAAAATGAATGCAGTCTTTGAAAAACGTCTCAAATAGAGGTCAAAACCTCGCAACGAATTAATATGGAACGTTTTTAATCAATAAGAACGGGACATTTCACGCTAGGCATAACAGCAAAGGAAAGTCAATTTCCAAATCACAATTGTCCAAGCTATTCAATCAGTTGAATGCTTTAGTTGATGATACCGACAATCAACACAGTGATGAAGGTTTTTTAGACGATGATTTGAATTTTGAAGAAGAAGGTGAACAGTTCTTTATGACTGAAGAAATGGCAAGCAAGTTACTAGATGGAATTTTAACTAAAACAGCGCCATCACGATTTAAACAAAAGTTAGCACAACCAACCATCCGTGCAAGAGCTGTGGACAATTTGTTTGCTTTGATTACTGGTGATGAAGCTATCAAACCACCAGCAATGGCAGAATCAATACAGTGCTTTATTCCTCGAATTGCAGATTATCCATTACCAAGAAATTTGAGAATTCCATCAATCGATGTTTATGATGGTACAACAGATCCAGAGGATTTTTTGACTATGTTTGAAGGTGTTATGAGGTTACAGCATTGGGAAGATGAAACTGCGTGTCACATGTTTCCAATGGTACTGCAGAAAATGGCACGCGAGTGGTTTGCTAGTTTGCCACCAAGAAGTATTACCAGTTTTCTTGATTTGAGGGCAAAGTTCATGATGCAGTATCGGAGTTTGAGAAGCTGTACGTTGTCACATCTTGATGCACATGAGATAACAATGCGTCAGAATGAATCATTGAGTGATTTCATGAAGCGTTATACCATTGAATGTCAGAAAATACCAGACATACCAGAGTCTCAGCTTGTTTCAGGATTTATATTTTGTCTCGATCAGCGACGTTTTGGACGACTAATTCATGCTTTCCGTTATGATATTCCAAAGACATTACATCAAGCGTTGGGTATTGCTCAGAAGCATTTACGAGCAGGTGAAATGGGATATCCAAGAGTGGATAATTACCAGAGAAACTTCAGGCAGCAAGGCAGAGAGCGGAACAGGAATGACAATTATCAGAGGCAACGGGGTTATGACAATAATTACCAGCAACAGCAGAGTGGTTGGAGAGGAAATAATCATCCAAATGACAATTATCACCATCGAAAGCCATTAGACAGGCATCCACTTATTATAGCATTAACAAAAACTCCAAAGGAAATCTTGTTCACAGAGCCAATTAAGGAATCATTTCACCCTCCATCGCCGATGGAAGAACGTCAGGGACCACAGAATGACAAGTGGTGTGACTTACATGAGGCATATAGACATGAAACAGATAATTGCAAGTCATTAATGAGAGACATCATTGCAAAGATCAAGGCTGGCGAGCTGAATCATCTGTTGCCAGGAAAAAAGTATCAACGAAATGATCCAAACAAACGTTTTGCTTGGCAGGGAAAAATGCGTCACGGAGGACGGCGTGATAGGAACAGAAGAGAGGAACGGAATGATGAAAGGGATCCAACTCCAAAAATGCACATCAAGATCATATGGAATGAAGAGCAGGAAAATGAAGCAGACGGAGAACGCAGCACAGAAAGCTGGATGTATGCTCCAATTATATTTCATACCATTCCAAATTGGCACCTGTCAGAAGAGCCTGTGGTCATTTCAGCTGTAATAGCAAACAGAAACATCACTCGCATTTATACTGACACAGGTAGTGAAGCAGATATTTTGTATTTGCATTGTTTTAAGGAATATCCGTTCAGCGTGAAGGATCGGCTACGCTACACGAACTTAAAGATTGCTGGTATCATGGCTGAATCAATAAGAGCAGTTGGTAAAGTGAAACTGGATGTCACACTGGGAAAACACCCTTTAGTCCGCACATAAATTGTAGACTTTACAGTTCTTGATGGCAGATCATGGTTCAGTGCTTTGTTCGGTAGACGGACCCTTCACAAATTCGGAGCAACTAGTTCTATACCACATGCAGAATTGCGGTTCCCAACACCAAACGGTGTAACAGTGATACACTCTGAATATGTTGGACCACCAAGGGAGAGGTCAGTTGTTCATGAAGCTCCAGGGAATTCTGTCAGGGGGGAATCATCAAGGCAGTTGTTCAGTAGAAATGATGTGAACGGGTACTTCAAACCACCTAAAATGTGGCAACATTGAAAGCAGGACGCAACAAGCTACACGGAAGACAATATAACAGCATGAATCTCGCAGAACAGTTTTTATCACATTTTTAATTTTCATCAGTTCAGGCAACAACACAATACACTTTTTGTAATTTTCTAATTGGGACTTGATCACCCCATGCAAAGATATTACACAAAAATGTTGTATGTGTGACAGTATTATCAATAAAATTTTAAATTTTTTTTTACGCACAGCATTACGCGTTCGAATGTAAAGCATGGCATTCATTCCTACCCACATAAGGCAAGGCATTTTTATGCCCCCGATGGTAGAAGCTCTTGTGTCAACATTATAGACATAAGGGATCGGCTAGCGTAAAGTATTTACTTCGCTAGATGGCACCGAGGCAAAACTAAAGATCTCATAATGTCATGACATACAGAATGGTTTATCACAACGGCATAAATCCATTTATAACTTGTAAACAGAAAACATTAAATACAAGTGTATTTTATAAGCCGCACAAAACCTAAGCGCAACACGCTAAACGAAACATCGCTAGTTCCATAAATAGAATTTTCTCCAACACATTTACTAAATATTATAACATATAGACATAATAGCATCATTATGATTCATTCACATCCTATTTCAGAAGTTATCAAAAGACTTGTCGATATTTCTTCATAACATAATTCAGCTAATGCAGAACGGAGAATGGATAAGTTGTTTACACAGTAATCATAAAAATTATACATGTTTTGATCAGCTACAGGCCAGATATAAAATTTTTAAATTGAATAATACAATGACATTTATGTAGCAGTATACTTTAGATTCATAAAGGAGAATGCTGTGATGAGGTATTACGAACAACGGACGACGGATTACAGTTTAATGCATAATCAAAAATCAGTTTAAAGACAAAAATCATTTCATATGATATATGCAAAGTTAAGCTTTTTAACAAGCTTTTAATGGTTAAACCATATAGCGGTGATGCGTCAATCATGGAAAGCAGCAAAAATACCTACATTAACCAAAAAAGCTGGATATATACATAATATCAGCGTAAAGATGATGCACATTATTATTACAGATTAGTTATCTTTTCAAATAGGCACATCCAAGATGTCCTTAACAGACGCATCTTCCCTAGCACATACTAATTCTAAAGAGTTAATCTTCAGAGAGGTAACTTCATCCATGGCCACTTTCAGTCTGGCATCAGCACCTGGTTTGATAAACTTTGCAATAGCAGCTGGTAAGGGGTCCGGCTTCGCAGGAAGGGCATCCAAAATTTCCAAAGTGGCATCTGAAAGATCACTTTCTGTGGATGCCTCCAGATATTTATGAAAAGTTTGGCCAACAAGGGGAGAACTCAATACCCTCTGCACTAACGCAGGAATCTCATTCTTCAAATCCACAAATTTTTTCTCTGAAACAGCAGCAGTAATGGTTTTTTCATCAGCATGACATTTTTCTCGTTCAACCATTCTTTTCAATTCTTCTACTTCTTTCAACAGTTTTTCTTTCTCTTCTATAACCTTCTCTTTCTCAGTCCTCTCTGCAACACATTTTTTCTCAATTAGCTACAATGCCTCCTCCTTCTTTTTTACCATGTCAACTGCCGTTTTCCATTTAAGATCAGCATCTTTTAAGTCAATCTCCATCCTTTTCAGCTTGCTGGCAGTATGGATAGCATCATCCACAAGAGTTGCTTGGGCCTCTTGCATTTTCAGACCATGAAGAACATGGTGATTCAGAAGCAGTAGTGATGCAGCTGTTGATTGGCAACTTTGTTTAAGGGTCATTGCAGATAGAGAAGAAGAAAGATCAGCAATCATATTTCCCTAAAACATAACCATAAGATCAATATATTACAGTCAAAATGAACAATACAGATAGATTTCCACGAATTAGCTGATAATATGCACCTTCAGAAAAGTGGCAAAGCTGTCAGATTTATTGACAGGATTTTCTAAAAATCCTCTTAAGCCGACCAGGGGAACAACGAAAGGCAGCTGCGATGCAGAAGAAGACTGTGTTGTATCAACCCTTGATGAAATTAATGGATTAGTATAAGGAGGAGTTTTAACAGTATTATCTTCATCTGCTTCTTCACTCTCTTCTTCATCATTATCATTTTTAGCGTCAACAATTTTATCACTCTTATCACCACTAGCAGTGGCCTTGTCACCATCTATTGATAAATTCGGTTCTGCATCATAGATAATCAATCTTACAGATTAAACATTAATAAACATTGTATAGTACAGAAGAAAATGATGAAGACATACTTCTTTTCTTTGTTTGTTGAGAAGCTTTGCTAGATGCACGATTCCACAAACGCTTTGTGCGTTTTCCAATTTTCTTAGTGATAGGCGGTTTTGGATCAGACTCAATAATTTCCACATCCGATGAGGAAGGTTGCACAGTATCATCATTATCGCCTTCCGTAGGCCATTCAGGGCTTTCCAATTGTTCTTCAAATGCAGTATCTCTGGCCTTGTCAGCCTCAAGTTCAGCAGCAGTTTTTGGCCGTTCAGAAACAGTAAGAGCATCCAGATTGGCCTTCTTGAATATTTTAAAAACCTGCATTTCGTTTTCTACAAAGCATAATAAACGCATTGAATGCAAGGCATATACGAATACATTTTACAGTAACATAATGTAAGTAAGACACATATAAGTTGCCTACCACAGCCTTTCCAATACAACACTGGCACAAATCCATCACGCCAATTATCACTCATTCCACACCGTGCTAAGATGGCTTCATTATCAGCATATGAACGCTGTGGTAGTTCCAGTGATTTCCATTTTTTAACAGTAATTCTTTCATCATCAGACAAAACAATTGACTTACTTACCCCTATTTTGGTTTTCCTCCATTTTCGAATGTTTGCCCAATTATCCTGAATAACTCTTTCATTAACAAAGAAAAAGGGTTCTCTCCATCCTTTTAGAGAAGTTTCTTTTGTTCCAGTAAAGGCTTTATTAGCTTTACAATCAAAAGTATACCAGCATTTACCAACCAATCGAGTCCTAAACAACTCGTGAAAAATATTTATACTTGGAATCTTGCTAACAGCATTGCAGTATAGTTCAAATGTAGTGACCCGAACTTTTCCATGTTTATATATATTAATTGAGATTGATATTTACATGACTAAATATTTCCAACGTGTTAAGCAATCAAACTTGTTAAGACTTGATTAAATGAAATAAGTTTCATATAGACAATTGATCACCCAAGTTGACCGACGATTCACGAACGTTACAAAATTGTAAAAACTACATGTTGTGGTATTTATAGACATATATATATGGTTGACATAAGATTATGATGAGTAAGTATCTCACTAAATATTTTAACAATGTGTGATATACATAAGAAATGAGATTACTAAGTTAAGAAACTCGAAATGATATATATAACGATTATCGTTATGATAACGTCTACTAAATACATATGTATCATATTAAGATATAGATACACTATATTTAACATGATAAAATGATATTTAAATATATCATTAAGTGTGTTAACAATGAACTACATATGTAAAAACAAGACTACTAACTAAAGAATTACGAAACGAGACTTATATGTAACGATTATCGTTGTAACGATATTTTAATGTATATATCATATTAAAAGATATTCATACATCATAATATCATGATAATATAATAATTTAACATCTCATTTGAAATAATAAACATTGGGTTAACAACATTAATTGAGATCGTTAACTTAAAGGTTTCAAAACAACACTTACATGTAACGACTAACGAAGACTTAACGACTCCATTAGAATGTATATACATGTTGTGTTTTGATATGTATTCTTACACTTTTGAAAGACTTCAAGACACATATCAAAGTACTTCTACTTAACAAAAATGCTTACAATTACATCCTCGTTCAGTTTCATCAACAATTCTACTCGTATGCACCCGTATTCGTACTCGTACAATACACAGCTTTTAGATGTATGTACTATTGGTATATACACTTGATGTGTGCGAGGTGTACTAGGAAATAGTGTATATTTTACTAGGAAAAACTATTAAATACGATACAATTTTACACAAGATATTTATTTATTTATAGAATGGATATACTTAAACCTTGCTACAACACTTATAGGCAGTGTACCTAATCGTACAGTAGTGTAGTTTTTAGTAAGTCCGGTTCGTTCCACAGGGAAATCTTTAAACAAAGCTTAACGCTATATTAGTTTTAATTTATAAAAATACAAATATATATATAAGTAATATTATTATTATAAAGGGGGGTTTTTACCGTTTAATGACCGGTTTGTCGATTTTAAAACTTTAGTCGCAGTTAAAAACGAATATAAAATATATAAATATAACTTAATTTAAAATGTAAAATAAATAAAGATAATGAAATTGCGATAATTAAAAAGTACGATAATTAAAAGTAAAATTAAATACACTGACAATAAATAAAAATGTGATAATTAGAAGTACAATTAAAAATGAAAATAAAGGAATTATGCTTATTTAAACTTCCGTAATCATGATGTTTGACGTGTTGATTTTAGTTTTATGCCCATGAGTTAATTGTCCTTTGTCCTGGATTATTTAATATGTCCGTCTGGTTTTTGTCCATAACAGTCCATCAGTCATAAATATAAACTGCGAGTGTCCTCGTCAAATTATCCTTATATCCGAAGTCAAATATTCCAACTAATTAGGGACTTAAACTGTAACAAGGTCTTAATACTTTGTTAACAATTAAGCCAAGTGTCCTTGTACATAATTTCACCCCTGTTTTAATAATTCTATAGACTATTAATCCATTCCCGTGTCCGGTTAAATGAACGATTATTCGTACATATAAATACCCCGCCCATCGTGTCCGATTGAGTGTATATGGTTATTTATGGGTATGTCCAATTGTAAATCTTTATATTAAAATTAACAAACTATCATTTAGTTAAACAAATATAAAGCCCATTAATAGCCCATAATCTAATTTCCACAAGTGTCGTTCTTTTGTCCAAACCCCAATTATGGTACAAAGCCCAATTACCCAATTTTAATATTTTTAGTCAAACATCATGATTACTTCGGCATTAAATAAGCATAATAATAACTTAGCTACGAGACATTAATGAAAATAACATAAACATATGTGATGACCCAGAAATTTCGACTAAATTTAAACTTAATCTTTGTATGATTAACATTTCCGACACGATAAGCAAAGTCTGTAAAACTGAATCTCAAAATTTTTGAATTACTTTTATATATTTAAATACCCTTCGGTTGTTTTCGACGATTCGCGAACAATTATATGTAAATAGATACATATATACTATAACATGAAAAGGTAACAATGTATTAATTGTTTGATACCGTACATTAAACTTATTGGTTTAAATATCTATTTGAATGTATATGATAAGTTGAAATATTTATTATTAAAATTTATTTATAAATAACTTCCAATGTGTATTTAAAAACTGATTTATGTATATTAAAAAGATATATACATATATATAATAAACGATAGTAACATTCGTTTATTGATTCAATTGATATTTAGATAAGTTAACTAAAGCGTTTAAGATGAACCAGTTAAACACTAATTTGTTACAGTGTTTTCAAATTGCCACATTACTCAAAATGCTACAGTGTTTTCGAAAATCACTATTTGCTACAGTGAAATTGACTTTGCTACAGTGAATTGCTACAGTAAAATTTGACTCTACAGTAACTTTGCTACAGTAAAACGCTATTATAAAAATGTATTTTAACAAATAGCGAGACGATGATTTATAGAAGTAAATGACCAAAACACTCGAAAGTTTAAGATACACTTTGAGTGATATAATTAAGGGATAATTTAAGGCTATTGATAAGGCTAAAAAGGAACATATATTTCATAGCATTATCCCCCAAGAAAGACAGGATTTTAGTTGTAATTGTTCCATATTCAAGTAATATTCGTTTATATTTAATAAGTGCGAAGACAAAAGGCGAAAACGAAGAATTGAAGACGGAAAGGTCCAAAATGCTCAAATGTACAAGATACAATTAAAAAGGTTCAAATTATTGATGAAGAACGTCTAAAAATGACAAGAGTACAAGTTGCGGAACGCAAAGTACACGATATAAAATAGTACGCAAGGACGTCTAAAAATCCGGAACCGGGACCCGAGTCAAGAAGAAACGCCCGACGCAACGGACCAAAAATATCTAGTCTACTATGCACAAGAATAAAATATAATATATAAATAATTATATTAATTATTTATATATTTATATTTATTTTATATTATGTCGACAAGCTAGGAGCCAAAACAATGTGAGCTGTCCCTGGTCCTCATGCGAGTCGCATGGCCAGAAGGCCATTTCCATGCGAGTCGCATGACTCCAGATTTCAGGCCACATCTATAAATTTCAGTGTTTTCGCTCGATTTAAATCACACACATACACAAATATATATATACTCCGTAATATTATTTATTATTTATTATTATTATTATTATTATTATTATTATTATTATTAATAAGATTATTATTAATCTTATTATTTTTTTATTATTATTAGTGTTATTATTTTTGCGATACAAAAATAATAATGTAAAAAAAAATATTACGACGGAGTGCTGTCCAAGTAATTTTCAAAACGAGTTTCCAAGCGAGCTAGAGCTAAGGAAAATATGGGTTATTGCCAAGGAAATTATGGGTAATGTTCGGGGGTATTTTTGTGAATCAAACCTCGTGTTTATCATCTCCGATGCGTCTACGTGCTTTCCTGCAATATTGTATATCAATATTAAACTGTGAGTTTCATATGATCCCTTTTACTCAATATATTTTTGGGCTGATAATACATGCGACTGTTTATAAATACTAAAAATACTAGATTTATATGCGTGAGTTTTATAAGATCCCTTTTACTCTTTACATTTTTGGGCTGAGAATACATGCAAATGCTTTATTAACCAATATACAATATTTATATACGTGAGTTTCATAAGATCCCTTTTACTCTTTACATTTTTGGGCTGAGAATACATGCAAATGCTTTATTAACCAATATACAATATTTATATACGTGAGTTTCATATAATCCCTTTTACCCTTTACATTTTTGGGCTGAGAATACATGCAAATGCTTTAATAACTGTTTTACAATAATTATAAAGTGTGAGTTTCATTTGCTCCCTTTTTAATTGCTTTTGCAATATATATTTTTGGGCTGAGAATACATGCACTTTAATTTAAACGCAATGGACACAAGTACATACTAAATTCTACACCGAGTTTGAACCGAAAATCCCTTAGCTTTGGTAACTAGTAACTGCCAGTTATAAGAACTGGTGGGCGCGAGTAGTTGTATATGGATCCATAGGGCTTGATATCCCCGTCCGAGCTAGAGCACTAGCCTTTTAACGGACGTATGCTATTTGAGAAGCGTACACGTTGGTTTGCGTGTATTATTAAGATGATTATACAAAGGGTACAGATTATATATACGTTAAGTTTAGTTACCAGGGTGCTCAATCTTGTAGAATATTTTGATAAACGTTTCTGGATGAAACAACTGAAATCTTGTGATCCACCTTTATATACAGATTATACGAAACATTAAAACTATGAACTCACCAACCTTTGTGTTGACACTTGCTAGCATGTTTATTCTCAGGTTCCCTAGAAGTCTTCCGCTGTTTGCTTATATGTTAGACAAGCTATGTTCATGGAGTCTTACATGACATGTTTATCAAGGAAACGTTGCATTCACCAAATCATCACCGTGTATCTTATTTTGACTGCATTGTCAATGGAAGTACTATTGTAAACTATTATTTACGGTGATTGTCTATATGTAGAAATCATCAAATGTCGAAAACCTTTGATTTAAATATTCATTTATGGTGTGCCTTTTCAAAAGAATGCAATGTTTACAAAACATCTCATATAGAGGTCAAATACCTCGCAATGAAATCGATGAATGACGTGTTCGTCCATATGGATTTGGAGCGATCGTCACAACATAACTTACAGTGGGTGTTATTAGTGTAGTGGTACACGGACAGAGTTTCGACTTACAAAACCTTAAAACATTCGACTAATCGATCCTTATTATTATCACTAACTTAAAATTAAAATTACAAATTGAGATTACGATTTGGAGTGATACTTGATACATAAAAATGGGGAAAGAAAAATATATATAAATATAAAAGGTCTCTCAAAATCGTCGAATTGCATGGACTTTTATAGAATTCTATGCTCCGCGAGTGCGGTTGATTTTACTCTTTAGAGCTCCGCGAGTGCGGAGCCCACAATTTCAGCTCACCAAACCAGGATCCTAAGCTGCCGACGGTTTTTATTATAAATATAATTTATATATATAATTTATATAATTAATTATATATTATATTATATTTATATACATAATTAATTTATAATTTCCGATCCGTTGTGTCGTACGTTGAAAGCTGGTTCATGTCTCGGTTCCGAATTTTCGAACGTCCTTTCGTATAATTTAATATCTTTTACTTTGCGTTTTGCGGCTTGTACTCTTGTCATTTTTAAGAGTTCCTCATTAATAATTTGAACCTCTTTGCTTGTACTTTGTTCTTTTTAGCTTTTTTTTTCGTTTGCCTCTTCAATTTGTCGAATCTGTCTTTTGTCTTCACCTTTTATTATTTAAACGAATATCACTTGTAAATAGAACAGTTGCAACTAAAAGCTTGTCTTTCTTGAGGGATAATGCTATGAAATATATGTTCGTTTTTAGCATTATCAAATATTCCCACACTTGAGCGTTGCTTGTCCTCAAGCAATATAGTCTTGAAATATACTAGAATCACTTCTTTATTCTTCACACTTTGTACATCAGTGATTTCTATACGGCGGTATGAACAATGGTAGTAACGTTATGGTTTACAGTCCCACATGATCATAAAAATTTAGATCCTTTAAGGAAATTGGATCTTTATGAAAACATTTGATCTTTTTGAAAATTCAATCTAGTTTTTACCCTAGATAAGTTTTCTGGAATAACCCTTCACCTGTGTTTGCAAAATATTTTTGTGGGTTTGATGGGTTTCAGATTTTAAAATTTTAGCTCAAAACTTATGGTTTTGTGTCACCCACTTGCTAACCTTGTATTATGAAAGCAACACGTCAAGTATACTTGCTCCGTATATTACCTTTCGGTAAACTACCGTCCGGTTGTAAAGGAAAGCGTTGAACAAGCAACTGTTAAGGCAATGTCCCGTGACATGCTTTTGATTATGGTCTATAACGTGTCGGATGCAATTACTATCCTTTGTAGGAGCAATAGTAAAGATCACCCTATAGTCTTTCGGTCTGGCACAAGGTCCTGTATTCGACCATGCTATGCAACCACCGTTCTTACGGTTGACACCCGATTTGGTTCAGGTGACCTAATGAATTCCAGGTGAATTCCTAGGATTTTACGTTCAATGGTAATGAACACGTTGAAAATGGGTTTTCAGAAAACAAATCGGTTTGTAATTTTGATCAAAATATTTTCTTGTTCAAGCTCGAGTTTAGATATCATCGAATTCCATGAGTTTGTAATTCTCAATCTTTAAGGTCAATCTCTATGATTGAGTAATATCAGGCTTAAAAGCTGATTTTTGATCTTTAAAGGAGATTATCCTTTCTGGGGATCTGATTCATTAGTCTTATCCAGCTAATTTGCACGGCGTCCTCCCCATTTTACAAGACATATCCTCTCATGGTTAGGATAAGTCTGACCACTTGGCGACCCTGTTTGATGCTGAGGTCCGTGGATTTCCTGCTGATTTTAGTGATGACTTTTCTAGATTTTTCGTCATCCTACAGCTGGTCTGGACGACAACTTCATGACCTAAATCAAGAAGCGCGTTTCTTTTTCGGAAGACTTTTACTTCCTTTTAACGATGGAATTGATTCATCGTGTAGATCCATCTTTATTTCAAATATATTATAAGAAATTGGGTAAAACGGTTTAGATTAGTCCAAAGCAAAAGTATCTTCAGTTATTTGTACAAAAATATGTGATATATGTTTTAAATAACTTTGGTAAATTTTCCCACACTTGGCTTTTATTTTCTTTTTCTTTGCCTTTTTATTTTTCTCTATTCCATTTTAAATGAATTCTAACATTTTGGGTTGTTTCTTAATTTATGTCATTTCCGAGGTAACAATAATTTCGATGTTAACACCTAGTTTTATCGTTCATAAATATGTATAAACATGATTTTGAATTCATTTAATTGAAAATTTTGAAAATTTTTACTAGAAGTGGGTAGTCAGTATATAAGACTAGGGCTATTTTTTGTTATCAGAGAGCACTAGATTCTAATACAACTACTACGTTACTAGTATTTTTAATGGTAACCAAGTGTTTAAATCAAAAAATTTTAAAATCCGAAAGAATTTAACCCCTTCCCACACTTAAGATCTTGCAATGCCCTCATTTGCAAGAAATCAGTAACAATTTAAATTATTGAGGGTGATTAGTGTAAAAAGATGATTAAAATTTTACCAAAGTTTCCAATCATATTGTTGTATGCTTTGAATTATAAATGGTGCACATCATTTGTTCATTCCGTCTGTTGGTACATCACATTTGTTTTTCGTTTTGTCGTCAAAATTAATAGCTTTTGCTGAACTTAATGACAGTCTTTGAAAATGCGCTGTTTTACCCTGTTTTGTACATGGAATAAACTACAAACACATATATACATATTTTTGAAGTTGGGTTTTCACACCAAATTCAAAAATTATTAAAATCTAATAAAGTTAGAAAATTATAAAAGCTATTATAATAATAAAATAAGAAATAAGAAATAAGAAAATTAAGAATTAGTAACATTACAATAAAATAAACAAAACTATAAAATAAGAAAATTACGAATGAGGAGGATGGTTCCAGTATGGGTCCCAAGCGTATCCATAGATGCTGTAAAATGCTTGGGCCGGGTCATATGTAGGATATGATGGTCGGCTCTCTAAAGTCCAAGGAGCAAATTCGGGCATAGCGGTAGGAATGTAGTTTCTACCTACATGTGTACAATGACTTATGATTTGGCTTTGATGATACTGCCAATCTTGAAATACTTTTTGTCTAGCCATTTCATACTCATGTCGAGACATAAAAATTTGCATTTCCGTCATTGTATTACCCCCTCCCGGTTGACCTTGCTGTTGATCTCTCTCAACCTGTGGATTCCTGCCATCATAACGTGTTGCCGCGTTGTTTCGTTTCTTTAAGACCTTAGCACCATGATAAACATGCAACTCTATTCTATCGCGGGGTTCTGGTTCTGCCATTAATAATCCCCCCCCCCCCCCGACTTCTATCCACACCGAGATATTCAGCAATTAAAGTAATAAATATACCACCTCCTATTATGCTACCACACCTCATACCCTTAACTATAGTCAATAAATAATAACCCACACAAAAAGGTATACTTACAGCGCTATGTGGGTCTCGAATACACATGTGGTAAAACAAATCCTGTTCATTTACCTTTTCCTTATTCTTACCTCGTTGTGTAATCGAATTGGCTAAAAACCTATGGATTACTCTTAATTCAGCTCTATCAATATCAAGATAAGAGTATAATCCCCCCTGAAATCGGTGATGGCTAGTCATCCTACTCCATACGTCATTCGTATCAAAATTCTCATCCACCCTCCTACCATAAACTATTAACCTCTGACAATCATAAGATGCTAGCTCCTCGGGCGTATATATACGTAAAGTCCGAGCCATATCTAGTAAAGACATATGGCGCATCTCCCCTCCTAATAAAAATCTAAGAAAACTACGATCGGTTAAAGTATCTACCCGATCATTTATTTCAATAGTACATAATAACTCTACACACCATTCTCTATATACAGGTCTACGCATGTTGAATAAACGTACCCAATCATTAAAAGTAGAATTACCATACCTTTGAGTAAGTAATTCCCTGATTGGCTCGGCCAATTGCACTACCTCTAATGGTTCCCAATCTATAACTCTGGGTACCTCAACATCATTAGACACAAGGTTGTGCAGGTTCTTTTAATATTTTGGATAGTCTATCCAATATCTATCAAATCTCAAATTCGGATGTAAATCTGCCTCATGAATGTTTGAATATGAAACAATTGGCTGAGGCATATCTTGTCGGTATTGGTTATTAATTTTCTGTTGATCTGCATCTTCCGGAGGAGCATTGCGAGCCTGGGATGAAGATTCACCCCTTTCAGTCTGCAAAATATATCAAACACAATTTTTGTGCATTCAAATATGCATTAGTTTTAGCAAAATCATAAATCTAAACAATTACAATGACATGTTTAATCCATATTAAACTCTATACACATTTTCAAAATATTAACAATTCTACACTTTTACAAATATACTTTTACAAAAATGTATACAAAGTTCCTTCGCATTTATCTTTTAAAACATGTCAAAAACAATCATTATAACAATTAAATAAGTTTCTCATGGCATTCATATCAATTAAATCAAGTTCATGCAATTTTGGTTCAAAAAGTCCACTTTAATCTTCATAAATCATGTTTAGGATCAAAGTTTTGATCATTTAGCAACCTAAACATGTTACACTACTCAATTTAGCATAAACTAACAACAAAATTCGGCCATAACCTGTTTATATCAAAAAGCCCTAATTTTGCTCAAGAACACAAACCCTAGATTATTCAAAAATTGAAGTTCAAAGCTTCTAATCATGTTAAATAGCATCAATCTAGGTTATGCAAGCATAATACACAAACAATTTAAGCATTATTACACTAGAAAGCATCAAAATCGAATTAGGTATGAAATTGTTCAAGAACACTAAAAATTCGGATTAAATGGTGTTTAGGTGTAGAAATTTACCGATTTCCTTGTGTAATTCCTTGATAATAGTCTCCTCATTGTGATTTTAGCAACAAATTTGACGATTTATGGTGAAAATTTTCGATTTTGAGAGGTTTTTGTGTATGTTTTTCGTGGAAAATGGGTGTGGTGGTGAAGGGGACTGGTCTGTTCGACCAGATATTTTTCTGGGTTTTTTAACCTCCGCGAGTGCGGTGGTGGGGCCATTTAAACCTCCGCGTGTCGCGGTGTTTTTTTTTTATTTATAAAAC
Organism: Rutidosis leptorrhynchoides; assembly: GCF_046630445.1. Lineage (NCBI taxonomy): Eukaryota > Viridiplantae > Streptophyta > Magnoliopsida > Asterales > Asteraceae > Rutidosis > Rutidosis leptorrhynchoides. The sequence continues at coordinate 158,549,599 of NC_092339.1, forward strand.
CTTATACTAATAAAACATAAATTAAATTTAAAATTTTGTTTTTCCTTTTATTTAGGACGAGGTTGTTTCGGAAAGATGTCCTAGTCCGTCCCTCGACAAAAATTTTAAAATTTCGTCATTTCAAAACATTGTTTTAAAAGCAAAGATTTTTTTTTATTAACATACTTTAATTCAATAAGACTAAAAATAATGATAATAAAAGTTCTCGTCCCTCCCTCGGGTAAAGCAATTTCGGTTCAAAGACCTAGTCTTCAACTCAAGACGAATTTTAAAAATCATATTTTTAACTTAGCAAAATAAAGTAAATTTTTGTTTTTAAATTCACACCAAACTCAAATTTAAAATGTATAAAATTAAAAATTTATATTAAAAATTCACACCAAACTTAAATTATATTTTTGTTTTTATACATACAAACTTATATTAAAAATATTAATTTTTCAAATATTTACAATTTTAAATATATTGATTTAAAAAGTTTACAATATTATTTTAATATTAATTTTAAAAACAAAGTAAAAATAAAATTAAAAATCTTTTTGGTCTTTTATCCCACTTTAATCAATCAAATATTATCAAAAATATACGCCCCTCTTTTTGGTAAAGTAATTTCGGTTACATAACCTAGTTTAACTCATGACGAATTTTTGAAATATTTTGGGTTGATTGATTAAAGATATTTATACCTTAAGAATAAACGGTATATTTCGCAGTGATGTAGTAAATTTTTGTATGATATCAATAATTTCGGTTGCAAGACCTAATTTTATTGAATACCAATTTAATACTTTATAGCGAACGATTTAGCGTTTATTATCAAAAGGTTAAAAAATAAAAATAAAAATAAAAACTGTACATACTTACCTGTGAAATAGATTTCTTAGTGATATGCTCTAGCCCACCCATAAGATAATCGGACTAATTGGTTTTTCATAGCTGCATAGGCGTAACCTCGAGCATTTAACGTTTTTTCTTCTAAACATATGAAAGGTCCATCTCTGGATAAAGTAACGAACTCGGTATTGGAATATGTCTGATTCGTCGAGCATTTTCCTTCGTGTGACCATTTTCCGCATTTGTGACATCTTTCAGGGTGTCGTGCTCTTCTTTTCGCTGCGGATTTTGATTTTCCTTTACCAAATTGTAACTTATTATTTTCGCATCTGGATTCTTTTCTTACTCCGTCCAATTTTTCTCTGATTACTGATACCAGTTCACTTGGAAGTGTGTCATTATTACGTTTAGTAATCAAAGCGTGTAGCATTAGACCATGGTTTAGTTCACCGGAAGTCTTCATCTCGTAAAAACCTAAAAAAAAAAAAAAAAATTCAGAATGGGGGGAGAAGACTAGTTCTTTAGGGTCTGCTAGGGAAAGACCATTCGGGTTCCATTTTCGAGAACTACACGAAAACAGAAAATCTAACTCTAACAGAAATACATATTGTCCTTAAAAGACTTGATTCTCCCCACACTTAGTTAGTTGTGGTATCAAAATTGTGATTAACTTCGTTGTCAACTTCCATCGAACTATCTATGTAATGTTTAACTCTGTGACCATTAACCTTAAATTCAATCCCATTTGAATTTATTAATTCTACAGTTCCGTATGGAAAAACTCTTTTGACTATGAATGGTCCAGACCATCTTGATTTCAATTTTCCAGGAAATAGCTTGAATCGTGAATTGAAAAGAAGAACTCTGTCTCCTTCTTTAAATTCTTTTGAACTTCTAATTCTTTTATCATGCCATTTCTTCGTTCTTTCCTTATAGATTAACGAATTTTCGTATGCTTCTTGTCTTAATTCTTCTAATTCGTTTAATTAACTTAATCGTAGACGTCCAGCTTCATGTAAATCAAGATTACATGTCTTCAAAGCCCAAAATGCTTTGTGTTCAATTTCTACTGGAAGATGACATGCTTTTCCATAAATGAGTCTAAAAGGTGTGGTTCCAATTGGAGTTTTGTAGGCTGTTCTAAAAGCCCAGAGTGCATCCTCCAATTTAATGGACCATTCCTTCGGATTTGATCCTACGATTTTCTCTAGAATACGTTTTAAAGCTCGGTTGGTATTTTCAACTTGTCCACTTGTTTGTGGATGATATGCGGTGGAGATTTTATGAGTTACTCCATATCTTTTAAGAACTTTCTTCAGTTGATTATTACAGAAATGAGTACCCCGTTCACTTATTAAAGCTTTCGGTGTTCCGAACCTTGCAAAAAGACGTTTTAAAAAGTTGACTACAACTCGTGCATCGTTAGTTGGGAGAGCTTGTGCTTCCGCCCATTTAGATACATAATTAATGGCAACGAGAATGTAGAGATTATTATGAGATTTTGGAAATGGACCCATAAAGTCAATACCCCAAATGTCAAATACTTCACATACTTGAATGACATTTTGTGGTATTTCATCACGTTGACTTATTTTTCCGGCCCTTTGACAAGCATCACAGAATTTACAAAGAAGGTGTGCGTCTTTGAAAATTGTAGGCCAATAGAATCCAGCATCTTAAACTTTTCTTGCTGTTAGTTGAGGCCCATAATGCCCTCCTGTTGGTCCTGTGTGACAATGGTTTAAAATTTTACTAGCTTCATCTCCGAATACACATCAGCGTATTATTCCATCGGGACAACTTCTAAACAAATGTGGATCTTCCCAGAAATAGTGTTTTATTTCACTAAAGAATTTATTTCGTTTTTGGTACGATAATCCTTTTTCAAGGAATCCACATACTAAGTAGTTTGCATAGTCTGCAAACTATGGAATTTCATTATAATCTATCTTCAATAGATATTCATCAGGAAAGTTGTCTTGTATGGCCGATTCATTTAGAACTTCTAATTCGGGATTTTCAAGACGAGAAAGATGATCAGCGGCGAGATTTTCTGCTCCTCTTTTATCTCGGATTTCAATATCGAACTCTTGTAAGAGTAAGATCCAACGAATTAATCTTGGTTTGGCATCTTGTTTCGAAAATAGGTATCTAAGAGCAGAATGGTCGGTATAGACCACCGTTTTAGCTAGAACGAGATATGAACGAAATTTGTCAAAAGCAAAGACAATAGCAAGGAGTTCTTTTTCAGTAGTTGTGTAATTTGTTTGTGCTCCTTGTAACGTCTTACTAGCATAATATATAGGTTGAAATCGTTTTTCAATCCTTTGTCCTAAAATGGCTCCCATTGCAAAATCACTTGCATCGCCCATAAGTTCAAACGGTAGATTCCAATTTGGAGTTATCATGATCGGCGCATTAGTGAGTTTTTCTTTAAGCATATTAAAAAGATTTGATGCATTCATTTGAAAAGATGAATGGAGCATCCTTTTCTAGGAGTTTATTCATAGGAGTGGCAATTTTAGAAAAATCTTTTATGAAATGTCGGTAAAAACCGGCATGCCCTAGAAAACTCCTAACTCCTCTAACATTGGTAGGATGTGGAAGTTTAGCAATTACATCTACTTTAGCTCTATCCACTTCAATTCCTTCCTTTGAAATTTTATGTCCAAGAACGATGCCTTCTTTAACCATGAAATGACATTTCTCCCAATTAAGTACTAGATTTGATTGTTCGCATCTAATAAGCATTCGTTCAAGATTAAATAGACATGATTCAAATGTATCACCGAGGACTGAAAAGTCATCCATGAAAACTTCCATGCATTCTTCTATCATGTCGTGAAAAATCGCCATCATGCACTTTTGAAAGGTTGCAGGGGCGTTGCAAAGTCCAAATGGCATGCGTTTGAAAGCAAAAGTACCATAAGGGCACGTGAATGTGGTTTTCTCTTGGTCTTCAGGTGCTATTGGAATTTGAAAATATCCAAAAAAACCATCAAGAAAACAATAGTAACTATTTCCGGCTAATCTTTCCAACATTTGATCAATAAAAGGTAAGGGAAAGTGATCTTTTCTGGTGGCGTCATTTAATTTTATATAATCAATACATACACGCCATCCTGTTACAGTCCTAGTAGGAATAAGCTCATTTTTCTCATTTGTTATGACAGTCATGCCACCCTTCTTAGGCACGCATTGAACTGGGCTTACCCATGGACTATCAGAAATTCGATAAATTAAACCTGCATCTAGCAGTTTAATAATTTCTTTCTTAACAACATCTTGCATATTAGGATTTAGTCTTCGTTGGCGTTGCACATACGTTTTATGACCTTCTTCCATAAGGATTTTATGTGTGCAATACGAAGGACTTATTCCTTTAATGTCATGAATCTTCCATGCAATAGCTGGTTTATGAGCTTTTAGCATAGAAATGAATTTAGATTTTTCATTTTCAGTAAGAGAAGACGATATTATTACAGGTAATTCAGATTCACCATGTAAATAAGCATATTCCAAATGGTTTGGAAGTGACTTTAACTCTAATGTCGGTGGTTCTTCTATCGATGATTTATCGATATCTGTCTTCCTCTTTTAGCATTTGAATTTCTTCTGTTGTTGGTTCATATCCATTAGCCATAAGTGTAGCTAACATTTTAGTTTCATCAATTGGTTCAGTTCCTTCTCCTAAAGAACATTCTCCTATTCCTTGTAATTCTAGAAATTCTTCTAACAGTTCTGCATGTGAATCTATAGTTTGAATATAATAACATGTATCATCTACAGATTGCGGTTGTTGCATTGCTCTATCAACAGAAAAGGTAACACTCTCGTCCTCTATACTTAAGGTCAGTTTCTTACCAAACACGTCTATCATTGCTTTAGTCGTGTTTAAGAATGGTCTTCCTAATATGAGAGGAACTTGAGAATCTTCTTCCATGTCCAGAACAACAAAATCTACTGGAAATACTAAAGTACCAACTTTAACTAGCATGTTCTCCATTATCCCTCTAGGATATTTTACTGATCGATTGGCTAGTTGTATGCTTATTCGTGTTGGTTTCAATTCTCCAAGGCCTAGTTTAGCGTATAGTGAATACGGCATTAAATTTATACTCGCACCTAAGTCTACCAATGCTTCTATTGAACTAAGACTACCCAGAAAACATGGAATTGTGAAACTTCCTGGATCAGATAATTTTTCTGGTATCTTATTCAACAGTACTGCAGAATAATTTGCATTCATAGTAACAGCCGAGAGTTCTTCCATTTTCTTTCTATTCGAGATTAGATCTTTTAGAAATTTAGCATATCTAGGCATTCCTGAATTCACATCAATGAAAGGAAGATTTACATTTATCTGTTTAAACATATCCAAGAATTTGGATCGCTCGGCTTCGAGTCTTTCTTTTCTCATTTTACTCGGGTAAGGAAGTGGTGGTTGGTATGGTTTAACATAAGGTTTAGCCTTAACTGTGTTATCTTCATTAACCTTTTCAACTACCGGTTCTTTTTCCTTATCTTGCTCAGATTGTGGTTCTTGTGGAGTAGGAATAGCTTCATCAGAAATTACAGGTATTTCAGGTGGTTTAAGTGTAATACCACTTCTTGTGGTAATGGCTTTAGCTGTTTTATTCTGGGGGTTAGCATTTGTATCACTAGGTAAACTTCTCGTTTTTCTTTCACCTATTAACCTTGCTAGGTTGCTTACTTCTTGTTCCAGATTTTGAATAGAAGCTTGTTGATTTCTAAATGCTTGAGCATTTTGTTCATTGGTTTGTTTCTGAGATGTGAAAAACTTTGTTTGAGAATCAACTAGCTTCGTCATCATGTCTTCTAAATTTGGCTTTTTATCATCGGTTTGTGGTGGTTTATTTTAAAAATTAGGTCTTTGCTGGTTGTAAGTATTATTGGATACTTGTTGATTACTAGGACCTTGTTGATTGTTGTATGGAACATTTCGGTTATAATTCTAGTTTTGATTGTAGATTGGTCTTGGCGGTTGATAATTATTCTGATAATTATTTCCAGGCCTTTGGTTTATGTATGAAACATTCTCTCTTTGTTCTATTGTTAGTTCAATACTAAGACAATCTTTGGTCAAATGTGGTCCTCCACACTGCTCACAACTAATTTGTATTGAGTGAATATCCTTAGTCATCTTTTCCATTCGTCTCTCGACAGCATCTATCTTTGCGGAAATGGAATCTAAGTCATGGCTAGAATCGGCTCTAGCAGCTTTAGATGATCTAACGATATCTTTTTCTTGGTGCCACTCATGTGAGTGGGAAGCAGTGTTATCAATAATTTTGTAAGCATCAGTTTCTGTTTTCTTCATAATAGAACCACCAGCTGCTATATCTATTCCTTTCTTGTAGTGATGTCGCATCCTTGGTAGAATATTTGTACTATTTGACAGGTGTCTAAACCATGTTGCGGACATCCTCTCAATAACTTTCCAAATCTGGTCCACGCCTCATATAGAGTTTCATTTGGCTTCTGTGTGAACGTAACAATTTCTCCTTGAAGTCTTACGGCTTTAGATACCGGAAAGAATTGTTTAAGAAATTTTTCAACTAAAACGTCCCATGTATCAATCGCCCCTTCAGGTAACGATTCTAACCAATCTTTGGCTTCTCCTTTTAAAGTCCAGGGAAATAACATGAGATATATCTGTTCATCTTCAACTTCTCTTATTTTAAATAGAGTGCAGATCCTATTAAATGTACGAAGATGTTCATTTGGATCATCCTTCGGTGCACCACTAAATTGGCATTGATTAGTCACCATGTGTAGAATTTGTCCTTTAATTTCATAATCTGGCGCATTAATGTCAGGTTGAGTAATTGCGTGACCTTGGCCAGTGTGTTTAGCTCGCATTTGGTCTTCCATACTTAAAGGTTCTAGATTTTCCATGATTGAATTTGTTGAATCTGAATCACTAAAGGATTCTGATTTAATGGTTGGTTCCTCAACAATCTCTGTTTGAATGATTGGTGGTTTCGGAGGAAAGATTAGTGGTTCAGGATCTATGAATTGTCCCTGAATATCCTCCGGATTCTCAATTGTGAGGTCGGGTTCAAAAAATAGATTATCGGAAATTTGAATTGGAGTACTTGGTCGACTGGATGACGATTCTAAAGAAAAATCAACGGTGACAATATTTGCTAGATGTCTTGATCGAGTTACAGGTGGTGAACGTACAAAAGGTGGTGAACGTTTTGCTCGGTGCATTCACTGAATATCCTATTAGTTATAAAAATAAGAAAAATTATATAAGTTATCAAATTAATAGACTTTTCTGATTTTGCCCACGTTTCGAATAGCCAAAAGATGCAGCAGAGGGGCAGGATTCGTTTGGTCTCAATATAATTGAGTACTATTACTACGAACCAGAAAATTTTGATGTCTATCAATTTAACCACTTAAAACAATTTTTCGTTTGAAATTTAAAGAAATATTAGATAAGAAATAGAGAAAATTCTAAGTCCTAAAAACAAGAATGGCGAGAAATAAGAAAGAAAAAGAGCGCGTCGAAAAACGTCGAAAAATAAAAGATTGAAAAAAAATAGGCGTTGAAAAATAAAAATAAGAAAGTAGCGCGTCGAAACTTAAAAAGGAACTAAAAACTAAAAATTAAAAGTTGCGTCTAAAAATATTAAAGCTTAAAAGAAATACTATATCCCAAATGGCAATAACTTAAAAAGGAACTAAAAACTAAAAACGGCGTCGCAAAATTCTTAAGCACCTAGATCCGAGTCTAAAGAAAAAGCATTTAAGGGATTTTACGGCAAAGCCTAAAAATCTAGAAATAAAAATAACTATGGCAAATACTATATTTAAAACTAAGTACGAACGATAAAAAAAATACAAATTATGCTAAAACAAATAAAAAGATACAAAATATAAAAATAAACTTAAAGTTTATAAAATTATAATTTTTATAAAAATATTATTTTTATATTATTTATTTTATAAAAGTATTAATTTTATAAATTAATAAAACTAATTAAACTAAATAAACAAATTAATTAAAACTAAAACAAATTAATTAAATATTTAAAACCTAATTAGGGTTAATAATAATTATTATTATTAATAAAACCCTAAACTGTAATTAATGCGTACTATGTTTGACCTGTCAGAGGACCTCCGCGAGTGCGGTTAGTCCCAGTTCAAAAGCTCCGCGAGTCGCGGAGGGTTCAGTTTCAGCTGAGAAAGGTTCGATTTTTATGCAGGTTCAGATTTTTTTTTCTTTTTCTGTTTTTCTGTTTTATAAAATATAAAAAATATAAATATAACTTAAATAAAAATTTAATTTTAAAACTAAAATAAAAATACTTATTTACTTTATAAATATTATAAACTCTTAAAAATATAAATATATTTTTTTTTCTTTTTGTATTTTTATATTTTTATTATTTTTAAAACTTATATTTTTATAAAAAGAACTTAACAAAAACTTTTATAAAAACTTTTTTTTTCTTATTTTTAGCGTTGCGCTTTCGGCGTTTAACTTCCCCGCAGCGGTGCCAAAAATACTTGATTTGTACGAGGCGTACTAGGAAATAGTGTATATTTTACTAGGAAAAACTATTAAATACGATACAATTTTACACAAGATATTTATTTTTTATAGAATTGATATACTTAAACCTTGCTACAATACTTATAGGCAGTGTACCTAATCGTACAGTAGTGTAGTTTTTAGTAAGTCCGGTTCGTTCCACAGGGAAATCTTTAAATAAAGCTTAACGCTATATTAGTTTTAATTTATAAAAATACAAATATATATGATGTGTTGAAACTATACCTTTATTTATGAACGAATTTGAGTTATTTTGGTACACGAATTATTTTATTGTATATATGGTGTTTTAATGAATTCAGGTTGATTTCACACATATATATAGACAACTAGTCCTATCCGCGTAGTTTAGTTTGTTGGTAAATCCGGTTCGTTCCATAGGGAGAATGAAGTTCAAGAGATTGAATTACCGATAGTTAATCTAGTAGAAAAGGGGTTTGTTTTGGATTTTAATTAACTAAAACAATAATAATAATGGATTAAGAATTTAATATTATAACATAGAAATACAATTTAAATAAAATTAACTAAAATTACCTACTAATAAAAGTTACCGGATTTAAATTAATAAAAGGTGAATTAATGTAGTATTTACTATTATAAATATTATGACATGAAATAAATTAATATTAGTGTTAAAGTAATTAATTAAAAATTAAATTTAAATAAAAAATGGAACAGTACTGGTTTAAAGTGTACGCGTTTCGCGTATGTATATACGCGTTCCGCGTATATCTGGAGATACACGTTTCGTGTGGATTTATACACGATCCGCGTATGTTTTATACGATGTGACAAACCAGTACTGTTTAAACTGAAGGAGATTTGAGTTATAATTTTTATTTTTCTGTATAATAATATGTAAATAAATAACAATAATAATTATTTGCAATATATAAATGGGAGTGTTCACTTAAATATTTCACCACTAGATCCATAAATTGTTTTAAAGTTAAGCTCTATTAAAAGGTTTTAGTATAAACTTAATATTTTTCTTTCGAATAAATAAAGGTTTAACTAGCTAAATTAAATCTCATTTTCATTTGACCTTATTTAGGTAGTTTACTATTTCTCAAGTATTTAAATTGAGATCCAATCTAGTTTTGACTTTCGCTAAAACCCAAATTATAACGGTTTCCCTTTTTACAATTTCACTTTTATATAACTAATGATATTACCCAAACCACCGAACTTTATTTCTAAATTAGTGTTAATAACCTATTCATAAGTTCGTCTAAATCACTTTTAATGTTGAAGCTTAATTTATATAAATAAAAATAACTTTCGTTATTTGAATCTAATAAATTAAGTGACAAGGGTTAAATATCTAGGTACATAATTATGGTTCTTTTAATTAGGCTCAATGTTAAAAATACTTAAGTTACATTTTAATTTTTACAAATGATAACAATCCATTTCACTAGGGGGCTCTACATCTAAGCGAACACTATGGGAATTTACTAACTAATCATGATAATGGTACGGGAGTAAAAATAATAATACATAAACATAAACATAATAATAAGTAACAATAACAATAATAAAAATGAAAGTAACAAACTTACAAAAGGTCTTCAATTTAATGATTATAAATGGTAAGAAATGGAAATGGCAGCACCCGTGCACACGAACAATAATACCCGTACAATATTGAAACTTACCTATTACATTTGAAATTAAAATTGGTACAGAATGAAAGTTGAAATAATTGGTACGGAGTATTTTTGAAATGGAATTTGGACAGTGTTGAGACTTTATTTTTGTTGTGTTCTAGCTTTCTAACTTGCTACTGCCTACAATCTTAAACTAAAACTAACTACTACTCTCCTTTTGTTTGCCTTCTGCCTCTCTATTAAATAGAATAGGTAGTAGGTAGTTTCAAGTTATTTTCCATATTAAATTAAAGTAGTATGGAATGTGACTGTAAAGTGATGAAAGTTGATGAAGAATTATAATAGAATTAAAAGCAACCGTCCCATGTGAGTTTGGAATCTAGATCTGGTCGAAAAACTATGCATTTCGCGTAGATAGGTACGCATTTTGCGTAAGGTGTCTTCATGAAAGTTGTAGATTTTTGAGTTACGGACGTCTGGACACCTGATTCGCCTTTTTTCGAGTCCGTATGATTTAGTTATGATTTTTTTCGTGCAGGAACGCAGATTTCGTGATTTCGATCATTTTAACTTGTAGTCTTGAGGCTCGATGTTGTACTCTTTTGTTGCTCATTAGAAATCTTCATTTTATCTTCATTTTGATCTTTATATCATTGAAAATCCATAATAACATTTCATTCGACGCTTTGAACATTTTAACCAATTACAAACCGAAAACTACTCGAATACACATAAAATCATAACATTTGGGACTGATATTGTGACTAAGAATATACATATATTAAGCAATATCAAATTACCCCACACTTGAATGTTGCTTGTCCTCAAGCAATAACAGTTTTTAATAGACTCAGAATACTACATAATTTTTCATATCAGTCATTCTTCACACACACACACACACCACACGAAATGAAAACACACACTTTATGGAATAAATTGGAAACACTACACAATATTTATTGGATCACACGCATACCACACGAAATGAAATTCTGACAACAAAAACAAAGTTGAAACTCGTGATTAAGGTTTAAAAATTTGGATCCTTAGGGAAAATTGGACCTTGTGAAAACGTTTTATGATTTTATAAAATGTCATGCTAGTTTTTACACTAGACATGTTTTCCGGTTTTAACCTCAAATTCCGGTTGAGGGTAAATGAAAACTAAAGCCTCAGTCGACGATTAGCAAGCTATCCGCCCCCATGATTGAAGTATCATGGAACTTGAAACCGAATGTCCAAAAAAAATGGTTTTACACAATATAATTCATAAAATAGCATAAGTTTTAGAAGAAACTTATATCATGTCCAAATATCATCGGTGAACCATGAGTTTGCACACCTCAATTTGTTATGGCATATGTATGTTGTCCGCGGTCAAACATAGATGCGGTTGATCTTTACGGAGATCATCCATCTGGGGATTAGATTCATTAGTCTTAAAAGCTAATTTGAAATGTGCCCCCCCCCCCCATTGTACGAGACAGATCCATCTCATGGTTAGGATAAGTCTGACCACCAAAAACCCTGTTTGATGCTGAGGTGAGGTGGATTTCCAGCCGATGATAGAGATGACTTTTCAAGATTTTTTATCAACCTACAGCTGTTCTGGACTACATCTTCTAACATAAGTTAGCAAGTGTGTCATTTTGGAAGACTTTACTTCCTTAAAGGATGGACTTGATTCATCCTTTATTACTCGCATCAATGGGATATTCAGGTTTATACATTCCAAAGCAATGATATCTGCAATAAACTTTATAGAAACACGTGATAAATGGTTCTAAACATATGGGTTTATAAATTCCCTTATACGTGGTTTTCATTTTATATGTTTTAATCAAATAACTGATGTATATTTGTTTAAAATTTTTCAAAATTTTTCGTAAAAATGACCAAATTCTAAGTTCTCGAGAATTTATATCCTCACCCCACACTTAAGATTTTGTAATGCCCTCATTACAAAAAATCAGATAAAAAATATAAATTTGAGAGGACAAAAAAAAAAAGTAAAGGTAGTTAGAACTTCCTTAGTTAAAAATTGGAGATCGAAAAATGCTTATCGTATGAACATATCCAATCCTTATATCTCAATATAAATTTGGTGTTTCGTTATGTTGAATGCATCATCATCGTAAGTACCTGTCAAACAACCATGTTAATCACACACAAGATGGGGTTGTACATTTATAGTACAAAAATTTTTACCCCACACTTAAAAATTTTGTGTTTTTTTTAAACAAAAGCATAATAAATTAAAAACACACCATAAAAAAATTATTATTATTATTATTATATAACTGTAAGTAATTAGAATTTTAAAATATCCTTTATAAAATTTATGTTTCTTTTAGGTAACGGAAATTTCGGCTATTATGCCTAATCTTTATCCGTTCATAAATTTTAAAATTTAATTTTTAAAATTTAATGTATTAAATATTTATTTAATTTTTTTTTAGATTTTTAAAAATCACACAAATTTATAAGAATTAAATGCACTCTATTTTTATTTTTATTTTTTTTTAATATTATAAATCACATAATGAATTTAAGGCACACAAAACATGATTTTTTCAACAAGTCGTTTTCTCGACTCGACCCCACACTTTATTGCTTAGCGGGGTCAAATTTTTCTATATTTATCGAACGACATGTAAAATCAGTGGAGAAAGTTCCACGAATTAGAAGAGTGAGCCATTCATTTACATCTCGGGTGGTATATAATATATCAGATAAATCCTTTTTCAGTTGACCGAAAAAAATGACTCAACCCGAGAGTCAACGCACAACTCTTCTCTAAGTGCGGCTTGCAATAAAAATTTTATTCTCCTAGGTGGATCCTGCCCAAATGGATCATCTTTCAAGGTATTCCAAGTGTTAATCTCTTGAGGATATACGAATTCAACATGAGAAGGTGACTCCTCAAGTGATTTTAATATATTAAACTCCTCATCCTCAATGATCCCTGATAATTTCATCAACTCGACCTCCTCATTATCACAATTATACCCGAGTGAATTATTATAAACTGAAAAGTTCTCGGGTGTATGAAAAACCGGTTCTACCACTTCGACCTCGGAATTAGAATCCTCATCATTATTCTTTCCATTCACTACATATTCATTTTGACTTATCCTATTTATATATTTCATAGAGGTTTCATATTCTTTTAATTCAAGAGGTTCCTGTGAATTTATTTTTACAATTTCAATTTGCACCTTGTCCTCCTGTTTAACTGTTTGTTCATTTGGAACCTGTAAAATAGGGTTAGGATAACAATATGAAGACTCAACCGATGAATGTCTTTCCGAAAGAATAGTAAACAAACGCTCCATTTCTCTTTCTAGATTTTGAATAGATGTTTGATTTTGTTGCCATTGTTGATTTAGTAATTCCCTAGTTTCGGTTTGACTTTCAATAAAACTCATCATAATATTTTGAAAATCATACGAGTAATTTTCTTCATTTTGAGTTTGTTGAAAATTTTGTGGTGTTTGGTTAGAAAATTGGTATTGTTGATAATTTTGTGGGAAATCGTAATAAGGTTGGTTTGGATAATAAAAATCTGGATACAAGTTATTCTCTTGATATTCATTCCATATATAGTTCATGGGTTCATAACTCTCCATTTGATCCATGGAAATATGATAATCACATTCCAAAGTCAAATGGTAACCTCCACAATTTTCACAAATATATGTAGTTTCAACCCTATTAAACATAGATGAATCACACCAATTATCATCAAAACTTGTTTGAGAGTATTGATTAATTTGTTGGGCATTAAAAAGATTTTCCATGGTCATATTCTCAAAATCATCCATATTACAGTATGACTGGAACCTAGTTGAAATTTAAAAAGAACAAAGAGAAAAATAAAACAGAACTTTCGTAGGAAAATAAATCCCGATGAAAGGATCAAATAACTAAAAGTAATTAAATTCCTGAATGAAGAATTTCTCCCCGGCAGAGGCGCCAAAAAGTTGATGTGTTGAAACTATACCTTTATTTATGAACGGATTTGAGTTATTTTGTTACACGAATTATTTTATTGTATATATGGTGTTTTAATGAATTCAGGTTGATTTCACACATATATAGGCAACTAGTCCTATCCGCGTAGTTTAGTTTGTTGGTAAATCTGGTTCGTTCCACAGGAAGAATGGAGTTCAAGAGATTGAATTACCGATAGTTAATCTAGTAGAAAAGGGGTTTGTTTTGGATTTTAATTAACTAAAAGAATAATAATAATGGATTAAGAATTTAATATTATAACATAGAAATACAATTTAAATAAAATTAACTAAAATTACCAACTAATAAAAGTTACCGGATTTAAATTAATAAAAGGTGAATTAATGTAGTATTTACTATTATAAATATTATGACATGAAATAAATTAATATTAGTGTTAAAGTAATTAATTAAAAATTAATTTTAAATAAAAATCGGAACAGTACTGGTTTAAAGTGTAAGCGTTTCGCGTATGTATATACGCGTTCCGCGTATATCTGGAGATACGGGTTTCGTGTGGATTTATACACGATCCGCGTATGTTTTATACGATGTGACAAACCAGTACTGTTTAAACTGAAGGAGATTTGAGTTATAATTTTTATTTTTCTGTATAATAATACGTAAATAAATAACAATAATAATTATTTGCAATATATAAATGGGAGTGTTCACTTAAATATTTCACCTCTAGATCCATGGATTGTTTTAAAGTTAAGCTCTATTAAAAGGTTTTAGTATAAACTTAATATTTTTCTTTCGAATAAATAAAGGTTTAACTAGCTAAATTAAATCTCATTTTCATTTGACCTTATTTAGGTAGTTTACTATTTCTCAAGTATTTAAATTGAGATCCAATCTAGTTTTGACTTTCGCTAAAACCCAAATCATAACGGTTTCCCTTTTTACAATTTCACTTTTATATAACTAATGATATTACCCAAACCACCGAACTTTATTTCTAAATTAGTGTTAATAACCTATTCATAAGTTCGTCTAAATCACTTTTAATGTTGAAGCTTAATTTACATAAATAAAAATAACTTTCGTTATTTGAATCTAATAAATTAAGTGACAAGGGTTAAATATCTAGGTACATAATTATGGTTCTTTTAATTAGGCTCAATGTTAAAAATACTTAAGTTACATTTTAATTTTTACAAATGATAACAATCCATTTCACTAGGGGGCTCTACATCTAAGCGAACACTATGGGAATTTACTAACTAATCATGATAATGGTACGGGAGTAAAAATAATAATACATAAACATAAACATAATAATAAGTAACAATAACAATAATAAAAATGAAAGTAACAAACTTACAAAAGGTCTTCAATTTAATGATTATAAATGGTAAGAAATGGAAATGGCAGCACCCGTGCACACGAACAATAATACCCGTACAATATTGAAACTTACCTATTACATTTGAAATTAAAATTGGTACAGAATGAAAGTTGAAATAATTGGTACGGAGTATTTTTGAAATGGAATTTGGACAGTGTTGAGACTATATTTTTGTTGTGTTCTAGCTTTCTAACTTGCTACTGCCTACAATCTTAAACTAAAACTAACTACTACTCTCCTTTTGTTTGCCTTCTGCCTCTCTATTAAATAGAATAGGTAGTAGGTAGTTTCAAGTTATTTTCCATATTAAATTAAAGTAGTATGGAATGTGACTGTAAAGTGATGAAAGTTGATGAAGAATTATAATAGAATTAAAAGCAACCGTCCCATGTGAGTTTGGAATCTAGATCTGGTCGAAAAACTATGCATTTCGCGTAGATAGGTACGCATTTTGCGTAAGGTGTCTTCATGAAAGTTGTATATTTTTGAGTTACGGACGTCTGGACACCTGATTCGCCTTTTTTCGAGTCCGTATGATTTAGTTATGATTTTTTTCGTGCAGGCGCGCAGATTTCGTGATTTCGATCATTTTAACTTGTAGTCTTGAGGCTCGATGTTGTACTCTTTTGTTGCTCATTAGAAATCTTCATTTTATCTTCATTTTGATCTTTATATCATTGAAAATCCATAATAACATTTCATTCGACGCTTTGAACATTTTAACCAATTACAAACCGAAAACTACTCGAATACACATAAAATCATAACATTTGGGACTGATATTGCGACTAAGAATATGCATATATTAAGCAATATCAATATATATAAGTAATATTATTATTATAAAGGGGGGTTTTTACCGTTTAATGACCGGTTTTTCGATTTTAAAACTTTATTCGCAGTTAAAACCGAATATAAAATATATAAATATAACTTAATTTAAAACGTAAAATAAATAACGATAATGAAATTGCGATAAATAAAATTGCGATAATTAAAAAGTACGATAATTAAAATTAACAATTAAATACAATGACAATAAATAAAAATGTGATAATTAGAAGTACAATTAAATATGAAAATAAAGGAATTATGCTTATTTAAACTTCCGTAATCATGATGTTTGACGTGTTGATTTTAGTTTTATGCCCATGGGTTAATTGTCCTTTGTCCTAGATTATTTAATATGTCCGTCTGGTTTTTGTCCATAACAGTCCACCAGTCATAAATATAAAGTGCGAGTGTCCTCGTCAAATTATCCTTATATTCGAAGTCAAATATTCCAACTAATTAGGGACTTAAACTGTAACAAGGTCTTAATACTTTGTTAACAATTACGCCAAGTGTCCTTGTACATAATTTCACCCCTGTTTTAATAATTCTATAGACTATTAATCCATTCCCGTGTCCGGTTAAATGAACGATTATTCGTACATATAAATACCCCGCCCATCGTGTCCGATTGAGTGTATATGGTTATTTATG
The DNA here is from genome assembly GCF_046630445.1 of Rutidosis leptorrhynchoides. NCBI lineage: Eukaryota > Viridiplantae > Streptophyta > Magnoliopsida > Asterales > Asteraceae > Rutidosis > Rutidosis leptorrhynchoides. The sequence goes on from NC_092339.1 coordinate 158,566,490, forward strand.
GGTATGTCCAATTGTAAATCTTTATATTAAAATTAACAAACTATCATTTAGTTAAACAAATATAAAGCCCATTAATAGCCCATAATCTAATTTCCACAAGTGTCGTTCTTTTGTCCAAACCCCAATTATGGTACAAAGCCCAATTACCCAATTTTAATATTTTTAGTCAAACATCACGATTACTTCGGCATTAAATAAGCATAATATTAACTTAGCTACGAGACACTAATGAAAATAACATAAACATAACTTATAGTGGGTGTTATTAGCGTAGTGGTACACGGACAGAGTTTCGACTTACAAAACCTTAAAACATTCGACTAATCGATCCTTATTATTATCACTAACTTAAAATTAAAATTACAAATTGAGATTACGATTTGCAGTGATACTTGATACATAAAAATGGGGAAAGAAAAATATATATAAATATAAAAGGTCTCTCAAAACCGTCGAATTGCATGGGCTTTTATAGAATTCTATGCTCCGCGAGTGCTGTTGATTTTACTCTTTAGAGCTCCGCGAGTGCGGAGCCCATAATTTCAGCTCACCAAACCAGGATCCTAAGCTGCCGACGGTTTTTATTATAAATATAATATAAATATATAATTTATATAATTAATTATATATTATATTATATTTATATACATAATTAATTTATAATTTCCGATCCGTTGCGTCGTACGTTGAAAGCTGGTTCATGTCTCGGTTCCGGATTTTCGAACGTCCGTTCGTATAATTTAATATCTTGTACTTTGCGTTTTGCGGCTTGTACTCTTGTCATTTATAAGCGTTCCTCATTAATAATTTGAACCTCTTTGCTTGTACTTTGTTCTTTTTAGCTTTTTTTTTTCGTTTGCGTCTTCAATTTGTTGAATCTGTTTTTTGTCTTCACCTTTTATTATTTAAACGAATATCACTTGTAAATAGAACAGTTGCAACTAAAAGCTTGTCTTTCTTGAGGGATAATGCTATGAAATATATGTTCGTTTTTAGCATTATCAACACTCCAATGATCAGCTCTTAGCAGCCCATGTGAGTCACCTAACACATGTGGGAACCATCATTTGGCAACTAGCATGAAATATCTCAAAAAATTACAAAAATATTAGTAATCATTCATGACTTATTTACATGAAAACAAAATTACATATCCTTTATATCTAATCCATATACCAACGACCAAAAACACCTACAAACACTTTCATTCTTCAATTTTCTTTATCTAATTGATCTCTCTCAAGTTCCATCTTCAAGTTCTAAGTGTTCTTCATAAATTCCATAAGTATAGTTTCATAAAAATCAAGAATACTTCCAAATTTGCAAGTTTACTTCCAAGCTTTCTAATCCATTCCAAGTAATCATCTAAGATTAAGGAACCTTTGTTATTTATAGTAGGTTATCTTTCTAATTCAAGGTAATATTCATATTCAAACTTTGATTCAATTTCTACAACTATAACAATCTTATTTCGAGTGAAAATCTTACTTGAACTGTTTTCGTGTCATGATTCTGCTTCAAGAACTTTCAAGCCATCCAAGGATCCTTTGAAGCTAGATCCATTTTTCTCATTTCTAGTAGTTTTATCCATTAAACTTGAGGTAGTAATGATGTTCATAACATCATTCGATTCATACATATAAAGCTATCTTATTCGAAGGTTTAAACTTGTAATCACTAGAACATAGTTTAGTTAATTCTAAACTTGTTCGCAAACAAAAGTTAATCCTTCTAACTTGACTTTTAAAATCAACTAAACACATGTTCTATATCTATATGATATGCTAACTTAATGATTTAAAACCTGAAAACACGATGAACACCATAAAATCGGATATACGCCGTCGTAGTGAAATCGGGGGCTGTTTTTGTTTGGATAATTAAAAACTATGATAAACTTTGATTTAAAAGTTGTTTTTCTGGGAAAATGATTTTTCATATGGACATGAAACTATATCCAAAAATCTTGGTTAAACTCAAAGTGAAAGTATGTTTTTCAAAATGGTCATCAAGATGTCGTTCTTTCAACGGAAATGACTACCTCTTTAGTAATTGACATGTAACTTAAATTTCTGACTATAAACCTATACTTTTTCTGTTTGGATTCTTAAATTAGAGTTCAATATGAAACCATAGAAATTTTATTCACTCAAAACGGATTTAAAATGAAGAAGTTATGGGTAAAACAAAATTGGATATTTTTGATCTTTTTAGCTACGGGAAATGTTTAACAAATCTATACAAATCATATTCTAGCTAACTTATATTGTATTATACATGTATTCTAATATATTATGTAATCTTGGGATACCATAGACACGTATGCAAATATTTTGACATATCATATCGACCCATGTATATATATTATTTGGAACAACCATAGACACTCTATATGAGTAATGTTGGAGTTAGCTATACAGGGTTGAGGTTGATTCCAAAAATATATATACTTTGAGTTGTGATCTAGCCTGAGACGTGTATACACTGGGTTGTGGATTGATTCAAGATAATATATATCGATTTATTTCTGTACATCTAACTGTGGACAACTAGTTGTAGGTTACTAACGAGGACAGCTGACTTAATACACTCAAATCTTTAAAACATAATAAAAATGGTTGTAATTATATTTTGATGATACTTTGATATATATGTACATATTTGTATAGGTTCGTGAATCGATCGGTGGCCATGTCTTATTTCCGAGGAAGGAAATATCTGTGAAAGTGAGTTATAGTCCCACTTTTAATATCTAATATTTTTGGGATGAGAATAAATGCAGGTTTTATAAATGATTTACAAAATAGACACAAGTACGTGAAACTACATTCTATGGTTAAATTATCGAAATCGAATATTCTCCTTTTTATTAAGTCTGGTAATCTAAGAATTAGGGAACAGACACCCTAATTGATGTGAATCTTAAAGATAGATCTATTGGGCCTAACAAACCCCATCCAAAGTACTGGATGCTTTAGTACTTCGTAATTTATATCATATCCGAAGGGTGTCCCGGAATGATGGGGATATTCTTATATATGCATTTTGTTAATGTCGGTTACCAGGTGTTCACCATATGAATGATTTTTATCTCTATGTATGGGATGTGTATTGAAATATGAAATCTTGTGGTCTATTGTTACGATTTGATATATATAGGTTAAACCTATAACTCACCAATATTTTTGTTGACGTTTAAAGCATGTTTATTCTCAGGTGAATACTAAGAGCTTCCGCTATTGCATACTAAAATAAGGACAAGATTTGGAGTCCATGTTTGTATGATATTGTGTAAAAACTGCATTCAAGAAACATATGTCGATGTAATATATTTCTATTGTAAACCATTATGTAATGGTCGTGTGTAAACAGTATATTTTAGATTATCATTATTTAATAATCTACGTAATGTTTTTAAAACCTTTATTGATAAAATAAAGGTTATGGTTGTTTTAAAAATGAATGCAGTCTTTGAAAAACGTCTCATATAGAGGTCAAAACCTCGCAACGAAATCAATTAATATGGAACGTTTATAATCAATATGAACGGGACATTTTAGTTGGTATCCGAGCGTTGGTCTTAGAGAACCAGAAAAATTTGCATTAGTGTATCTTATCGAGTTTGTTAGGATGCATTAGTGAGTCTGGACTTCGACCGTGATTTCTTTAAAAATGATTGCTTAACATTTTTGTTGGAAACTATATATTATTAACTTGTAAATATTATGTGATATATTAATCTCTTAACATGTTTGATATTGTGTGATAGATGTCTACCTCTAGCACGAATCCCATTGACTCACCTAATAATAACGAAGAGTCGAATATATATTGGCAAGATTCACAAGTTCCCGAAGAACCGGAAGAAGAGGAAACCAAACCGGAAGAAGAGGAACCGGAAGAAGAAGAGGTTCCGGAGGGGGGAATAGTAGGAACCACAGAAAACCGGTCAAATAAAAGAAAATCCTCAACCAATGGACCAAAGTTAATAATGGTCAATGGTGTTTCCGCTAAGGAAGCAAAATATTGGGAAAATTACCAATTTTCCGATGAATCAGATCCTGATGAGGATTTCGATGATGTTATAGAAATTACCCCGACCCAATTTAAAGAGGCAAAAGAAAATAATAAGGGAAAAGGCATCAAAATAGAGAAATCTGATTCCGACCCCGATGCACTTTATATGTACCGTCAACACCCGTATTTTCAATATCGTGACAATAACCCGGGAACCACTAAACCACCAGGTTTTTCTAAACCAATGTGGAAAACGACAACTCGTATTAGAGGAACATCATATATCCCTAGAAGATTAGGAAAAAGAACCAAGTCCGAAGAAGAAGAAACCAGTGATTCAGATTAGAGGGGTGTGAGCATGTTGTGTAATAAATGTATTGTAGTGTGCTTGTACTTTTATTTTCTATGTAAAAATTGCTTGTATTGTTTGTTATTACGAATCTAATACTTGTCTATTTTACAGTATAAAAACAAAATGGACGTTAAGGGTAGACAACCGAATATTTTAGAAGACCTACCAGAGGATATGATTGAGGAAATCTTGTCTAAAGTCGGTCAGAATTCATCAGCACATTTAGTTATGGCGAAATTAACTTGTCAAACATTTGAAAGACTTTCCAGAAATGCCTTAGTTTATAAAAGGCTTTCCTTTGATAGGTGGGGTATATCACATTGGGGAGACTTTAAGTTACGCCGTGTTTTCTTTAAAACGTTAAATACGGGGAACCCAAATGCAATTTTACGCTACGGGTTAAGAACCTATTTTGACTCAACATATCTCAATATAGGATTTCGTGAATTAGAAAGAGCTTCTAACATGCAACATAAAGAAGCATGTTATGCTTATGGGTTAGTGATGTTCGCTTCTTACCAAAGTGAGAAAAAGAACATCGGATTGCAGCTTTTAAATAAAACTTTCCCACAAGTGACGGATTCAGTAGTTGGGGTGAGAAACAAGGTTTTAAGATTATTACGGGGCTGTTGGACATTACGAAACCCTCGTCCTTTTGACGACATTACAACATGCTGCCTAGCTAATGGTCATAACGGTTATTTTCCACAAGACCAAGGATGGGAAGTCGTCTTAGTAAAACCAGAATGCATGACTTGTTTCTGGACTTATGAATTACGTATCTTTATTTCCTTTGCTGAACAACTTGCGTATTAACTAGATTTATCTTCAAAACTGTCTTGTATCATAGTGTACTATATTTCATGTTATATGTAATATAGCGAAGTTGTAAGTTTGAAGAATATTTGTATGTGATATATTATTATAATCAGTTTTTCATATGGAATTGTAGTAGTTGAATTGTATATTAGCTACTAAGTATGAACTTAACGGGTAGGTAGTACCCGAATTTAAACTTATAAAACGCTAATATAAAGAAAAAGCTTTTATAAATGAGTTCATATTATGCTACGAGATACTATTGACTACTCTTAATATTCTGTATGATTAAATTGTTTCATTTGACTATTTTGAAGGAAATGGCACCGACTACTCGATACACCTTGAATATGAGCGAAGAGGAATTTCGTGCCTTTCTTACTTCAAACATAGCCGCAGTACAGGCCGTGCTACATACCAACAATAACTCTGAATCAAGCAATACAGCTAACGGCGCAAGAAATCGTGTAGGATGCTCCTACAAGGAATTCAATGCCTGCAAACCTTCAGAATTTGATGGGACCGAAGGACTAATCGGATTGAAACGATGGACCGAGAAAGTTGAATCGGTGTTTGCCATAAGTAAGTGTGCTGAAGGAGACAAAGTGAAGTACGCTACGCATACCTTCATAGGTATTACGTTAACATGGTGGAATACCTATCTAGAGCAAGTGGGATAAGATGCTGCTTACGCGCTACCGTGGTCAGCATTCAAGCACTTGATGAACGAGAAGTACCGTCCCAGAACCGAGGTCAATAAGCTCAAGTCAGAACTTAGAGGGTTACGAACACAGGGATTTGATATTACTTCGTACGAAAGACAATTCACAGAATTGTGCCTATTGTGTCCGAGAGCATTCGAAGATGAGGAAGAGAAGATCGACGCGTTTGTGAAAGGGTTACCGGAGAGAATCCAAGAAGATATAAGTTCACACGAGCCTGCCTCCATACAAAAGGCATGTAGAATGGCTCACAAACTAGTGAACCAGATTGAAGGAAGAATTAAAGGACAGGTGGCCGAAGAGGCCAACGGGAAGCTAGTCAAAAGAAAGTGGGAGGAAAACGGTGATAAGAGTCACAAAAACAACAACAACTATCCCAACAATCGCAACATCAATCGCAACTACAACAAACGGCAAAACAACAACAACAACTACAACAATCATCCCAACAACAATAACAACCGCAACAACAACAACAATCATAAGCAGCTATGCCAAATGTGTGAAAAGTATCACTCGGGGTTCTGCACCAAATTTTGCAATAAGTGTAAAAGAAATGGTCATAGCGCGGCGAAGTGTGAGGTCTACGGACCAGGGGTTAACAGAACGAAAGGAACAAATGGTGTCGGAATGAGTAATGGCGGAGCAAGTAGTGTCGGAGCAAGTTATGCCAATGTAGTTTGTTATAAATGTGGAAAATCGGGCCACATTATTAGAAATTGCCCGAACCAGGAGAACACGAATGGACAAGGCCACGGAAGAGTTTTCAATATTAATACGGCAGAGGCACAGGAAGACCTGGAGCTTGTTACGTGTAAGTTTCTTATTGACAATAAATCTGCTTACGTTTTATTTGATTCGGGTGCGGATAGAAGCTATATGAGTAGAGATTTTTGTGCTAAATTAAGTTGTCCATTGACACCGTTGGATAGTAAATTTTTACTCGAATTAGCAAACGGTAAATTAATTTCAACAGATTATATATGCCGGAATCGAGAAATTAAATTGGGTAGCGAAATATTTAAGATTGATTTGATACCAGTAGAGTTAGGGAGTTTTGATGTAATAGTTGGCATGGACTTGCTGAAGGAGATGAAAGCAGAGATCGTATGTTACAAAAATGCAATTCGCATTGTACGAGAAGAAGGAGAACCCTTAATGGTGTACGGAGAAAAGGGCAACACGAAGCTACATCTTATTAGTAATTTGAAGGCACAAAAACTAATAAGAAAAGGTTGCTATGCTGTTCTAGCACACGTCGAGAAAGTACAAACTGAAGAAAAGAGCATCAATGATGTTCCCGTCGCAAAAGAATTTCCCGATGTATTTTCGAAAGAATTACCGGGACTACCTCCACATCGATCTATTGAATTTCAAATAGATCTTGCACCAGGAGCTGCACCAATAGCTCGTGCTCCTTACAGACTCGCACCCAGATAAAAGAACTGCAAAGCCAACTGCAAGAACTATTAGAACGTGGTTTCATTCGACCAAGCACATCACCATGGGGAGCTCCTGTTTTGTTTGTCAAGAAGAAGGATGGTACATTTAGGTTGTGTATTGACTACAGAGAGTTGAATAAACTTACCATCAAAAACCGTTATCCACTGCCGAGAATTGATGACTTATTTGATCAACTACAAGGCTCATCGGTTTATTCGAAAATCAATTTACGTTCTGGATATCATCAAATGCGAGTAAAGGAGGGTGATATTCCAAAAACTGCTTTTAGGAAGCGTTATGGTCATTACGAGTTTATGGTTATGCCGTTTGGATTGACTAACGCACCAGCTGTGTTCATGAACCTTATGAACCGAGTGTGTGGGCCATATCTTGACAAGTTTTTCATTGTTTTCATCGATGACATACTTATTTACTCAAAGAATGATCAAGAGCACGAAGAACATTTGAGAAAAGTGCTAGAAGTATTGAGGAAAGAAAAACTGTACGCTAAGTTTTCAAAGTGTGCATTTTGGTTGGAAGAAGTTCAATTCCTCGGTCACATAGTGAACAAAGAAGGTATCCAGGTGGACCCGGCAAAGATCAAAACCGTTAAAAAGTGGAAAACCCCAAAAACTCCGAAGCATATACGTCAATTTTTAGGATTGGCTGGTTACTACAGAAGATTCATCCAAGATTTCTCCAAAATAGCAAAACCCTTGACTGCATTAACGCATAAAGGGAAGAAATTTGAATGGAAGGATGAACAAGAGAAGGCGTTTCAGTTATTGAAGAAAAAGCTAACTACGGTACCTATATTGTCATTGCCTGAAGGGAATGATGATTTTGTGATTTATTGTGACGCATCAAAGCAAGGTCTCGGTTGTGTATTAATGCAACGAACGAAGGTGATTGCTTATGCGTCTAGACAATTGAAGATTCACGAGCAAAATTATACAACTCACAATTTGGAATTGGGTGCTGTTGTTTTTGCATTAAAGACTTGGAGGCATCATTTATATGGGGTCAAAAGTATTATATATACCGACCACAAAAGTCTCCAACATATATTTAATCAGAAGCAACTGAATATGAGACAACGCAGGTGGATTAAACTGTTGAATGATTATGATTTTGAGATTCGATACCACCCGGGGAAGGAAATGTGGTAGCAGACGCTTTGAGTAGAAAGGATAGAGAACCTATACGGGTAAAAGCTATGAATATAATTATTCGTACTAACCTTACTACTCAAATAAACGAGGCGCAACAGGGGGTTGTAAAAGAAAGAAAGTTGAAGAATGAGATACCCAAAGGATCAGAGAAACATCTTAATATTTAGGAAGACGGAACCCGATATAGGGCTGATAGAATTTGGGTACCAAGGTTTGGAGATGTGAGAGAAATGGTACTTAAAGAAGTACATAAAACCAGATATTCAATACATCCCGGAGCGGGGAAGATGTATAAAGATCTCAAGAAACACTTTTGGTGGCCGGGTATGAAAGCCGATATTGCTAAATATGTAGGAGAATGTTTGACATGTTCTAAGGTCAAAGCTGAACATCAGAAACCATCAGGTCTACTACAACAACCTGAAATCCCAAGGACTGCAAGTGGTTATGATACTATTTGGGTAATAGTTGATCGTCTCACCAAGTCAGCACACTTCCTGCCAATGAGAGAAGATGAAAAAATGGAGAAGTTGCGCGATTGTATTTGAAGGAGGTTGTCTCCAGACATGGAATACCCGTCTCTATTATCTCTGATAGGGATGGTAGATTTGTTTCATGGTTCTGGCAGACGTTGCAACAAGCATTGGGGACTCGTCTAGACATGAGTACTGCCTATCATCCACAAACTGATGGGCGGAGTGAAAGGACGATACAAACGCTTGAAGACATGCTACGAGCATGTGTTATTGATTTCGAAAATAGTTGGGATCGACACCTACCGTTAGCAGAATTTTCCTACAACAACAGTTATCATTCTAGTATTGAGATGGAGCCGTTTGAGGCACTTTATGGTAGAAAGTGCAGGTCTCCGATTTGTTGGAATGAAGTGGGGGATAGACAGATTACGGGTCCGGAGATAATACAAGAAACTACCGAGAAAATCATCCAAATTCAACAACGATTGAAAACCGCCCAGAGTCTACAAAAGAGCTACGCAGACAGTAAAAGAAAAGATATTGAGTTTGAAATTGGAGAAATGGTCATGCTTAAGGTTTCACCTTGGAAAGGCGTTGTTCGATTTGGTAAATGGGGGAAACTAAATCCAAGGTACATTGGACCATTCAAGATTATAGATCGTGTCAGACCAGTAGCTTACCAACTGGAGCTACCTCAACAACTCGCTGCTGTACATAACACTTTCCACGTCTCGAATTTGAAGAAATGTTTTGCTAAAGAAGATCTCACTATTCCATTGGACGAAATCCAAATCAATGAAAAACTTTAGTTCATTGAAGAACCCGTCGAAATAATGGATCGTGAGGTTAAGAGACTTAAGCAAAACAAGATACCGATTGTTAAGGTTCGATGGAATGCTCGTAGAGGACCCGAGTTCACCTGGGAGTGTGAAGATCAGATGAAGAAGAAATACCCGCATCTATTTCCAGAAGATTCGTCAACACCTTCAACAGCTTAAAATTTCGGGACGAAATTTATTTAACGGGTAGGTACTGTAGTGACCCGAACTTTTCCATGTTTATATATATTAATTGAGATTGATATTTACATGACTAAATGTTTCCAACGTGTTAAGCAATCAAACTTGTTAAGACTTGATTAAATGAAATAAGTTTCATATAGACAATTGATCACCCAAGTTGACCGGCGATTCACGAACGTTACAAAATTGTAAAACCTACATGTTGTGGTATTTATAGACATATATATATGGCTGACATAAGATTATGATGAGTAAATATCTCACTAAATATTTTAACAATGTGTGATATACATAAGAAATGAGATTACTAAGTTAAGAAACTCGAAATGATATATATAACTATTATCGTTATGATAACTTCTACTAAATACATATGTATCATATTAAGATATTGATACACTATATTTAACATGATAAAATTATATTTAAATATATCATTAAGTGTGTTAACAATGAACTACATATGTAAAAACAAGACTACTAACTCAAGAATTACGAAACGAGACTTATATGTAACGATTATCGTTGTAACGATATTTTAATGTATATATCATATTAAAAGATATTCATACATCATAATATCATGATAATATAATAATTTAACATCTCATTTGATATAATAAACATTGGTTTAACAATATTAATTGAGATCGTTAACTTAAAGGTTTCAAAACAACACTTACATGTAACGACTAACGAAGACTTAACGACTCCATTAAAATGTATATACAAGTTGTGTTTTGATATGTATTCTTACACTTTTGAAAGACTTTAAGACACATATCAAAGTACTTCTACTTAACAAAAATGCTTACAATTACATCCTCGTTCAGTTTCATCAACAATTCTACTCGTATGCACCCGTATTCGTACTCGTACAATACACAGCTTTTAGATGTATGTACTATTGGTATATACACTCCAATGATCAGTTCTTAGTAGCCCATGTGAGTCACCTAACACATGTGGAAACCATCATTTGGCAACTAGCATGAAATATCTCATAAAATTACAAAAATATTAGTAATCATTCATGACTTATTTACATGAAAACAAAATTACATATCCTTTATATCTAATCCATATACCAACGACCAAAAACACCTACAAACACTTTCATTCTTCAATTTTCTTCATCTAATTGATCTCTCTCAAGTTCCATCTTCAAGTTCTAAATGTTCTTCATAAATTCCATAAGTATAGTTTCATAAAAATCAAGAATACTTCCAAGTTTGCAAGTTTACTTCCAAGCTTTCTAATCCATTCCAAGTAATCATCTAAGATCAAGGAACCTTTGTTATTTACAGTAGGTTATATTTCTAATTCAAGGTAATATTCATATTCAAACTTTAATTCAATTTCTACAACTATAACAATCTTATTAAAATCTTACTTGAACTGTTTTCGTGTCATGATTCTGCTTCAAGAACTTTCAAGCCATCCAAGGATCCTTTGAAGCTAGATCCATTTTTCTTATTTCTAGTAGTTTTATCCAGAAAACTTGAGGTAGTAATGATGTTCATAACATCATTCGATTCATACATATAAAGCTATCTTATTCGAAGGTTTAAACTTGTAATCACTAGAACATAGTTTAGTTAATTCTAAACTTGTTCGCAAACAAAAGTTAATCCTTCTAACTTGAATTTTAAAATCAACTAGACATATGTTCTATATCTATATGATATACTAACTTAATGATTTAAAACCTCGAAACACGATGAACACCATAAAATCGGATATACGCCGTCATAGTGAAACCGGGGGCTGTTTTGGTTTGGATAATTAAAAACTATGATAAACTTTGATTTAAAAGTTGTTCTTCTGGGAAAATGATTTTTCATATGAACATGAAACTATATCCAAAAATCTTGGTTAAACTCAAAGTGAAAGTATGTTTTTCAAAATGGTCATCAAGATGTCGTTCTTTCGACGGAAATGACTACCTCTTTAGTAATTGACATGTAACTTAAATTTCTGACTATAAACCTATACTTTTTTTGTTTGGATTCTTAAATTAGAGTTCAATATGAAACCATAGAAATTTGATTCACTCAAAACGGATTTAAAATGAAGAAGTTATGGGTAAAACAAGATTGGATATTTTTGATCTTTTTAGCTACGGGAAATGTTTAACAAATCTATACAAATCATATCCTAGCTAACTTATATTGTATTATACATGTATTCTAATATATTATGTAATCTTGGGATACCATAGACACGTATGCAAATGTTTTGACATATCATATCGACCCATGTATATATATTATTTGGAACAACCATAGACACTCTATATGCAGTAATGTTGGAGTTAGCTATACAGGGTTGAGGTTGATTCCAAAAATATATATACTTTGAGTTGTGATCTAGCCCAAGACGTGTATACACTGGGTCGTGGATTGATTCAAGATAATATATATCGATTTATTTCTGTACATCTAACTGTGAACAACTAGTTGTAGGTTACTAATGAGGGCAGCTGACTTAATACACTCAAATTTTTAAAACATAATAAAAATGGTTGTAATTATATTTTAATCATACTTTGATATATATGTACATATTTGCATAGGTTCGTGAATCGATCCGTGGCCAAGTCTTATTTCCGAGGAAGGAAATATCTGTGAAAGTGAGTTATAGTCCCACTTTTAATATCTAATATTTTTGGGATGAGAATACATGCAGGTTTTATAAATAATTTACAAAATAGACACAAGTAAGTGAAATTACATTCTATGGTTGAATTATCGAAATGGAATATGCCTCTTTTTATTAAGTCTGGTAATCTAAGAATTAGGGAACAGACACCCTAATTGACGCGAATCCTAAAGATAGATCTATTGGGCCTAACAAACCCCATCCAAAGTACCAGATTCTTTGGTACTTCGAAATTTATATCATATCCGAAGGGTGTCCCGAAATGATGAGGATATTCTTATATATGCATCTTGTTAATGTCGGTTAACAGGTGTTCACCATATGAATGATTTTTATCTCTATGTATGGGATGTGTATTGAAATATGAAATCTTATGGTCTATTGTTACGATTTGATATATATAGGTTAAACCTATAACTCACCAACATTTTTGTTGACGTTTAAAGCATGTTTATTCTCAGGTGAATACTAAGAGCTTCCGCTGCTGCATACTAAAATAAGGACAAGATTTGGAGTCCATGTTTGTATGATATTGTGTAAAAACTGCATTCAAGAAACATATGTCGATGTAATATATTTCTATTGTAAACCATTATGTAATGGTCGTGTGTAAACAGAATATTTTAGATTATCATTATTTGATAATCTACGTAATGTTTTTAAAACCTTTATTGATAAAATAAAGGTTATGGTTGTTTTAAAAATGAATGCAGTCTTTGAAAAACGTCTCATATAGAGGTCAAAACCTCGCAACGAAATCAATTAATATGGAACGTTTATAATCAATATGAACGGAACATTTCATCAAAAAGCACAATTTTTTGTAAACCTAGTGGGTGAATCTGACTAAGGCCCATCCCATAGTGAGATAACAGTGTCTACAGGAAAATTGTGGGGGAAATACGAAGATTTCCAATTGTAAGCTGAAGCTTATACAGTGATAAAAATACAAATTTTATAAAAAATATTATTTTTATATTATTATTATATAAAAATATTAATCTATAAATTTAATAATAATATTAAAACTTAATATTACAAATTATATATTAAAACTAGAAAATTAAATAAACAAACTCTAATTAATAACAATAATTTAATTAAACCCTAAAAATTAAATAATAAATAAAAATTTAACCTAAATTTGTAATTAATGCAGCTAGGGTTGACCTATCAGACGACTCCGCGAGTGCGGTCTGCTGGTGCCAGAAAAGCTCCGCGAGTGCGGAGTTAACTGTGCAGGCTCAAACTGGTTCGGCAGGTTCAGTTTTTTTTTTAACTTTTATATTATTTTTCTAAAAATTATATATAAATATATTTATAAAAATATAAATTAAAAATATAGCGTTTCGCCGAGTCCCCGGCAGCGGTGTCAAAAACTTGATGTGTGCGAGGTGTAGTACGAAATAGTATTATTTTTAATATGAAATACGGCGTAATATTATACAAGTTTTATTAATTTACGGATGTGATATACCAAAACTTTGCTACAACACTATAGGTGGTGTACCTAATCGTAGAATAGTGTAGTTTTTAGTAAGTCCGGTTCGTTCCACAGGGAGCTAGTGATTACGTACTATATTTTTAAAAACTATATATATATATATATATATATATATATATATATATATATATATATATATATATATATATATATATATATATATATATATATATATATATATTAGTAATATAATAGTATTATTATTATTATAAAATGGGGGTTTTACCGTTTAATGACTGGTTTATCGATTTTATATTTTAAGCGTAAAGATAAATGACAATAATTAAAATTCGTAAAATAAATAACAATAATTAAATGATGAAATATAAAATTGCGAATAATAAAATGACAGTAAATGAAAGTACGATGAGAAATACAATATAAGAATTATGCTTATTTAAACTTCCGTAACCATGATGTTTGACGTTTTGATTTTAATTTATTACTCTGGGTTAATTGTCCTTTTGTCCTGGATTATTTGAAACCTATCTGGTTTTTGTCCATAATAGTCCATCGGTCATAAATATAAAGTGCGAGTGTCCTCGTCAAATTACCCTTATACCCTAAGTCAAATATTCCAACTAATTAAAGATTTAAACTGTGACGCAGTTATCACTTCTGTCAACAATTACACCAGTTATCACTGTATGTAATCCACCCCTGTTTTGATTAGATATGAATATTAATTTACCCACTTGATCAGTTTGAATAATCAATTACCCAACTCGAATAATTAATTAAATGATTATAATAGATTCCGTATGAATGTCACTAAATAGGACAACCATAATCATTATTAATTATTAAGTTAATTAATTTGAAGATAGGTTCGACAGACTCCAATGAGTTGTCACTCAATTAGACAATACCTCCCATCTATTAATAGTCCATAGTCAAATGCCCACAAGTGTCGGTCTTTTGTTCAAACATTAATTATGGTACAAAATCCAATAACCCCGTCTTTAATATTTAGTCTAACATCACGATTACTTCGGCTCAAATAAGCATAATAATAACTTAGTTACGATACATTAATTTAAAAAGGAAGAACATAGCTTACAGTGATTATTTATCGCGTAGCGTTACACGGACAGAGTTTCGACTTTAAAACCCATAAAACATTTCTTACAATAACCCAACTAAACCATAATTTATTATTAATCTTAAATTAAAATTAAAATTATAATATAAATATATTACATATAGAGATTGAGAGATTGGAAAAAGGTGTAAATATTTCGTCGAATTGCATCGCCTTTTATAGTGGGATTTGGGTCCTGGTGTGCTCCGCGAGTGCGGAGGTTTTGTGCTTCACAGCTCCGCGAGTGCGGAGCTTCTGGTTCCAGCTCATTTACTTTCGGCCACTAGCTTTGTCGACATAATATATATATATATATATATATATATATATATATATATATATATATATATATATATATATATATATATATATATATATATATATATATATATATATGTATATATATATATATATATGTATGTATATATATATATATGTATATATATATATGTATATATATATATATATATATATATATATATATATATATATAATATATGTAATTATATATATATTATATTATATTCTTGTGCATATTTGACTTGTAATTTTAGCTCCGTTGACTCGCGCGTTGATGCTCGGTTCATGTCTCGGTTCCGGATTTTCGAACGCTTTTTCGTATGCTTAGATATCTTGTACTTTGCGTTTCGCAACTTGTACTTTTGTCATTTTTAGACATTATTCATCAATAAATTGAACCACTTGGATTGTATCTTGTACATTTGAGCTTTTTGGTCATTTGCGTCTTCAAATCGTCGTTTTCTTCTTTTGTCTTCGCACTTATTTATTTAAACGAATATTACATAAAAATAGAACAATAGTAACTAAAAGCTTTACATATTGGAAGGATATTGTGCCTAAATATATGTTCATTTGGAGCACTGTCAACCTACAAGGAGTGGGTTTCGGTTTTAAACCTCCACCACCACTTTCCGATTAAGGCCAAGTTTTTGGTTTTGAGAGAACCCAAATTTAACCCACCCGACCCATAAGGTAGAATTGTCTCTTCCCATTTAACCCAAGCTATTTTTGAATTATTACCCGACCCACCCCAAAAAAAGGAACGTCTTACACTCTCAAGTTTTTTAATCACACATGGCGGGGCACGAAAGAGCGAGAAGTAATACAACGGAAGGCTATTTAACACCGATTTCACAAGGGTCAAGCGTCCACCAAATGACATCGAGCGTGCTTTCCAATTCGAGAGACGTTTCTCAAACTTATTCACAACCGGTTTCCAACTTTCCATCTTATTCCCGCCGACCGGTAGACCAAGATACAGAGAGCATTTTAATTTTAATTACTATAGAATAGACTTTCATCTCAAAGGAATCTTAATTAGGAAAAACTATCAATGATCATAATCTTATACAGTTAATGCTTGGTCATAATTTCAAATTTTGGAAAAATCTTTGAGTTATTGATTTCCCATAAACAACAAATTCTGAATACTACGATTATATCAAATATATACCTTGTATTGTATATATAGCAATAGAAATGCACATATGCAAATAAACTCAAACATACACCTTCCATATTTCAATCAAAAATTTACTTCTTCGGCGTAATCGTAACGCCATGACTAGGAAGAAAGTGGAGATCAAGTTGATAGAAGACGAATCGAAAAGGAAAACCACCTTCAAGAAAAGGAAGAAAGGTTTGATGAAGAAGGTGAATGAGTTAAGCACCTTATGTGGTGTTGATGCATGTGCTCTAATCTACAGCCCATATGAACCACATCCCGACGTGTGGCCCGACAACGTTGGTGTCCAACGCGTTCTATCTCAGTTTAAGAGGCTGCCTGATATGGAAAAAAGCAAGAAAATGGTGAATCAAAATAGCTTCATCAGGCAAAGAATCAATAAGGCTAATGACCAGCTTAAGAAACAGATCAAGGAGAATCGCGATAAGGAGATGATTGAGGTCATGTACCAATGTTTAACCAGAAAAGGTTCAATTGCAAACTTGAACCCACCAGATTTGAATGAACTTGGTGGTTTAGTGGACCAGACCATGAAAGATATTGATAATAGGATTGAGTCCCTTAAGAAAGGGCCGGTCCCAACTGGTAACGCTGCGCCACCATCATTATGTGCTCGATCAAAACTGTCGGTTGGTGGTAGCAGTTCGAGTACTAGTTATGAAACGATGGTAAGAAGACTCGCTGTACCTGCACTACCACCATCCTTACCGCCTAGTTCGCGTACTATAAATACTATGCGTGCAATGGAGAAGTGGCCTATGTTTAATAATAATAATCTGAGTGTTATGGATGGGATGCAAAGGAGTACTCAGTGGTTTACTGATTTGATGAATAATAATCCATCTGAACAAAATCTTTGTCTTGGTCCACGTGGGTATGAGATGACGGCTTCGTTTGCTCAAAACCGCAATTTGGGTCTTGTTCCACCTGGGTATGAGATGACGACGCCGTTTATCGACAATCCCAATCCACTGTGGCCGAATCCGTATTTTTCGTGAAAACTAAGCATCCTCTATTGCATGAGTAATTTTTTCATTAAAAAAAGCTATATCATTCTCCATTTATTCCGTTCCATTACATTAATGCTGAATTTTCATTTGTAACAGCTTTATGTTAATCTCCTTATTTAAAGAACTATGAATTATTATTATTATTATTATTATTATTATTATTATTATTATTATTATTATTATTATTATTATTATTATTATTATTATTATTATTATTATTATTATTATTATTATTATTATTATTATTATTATTATTATAATAAACTTAAAAGTATTAAAACTTACAAAAAATTAGTGGGAAGCCTAGAGACAATCTGGGCCCCCACACCTCTAACAATAGCAAAACCTATCCTAATAAAAATATGAGCAGCAGCACCGGCACAAATATCTTGCGCCATCGAACTCTTCTGAACCCGCTTTAGCAAAGAAACAGCATCCTTTTCTAATTCCCCAAGGGAAGAAAATGAGAAAGGAATGAAACCATAACCAATCGCATGACAGCTAGATTCGCACTTGACCCGCTTCCGACGAGCCGCATCAACCACAGCACGTCCAGGGACAAAGTCATAAAGCCCAGACTGTGTCAAAGGAGAAGACCCTGTCAAGTCAACACAAACATCGCGACCACAATCCCAGGAATAAAGTAACACATCTGCAGGTCTGAGGGCCCTGTCGTTCCCTCCAGACAACCCAATGTCAACCTCCTTTCTCGCTGAAATCCCAGATCGATAACAAACATCAACAAGGGAATCCCGAAAAACATTATGTCGATGCTTAATACCCACCATACCAGCACAAGACACCGCGTGATCCCCGAAAATATCTCCAGTAAAAACCCTTGAACATGCAGAGCATACTGTCGAGATAGAGAACAATGGAACACCCAACCGGTAGCACAACACACATCGGTAAGTCTTTGCGTTCATCGTCTGACCCAACCCCAAAATAGGGACTGCCCTTAGCCAAGCAGAGGTGTGATCACCCTGCTGCGATTTCCATAAGACCGATTGTCTGGGAGATAATGAAAAAGTGGATTCTAAAGAAGCAGTAACCTTTGTGAAATAAACATCTGCCAATTTCTTCATGAGTATGGGGGCAGCGACCTCACTCTGATTACCTAAAATATCAAACCTAACCGTTTTATTAAACAGACCCAATGCATCTTCAAAAGCACGACCAAGACCAACAATACCCGCATGACGTAGGAGCTTGGTCTGCAACCCAGCAGACTGTAATCGAGAAGCCAGAAAAGCATAATGACGAACATCTCCCGCAGAATAAACACCAAGCCCTCCAAATGCAAATGGCAAGGTGGCAAGCCGCCACTGCCAATCACCAAACCCAGGCCCTGAAGCAGTAACAATACGCTCCAAGGAAGATCGAAGGGCTCCATCGAAAGCGCGTTGAGCCACCTCAAATATACTAGGAGGACAAGTACGCAAGGTAAAGTAGAGTTTAGAAACTCCCGTACATGCCTTAAGCAACAACAACTCACACTGAGGATCATCAAGCTTAGCAACCTTATCCATAAGCGCAATGGACTTGGTCACCCTTTGCATCACCAGTTCACTACTAAAACCAAGATCGGAACTTGCGGGGGCCCCAAGCAACTTAACACCATTTAAAGGTCGAGCAATATTAGGAGGAAAGACACCTACTTGCCTGCTGCGAGGGTCCTCCGTAGGCCAGAAAATTTCTGTTTTTTCAACGTTGAGATGAAGCCCAAAAAGAGGCCCATCCCCCATAATCAAATGCAAAACCTTCCCCATCACCAAAGTGTCCCCAATAATAGTGCCATCATCCAAATACCACGCCTGAAGACAAACCTAAAAATTATCTCTGATTTTAGAAACCAAGGGTTGTAAGACCAAAGCAAAAAGTAGCGGACCAAGGGGATCACCCTGTTGCACCCCCTGAGAAGACCATAAGGTGTGGTTCCCATAATACAATCTTGCTGGATTAGAGTAGCAAAATTCAACCCACTGAGAAATCCTCGGACAAAGGCGGCGAACTTCATGTAACATGAACGTACGATCAACAAGATTGAATGCATTTTGAAAATCAACTAATAACATAGAGAGGCCAACATCAGAGCCACGATCCTCAATCAACCGATTAACAGCATGAAGAATAGCCTCACCACCTGAAGAAACACCAACACCAAATTGAAGACCATCGAAGTAACTTCCCAAAGACTGGCCAACCATAGCAGCGCCAACCTTCGAAACAAGACGTCGCCAAACAGTACCCACAGCTATAGGATGAATAACACCGCCGGGCTTGACAAGCGGTGTGAGGGGAGCACTATCTATATACTCTCCTAATTCCATATGAAATGTCCCGTTCTTATTGATTAAAAACGTTCCATATTAATTGATTTTGTTGCGAGGTTTTGACCTCTATATAAGACGTTTTTCAAAGACTGCATTCATTTTTAAAACAAACCATAACCTTTATTTCATAAATAAAGGTTTAAAAAGCTTTACATAGATTATCAAATAATGATAATCTAAAATATCCTGTTTACACACGACCATTACATAATGGTTTACAATACAAATATGTTACATCGAAATCAGTTTCTTGAATGCAGTTTTTACACAATATCACACAAACATGGACTCTAAATCTTGTCCTTATTTTAGTATGCAACAGTGTAAGATCCTGTTTTCTTTTGGTTTGGACGCCGTCCAAAAATCTGGGACGCCGTCCCATTAGGAAGGCCTGGACGCCGTCCAAAAATCTGGGACGCCGTCCCATTGTGAAGGCCTGGACGCCGTCGAGAAATCTGGACGCCGTCCAGATTATCTGTCGAGCCAGATTTGGGTTTTTAAATATTTTAGATGGGTAAATTGGTAATTTCACTTGGTGGACGAATTAAAGGCCCTAGATCAGTTTGGTTGAGCCTCATTACTCCATTCCTAACCACCAAACTTCATCCACTTAAGTCCTAGTGAGAGAGTGTGATTCAAGTGTGAGAAAGCTCAAATCGAAGAAGAAGAAGCTTGTTTCGGGTTTTAGCTCGAGCATTAAAGTTGTTCATCTCCTCGTTAGCTTCGTTTTGATTGTTGTGGTAAGCCCTAAACTTGATTACCTAAGTTTAATGTGTTTAAGGGTTAGGGTTTGGGTTAGTATTGCACATAAAACCCATTTGTGAGTAATTTGGGGTTTTTGGGTAAGTTTGGGTCATGAAGACCCAAATGGTGGCTAACCTAGGGTTTTGAAAGGGTAAATGGGTCTTAAAGGCCTAGCAAATCACTAGTACACTAATAGTTAATGTTAGTGGGTGTCATTTGGGTTGTGGGTGACCCAAATGGGTGTGTTGACCTTGAAATGGGTCAAATGGGTCTTTGATGACCTAGGTTGTCTTGCATGTATGAAAACGAGTTAACTTTGTGGTTAAAAGTGTGTTAAGACCTTATTTGACTAAAGTTAGGGTTTTTGGTGAAGTTAACCCATTATTAGGGTTAAAGGTGCAAAAGGGGTCGGGATTGCACTTAGGGTCAAAAGACTCTAGATTGTTAAGTGAGTTGCTTGACCGACTTGAGTTGTGAATTGATTATGTGCTAAAATGTAATAGGTACGTTACATTGACATTGCAAGTTCGGTTATCTTTCACGAAGACTCTAAGGTGAGTGGAATAATTATACGTATGTGTATATGACGTATTTATTTGTGGGTGTTATGGTATGAACCATCGAGCCGGTAGTGCCATAACATGTGTGTGATCGAGTGTGAACCACGAGCCGATAGCACTATAAACTAAGATGTGAACCACGAGCCGGTAACATCGAGTGTGAACCACGAGCCGGTAGCACTATAAACTAAGATGTGAACCACGAGCCGGTAGCATCGAGTGTGAACCACGAGCCGGTAGCACTATAAAAGAGTATGACTCAATTGCGTATGGTGTGAACCACGAGCCGGTAGCACCATAGCGTTATGGTTAACCATATTGAGATTGTTGATTGTTTGGCATATTGTTTAAATATATAGTGTTGAGTATATGCTAATGCGGTTTTGTGATAATGTGCGACTTGTTAAGTATTTCGGGTATGATGTTATGCTAATTTGAGTTTCAAGTTCGTACAAGGTATTCGGTAATTGTGATTGCAAATAGATGGGTTATATATATGTATGTATAATTATTGCATTCACTAAGTTTTGCTTACCCTCTCGTTGTTTACTTTTTATAGGCTCGGGCGTTGACAAGGGTAAGAGCGTTCAATTGGATTAGAGATCTCCCGCTTGTTTGTTAGGGGATGCTTTTGGGTGTTAGCTTTTGGAGTTCGACCGAGATTGGGTAGTTTAACCCCAAACACCATGCTCTAGTGTCGTTTGGAACTTAAACTTATATTTGGTCGAAACTTTTATTTTTGAACGAAACTCGTAAAATGGACGATGTGGGCCCGTTGATGTAAAACTTGATTTGATGATGAAAATCTCTTAGTTTCACTTATACTGACTTGTGGTAAAAAAGGTTTTCGATTGAAAGTGTCGGGAAGCGGGTTTTCCGTTCGTGTGAGTTGGACCCGTGATCAGTAGCTGGAAGGCTATTGGGATGCCGTCCCAATTGCTTGGACGCCGTCCCAGTTGTTTGAGCTGGACGCCGTCCCAAAACCTTGGATGCCGTCCCACCCTTCTGAGCTGGACGCCGTCCAGGATTCTGGACGCCGTCCAGATGCACTGCCTTAAATTTTTTTTTTTTTGGTACGCGTTTTTGGGTTTATGAAGTCGGGTTGTTACAAGTGGTATCAGAGCATGGTCTAAGGGATTTAGGCGACTTGAGATAGGTGCCTAGACTTAGACTTTATTGTGTGAGCGCTTTATGCGGGACTTGTAGGACTTTGGGTCTAATCGGGAATTGTTAGTGCTTTGGTTTATGAGAATTAACCTTGTGCTAATTGTTTTGTGTTGTGTTTAGCAATCATCAAGCAAGACGGACGTTGTACTAGCAAGTGAATGCGACGTGCTCGCGTAACTACGAGTAGCTACCGTTGTTACGGGTGCAAATCGTGTTAAACAAGCAATGTACGACGATTGTTGAGCGAGATGGAGTAGTGTGGCATATATGTATATACATGTGCAATTTGTCCTTTCGTTTTTGTGGTTTAACCTATTTCGTTTTATAGAATGAAGATGAGAAACGGTCCCGATCATGATAACGGAAGTACAAGCGAGGACGCCGAGTTTTCAGCCAAGGTTGAGGCTGTGTTTAAAAAGTTAAAAGCGGATTTTCTTACGGACGTCCGAAAGGTCTTTCAAGATTCGGTCGACGGGCAGGTGACCGATTTGATAAATGAACGAATGAAGGCCACTATCGAAGAGGCCCTTGACGCTAGAAACATATATCCTCGTGGTGAAGGAGGTGAAGGAAGGCGAGACTTCCACTACAAGAATTTCAAGGATGCTCAACCCCCGATGTTTAATGGGGTGCGGGATCCTTTAAAAAGTACATGTTGGATCTCCGATATTGAGGGAGCTTTCTGTACCTCGGAATGTCCTCCCGAGAAGAAGGCGAGGTATGGCTCTAGCATGCTACGAGAAGAGGCTAAGTTATGGTGGGATGATAAAATCAACTTGTATGGTGAGGAACAATGTATGGGCTTGACGTGGGAAGAATTTAAGAAGGAGTTTTTCAAGGAATACCGAACTTCTTCCGATCTCGATAGAATCCGGGACGAGTTGCACCATTTGCAACAAGGTTCAATGGACTTAGTTACTCTTAAGTCTACCTTCTTGGCAAAGACTCGTTTTTGCCCGGAGTATGTTGGTGACGATCACAAGCTAATGAAGGATTTCTACCGCACTTTAAATGATGAGTACAAGGGTAAGATTAGTCGGGGTATGGCTAAGTCTTTTGACGAGTTATTTGAATTTGCTCGGGGTTTTGAGCCGGAGGTGCCAAGAAAGAGCGATTTTACTTTTTCAAAGAGGAAGTTTGAGGGTTCAAGTCATTCAAACTTTTCAAATAAGAAGTCCAAGAAAGGCTCCGAAAGCTTTAATAGTGTGAAGAAGGGTGCTTTCGGGGGTTTCGGGCCCACGTGTTATAATTGTAATCAAAGAGGACACATGGCCCGTGATTGCACCAAGGCGTCGACCAAAATCACTTGCTTTAATTGTGGTAAAGCGGGGCATAAGAAGCCGGAATGTCCCGATTTGAATAATGATAATGTTAAACGGTTAGAGAAAGCGGCGGGTACGGCTAGGGGTCGCAACTATTTGATGACCAATGATGAAGCCAAACAATCGCACGAAGTTGTCTCAGGTACTTACATGGTTAATTCTAATCCGGCAAGGATTCTTTTTGATAGCGGTGCAAATTTGTCGTTTGTGTCTCCTAAATTTGTGCCTAAACTTAATTGACCGTTAGCTAAGCTAAGTCGTCCGATAGAAGTCGAAATAGCGGACGGCAAGACGGTGCTAGTGGTTGATGTGTATGAAAATTGTGATGTTGTTTTTGGTGCCGAAACCTTTAAAATTGATCTTATTCCAATGACCTCTGGCGACGTTGATATTGTCGTTGGTATGGATTGGCTCGATCGTTATAGAGCCGATATTGCATGCCATGATAAGTTTATTCGTGTGAAGACCTAAGTGGGGGAGAGTTAATTATTCATGGTGATAAGCGAAGGAGACCGGTGCCGATATGCACTTTTGCATGGGCACGTCGTTTTGTTGTTACCGGTGGCATGGCTTTTCTTACTCATGTTGTTGATACTCGCAATGAGCCACCACCTATTCGTGAAATTCCGGTTGTTAGTGAATTCGAAGACATTTTTCCGGACGAATTACCGGGTGTTCCGGCGGAAAGACAAGTTGAGTTTCGTATTGAGTTGGTTCCGGGAGCTACTCCCATTGCTAAAACTCCTTATCGTTTAGCACCAACGGAAATGCAAGAGTTGTTAAATCAAACCCAAGAGTTGCTCGAGAAGGGTTTTATTCGACCGAGTGCTTCGCCATGGGGTGCTCCGGTGTTATTTGTGAAGAAGAAAGATGGTAGCATGCGTATGTTCATTGATTACCGTGAGTTGAATAAAGTGACGATCAAGAATCGTTATCCATTACCTAGGATTGACGATTTATTTGATCAACTTCAAGGTGCAACGTATTTCTCTAAGATCGACCTACGGTCCGGCTATCACCAAATGCGGGTCCGTGAGGAAGACATAGAGAAAACGGCTTTTCGAACGCGTTACGGGCATTATGAGTTTGTAGTTATGCCCTTTGGTCTTACGAATGCACCAGCGGCATTCATGGATCTTATGAACCGAGTGTGCCAACCTATGTTGGACAAGTCGGTAATAGTGTTCATTGACGACATACTAGTCTACTCGAAAAGTATGAACGAACATGAACATCATTTGCGTGAGGTATTGAAGACGCTACGAAAGGAGAAGTTGTATGCAAAGTTCTCCAAATGTGAATTTTGGCTAAGGGAAGTTCAATTCCTTGGTCATATTGTGAACGAAAACGGTATTCAAGTAGATCCGGGGAAGATCGAAACGGTGAAGAGTTGGGGACGACCGACTACGCCTACGGAAATCCGAAGTTTTCTCGGATTGGCCGGTTATTATCGTCGGTTTATCCAAGATTTTTCTAAGATCGCTTCTTCGTTGACGAAATTGACAAGGAAGAATGCGAGGTTTGGTTGGGAGAACGAGTGATAATGCTAAAAACGAACATATATTTCATAGCATTATTCCTCAACAAAGACAAGCTTTTAGTTGCAATTGTTCTATTTACAAGTGATATTCGTTTAAATAATAAAAGGTGAAGACAAAAGACAGATTCGACGAATTGAAGACGCAAACGACCAAAAAGCTCAAAAGTACAAAAGACAATCAAAAAGGTTCCAATTATTGATAAGAAACGTCTCGAAATTACAAAAGTACAAGATTCAAAACGCAAAGTACAAAATATAAAATTGTACGCAAGGACGTTCGAAAATCCGGAACCGGGACCAGAGTCAACTCTTAACGCTCGACGCAACGGACTAAAAATTACAAGTTAACTATGTATATAAATATAATATAATATATAATTAATTATATTAATTATATATATATTATATTTATATATATAAAACCGTCGGCAGAGAAAACTCCAAGGACTGAGCTGTAAATACTATCTCCGCGACTCGCGGAGTTTGAAGGGGATTTTGCCGCGAGTCGCGGAGCCCCAAATTTCAACTCTGGCTATAAAGCCAACCGAATTCTGATCAAAAATATATTCTATTTCTATCTCTCTCTCAATATATACGTAATATATATATATATATATATTTTAATTTTAATTTTAATTATAATTCTAATAATAAGGGTATGTTAGCGAATATTGTAAGGGTGTAAGTCGAAATTCTGTCCGTGTAACGCTACGCTATTTTTAATCATTGTAAGTTATGTTCAACCTTTTTATATTAATGTCTCGTAGCTAAGTTATTATTATGCTTATTTAAAACGAAGTAATCATGATGTTGGGCTAATTACTAAAATTGGGTAATTGGGCTTTGTACCATAATTGGGGTTTGGACAAAAGAACGACACTTGTGGAAATTAGACTATGGGCTATTAATGGGCTTTATATTTGTTTAACTAAATGAAAGTTTGTTAATGTTAATATAAAGATTTACAATTGGGCGTCCCTATAAATTACCATATACACTCGATCGGACACGATGGGCGGGGTATTTATATGTACGAATAATCGTTCATTTAACCGGACACGGGAATGGATTAATAGCCACTAGAATAATTAAAACAGGGGTGAAATTACATTCAAGGGTAATTGGTGTAATTGTTAACAAAGTAGTAAAACCTTGGTTTACACGCAGTCGATAACCTGGTGTATTCATTAAACAAAGTATTAAAACCTTGTTACAATTCGAATCCCCAATTAGTTGGAATATTTATCTTCGGGTATAATAATAATTTGACAAGGACACTTGCAATTTATATTTATGACTGATGGACTGTTATGGACAAAAACCAGACGGACATATTAAATAATCCAGGACAAAGGACAATTAACCCATGGGCATAAAACTAAAATCAACACGTCAAACATCATGATTACGGAAGTTTAAATAAGCATAATTCTTTTATTTCATATTTAATTTCCTTTATTTTATATTTAATTGCACTTCTAATTATCGCACTTTTATTTATTGTTATTTAATCGCACTTTTAATTATCGTACTTTTTAATTATCGCAAATTTTATTTTATCGCATTTTTATTATTCGCAATTTCATTATCGTTATTTACTTTACGCTTTAATTTAAAGTCTTGTATTTATTTTATATTTTACATTAGGTTTTAACTGCGACTAAAGTCTTAAAATCGACAAACCGGTCATTAAACGGTAAAAACCCCCCTTTATAATAATAATATTACTTAAATATATATTTGTATTTTTAATAAAAGTAAACTAATATAGCGTTGAGCTTTGTTTAAAGATTTCCCTGTGGAACGAACCGGACTTACTAAAAACTACACTACTGTACGATTAGGTACACTGCCTATAAGTGTTGTAGCAAGGTTTAAGTATATCCATTCTATAAATAAATAAATATCTTGTGTAAAATTGTATCGTATTTAATAGTGTTTTCTGCTAAAATTAATAACTATTTTATATACTACCCCGCTGCACATCAAGTATTTTTGGCGCCGCTGCCGGGGAGACTCTTAAACGCCGGAAGCGCAACGCTAATATAAAAAAAAAAAAAAAAGATTTTTAGTTACTTTTATTAAAAGTCGTTTTTGTAAAAATACGTTTTAAAAAAAATTCGAAAATATAAAAAGAAAAACAAAAATATAAGTATTTTTAAGATTTTGTTAAATATTTAAGTTTTATAAGTTTCTTTATTTTTATTTTAGTTTATAAAAATATAAGTTTTAATATCTTTTATTTAATTAAAAAACAGAAAACAGATATAAATAAAATAAACAGAAAATAAAAAAAAAAAATAAATAAAGAAAAACGCGTAAAAAAAAAAATTCAAACCTGTCAGCTGAAATTCTGAACCCCGCGACTCGCGGGGTTTTCTTTATAAATTGCCGCAACTCGCGGAGCTTGTCTGACACGCGAACAGATGCCCTAATTCAACATTTATTACGGATTTTTAATTATTATTATTATTATTAACCCTAATTAATATTATAATTAAGTTTTATTTTAATTTAAGTTTTATTAAATTTATATTTTAGTTTAAATAAGTTTAATTAAATTATAAAATTAATAGTTTTACTAAAAAAATAATATAAAAATAATATTTTTATAAAAATTGTACTTTTTACAACTTTTTGTATATTTTTATATTTTGTACCTTTTTAATCGCTGTAGCGTAATATTTGTATTTTTTCGCTCATATTTAATTTTAAACTTAGTTTTTGCCATAGTTATTTTTACTCCTAGATTTTTAGGCTTTGCCGTAGAATTCCTTAAGTGCTTTTTCTTTAGACTAAGATTTAGGTGCTTTAGAATTTTGCGACGCCTTTTTAAGTTTTAGTTTCTTTTTAAGTTATTTCCATTTGGGATTTAGTTTTTCCTGTAAGCTTTAATATTTTTAGACCTTTTACTATGTATCAATTATCATTCCAATTAGTAATTTCAATTTGCGATTATAATTTTAAGTTAGTTGTAGTAATAAGGTTAGGTTAGTTAAGTATTTTTAAGTTTCTTTTATTTTTCCGTCACCTTTTATTTTTCAACCATTTTTTTTTCTTTTTCGACCTTTTGCGACGAACTCTTTTTCTCTCTTATTTCTCGCTATTCTAGTTTTTAGGACTTAGAATTTTTTCTACTTCTTATCTAAATTTCTTAAAATTACGAAAATTTATTTTGAGTGGTTAAATTAATAGACATCAAAATTTTCTGGTTCGTAGTAATAGTTGGATTTGTACGTGGACCGGGTTATTGGAGCCAAACAGTCCTCAATTATATTGAGACCAAACGAATCCTGCCCCTCTGCTGCATCTTTTGGCTATTCGAAACGTGGGCAAAATCAGAAAAGTCTATTGATTGGATAACTTATTATAATTTTTCTTTCCTTTTAAAAACTAATAGGATATTCAGTGAATGCACCGAGCAAGACGTTCATCACCTTTTGTACGTTCACCACCTGTAAGTAGATCAAGACATTTAGCAAATATAACCGCCGTTGATTTTTCTTTAGAATCGTCATCCAGTCGACCAAGTACTTCAGTTCAAATTTCCGATAATCCATTTTTTGAACCCAACCTCACAATTGAGAATCCAGAGAATATTCAGGAACGGTTCATAGATCCTGAACCACTAAACTTTCCTCCGGAACCACCAATCATTCAAACAGAGATTGTTGAGGAACGAACTATTAAATCAGAATCATCTAGTGATACCGATTCAACAAATTCAATTATGGAGAATCTAGAACCTCTAAGTATGGAAGACCGAATGAGAGCTAAACGCACTGGCCAAGGTCACGCAATTACTCATCCAGACATTAATGCGCCAGATTATGAAATCAAAGGACAAATTCTACACATGGTGACTAATCAATGCCAATTTAGTGGTGCGCCGAAGGAAGATCCAAATGAACATCTACGTACCTTTAATAGGATCTGCACACTATTTAAAATCCGAGAAGTGGAGGATGAACAGAT
Organism: Rutidosis leptorrhynchoides; assembly: GCF_046630445.1. Taxonomy (NCBI): domain Eukaryota; kingdom Viridiplantae; phylum Streptophyta; class Magnoliopsida; order Asterales; family Asteraceae; genus Rutidosis; species Rutidosis leptorrhynchoides. Next base: position 158,595,896 of record NC_092339.1, read on the forward strand.
ATATCTCATGTTATTTCCCTGGACTTTAAAGGGAGAAGCCAAAGATTGGTTGGAATCGTTACCTGAAGGGGCGATCGATACATGGGACGTTTTAATTGACAAATTTCTTAAACAATTCTTTCCTGCATCTAAAGCCGTAAGACTTCAAGCAGAAATTGTTACGTTCACACAGAAGCCAAATGAAACTCTATATGAGGCGTGGACAAGATATGGAAAGTTGTTAAGAGGATGTCCGCAACATGGTTTAGACACCTGTCAAATAGTACAAATATTCTACCAAGGATGCGACATCACTACAAGGAAAGACATAGATATAGCAGCTGGTGGTTCTATTATGAAGAAAACCGAAACTGATGCTTACAAAATTATTGATAACACTGCTTCCCACTCACATGAGTGGCACCAAGAAAAAGATATCATTAGATCATCTAAAGCAGCTAGAGCCGATTCTAGCCATGACTTAGATTCCATTTCCGCAAAGATAGATGCTGTGGAGAGACGAATGGAAAAGATGACTAAGGATATTCACTCAATACGAATTAGTTGTGAGCAGTGTGGAGGACCACATTTGACAAAAGATTGTCTCAGTATTGAATTAACAATGGAACAAAGAGAGAATATTTCATACATAAACCAAAGGCCTGGAAATAATTATCAGAATAATTATCAACCGCCAAGACCGATTTACAATCAAAACCAGAATTATAACCGAAATATTCCATACAACAACCAACAAGGTCCTAGCAATCAACAAGTATCCAATAATACTTATAATCAGCAAAGACCAAATTTTCAAAACAAACCACCACAACAAACCGATGATAAAAAGCCGAATTTAGAAGATATGATGACGAAGCTAGTTGAAACTCAAACGCAGTTTTTCACATCTCAAAAACAAACCAATGAACAAAATGCTCAAGCATTTAGGAATCAACAAGCTTCTATTCAAAATTTGGAACAAGAAGTAAGTAACCTAGCAAGGTTAATAGGTGAAAGAAAACCGGAAAGTCTACCTAGTGATACAAATGCTAACCCCCGGAATGAAACAGCTAAAGCCATTACCACAAGAAGTGGTACAACACTTAAACCACCTGAAATACCTGTAACTTCTGATGAAACTATTCCTACTCCACAAGAACCACAACCTGATCAAGATAAGGAAAAAGAACCGGTAGTTGAAAAGGTTAATGAAGATAACACAGTTAAGGATAAACCTTATGTTAAACCATACCAACCACCACTTCCTTATCCGAGTAAAATGAAGAAAGAAAAACTTGAAGCCGAGCAATCCAAATTCTTGGATATGTTTAAACAGATAAATGTAAATCTTCCTTTCATTGATGTGATTTCAGGAATGCCAAGGTATGCTAAATTCTTGAAAGATCTAATCACGAATAGAAAGAAAATGGAAGAACTCTCGGCTGTCACTATGAATGCAAATTGTTCAGCAGTGCTGTTGAATAAGATACCAGAAAAATTATCTGATCCAGGAAGTTTCACAATTCCATGTTTTCTGGGTAATCTTAGTTCAATAGAAGCATTGGCAGACTTAGGTGCTAGTATAAATCTAATGCCGTATTCACTATACACTAAACTAGACCTTGGAGAATTGAAACCAACCAGAATAAGCATACAGCTAGCCGACCGATCAGTAAAATATCCTAGAGGGATAATGGAGAACATGCTAGTTAAAGTTGGTACTTTAGTATTTCCAGTAGATTTTGTTGTTTTGGACATGGAAGAAGATTCTCAAGTTCCTCTCATATTAGGAAGACCATTCTTAAACACGGCTAAAGCAATGATAGACGTGTTTGGTAAGAAACTGACCCTAAGTATAGAGGATGAGAGTGTTACCTTTTCAGTTGATAGAGCAATGCAACAACCACAATCTGCAGATGATACATGTTATTATATTCAAACTATAGATGCACATGCAGAATTATTAGAAGAATTTCCAGAATTACAAGGAACAGGAGAATGTTCTTTAGGAGAAGGTAATGAACCAATTGATGAAGCTGAAATGTTAGCTACACTTATAGCTAATGGATATGAACCAACAACAGAAGAAATTCAAATGCTAAAAGAAGAAGACAGATATCGATATAAATCATCGATAGAAGAACCTCCGAAATTAGAGTTAAAGCCACTTCCAAACCATTTGGAATACGCTTATTTACATGGTGAATCTGAATTACCTGTAATAATATCATCTTCTCTTACTGAAAATGAGAAATCACAACTCATTTCTGTGTTGAAAGCTCATAAACCAGCCATTGCATGGAAGATTCATGATATTAAAGGAATAAGTCCTTCGTATTGCACACATAAAATCCTTATGGAAGAAGGTCATAAAACGTATGTGCAACGCCAACGAAGACTAAATCCTAATATGCAAGATGTAGTTAAGAAAGAGATTATTAAACTGCTAGATGCAGGTTTAATTTATCCAATCTCTGATAGTCCATGGGTAAGCCCAGTTCAATGCGTACCTAAGAAGGGTGGCATGACTGTCATTACAAATGAGAAAAATGAGCTTATTCCTACTAGGACTGTAACAGGATGGCGTGTATGTATTGATTATAGAAAATTAAATGACGCCACCAGAAAAGATCACTTTCCCTTACCTTTCATAGATCAAATGTTGGAAAGATTAGCCGGAAATAGTTACTATTGTTTTCTAGATGGATTTTCTGGATATTTTCAAATTCCAATAGCACCCGAGGACCAAGAGAAAACCACATTCACGTGCCCTTATGGTACTTTTGCTTACAAACGCATGCCATTTGGACTTTGCAACGCCCCTGCAACCTTTCAAAGGTGTATGATGGCGATTTTTCATGACATGATAGAAGAATGCATGGAAGTATTCATGGATGACTTTTCAGTCTTCGGTGATACATTTAAATCATGTCTAGTTAATCTGGAACGAATGCTAATTAGATGCGAAAAATCAAATCTAGTACTTAATTGGGAGAAATGCCATTTCATGGTTAAAGAAGGCATCGTTCTTGGACATAAAATTTCAAAAGAAGGAATTGAAGTGGATAGAGCTAAAGTAGATGTAATTGCTAAACTTCCACATCCCACAAATGTTAGAGGAGTTAGGAGTTTTCTAGGGCATGCCGGTTTTTACCGACGTTTCATAAAAGATTTTTCTAAAATTGCCACTCCTATGAATAAACTCCTAGAAAAGGATGCTCCATTCATCTTTTCAGATGAGTGTATCAAATCTTTTAATATTCTTAAAGAAAAACTCACTAATGCACCGATCATGATAACACCAAATTGGAATCTACCATTTGAACTAATGTGCGATGCAAGTGATTTTGCAATGGGAGCCGTTTTAGGACAAAGGATTGAAAAACGATTTCAACCTATATATTATGCTAGTAAGACGTTACAAGGAGCACAAACAAACTATACAACTACTGAAAAAGAACTCCTTGCTATTGTCTTTGCTTTTGACAAATTTCGATCATATCTCGTTCTAGCAAAAACGGTGGTCTATACCGACCATTCTGCTCTTAGATACCTATTTTCAAAACAAGATGCTAAACCAAGATTAATCCGTTGGATCTTACTCTTACAAGAGTTCGATATTGAAATCCGAGATAAAAGAGGAGCAGAAAATCTCGCCGCTGATCATCTTTCTCGTCTTGAAAATCCCGAATTAGAAGTTCTGAATGAATCGGCCATACAAGACAACTTTCCTGATGAATATCTATTGAAGATAGATTATAAAGAAATCCCATGGTTTGTAGACTATGCAAACTACTTAGTTTGTGGATTCCTTGAAAAAGGATTATCGTACCAAAGACGAAAGAAATTCTTCAGTGATATAAAACACTATTTCTGGGAAGATCCACATCTGTTTAAAAGTTGTCCCGATGGAATAATACGCCGATGTGTATTTGGAAATGAAGCTAGTAAAATTTTAAACCATTGTCACACAGGACCCACAGGAGGGCATTATGGGCCTCAACTAACAGCAAGAAAAGTTTATGAAGCTGGATTCTATTGGCCTACAATTTACAAAGACGCACACCTTCTTTGCAAATCCTGTGATGCATGTCAAAGGGCCGGAAAAATAAGTCAACGTGATGAAATGCCACAAAATGTCATCCAAGTATGTGAAGTATTTGACATTTGGGGTATTGACTTTATGGGTCCATTTCCAAAATCTCATAATAATTTATATATACTCGTAGCCATTGATTATGTATCTAAATGGGCGGAAGCACAAGCTCTCCCAACTAACGATGCACGAGTTGTAGTCAACTTTTTAAAACGTCTTTTTGCAAGGTTTGGAACACCGAAAGCTTTAATAAGTGATCGGGGTACTCATTTCTGTAATAATCAACTTGAGAAAGTTCTTAAAAGATATGGAGTAACTCATAAAATCTCCACCGCATATCATCCACAAACAAGTGGACAAGTTGAAAATACCAACCGAGCTTTAAAACGTATTCTAGAGAAAACCGTAGGATCAAATTCGAAGGAATGGTCCATTAAATTGGAGGATGCACTCTGGGCTTTTAGAACAGCCTACAAAACTCCAATTGGAACCACACCTTTTAGACTTGTTTATGGAAAAGCATGTCATCTTCCAGTAGAAATTGAACACAAAGCATTTTGGGCTTTGAAGACATGTAATCTTGATTTACATGAAGCTGGACGTCTACGATTAAGTCAACTAAACGAATTAGAAGAATTAAGACATGAAGCATACGAAAATTCGTTAATCTATAAAGAAAGAACGAAGAAATGGCATGATAAAAGAATTAGAAGTTCAAAAGAATTTAAAGAATGAGACAGAGTTCTTCTTTTCAATTCACGATTCAAGCTATTTCCTGGAAAATTGAAATCAAGATGGTCTGGACCATTCATAGTCAAAAGAGTTTTCCCATACGGAACGATAGAATTAATAAATTCAAATGGGATTGAATTTAAAGTCAATGGTCACAGAGTTAAACATTACATACATGGTCCGATGGAAGTCGACAACGAAGTTAATCACAATTTTGACACCACAGCTAACTAAGTGTGGGGAGAATCAAGTCTTTAAAGGATAATATATATTTCTGTTAGAGTTAGATTGTCTGTTTTTGTGTAGTTCTCGAAAATGGAACACGTATGGTCTTTCCCTAGCAGACCCTAAAGAACTAGTCTTCTCCCCCCATTCTGAATTTTTATTTTTTTAGGTTTTTACGAAATGAAGACTGCCTGTGAACTAAACCATGGTCTAATGCTACACGCTTTGATCACTAAACGTAATAATGACATACTACCGAGTGAATTAGTATCAGTAATCAGAGAAAGAATGGACGGAGTTAGAAAAGAATCCAGATGCGAAGATAATAAGTTACAATTTGGTAAAGGAAAATCAAAATCCGCAGCGAAAAGAAGAGCACGACACCTAGAACGATGTCACAAATGCGGAAAATGGTCACATGGAGGTAAATGTTCAAATAATCAAACCTATTCAAATACCGAATTTGTTACTTTATGCAGAGACGGACCGTTCATATGTTTAGAAGAAAAGACACTGAATGCTCGAGGTTACGCCTTTGGAGCCATGGAAAACCAATTAAACCGACTATCTTATGAATGGAATAGATCATATAACTAAGATCTATTTCACAGGTATGTCTGTACAGTTTTTATTTTTATTTTTATTTTTAACCTTTTGATAATAAACGCTAATTTGTTCGCTAAAAAGTATTAAATTGGTATTAAATAAAATTAGGTTTGGCGACCGAAATTATTGATATCATTCAAAAATTTATTACATCACTGCGAAATTTAACGTTTATTCTTAAGGTATAAATATCTTTAATCAATCAACCCAAAATATTTCAAAAATTCGTCATGAGTTAAATTAGGTCTTGGAACCGAAATTACTTTACCGAAAAGAGGGGCGCATATTTTTGATAATATTTGATTGATTAAAGTGGGATAAAAAGACAAAAAGATTTTTAATTTTATTTTTACCATGTTTTTAAAATTAATATTTAAATCTTAAATTAATATTGTAAATTTTGTAAAAACAATATATTTAAAATTGTAAATATTTGAAAAATTAATATAAGTTTGGTATGAATTTATAATATGAATTTTTAAATTAAGTTTGGTGTGAATTTTTAATTTTTAAAATATGAATTTTTAATTTTATGCATTTTAAATTTTGAGTTTGGTGTGAATTTTTAATATTTTATATTTATGTTGTGTGAATTTAAAAACAAAAATTTACTTTATCTCATTAAGTTAAAAATATGATTTTTAAAATTCGTCGTAAGTTGAAGACTAGGTCTTTGAACCGAAATTGCTTTACCCGAGGGAGGGACGAGAACTTTTATTATCATTATTTTTAATCTTATTGAATTAGAGTATGCCAAAAACATTGAAAAAAAACCCAAAAATCTTAGCTTTTAAAACAATCGCTACAAAAAGACAAATTTTAAAATTTTGTCGAGAGACGGACTAGGACATCGATCCGAAACGACCTCGTCCTAAATAACAAGGGAAACAAAATTTTAAAATTAAATACTTAATTGTTTTATAAGTTAAAGATTATAAAAAAAAAAAAAAAAAAAAAAAAAAAGAGCAAACTCCGCGACTCGCGGAGTTTGAAGTGCAAAACCTCCGCGACTCGCGGAGGGACCGAAAATCAGAAAAAAAAAATATAAAGAACTGCACGATCAGTTCACTCCCCCACACAAACACTGCGAATTTCACAGCGAAAAAACCCCGAAAATACACCCAAAAACACCCCAAAAATCTCAATTTTTAACCGTTAATCACCAAATCTTTTGCTAAAATCATGTTGAGAAGGATGCTATCTAAGAATTACTCAAGAAAAACGGTAAATTTCTACACCTAAACACCATTTAATTCGAAATTAGGTGTTCTTGAGCTATTTTTTCCCCAATTTGATTTTGATGCTTTTTAGTGTAATTAGACTTAAATTGTTTATGTATTATGCTTGTATAACCTAGATTGATATTGTTTAACATGATTAGAAGCCTTAAACTTCAAATTTTGAATAATCTAGGGTTTGTGTTCTTGAGCAAATTTGGGGCTTTTTGATATAAACAGGTTATGGCCGATTTTTGTCATGAATTGTTGCTAAATTGAGTAGTGTAACATGTCTAGGTAGTTAAATGATCCAAACTTTGAGCCTAAACATGATTTTGAGAATTAAAGTGGACTTTTTCAAGTCTAAAATTCATGAACTTGATTTTTGAAAGATAATGCCATTTGAGACTTGTTTAATTGCTAGCAATGATTATTTTGACATGTTATTTGAGTTGAATGCTTATGAACTTGACGAAAATTTTCGTATATGCTTATTTGAAAAAGTGTAGATTTGATAAAAATGTGAAAATAAGCTTAAGTTTGATATAAATTGATAATGTCATTGTAATTATTTTGATTGATGATTTTGCTGACACTAATGCATATTTGGATGCACAAAATTTGTGTTTGATGTGTTTTGCAGAATGAAAGGGGTGAATCTTCATCCCAAGCCCGCAATGCTCCTGCTGAGAATTTGGAACAACAGGAGGTAGATAACTACTACAAGCAGGATGTACCTCATCCAGTCATGACCTTTTCCGATATGCATTTGGAAGAGTTGCACCCGAACCTGAGATTTGACAGACTTTGGATAGATTATCCAAAATATCAACGGGGTTTGCATACTCTTCATTCCAAGGTTGTTGAGGTACCGAGGGTCATAGAATGGGGACCCTTAGAAGCTGTAGAATTGGCCGGGCCAATTAGGGAATTACTTGTACAGAGGTATGGTAATTCTTCTTTTAATGACTGGATATGTTTATTCACCATACGCAGACCTGTATATAAAGTATGGTGTGAAGAGTTGTTATGTAGTATAGAGTTGAATGATCGGGTAGCTAGTTTAACCGATCGTTCTTTTATTAGATTTTTGTTAGGCGGTTCGATGCGCCACATGTCTTTACTGGACATGGCTCAGGCTTTACGTATATATACGCCTGAGGAGTTAGTGTCTGCCGATTGTAGAGGATTGATACTAAACGGTAGAAAGATAGATGAGAATTTTGATACACACGGTGTGTGGAGTCAAATGACAAGCCATCACCGTTTCAAAGGGGGAAACTACTCTTATTTGGATATAGATAGAGCCGAATTAAGAGTGATACATAGGTTTTTAGCTAATTCGATTACACAAAGGGGTAAGAACAAAGAAAAAGTAAATGAACAAGATTTGTTTTACCATATGTGTATTCGAGACCCACAAAGCGCTGTAAGTATACCATATTGTGTGGGTTATTATTTATCAGCTATGGTTCGGGGGATGCGACCATATAGCATAATAGGAGGTGGTATTTTTATTACTTTGATTGGTGAATATCTCGGTGTGGATATAAGTCGGGGGGGATTATTAGTAGAAGAGCCGGAACCCCGCGATACTATAGGTTTAAATGTATACCATGGTGCGAAAGTTTTGAAGAGGCGAAATAACGCCGCAGTACGATACCATGGTAGACATCCACAGGTGGAGAGAAACCAGCAACAAGGTAATGTAGGAGGGGGGAATGAGATGCAAGAAATGCATAGGTTTATAGCTTCTCAGGAATACGAAAATGCTAGACAGAGAGCATTTGAAGATTGGCAAGTTCATCAGAACCAGATCATAGCTCATTGCCAACACATAGGTAGAAACTATATTCCTACACCGAAACCCGTCTTCCCTCCTTGGTCGATAGAGATGCAGCCACCATATCCTACGTATGACCCTGCCGAAGCATTCTATAGCACTTATGGTTATGCCTGGAACCCCTATTGGTACCAATATCATCCTTAGTTTACTTATTATTTTTTTTTATTTTGTAATTTGTAATTATTGATACATTTAATATTTTTGTTAATATTGTAATCATTTTTATAATTATCTAACTTTTATTCTTAAATTTTAATAATTTTTGAATGTGGGGTAATATACCAAACTTCAAAAATATGTATATATGTTTGCAGTTTATCTTATGTACACAACAGGGTAAAACAACGCATTTTCAAAGACTGGCATTAAGTTCAGCAAAAGCAACTAATTTTGACGACAAGATGCAAAATATATGTGAAATAACAACAAGACGGAATGAACAAATGATGTGCACCATTTATCATTCAGCAAACAAACGCCAATATATTTGGAAACTTTGGTAAAAATTTAATCATTTTCACACAAATCACCCTCAATAATTTAAATTGTTACTGATTTCTTGCAAATGAGGGCATTGCAAGATCTTAAGTGTGGGAAGGGGTTAAATTCTTTCGAATTTTAAAATTTTTTACTTTATACACTTGGTTACCATTAAAAATACTAGTAAAGCAGTAGTTGTATTAGAATCTAGTGCTCTCTGATAAAAAAGAACAGCCCTAGTCTTATATACTGACTACCCAATTCTAGTAAAAATTTTCAATTAAATGAATTCAAAATCATGTTTATACATATTTATGAACGATAAAACTAGGTTTTAACACCGAAATTATTGTTATCTCAGAAAGAACATAAATTAAGAAACAAACTAAAATGTCAAAATTCATTTAAAATGAAATAGAGGACAATAAAAAGAAAAATAAAAAGCCAAGTGTGGGAAAATTTACCAAGTTATTTTAAACATATGTCACATATATCTGTAACAAAATACTTTTGCTTTGAACTAAACTAAACTGTTTTACCCGATGAAAGAAAAGAAGAGATGGATCTACACGATGAATCAATTCCATCATTAAAAGGAAGTAAAGTCTTCCGAAAAAGACACGCGCTTCTTGATTTAGGTCATGAAGTTGTCGTCCAGACCAGCTGTAGGTTGACGAAAAATCTAGAAAAGTCATCACTAAAATCAGCAGGAAATCCACGGACCTCAGCATTAAACAGGGTCGCCAAGTGGTCAGATTTATCCTAACCATGAGAAGGATTTATCTCGTACAATGGGGGGGCACCGTGCAAATTAGCTTGATAAGACTAATGAATCAGATCCCCAGAAAGGATAATCTCCTTAAAGATTAAAAATCAGCTTTTAAGACTGATATTACTCAATCCTTGAGATTGACCTTAAAGATTGAGAATTTAAACTCATGGAATTCAATGATATCTAAACTCGAGCTTGAAACGAGAAAATATTTTGATCAAAATTACAAACCGATTTGTTTTCTGAAAACCCTATTTTTAATGCGTTCATTACCATTGAACGTAAAATCCTAGGAATTCACCTGGAATTCATTAGGTCACCTGAACTAAATCGGGTGTCAACCGTAAGAACGGTGGTTGCATAGTGGTCAAAGACAGGACCTTGTGCCAGACCGACAAATTATAAGGGTGAGCTTTACTATTGCTCCTACCAAGGATAGTAATTGCGTCCGACACGTTATAGACCATAATCAAAAGCATGTCACGGGACATTGCCTTAACAGTTGCTTGTTCAACGCTTTCCTTTACAACCGGACGGTAGTTTGCCGAAAGGTAATATACGGAACAAGTAAACTGGACGTGTTGCTTTCCTAATACAAGGTTAGCAAGTGGGTGACACAAAACCGCAAGTTTTGAGCTAAAATTTTCAAATCTGAAACCCACCAAATCCACAAAAATATTTTGCAAACACCGGTAAAGGGTTATTCCGGAAAACTTATCTAAGGTAAAAACTAGATTTCAAAAGATCAAATGTTTTCATAAAGATCCGATTTCCTTAATGGATCTAAATTTTTATAGTCATGTGGGACTGTAAACCATATCGTTACTACCATTGTTTATACCGCCGTATAGAAATCACTGATGTACAAAGTGTGAAGAATAAAGAAGTGATTCTAGTATTTCAAGACAATATTGCTTGAGGACAAGCAACGCTCAAGTGTGGGAATATTTGATAATGCTAAAAACGAACATATATTTCATAGCATTATTCCTCAACAAAGACAAGCTTTTAGTTGCAATTGTTCTATTTACAAGTGATATTCGTTTAAATAATAAAAGGTGAAGACAAAAGACAGATTCGACGAATTGAAGACGCAAACGACCAAAAAGCTCAAAAGTACAAAAGACAATCAAAAAGGTTCCAATTATTGATAAGAAACGTCTCGAAATTACAAGAGTACAAGATTCAAAACGCAAAGTACAAAATATAAAATTGTACGCAAGGACGTTCGAAAATCCGGAACCGGGACCAGAGTCAACTCTTAACGCTCGACGCAACGGACTAAAAATTACAAGTTAACTATGTATATAAATATAATATAATATATAATTAATTATATTAATTATATATATATTATATTTATATATATAAAACCGTCGGCAGAGAAAACTCCAAGGACTGAGCTGTAAATACTATCTCCGCGACTCGCGGAGTTTGAAGGGGATTTTGCCGCGAGTCGCGGAGCCCCAAAATTCAACTCTGGCTATAAAGCAAACCGAATTCTGATCAAATTTCATATTCTATTTCTATCTCTCTCTCAATATATACGTAATATATATATATATTTTAATTTTAATTTTAATTATAATTCTAATAATAAGGGTATGTTAGCGAATATTGTAAGGGTGTAAGTCGAAATTCTGTCCGTGTAACGCTACGCTATTTTTAATCATTGTAAGTTATGTTCAACCTTTTTATATTAATGTCTCGTAGCTAAGTTATTATTATGCTTATTTAAAACGAAGTAATCATGATGTTGGGCTAATTACTAAAATTGGGTAATTGGGCTTTGTACCATAATTGGGGTTTGGACAAAAGAACGACACTTGTGGAAATTAGACTATGGGCTATTAATGGGCTTTATATTTGTTTAACTAAATGAAAGTTTGTTAATGTTAATATAAAGATTTACAATTGGGCGTCCCTATAAATTACCATATACACTCGATCGGACACGATGGGCGGGGTATTTATATGTACGAATAATCGTTCATTTAACCGAACACGGGAATGGATTAATAGCCACTAGAATAATTAAAACAGGGGTGAAATTACATTCAAGGGTAATTGGTGTAATTGTTAACAAAGTAGTAAAACCTTGGTTTACACGCAGTCGATAACCTGGTGTATTCATTAAACAAAGTATTAAAACCTTGTTACAATTCGAATCCCCAATTAGTTGGAATATTTATCTTCGGGTATAATAATAATTTGACAAGGACACTTGCAATTTATATTTATGACTGATGGACTGTTATGGACAAAAAACAGACGGACATATTAAATAATCCAGGACAAAGGACAATTAACCCACGGGCATAAAACTAAAATCAACACGTCAAACATCATGATTACAGAAGTTTAAATAAGCATAATTCTTTTATTTCATATTTAATTTCCTTTATTTTATATTTAATTGCACTTTTAATTATCGTACTTTTTAATTATCGCAAATTTTATTTTATCGCATTTTTATTATTCGCAATTTCATTATCGTTATTTACTTTACGCTTTAATTTAAGTCTTGTATTTAATTTATATTTTACATTAGGTTATAACTGCGACTAAAGTCTTAAAATCGACAAACCGGTCATTAAACGGTAAAAACCCCCCTTTATAATAATAATATTACTTATATATATATTTGTATTTTTAATAAAAGTAAACTAATATAGCGTTGAGCTTTGTTTAAAGATTTCCCTGTGGAACGAACCGGACTTACTAAAAACTACACTACTTTACGATTAGGTACACTGCCTATAAGTGTTGTAGCAAGGTTTAAGTATATCCATTCTATAAATAAATAAATATCTTGTGTAAAATTGTATCGTATTTAATAGTTTTTCTTAGTAAAATTAATAGTATTTTATACCCCTCTGCTCTGACATCAACGAGCAAGAAATTGCTTTTAAATTGTTAAAAGAGAAGTTGTGTCAAGCTCCGGTGTTAGTGTTACCGGAAGGTGTTGAAGACATGGTGGTTTATTGTGATGATTCCTTAAATGGTCTCGGGTGTGTTCTAATGCAAAGAGGTAAAGTCATCGCTTATGCCTCTCGACAATTAAAGGAACATGAAACGAGGTATCCGACTCATGATCTTGAGTTGGCGGCGGTAGTGCATGCGTTGAAAATTTGGCGCCATTACTTGTATGGTGTCAAGTGTACGATTTATTCGGATCATAAGAGTTTGAAACATCTCTTTAATCAACGAGATTTGAATTATCGCCAACGTAGGTGGATGGATGTGGTGAAAGACTACGATTGTGAAATACTTTATCATCCGGGTAAGGCAAATGTGGTCGCGGATGCGTTGAGTCGAAAGAGTCAACATCCGGCGATAAAAGTGGGGTCGTTACGTTTGATTATTACCAACGATTTTCTTGAAAAGCTTGGTGAGATTCAAATAGAGGCTTATGTTCACAACAAGCATACGGAGCGAACCGTGGGCCAATCGGAGTTTATTACTATGGGTCCGCGTGGTTTGTTGTCTTTTCAAGGAAGGGTGTGGGTGCCTAAGATGGGTGATTACCGACGAGTGCTACTTGATGAAGCACATAAGTCAAAATATTCCATTCATCCGGGCGTGATGAAAATGTATCTTGACTTGAAGAAAGATTATTGGTGGCCGGGCATGAAGCGTGATGTTGTGAAGTATGTTGAGCAATGCGTCACGTGTTTGCAAGTAAAAGCCGAACACCAAAAGCCGTATGGTAAATTGCAACCGTTAGAAATCTCGAAATGGAAATGGGAGCACATTACCATGGATTTCATTACAAAGTTACCTAAAACGGCGAGAACCCAATTCGATTCGATTTGGGTTATAGTTGACCGATTGACAAAGAGCGCTTTGTTTTTTCCCATTAAAGAAGCGATATCGTCGGAGACCTTGGCTAAGTTGTTTATCAAGGAAGTGGTCTCGCGACATGGGGTTCCTATATCTATTATTTCGGATCGAGATACCCGTTTTACATCTCGGTTTTGGGAAAAGTTTCATGAAGATATGGGTACGCAATTGAAGTTGAGCACGACGTATCATCCTCAAACGGACGGTCAAACCGAATGTACGAATCAAACTTTGGAAGATATGTTACGGGCGTGCATCATTGACTTTGGTGGTAGTTGGGATGAGCATTTGCCTTTGGTGGAATTCTCGTACAATAATAGTTATCATACTAGTATCGGGATGCCACCTTACGAAATGCTTTATGGGCGTAGGTGTCGAACTCCCGTTTGTTGGGGAGAAGTGGGTCAAAGAGAGATCGGGAGTACCGATTTGGTTTTAGAGACCAATAGCAAGATCGATTTGATTCGGGAACATTTGAAGAAGGCTCAAGATAGGCAAAAGTCGTATGCCGATAGACGTAGGCGATTGATGAGTTCCAAGAAGGCGATATGGTGATGCTTAAGGTTTCGCCATGGAAGGGTATTATTCGATTTCGAAAACGGGGAAAGTTAGCTCCTCGGTTTATTGGGCCGTTCAAGGTTTCAGCTCGTGTTGGTGAAGTTGCATATCGATTGGAATTACCCGAAGAGCTTGCGGAGATCCATAATACATTTCATGTTTCCCACCTCCGTAAGTGTCTTGCGGACGATTCCTCATGGATGCCTTTAGAAGAGATCGAGCTAAACAACAAGTTAGAATATGTCGAGGAACCGATTGCTATCCTTGACGAGAAGGTGAAAATGTTGAGGAATAAAGAGGTGAGAACTTTCAAGGTTCAATGGCGGCGAAGTAAAGGTTTCGAGTTTACTTGGGAGCCCGAAGAGTTTGTCTTGGTTTATCTTCCTGCTTGTCATGCGGCGTGGTTTGCGAGGTCGCAATCCGGTTCAAGTGAGGGAGAGTTGTAAGATCCTGTTTTCTTTTGGTTTGGACGCCGTCCAAAAATCTGGGACGCCGTCCCATTATGAAGGCCTGGACGCCGTCCAAAAATCTGGGACACCGTCCCATTGTGAAGGCCTGGACGCCGTCCAGAAATCTGGACGCCGTCCAGATTATCTGTCGAGCCAGATTTGGGTTTTTAAATATTTTAGATGGGTAAATTGGTAATTTCACTTGGTGGACGAATTAAAGGCCCTAGATCAGTTTGGTTGAGCCTCATTACTCCATTCCTAACCACCAAACTTCATCCACTTAAGTCCTAGTGAGAGAGTGTGATTCAAGTGTGAGAAAGCTCAAATCGGAGAAGAAGAAGCTTGTTTCGGGTTTTAGCTCGAGCATTAAAGTTGTTCATCTCCTCGTTAGCTTCGTTTGGATTGTTGTGGTAAGCCCTAAACTTGATTACCTAAGTTTAATGTGTTTAAGGGTTAGGGTTTGGGTTAGTATTGCACATAAAACTCATTTGTGAATAATTTGGGGTTTTTGGGTAAGTTTGGGTCATGAAGACCCAAATGGTGGCTAACCTAGGGTTTTGAAAGGGTAAATGGGTCTTAAAGGCCTAGCAAATCACTAGTACACTAATAGTTAATGTTAGTGGGTGTCATTTGGGTTGTGGGTGACCCAAATGGGTGTGTTGACCTTGAAATGGGTCAAATGGGTCTTTGATGACCTAGGTTGTCTTGCATGTATGAAAACGAGTTAACTTTGTGGTTAAAAGTGTGTTAAGACCTTATTTGACTAAAGTTAGGGTTTTTGGTGAAGTTAACCCATTATTAGGGTTAAAGGTGCAAAAGGGGTCGGGATTTCACTTAGGGTCAAAAGACTCTAGATTGTTAAGTGAGTTGCTTGACCGACTTGAGTTGTGAATTGATTATGTGCTAAAATGTAATAGGTACAATACATTAACGTTGCAAGTTCGGTTATCTTTCACGAAGACTCTAAGGTGAGTGGAATAATTATACGTATGTGTATATGACGTATTTATTTGTGGGTGTTATGGTATGAACCATCGAGCCGGTAGTGCCATAACATGTGTGTGATCGAGTGTGAACCACGAGCCGGTAGCACTATAAACTAAGATGTGAACCACGAGCCGGTAACATCGAGTGTGAACCACGAGCCGGTAGCACTATAAACTAAGATGTGAACCACGAGCCGGTAGCATTGAGTGTGAACCACGAGCCGGTAGCACTATAAAAGAGTATGACTCAATTGCGTATGGTGTGAACCACGAGCCGGTAGCACCATAGCATTATGGTTAACCATATTGAGATTGTTGATTGTTTGGCATATTGTTTAAATATATTGTGTTGAGTATATGCTAATGCAGTTTTGTGATAATGTGCGACTTGTTAAGTATTTCGGGTATGATGTTATGCTAATTTGAGTTTCAAGTTCGTACATGGTATTCGGTAATTGTGATTGCAAATAGATGGGTTATATATATGTATGTATAATTATTGCATTCACTAAGCTTTGCTTACCCTCTCGTTGTTTAATTTTTATAGGCTCGGGCGTTGACAAGGGTAAGAGCGTTCAATTGGATTAGTGATCTCCCGCTTGTTTGTTAGGGGATGCTTTTGGGTGTTAGCTTTTGGAGTTCGACCGAGATTGGGTAGTTTAACCCCAAACACCATGCTCTAGTGTCGTTTGGAACTTAAACTTATTTGGTCGAAACTTTTATTTTTGAACGAAACTCGTAAAATGGGCGATGTGGGCCCGTTGATGTAAAACTTGATTTGATGATGAAAATCTCTTAGTTTCACTTATACTGACTTGTGGTAAAAAAGGTTTTCGATTGAAAGTGTCGGGAAGCGGGTTTTCCGCTCGTGTGAGTTGGACCCGTGATCAGTAGCTGGAAGGCTATTGGGACGCTGTCCCAATTGCTTGGACGCCGTCCCAGTTTTTTGAGCTGGACGCCGTCCCACCCTTCTGAGCTGGACGCCGTCCAGGATTCTGGACGCCGTCCAGATGCACTGCCTTAAATTTTTTTTTTTTTGGTACGCGTTTTTGGGTTTATGAAGTCGGGTTGTTACAAACAGCGGAAGCTCTTAGTATTCACCTGAGAATAAACATGCTTTAAACGTCAACAAAAATGTTGGTGAGTTATAGGTTTAACCTATATATATCAAATCGTAACAATAGACCATAAGATTTCATATTTCAATACACATCCCATACATAGAGATAAAAATCATTCATATGGTGAACACCTGGTAACCGACATTAACAAGATGCATATATAAGAATGTCCCCATCATTCCGGGACACCCTTCGGATATGATATAAATTTCGAAGTACTAAAGCATCCGGTACTTTGGATGGGGTTTGTTAGGTCCAATAGATCTATCTTTAGGATTCGCGTCAATTAGGGTGTATGTTCCCTAATTCTTAGATTACCAGACTTAATAAAAAGGGGCATATTCGATTTCGATAATTCAACCATAGAATGTAGTTTCACGTACTTGTGTCTATTTTGTAAATCATTTATAAAACCTGCATGTATTCTCATCTCAAAAATATTAGATTTTAAAAGTGGGACTATAACTCACTTTCACAGATTTTTACTTCGTCGGGAAGTAAGACTTGGCCACTGGTTGATTCACGAACCTATAACAATATATACATATATATCAAAGTATGTTCAAAATATATTTACAACACTTTTAATATATTTTGATGTTTTAAGTTTATTAAGTCAGCTGTCCTCGTTAGTAACCTACAACTAGTTGTCCACAATTAGATGTACAGAAATAAATCGATAAATATTATCTTGAATCAATCCACGACCCAGTGTATACGTATCTCAGTATTGATCACAACTCAAACTATATATATTTTGGAATCAACCTCAACCCTGTATAGCTAACTCCAACATTCACATATAGAGTGTCTTTGGTTGTTCCAAAATATATATAGATGTGTCGACATGATAGGTTGAAACATTGTATACGTGTCTATGGTATCTCAAGATTACATAATATACAATACAAGTTGATTAAGTTATGGTTGGAATAGATTTGTTACCAATTTTCACGTAGCTAAAATGAGAAAAATTATCCAATCTTCTTTTACCCATAACTTCTTCATTTTAAATCCGTTTTGAGTGAATCAAATTGCTATAGTTTTATATTGAACTCTATTTTATGAATCTAAACAGAAAAAGTATAGGTTTATAGTCGGAAAAATAAGTTACAAGTCGTTTTTGTAAAGGTAGTCATTTTAGTCGAAAGAACGACGTCTAGATGACCATTTTAGAAAACATACTTCCACTTTGAGTTTAACCATAATTTTTGGATATAGTTTCATGTTCATAATAAAAATCATTTTCCCAGAATAACAACTTTTAAATCAAAGTTTATCATAGTTTTTAATTAACTAACCCAAAACAGCCTGCGGTGTTACTACGACGGCGTAAATCCGGTTTTACGGTGTTTTTCGTGTTTCCAGGTTTTAAATCATTAAGTTAGCATATCATATAGATATAGAACATGTGTGTAGTTGATTTTAAAAGTCAAGTTAGAAGGGCTAACTTTTATTTGCGAACAAGTTTAGAATTAACTAAACTATGTTCTAGTGATTACAAGTTTAAACCTTCGAATAAGATAGCTTTATATGTATGAATCGAATGATGTTATGAACATCATTACTACCTCAAGTTCCTTGGATAAACCTACTGGAAATGAGAAAAATAGATCTAGCTTCAAAGGATCCTTGGATGGCTTGAAAGTTCTTGAAGCAGAATCATGACACGAAAACAATTTCAAGTAAGATTTCCACTCGAAATAAGATTGTTATAGTTATAGAAATTGAATTAAAGTTTGAATATAATTATTATCTTGTATTAGAAAGATAACCTACTATAAGTAACAAAGGTTTATTGATCTTGGATGATTACTTGGAATGGATTTAGAAAACTTGGAAGTAAACTTGCAATCTTGGAAGTATTCTTGATTTTATGAAACTAGAACTTTTGGAATTTATGAAGAACACTTAGAACTTGAAGATAGAACTTGAGAGAGATCAATTAGATGAAGAAAATTGAAGAATGAAAGTGTTTGTAGGTGTTTTTGGTCATTGGTGTATGGATTAGATATAAAGGATATGTAATTTTGTTTTCATGTAAATAAGTCATGAATGATTACTCATATTTTTGTAATTTTATGAGATATTTCATGCTAGTTGCCAAATTATGATTCCCACATGTGTTAGGTGACTCACATGGGCTGCTAAGAGCTGATCATTGGAGTGTATATACCAATAGTACATACATCTAAAAGCTGTGTATTGTACGAGTACGAATACGGGTGCATACGAGTAGAATTGTTGATGAAACTGAACGAGGATGTAATTGTAAGCATTTTTGTTAAGTAGAAATATTTTGATAAGTGTCTTGAAGTCTTTCAAAAGTGTATTAATACATATTAAAACACTACATGTATATACATTTTAACTGAGTCGTTAAGTCATCGTTAGTCGTTACATGTAAATGTTGTTTTGAAACCTTTAGGTTAACGATCTTGTTGAATGTTGTTAACCCATTGTTTATTATAACAAATGAAATGTTAAATTGTTATATTATCATTATATTATGATATATAATATATCTTAGTATGATATATATACAGTTAAATGTCGTTACAACGATAATCGTTACATATATGTCTCGTTTCGAAATCATTAAGTTAGTAGTCTTATTTTTACATATGTATTTCATTGTTAATACACTTAATAATATATTTACTTATCATTTAACATAATTAACCAAGTGTATCAATATCTTAATATGAATCATATGTACCTAGTAAGACGTTGTTATAACGATAATCGTTATATATATCGTTTTCGAGTTTCTTAAATTAATAGTCTCATTTTTATGTATATAACTCATTGTTAAAATACCTAATGAGATACATACTTATAATAAAATCATGTTAACCATATATATAACCATATATATGTCATCGTATAGTTTTTACAAGTTTTAACGTTCGTGAATCACCGGTCAACTTGGGTGGTCAATTGTCTATATGAAACCTATTTCAATTAATCAAGTCTTAACAAGTTTGATTGCTTAACATGTTGGAAACACTTAATCATGTAAATAACAATTTCATTTAATATATATATAAACATGGAAAAGTTCGGGTCACTACAGTACCTACCCGTTAAATAAATTTCGTCCCGAAATTTTAAGCAGTTGGAGGTGTTGACGTATCTTCTGGAAATAAATGCGGGTATTTCTTCTTCATCTGATCTTCTCGTTTCCAGGTGAACTCGGGTCCTCTACGAGCATTCCATCGAACCTTAACATTTGGTATCTTGTTTTGCTTAAGTCTTTTAACCTCACGATCCATTATTTCGATGGGTTCTTCGATGAATTGAAGTTTTTCGTTGATTTGGATTTCATCTAACAGAATAGTGAGATCTTCTTTAGCAAAACATTTCTTCAAATTCGAGACGTGGAAAGTGTTATGTACATCCGCGAGTTGTTGAGGTAGCTCCAGTTGGTAAGCTACTGGTCCGACACGATCTATAATCTTGAATGGTCCAATGTACCTTGGATTTAGTTTCCCCCGTTTACCAAATCGAACAACGCCTTTCCAAGGTGAAACCTTAAGCATGACTATTTCTCCAATTTCAAACTCTACATCTTTTCTTTTACTGTCCGCGTAGCTCTTTTGTCGACTCTGGGCGGTTTTCAATCGTTGTTGAATTTAGATGATCTTCTCGGTAGTTTCTTGTATTATCTCTGGACCCGTAATCTGTCTATCCCCCACTTCACTCCAACAAATCGGAGA
Source organism: Rutidosis leptorrhynchoides (assembly GCF_046630445.1). Lineage (NCBI taxonomy): Eukaryota > Viridiplantae > Streptophyta > Magnoliopsida > Asterales > Asteraceae > Rutidosis > Rutidosis leptorrhynchoides. Next base: position 158,616,525 of record NC_092339.1, read on the forward strand.
CCTGCACTTTCTACCATAAAGTGCTTCAAACGGCGCCATCTCAATGCTTGAATGGTAGCTATTGTTGTAGGAAAATTCTGCTAACGGTAGATGTCGATCCCAACTGTTTCTGAATTCAATAACACATGCTCGTAGCATGTCTTCAAGCGTTTGTATCGTCCTTTCGCTCTGCCCATCAGTTTGTGGATGATAGGCAGTACTCATGTCTAGACGAGTTCCTAATGCTTGCTGTAATGTCTGCCAGAATCTTGAAATAAATCTGCCATCCCTATCAGAGATAATAGAGATTGGTATTCCATGTCTGGAGACGACTTCCTTCAAATACAGTCGTGCTAACTTCTCCATCTTGTCATCTTCTCTTATTAGCAGGAAGTGTGCTAATTTGGTGAGACGATCAACTATTACCCAAATAGTATCAAAACCCCTTGCAGTCCTTGGCAATTTAGTGATGAAATCCATGGTAATGTTTTCCCATTTCCATTCCGGGATTTCGGGTTTTTGAAGTAGACCTGATGGTTTCTGATGCTCAGCTTTGACCTTAGAACACGTCAAACATTCTCCTACGTATTTAGCAACATCAGCTTTCATACCCGGCCACCAAAAATGTTTCTTAAGATCCTTGTACATCTTCCCCGTTCCAGGATGTATTGAGTATCTGGTTTTATGAGCTTCTCTAAGTAGCATTTCTCTCATATCTCCAAATTTTGGTACCCAAATTCTTTCAGCCCTATACCGGGTTCTGTCTTCCCGAATATTAAGATGCTTCTCCGATCCTTTAGGTATTTCATCCTTTAAAATTCCCTCTTTTAAAACTCCTTGTTGCGCCTCCTTTATTTGAGTAGTAAGGTTAGTGTGAATCATTATATTCATAGATTTTACTCGAATGGGTTCTCTGTCCTTTCTGCTCAAGGCATCGGCTACCACATTTGCCTTCCCCGGGTGGTAACGAATCTCAAAGTCGTAATCATTCAACAATTCAATCCACCTACGATGCCTCATATTCAGTTGTTTCTGATTAAATATGTGTTGAAGACTTTTGTGGTCGGTATATATAATACTTTTGACCCCATATAAGTAGTGCCTCCAAGTCTTTAATGCAAAAACAACCGCGCCTAATTCCAAATCATGCGTCGTATAATTTTGCTCGTGAATCTTCAATTGTCTAGACACATAAGCAATCACCTTCGTCCGTTGCATTAATACACAACCGAGACCTTGCTTTGATGCGTCACAATAAATCACAAAATCATCATTCCCTTCAGGCAATGACAATATAGGTGCCGTAGTTAGCTTTTTCTTCAATAATTGAAATGCCTTCTCTTGTTCATCCTTCCATTCAAATTTCTTCCCTTTATGCGTTAATGCAGTCAAGGGTTTTGCTATTTTGGAGAAATCTTGGATGAATCTTCTGTAGTAACCAGCCAATCCTAAAAATTGACGTATATGCTTCGGATTTTTTGGGGTTTCCCACTTTTCAACGGTTTCGATCTTTGCCGGGTCCACCTGGATACCTTCTTTGTTCACTATGTGACAGAGGAATTGAACTTCTTCCAACCAAAATGCACACTTTGAAAACTTAGCGTACAGTTTTTCTTTCCTCAATACTTCTAGCACTTTTCTCAAATGTTCTTCGTGCTCTTGATCATTCTTTGAGTAAATAAGTATGTCATCAATGAAAACAATGACAAAATTGTCAAGATATGGCCCACACACTCGGTTCATAAGGTCCATGAACACAGCTGGTGCGTTAGTCAATCCAAACGGCATAACCATAAACTCGTAATGACCATAACGCGTCCTAAAAGTAGTTTTTGGAATATCATCCTCCTTTACTCGCATTTGATGATATCCAGAATGTAAATCGATCTTCGAATAAACCGACGAGCCTTGTAGTTGATCAAATAAGTCATCAATTCTCGGCACTGGATAACGGTTTTTGATGGTAAGTTTGTTCAACTCTCTGTAGTCAATACACAACCTAAATGTACCATCCTTCTTCTTGACAAACAAAATAGGAGCTCCCCATGGTGATGTGCTTGGTCGAATGAAACCACGTTCTAATAGTTCTTGCAGTTGGCTTTACAGTTCTTTCATCTCGCTGGGTGCGAGTCTATAAGGAGCACGAGCTATTGGTGCAGCTCCTGGTACAAGATCTATTTGAAATTCAACAGATCGATGTGGAGGTAGTCCCGGTAATTCTTTCGGAAATACATCGGGAAATTCTTTTGCGACGGGAACATCATTGATGCTCTTTTCTTCAGTTTGTACTTTCTCGACGTGTGCTAGAATAGCATAGCAACCTTTTCTTATCAGTTTTTGTGTCTTCAAATTACTAATAAGATGTAGCTTCGTGTTGCCCTTTTCTCCGTACACCATTAAGGGTTCTCCTTCTCGTACAATGCGAATTGCATTTTTATAACATACGATCTCTGCTTTCACCTTCTTCAGCCAGTCCATGCCAACTATTACATCAAAACTCCCTAACTCTACTGGTATCAAATCAATCTTAAATATTTCGCTACCCAGTTTAATTTCTCGATTCCGGCATATATTATCTGCTGAAATTAATTTACCGTTTGCTAATTCGAGTAAAAATTTACTATCCAACGGTGTCAATGGACAACTTAATTTAGCACAAAAATCTCTACTCATATAGCTTCTATCCGCACCCGAATCAAATAAAACGTAAGCAGATTTATTGTCAATAAGAAACGTACCCGTAACAAGCTCCGGGTCTTCCTGTGCCTCTGCCGCATTAATATTGAAAGCTCTTCCGCGGCCTTGTCTATTCGTGTTTTCCTGGTTCGGGCAATTTCTAATAATGTGGCCCGGTTTTCCACATTTATAACAAACTACATTGGCATAACTTTCTCCGAAACTACTTGCTCCGCCATTACTCATTCCGACGCCATTTGTTCCTTTCGTTCTGTTAACCCCTGGTCTGTAGACCTCACACTTCGCCGCGCTATGACCATTTCTTTTACACTTGTTTCAAAATTTGGTGTAGAACCCCGAGTGATAGTTTTCACACCTTTGGCATAGCTGCTTCTAATTGTTGTTGTTGTTGCGATTGTTATTGTTGTTGGGATGATTGTTGTAGTTGTTGTTGTTGTTGTTGTTGTTGTTGTTGTAGTTGTTGTTGTTGTTGTTGTTGTTGTTGTTGTTGTTGTTGTTGTTGTTGTTGTTGTTGTTGTTGTTGGGTCGTTTGTTGTAGTTGCGATTGATGTTGCGATTGTTGGGATAATTGTTGCGATTATTATTGTAATTGTTGTTGTTGTTGTATTGGTGATTCTTATCACCGTTTTCCTCCCACTTTCTTTTGACTTGCTTCACATTGGCCTCTTCAGCCGTCTGTTCTTTAATTCTTTCCTCAATCTGGTTCACTAGTTTGTGAGCCATTCTACATGCCTGTTGTATGGAGGCGGGCTCGTGTGAACTTATATCTTCTTGGATTCTTTCCGGTAATCCTTTCACAAACGCGTCGATCTTCTCTTCCTCTTCTTCGAACGCTCCCGGACACAATAGGCACAATTCTGTGAATCTTCTTTCGTATGTGGTAATATCAAATCCATGGGTTCGTAACCCTCTAAGTTCTGTCTTAAGCTTATTGATCTCGGTTCTGGGAAGGTACTTCTCGTTCATCAAGTGCTTGAATGCTGACCACGGTAGTGCGTACGCATCATCTTGTCCCACTTGCTCTAGATAGGTATTCCACCATGTTAATGCAGAACCTGTGAAGGTATGCGTAGCGTACTTCACTTTGTCCTCTTCAGTACACTTACTTATGGCAAACACCGATTCGACCTTCTCGGTCCACCGTTTCAATCCGATCGGTCCTTCGGTTCCATCAAATTCCAAAGGTTTGCAGGCAGTGAATTCTTTGTAGGTGCATCCTACACGATTTCCTGTACTGCTAGATCCAAGGTTATTGTTGGTATGTAGCGCAGCCTGTACTGCGGCTATGTTTGAAGCTAGAAAAGTACGGAATTCCTCTTCATTCATATTCACGGTGTGTCGAGTAGTCGGTGCCATTTCCTTCAAAATATTCAAATGGAACAAGTTAATCATATAGAATATTAAGAGTAGTTAATAGTATTTCGTAGCATAATATGAACTCATTTATAAAAGCTTTTTCTTCATATTAGCGTTTTATAAGTTTAAATTCGGGTAGTACCTACCCGTTAAGTTCATACTTAGTAGCTAATATACAATTCAACTACTACCATTCTATATGAAAAACTGATTATAATAATATTTCGCGTTCAAACTTTTATACAATATTTTACAAACTTACAATACCGCTTATTTTACATAAAGCATGAAATATAGCACACAATAACTTTGATACAAGATAGTTGTGAAGATAATTCTAGCTAGTACACAAGTCGTTCAGCAAAGGCAATAAAGACACGTAATTCAGTCCAAAAACAAGTCATGCATTCTGGTTTTACTAGGACTACTTCCCATCCTTGGTCTTGTGGAACATAACCGTTATGGCCGTTGATAAGACAACGTGTTGTAACGTCGTCAAAGGGACGAGGGTTACGTAATGACCAACAGTCTCGTAATAACCTAAAAACCTCATTTCTTACCCCAATTACCGACTCCGTCACTTGTGGGAACGTTTTGTTTAATAGTTGTAGCCCGATGTTCTTTTTCTCACTTTGGTGAGAAGCGAACATTACTAACCCGTAAGCATAGCATGCTTCTTTATGTTGCATGTTAGCCGCTTTTTCTAAATCATGAAGTCCTATATTCGGATACATTGAGTCAAAATAATTTCTTAACCTGTTGCGTAAAATAGCATTTGGGTTCCCCGCAATATATGCGTCAAAGTAAACACATCGTAACTTATGGGTTTCCCAATGTGATATCCCCCATCTTTCAAACGAAAGTCTCTTATAAACCAAGACATTCTTGGAATGTTCTTCGAATGTCTTACAAACTGATTTCGCCGTAAATAGTTGTGCCGAAGAATTCTGACCGACTCTAGACAAGATTTCATCAATCATGTCTCCGGGTAGGTCTCTTAAAATATTGGGTTGTCTATCCATTTTGTGTTTTTATACTGTAAAATAGACAAGAGTTAGATTCATAAAAAAAATACTTATTAATACAAGCAATTTTTACATATATCATAAAGCATAAGCACACTATATTACATATATTACACCACACGAATACAACTATCTTATTCCGACTCGCTCGTTTCTTCTTCTTCGGTTTTGGTTTGTTTTGCCAAGTTTCTAGGGATATATGATGTTCCCCTAATACGAGCTGTCGTTTTCCACAACGGTTTAGAAAAACCTGGTGGTTTAGAGGTTCCCGGGTCATTGTTACAACTTAAAGGCTTCGGGGGTTGACGATACATATAAAGTTCATCGGGGTTGGAATTAGATTTCTCTATTTTTATGCCCTTTCCCTAATTATTTTCTTTTGCCTTTTTAAATTCAGTTGGGGTAATTTCTATAACATCATCGAAATTCTCGTCGGAATCCGATTCATCGGAGAATTGGTAATACTCCCAATATTTTGCTTCCTTGGCTGAAACACCATTGACCATAATTAACCTTGGTCGGTTGGTTGAGGATTTTCTTTTACTTAACCGTTTTATTATTTCCCCCACCGGTTCTATTTCCTCCTCCGGTTCCTCCTCTTCCGGTTCTGATTCTTCTTCCGGTTCTGATTCTTCTTCCGGTTCTTCTTCGGGAACTTGTGAATCAGTCCAATATATATTCGACTCTTCGTTATTATTAGGTGAGTCAATGGGATTTGTGCTAGAGGTAGACATCTATCACACAATATCAAACATGTTAAGAGATTAATATATCACATAATATATACATGTTAATAATATATAGTTTCCAACAAAAATGTTAAGCAATCATTTTTAAAGAAAACACGGTAGAAGTCCAGACTCACTAATGCATCCTAATAAACTCGATAAGACACACTAATGCAAATTTTCTGGTTCTCTAAGACCAACGCTCGGATACCAACTGAAATGTCCCGTTCTTATTGATTAAAAACGTTCCATATTAATTGATTTCGTTGCGAGGTTTTGACCTCTATATGAGACGTTTTTCAAAGACTGCATTCATTTTTAAAACAAACCATAACCTTTATTTCATAAATAAAGGTTTAAAAAGCTTTATGTAGATTATCAAATAATGATAATCTAAAATATCCTGTTTATACACGACCATTACATAATGGTTTACAATACAAATATGTTACATCGAAATCAGTTTCTTGAATGCAGTTTTTACACAATATCACACAAACATGGACTCCAAATATTGTCCTTATTTTAGTATGCAACAGCGGAAGCTCTTAGTATTCACCTGAGAATAAACATGCTTTAAACGTCAACAAAAATGTTAGTGAGTTATAGGTTTAACCTATATATATCAAATCGTAACAATAGACCACAAGATTTCATATTTCAAAACACATCCCATACATAGAGATAAAAATCATTCATATGGTGAACACCTGGTAACCGACATTAACAAGATGCATATATAAGAATATCCCCATCATTCCAGGACACCCTTCGGATATGATATAAATTTCGAAGTACTAAAGCATCCGGTACTTTGGATGGGGTTTGTTAGGCCCAATAGATCTATCTTTAGGATTCGCGTCAATTAGGGTGTCTGTTCCCTAATTCTTAGATTACCAGACTTAATAAAAAGGGGCATATTCGATTTCGATAATTCAACCATAGAATGTAGTTTCATGTACTTGTGTCTATTTTGTAAATCATTTATAAAATCTGCATGTATTCTCATCCCAAAAATATTAGATTTTAAAAGTGGGACTATAACTCACTTTCACAGATTTTTACTTCGTCGGGAAGTAAGACTTGGCCACTGGTTGATTCACGAACCTATAACAATATATACATATATATCAAAGTATGTTCAAAATATATTTACAACACTTTTAATATATTTTGATGTTTTAAGTTTATTAAGTCAGCTGTCCTCGTTAGTAACCTACAACTAGTTGTCCACAATTAGATGTACAGAAATAAATCGATAAATATTATCTTGAATCAATCCACGACCCAGTGTATACGTATCTCAGTATTGATCACAACTCAAACTATATATATTTTGGAATCAACCTCAACCTTGTATAGCTAACTCCAACATTCACATATAGAGTGTCTATGGTTGTTCCGAAATATATATAGATGTGTCGACATGATAGGTCGAAACATTGTATACGTGTCTATGGTATCTCAAGATTACATAATATACAATACAAGTTGATTAAGTTATGGTTGGAATAGATTTGTTACCAATTTTCACGTAGCTAAAATGAGAAAAATTATCCAATCTTGTTTTACCCATAACTTCTTCATTTTAAATCCGTTTTGAGTGAATCAAATTGCTATGGTTTCATATTGAACTCTATTTTATGAATCTAAACAGAAAAAGTATAGGTTTATAGTCGGAAAAATAAGTTACAAGTCGTTTTTGTAAAGGTAGTCATTTTAGTCGAAAGAACGACGTCTAGATGACCATTTTAGAAAACATACTTCCACTTTGAGTTTAACCATAATTTTTGGATATAGTTTCATGTTCATAATAAAAATCATTTTCCTAGAATAACAACTTTTAAATCAAAGTTTATCATAGTTTTTAATTAACTAACCCAAAACAGCCCGCGGTGTTACTACGACGGTGTAAATCCGGTTTTACGGTGTTTTTCGTATTTTCAGGTTTTAAATCATTAAGTTAGCATATCATATAGATATAGAAAATGTGTTTAGTTGATTTTAAAAGTCAAGTTAGAAGGATTAACTTTTATTTGCGAACAAGTTTAGAATTAACTAAACTATGTTCTAGTGATTACAAGTTTAAACCTTCGAATAAGATAGCTTTATATGTATGAATCGAATGATGTTATGAACATCATTACTACCTCAAGTTCCTTGGATAAACCTACTGGAAATGAGAAAAATAGATCTAGCTTCAAAGGATCCTTGGATGGCTTGAAAGTTCTTGAAGCAGAATCATGACACGAAAACAATTTCAAGTAAGATTTCCACTCGGAATAAGATTGTTATAGTTATAGAAATTGAATTAAAGTTTGAATATGATTATTACCTTGTATTAGAAAGATAACCTACTGTAAGTAACAAAGGTTTCTTAATCTTGGATGATTACTTGGAATGAATTTAGAAAACTTGGAAGTAAACTTGCAATCTTGGAAGTATTCTTGATTTTATGAAAGTAGAACTTTTGGAATTTATGAAGAACACTTAGAACTTGAAGATAGAACTTGAGAGAGATCAATTAGATGAAGAAAATTGAAGAATGAAAGTGTTTGTAGGTGTTTTTGGTCGTTGGTGTATGGATTAGATATAAAGGATATATAATTTTGTTTTCTTGTAAATAAGTCATGAATGATTACTCATATTTTTGTAATTTTATGAGATATTTCATGCTAGTTGCCAAATTATGGTTCCCACATGTGTTAGGTGACTCACATGGGCTGCTAAGAGCTGATCATTGGAGTGTATATACCAATAGTACATACATCTAAAAGCTGTGTATTGTACGAGTACGAATACGGGTGCATACGAGTAGAATTGTTGATGAAACTGAACGAGGATGTAATTGTAAGAATTTTTGTTAAGTAGAAATATTTTGATAAGTGTATTGAAGTCTTTCAAAAGTGTATGAATACATATTAAAATACTACATGTATATACATTTTAACTGAGTCGTTAAGTCATCGTTAGTCGTTACATGTAAATGTTGTTTTGAAACCTTTAGGTTAACGATCTTGTTGAATGTTGTTAACCCATTATTTATTATAACAAATGAGATGTTAAATTGTTATATTATCATGATATTATGATATATAATATATCTTAGTATGATATATATATACAGTTAAATGTCGTTACAACGATAATCGTTACATATATGTCTCGTTTCGAAATCATTAAGTTAGTAGTCTTATTTTTACATATGTATTTCATTGTTAATACACTTAATAATATATTTACTTATCATTTGACATAATTAACCAAGTGTATCAATATCTTAATATGATTCATATGTACCTAGTAAGACGTTGTTATAACGATAATCGTTATATATATCGTTTTCGAGTTTCTTAAATTAATAGTCTCATTTTTATGTATATAACTCATTGTTAAAATACCTAATGAGATACATACTTATAATAAAAACATGTTAAATATATATATATATAACCATATATATGTCATCGTATAGTTTTTACAAGTTTTAACGTTCGTGAATCACCGGTCAACTTGGGTGGTCAATTGTCTATATGAAACCTATTTCAATTAATCAAGTCTTAACAAGTTTGATTGCTTAACATGTTGGAAACACTTAATCATGTAAATAACAATTTCATTTAATATATATATATAAACATGGAAAATTTCGGGTCACTACACCATAGGGCACCTTCCAGCTAGAAAAAGATTAACGACCCCGGTAATAGAGCCAACTAACTCATCCGAGACTGCCACAGCAGCACCACTCAAGCAATCCATAAGGTGTTGTGCACGTAAACCATCCCTACCACATGATGTACCCTGAGGAAAACTTTTAATCTGGCCCAAAACAACAGCAGAAGTCGTAACGAGGTGTAGGTGATCAACCAGCATATCAGGAAAGGATGGAGCTATAGAAGAAGGATGCTTAGACAGCAAGTCCGTCAGCGTTGCGTCATTATAAGGAGCAACACCTGATGAAGAAAGAACACGAGCTGCAGCGGTGTAATAGCCATCACAAATTTTCCTACGAGACTGCTTAATATTACGCTCTTCCAAATCAAGGACCTCATCATCAGCCACTGACAACATAGGAGAATCCTCTGCCAAATACTCCCTCACAAGCTGTAAATTTCCACCCGCTGTCCCCCAAGAGCAAATAGCACGGGAAATATTCTCTTCCTGATACCGACGCTTTATCGAAGACCTAGACTCACGATAACTCCGTGGCCGAAAGGTTTTAAGGGTATAAAGGGGTAACACCAACAAAGAGACCCAACTAGAAATGTCATCAGGCTTAGAGATCACCTTATCAAGAGCACCTTTCAAAACCCGAGAAAACCCCAAACGACACTTGGGAGGGATAGACTTAACC